>NC_135957.1:23287335-23891149 GCF_053455715.1 Rhinoraja longicauda | reverse complement strand
AAAAGGGAAGATAGATCAGCCATGATTGAATGGCAGAGTAGACTTGACGGGCTGAATAGCCTAATTCTGCTCCTATCACTTATGAACATGGAAATTTGGCAGATGGAGTGTAACATTATCCACTTTAGTAAGAAGAATAGAAAGGCATGACATTATTTAAATGGAGGAACTACAGAGGTTTGTGGTACAGTGAGATCTGGCTTAATTCTTGTAACACATAAGGTCAGCATTCACCACTAATTTCCATCCTGCTCCTAAATATACTTGGACCATCTCTGACATCTCCCTACCGTTTCTGGATCTCACGATCTGCATCACAGGAGACAGACTAGTGACCGACATCTACTACAAACCTATTGACTCCCACAGCTATCTTGAGTACACTTCTTCCTGTTTCCTGTAAAAACTCTACCCCCTACTCCCAATTCCTCCGTCTATGCCACATCTGCGCCCAGGATGAGGTGTTCCATACAAGTGCATCGGACATGTCCTCATTCTTTAGGAAACGGGGGTTCTCCTCTTCCATTATAGATGAGGCTCGCACTAGGGTCTCCTCAATATCCCACAGCTCCGCTCTTGCTCCCCCTCCTCCTATTCGTAAGAAGGATAGAGTCCCCCTTGTCCTCGCCTTCCACCCCATCAGCCAGCGTATACAACAAATTATCATCCAACAATTCCGCCACCTCCAATGGGATCCCACTACTGGCCACATCTTCCCATCTCCTCCCCATTTTGCTTTCCGCAGAGACCGTTCCCTCCGAAACTCCCTGGTCCACTCATCCCTTCCCACCCAAACCACCCCCTCCCCAGGTACTTTCCCCTGCAGTCGCTGGAGATGCAACACCTGTCCCTTTACCTCCCCCCCTCGACTCCATCCAAGGACTCAAACAGTCTTTCCAGGTGAGACAAAGGTTCACCTGCACCTCCTCCAACCTCATCTACTGCATCCGCTGTTCCAGATGTCAACTTCCCTACATCGGCAAGACCAAGCGCAGGTTTGGTGATCGTTTCGCTGAATACCTCCGCACAGTCCACCTTAACCAACCTGATCTCCCGGTGGCTCAGCTCTTCAACTCCTCCTCCCATTCCCAATCTGGCCTTTCTGTCCTGGGCCTCCTCCATTGTCAGAGTGAGGGCCAGCGCAAATTGGAGGAACAGCACCTCATATTTCGCTCGGGTAGTTTACACCCCAGCGGTATGAACATTGACTTCTTTAACTTCAGATAATCCCTGTTTTCCCTCTCTATCCCCTCCCCTTCCCAGTTCTCCCACTAGTCTTCCTGTCTCCTACTACATCCTATCTTTGTCCCACCCCCTCCCCTGACATCAGTCTGAAGAAGGGTCTCGACCCGAAACATCACCCATTCCTTCTCTCCAGAGATGTTTGCCTGACCCGCTCAGTTACTCCAGCATTTTGTGTCTACCTTCGATTTAAACCAGCATCTGCAGTTGGTCTTTATTGCAAAGGGAATGAAGTAGGTGTGTCTTGTAATAACTGTGCTGTATATTGGTGAGACCGTAGGATTTTGATCTCATTATTTTGATTTTGGTCTCTGGGCAGTGGCGATTAGTTAAGCTAATTAGATTAGTGGGATTGTTCTTCGTTCGATGCACTGAAAGAAGAATGCGCTTGAATTGGAGGTAGTTCAGAAAAGGTTCAATACATTAATTCTTCGGATGATGGGATTGTCTTCTGAGGAAAGGTTGAGTAGGTTGGACGTACTCGGGAGTTTAGAAGAAAGAGATCACCTTATGAAGCATGTTGGATTGTAAAGGGACTTGGAAGGTGGATGCTATTTTCCTTCATAGTTGATGAATATAGAACAAGGGGGCATAGTTTCAGGATGAGGAGTCTGCCCCTTTATGGTAGAGATGAGGAAGAGTTTCTTCTTGAAGAAGAATCGAATGTTTAGAATTCTCTGCCCCAGAAAGCTGTGGAGATGGAGCCATTGAATGTATTCGAGGCTGGAATTAAGGATGGCTGGGGACAAGCAAGAATGTGGAGTTTAGGCCAACATTACACCTTTCTGGATAGTGCAGCAGACTGGAGAGACTTTGTGGCATATTTCTGCTCTGTGGTTTACGCTCCTTCTGAAGACCTAAAGTGTTTGTATCCAATTAAATACTACTAATGATTGGTCGGCTTTGCAATGCAGAAAACAGAGCTGCCAATTTGTGTAGCTATGATGATTTAATGTGGTACGTGAAGAGGAAAAAAATAGTCAAGGCAAATGTGGGTCCCTTGAAGACAGAAGCAGGGGAATTTATTATGGGGAACAAAGAAATGGCAGACGAATTAAACCGTTACTTTGGATCTGTCTTTACTGAGGAAGATGCACACAATCTCCCAACTGTTCTAGGGGCCGGAGAACCTAGGGTGATGGAGGAACTTAAGGAAATCCACATTAGGCAGGAAATGGTTTTGGGTAGACTGATGGGACTGAAGGCTGATAAAGCCCCAGGGCCTGATGGTCTGCATCCCAGGGTACTTAAGGAGGTGGCTCTAGAAATAGTGGAAGCATTGGAGATAATTTTTCAATGTTCTATAGATTCAGGATCAGTTCCTGTGGATTGGAGGATAGCAAATGTTATCCCACTTTTTAAGAAAGGAGGGAGAGAGAAAACGGGTAATTATAGACCAGTTAGTCTGACATCAGTGGTGGGGAAGATGCTGGAGTCAATTATAAAAGACGAAATTGCTGAGCATTTGGATAGCAGTAACAGGATCATTCCGAGTCAGCATGGATTTACGAAGGGGAAATCATGCTTGACAAATCTACTGGAATTTTTTGAGGATGTAGCTAGGAAAATTGACAGGGGAGAGTCAGTGGATGTGGTGTACCTCGACTTTCAGAAAGCCTTCGACAAGGTCCCACATAGAAGATTAGTGGGCAAAATTAGAGCACATGGTATTGGGGGTAGGGTACTGACATGGATAGAAAATTGGTTGACAGACAGAAAGCAAAGAGTGGGGATAAATGGGTCCCTTTCGGAATGGCAGGCAGTGACCAGTGGGGTACCGCAAGGTTTGGTGCTGGGACCCCAGCTATTTACGATATACATTAATGACTTAGATGAAGGGATTAAAAGTACCATTAGCAAATTTGCAGATGATACTAAGCTGGGGGGGTAGTGTGAATTGTGTGGAAGATGCAATAAGGCTGCAGGGTGACTTGGACAGGTTGTGTGAGTGGGTGGATACATGGCAGATGCAGTTTAATGTAGATAAGTGTGAGGTTATTCACTTTGGAAGTAAGAATAGAAAGGCAGATTATTATCTGAATGGTGTCAAGTTAGGAAGAGGGGATGTTCAACGAGATCTGGATGTCCTAGTGCATCAGTCACTGAAAGGAAGCATGCAGGTACAGCAGGCAGTGAAGAAAGCCAATGGAATGTTGGCCTTCATAACAAGAGGAGTTGAGTATAGGAGCAAAGAGGTCCTATCTACAGTTGTACCGGGCCCTGGTGAGACCGCACCTGGAGTACTGTGTGCAGTTTTGGTCTCCAAATTTGAGGAAGGATATTCTTGCTATTGAGGGCGTGCAGCGTTCACTAGGTTAATTCCCGGAATGGCGGGACTGTCTTATGTTGAAAGGCTGGAGCAATTAGGCTTGTATACACTGGAATTTAGAAGGATGAGGGGGGATCTTATTGAAACATATAAGATAATTAGGGGATTGGACACATTAGAGGCAGGAAACATGTTCCCGATGTTGGGGGAGTCCAGAACAAGGGGCCACAGTTTAAGAATAAGGGGTAGGCCATTTAGAACGGAGATGAGGAAGAACTTTTTCAGTCAGAGAGTGGTGAAGTGTGGAATTCTCTGCCTCAGAAGGCAGTGGAGGCCAGTTCGTTGGATGCTTTCAAGAGAGAGCTGGATAGAGCTCTTAAGGATAGTGGAGTGAGGGGGTATGGGGAGAAGGCAGGAACGGGGTACTGATTGAGAGTGATCAGCCATGATCGCATTGAATGGCGGTGCTGGCTCGAAGGGCTGAATGGCCTACTCCACCTATTGTCTATTGTCTATATAGATCAAATAATCAAGTGTTGTTGTTTGAGAAGTACTTAATGTTCAGGGCAGTTGGGAGAACTCCCCCCACTAATTTGTTCTATTGCGGTCATGGGATCGTCCCCCTAACCGGGTAGAGAGGGCCCCAGTTCAACGTCTCACCCTAGAGCTGGCATCCATGGTAGTGTAGAATTCCCTCAGCACTGCAGTGAAATGCCAGCCGAGGTTATATGATCAAGCCTCCAGTCTGGTTCTTCAACCCGAGCCATTGATTCAGTTTTTCCCCACTGATAGAATACATGGATCTGCTCGTCTCAGCATTTCTGCGTGCCAGCCTGTTCATTGTTTAGCGACGTTTTGTCTTTATGAATATATAACGCCCCAGTGTTTGAATCAAGTCTTTATAAAATAAGCAGAAAAGGTCATCAACCGGGCTGAGCAGTCAATAACTGATGTGTAAGCTCCGGATCCAAGGAGGTTCCTAATTTCTGCTCCTGGTTGCTGTCTCTCCCCCTTTGAAGAATCATTTAGGAGTACATCACTGTGAAGAGTGGAGGAACAGTCAATCTGCTGGAAGAACTCAGAGGATTAATTTGTGAGGGAGGGGGGAAGGAATTGCCAACCCTGTATCAGGACTGCGAGTGGAAAGGGAAGATGAACGGTATCGACAAGAGAGGGGTAGTGGTAAGCCGGGGGCTGGTGGGTGATTGGAGAGCCAAGGAGCGGTGAAGGATGACCACAGATCATTGAGGGAGGGTGAGGACTGCGTGACCCACTGAGATCCTACCGTAGTTTGCTTGCTGCTCGAAATTTCTTTGTGTCTCTGGAGAGAGTGGTTATTTTGAAGGACTTGTACCAAGGATGTGCTGAGACATGAGACATGGATGTCCTAAAGGGGGTGAATGTGCATGAACGAGACAGAAGGTGGTATATTGATGGGGTGAAATGTAGGGTAAGAGGAGGCTTGTGAGAGAGCAGGAGGACTGAATAATTTGTTTCTGTGCTAACTATTTGGTATTTTCCATTTAATATAACTTAGAATTTCTTGGCATGTCTGAGAACTAACTGCTAAGCTGAGTAAGGAGGCACAAGGAACTGAAGATGCTGGTTTACAAATGAAAGCTGAATAACTTGTCTTTATATTTTGGATTAATTCTCCTGTTTGTGTCGAGGGAGGGTGAGCGGGTCCCCATTGCTGGGAGCTGTGAGAAACTGCTCAAAATCTAATTGTAGCTAATTTCCCACCATGTCAACGGAAGCCTTTATGGTGCCGGCTCTTGATGCATTGATGAAGGGTTATTTCTTTTTAAAAATCGAAGCAAGTCACGGATTCCAGCAGTGGTACATGCCAGCAAGTGATTCTCCCCTCGCTCGCTTCTCCTCCCTGCGGTGCTAATTGCCTCTCACGGCAGAAACAGGACTGAATGCAGATGTTTCCTTTGAACATCTCTGCTGCATGTTTGAGCTGACAGTAATTATCACATCCTCAGCCTCTGCCTCCCGCAGGGTGCTGTGGGGGTTGAGTGTCTCTGGTGGGACATTCGCACACGGCACATCCTGTCTCATCTGCCTGCCTGTCTCCTCGATGCACATCTGTGGCAGGTGTACTGTTGTGGACGAGGTTTCAGACCATTCCGCCGACCACTCCCTTATGAATGTGTCATTTATCGTGTGAGAACACCCCGGTTAACAGTCTAATGCTTCATGAACCAGGATGCTGGATTGAGATTTAGATAGCACAGAAATACGGCGCTGGACCCAGTATTTGTCTTTATATAGTCCACACAAGGCTCCTCCACCCTTCTTCATCTCTCACTGCCATTAATGGTGTGTTTTGAGTTGGAAACTATACGAAGTAGGAACAGGAAAAGGCCATTCTGTCCCGAGGTCTCCTTCAACCAGATCTTGGCCAATCTACTTCAAAAGACTTTTTTTTCCTGCCCTATCCCTGATTACCGTAATAACCAGAAATCTATCCATGTCTATTTTGAATATAATCAAGGACTGCACCTCCAGGGTAATTTCAAAGATTTGAGCTCCTTTAAGTGGTGCTTCTTTTCCTTGCAGCTCTGAATGGCCTTGGTTCTAGATATATTTCACCAGGGAAAACATCCTCCTCACAGTTGCCCTGTCAAGCACACTGAAATGTTATATATTTCATTGATGTTGGCTCTTTGGAGAATAATGGTCACTTTCCTAAATATTCCCTCTGGTGAAAACATTCCATGTCCTCTCATTCTCATCTCTTATGACAGTCCCATGTCCCAAGAATCAAGCTGATACACCCTTTTATAGCAAGTATATCTTTTAATCAGACAAAAACATGTGCCCAGAACTACAGGTGTGGCCGCTCCTGTATCATTGGTGTAAACCAGTTTTATTCCTGTATTCAAATCCTCCAGGATAATTTGCCTTCCTATTGGCTTATTCCATTTCCAGGTGACTTGTAATCATCAAGACTTGTCACTCTCTCACCATGTAAAAAATAATAATACGGCATTTCTGTTTTTGGATAACCGTATCATTCTTCATGTCATATTTCACCTTCCAAATGGTTGTGCACTCACTAAGCTTGCTTATATCCCCTTGATTCTATATCCACAGCTGTATTCATGCTCCAACTTAGCCTTGACCTCATTTAGTCCCCCTCAACCAACAGTTTAGTTTAGAGATACGTAGAAACAGGCCCTTTGCATGTCTTTGGGATGTGGGAGAAAACCTATGCAGTCACAGGGGGAACATGCAAATTCCACACTGACTGCACCGGAGAACAGGATCTAACCCAGTACTGAGGCTGCAACATTGTTTTGAAGAAGATAAAAGATACTTATGAGGCTGCAGGGAGGAGGGAGGAGGGGGGGCAGATGACAATAGACAATAGGTGCAGGAGGAGGCCATTCGGCCCTTCGAGCCAGCACTGCCATTCAATGTGATCATGGCTGATCTTTTTCAATCAGTACCCCGTTCCTGCCTTCTCCCCATACCCCCTGACTCCGCTATCCTTAAGAGCTCTATCCAGCTCTCTTTTGAATGCATTCAGAGAATTGGCCTCCACTGCCTTCTGAGGCAGTGGATGCCTCTGATGGGATAAAACCGGGTGGACCATGGGGGTGAGCTTAAACGATGGTACCTGGCCAGCAGATGAATGGGAGCAGTTGGAGAGCGAGAACATAGACAAAATAATTGAGAAACGCAAGAAACTGCAAATAATGGAATCTGGAGCATAAAATAAACTCCTGGAGGACCTCAGCAGGTCAAACAGCCTCAGTGGAGAAAAGAATTGTCAACATTTTAGGTTGAGACTCTGCATCGGGACGGAACGGTACGAGACTGGGCATGCTGGGTGGGGAGGTTGTAAAGTGCAGAGCAGGTGAAGAAGTCTGGCAGGTCAGGCGGGGCATGCCCTCCACCCCCAGTGAGAAACAAAACAGGCCAAGCTTGCCATCTGGTCTTCCTGCTCTGGCTTTTACAACTTCCACATTCTGTCTATGTTCTTACCCTTCAACTGCTTCCATTCACTCATCGACCAGATGACCTGTTTGCAGCTTATCCCCAGGGTCACCCTAGTTTATCAAAGACACCCCCTCTCCCACCCTTCCTGTACATTAACAAGCTTCTATCTCCTTCCTAATCTCAGACGTGAAGCAATAGCTTGGTTTCTCTTGCTCCCAATGCAACCTGAGTATTTGCAGCATTTTCTGCTTTCATTTTGGAACGCAAGTGGAAAGATTGTTTAAAAGCTTTGTTAATGTATACCGCCCCGGACAGAAAATATTTATTGCTTGATGGAACTTCTGTGGTTGCAGATGGAGGTGTAAAAAACAATGTGTTTCCAGCAAAATTAGATAATGAGCCAAAGTAAATCAAACCTCATGTCAGGCTGCATCTGCAGAAAGCAGAACAGTTAACGTTGCAAGGACAGGCCCCTTGTAAGACCGGCTTTGAAAGGTCTTGGAATGCCACTCTCCACAGGTGCTGTTTGACCTGCTGAGTGTTTCCAGCATTTTTTGTTTTTGTTTCTGTTTCAGATTTTCAGCATCTGCAAGTTTTAAAAAAAATCTCAGTGTTGAGGTTTAGGTTGATTCAGAGTGTGGAACATTACCACTGTAAAACTCTACTTCCCAGAGAGCATCAGGTAAAGGACGATGTTTCATACATATATATCGTTTATATTTTGGCTTTTCTCTTGGGGAATAGTGCAAAGTAAAAGATGGATTTATAGGCAATTGAAAAGTCTGACAGGCAGTGGTGATAAATCTCCTGCTATTGGCTCCAACAACCTTCACTGGGTGGCACAGTGGTGCAACTGGTAGAGCTGCTGCCTCACAGCGCCAGAGACCCAGGTTCCATCCCGACCTTGGGTGCTGTTTGTGTGTAGCTTGTATGTTCTCTTTGTGACCGTGTGTGTTCTTCAGGGTGCTCCCGTTTCTGCCCACATCCCAAAGCCGTGCGAGTTTGTAGGTTAAGTGGGATCTGTAAAAAATTGCCCTTAGTGGAATGGATGCGTAAGTGAGATAACATAGAAGAACGGGTGATCGATGTCGGTGTTAACTCGATGGACCGAAGGGCCTGTTTCCAGGCCAGAAACTAATTGAAAGAACAGATAACCCTAGTGGACGAGTAGGGTTTATGGGCATGGGGCAAAAGGTAAAGGCATAGCCATCAATTCTTCATGCTTGAGGTTCTTACTGAAGCACCACCAGTTGCCAGCACTGCACCCTCCACCCTCTGATCAGAGGGGGGATTATACTGTCATTATTAGCTTGCTCAGTGTTCTGTTGAACATTTAGCGTTTGTTGCGGAGGGCCCCATTTGGCATTACCTGTGCCGCTGCGGATAGCAAAAGTGCTCTCTGAAAATCTGTTGTGTTTAGCATGTGGCTGGTTTCAACTCAGATTTCTGTATCACCATGAAGAACACCGCCCACCTCCTGATGAATAACCAACAAACACACCCCTCCCCTTTTTCCTCTGCTCTTCCCTGTGCCCCACCTAGATGTGCACCCATCTCTCCCACAATCCCTCATCCCTTTCCCCATTCTCACCCCCCCCCCCCCCACACCCTCCATCTCCTTCCAACTACTGCCCTTCACCTGGCTTCACATTTCAAGCTCTACAACCCTTCTAACCTGCTGAGTTTGGGAAATGGTGCTCTGTATCATTCCCAAATTTAACATGTAGTGGCTGTTGATACCAAAGCCCCTGGCTCTGGAATTCTTTCCCTAAAAACCTCTTCAATGTTCAACCTTTTTCTTTCTTTAAAGATGCTGCTTAAAATCTATCTTCTTGATTAAATCCAATGGAATCCAAACTTTCCAATAAACAGGTTTTTTCAAGCCCTATGGTTGCAACAAATAGCTATAGTGGTTCAAAGCAAAAGCCACCACCACAATCAGAAGGCGATGAATAATCGTCAGTAAACGCCAGGCATGTGTGGAGCATCCCAAGCTTTACTAAATTTTAAAAGATGTATCAGTGATGGTTTTCCTGTGTACGTTTTTGCAGAATGATGTTTAGCTATTGTCAGCTCAATATGTTACGCCCACAAACTTCGGGACATTTGATTTTCAAGGTTTGCAGGGTGACAGGGAAGATGTCGAGCAACAGCACAGCCAGTATATCTCAGGCCAGGAAAGCAGTGGAGCAGCTGAAGATGGAAGCTTGTATGGACAGAATGAAGGTAAGTGTCAATTTTCCAAAGCAAATGTAGAAGTATATAATACTCTTGAGACATTCTGTGGGTAGAACTGGGGATAGTCATCCTGTTGTTTTATTTGAAATGGAGATATGAGAGAATCAGCATTAAACTGGTCAAACTCTGTCATGTCCTGAGAATATGCTTGTGTTTGTGAATGCATGGACCCAAGTTATGGTCTCTTCGATCAGTTTCAATCACCTAGATGGGCAGCAAGGACCAGAGTTGATCCAGAGATGTTACTTGTGATTTGCTGGATCAACTCTTCTGCCTTCCCTAGGAGACAAAGTGACAGAGATGGTGAGAGATGGGATGCGTAATGCATTAGAAATAATCATATTCACCATCTGGTCTTTACCTGCTTAACATTTTTCACTGTTGTAACTCCACTGTAACTCCAACCTATTTCCTACTAACCAATACTGGCATCTTTTATGCATCCACTTCTTCTCTACCTCACATACCACCACCATCCATCCACCCACCCATTGAAATGTTTCATCTCCCAAATTCCAAAAAACCTCAAAGATTTTCCTCCTCATTCCTCGTGACCCTCTCTACCTCCTCTAACACTCCACTCCTTGCTCCTCCTCCATATTGCAATATTTATTGCTGAATTTGAGTCATAGATTCAAGGAGAGATAGCAGAGAAACAGGACAATCGGCCCAGAGAGTCCAAGCTGACCATCAACCATCAATTTATTAATCTTAAACTAATCCCATTTTATTTTCCTTGTGTTCTCATGAACTCCCCCAGAGTCTACCACAGAGCAGGGGCAATCTCCGGTGGCCAGTTAACCTACCTACCCTCAAGTCTTTTGGAAGGGAGAGGAAATGAAAACACCCACAGGAAACCCATGTGCCACAGGTAGAACGTGCAAACTCTAAACAGTCAGCACTGGAGATCCGGATTGGATCCAGGTTGCTGGAACTGTGAGGCAGTGGCTCCACCTTCATTATTAGCCACAGGATAGTTTGGTTGTCTGGGCTCAGTGAAACATTGATACCGGCAGGTGTTGCACGTATTCTTATATAGAGTTGTAAATCTGTGGAATTCTCTGCAACAGAAGGCAGTGGAGGCCAATTCACTGGATGTTTTCAAGAGAGAGTTATATTTATTTCTTAGCGCTAACTGAATCAAGGGATATTGGGGAAAAAGCAGGAACGGGGTAATGATTTCGGATGATCAGCCATGATCATGTTAAATGGCAGTGCTGGCGCGAAGGGCCGAATGGCCTTCTGCACCTATTTTCTATGTTTCTATATCCTCACGCGACTAAGTTATGAAGCCTTATTTCACCTTTTCAACTGGTTATATAATTCACAATCAGGAATGTTCAAAGTGAAATGAGGAAAAACACTTTTTAATGACAATACAATTTTGCTCTTGGGTGTTAGTTATAAGCAGTGGGTCCAGGAGATGAATCTTTAACCTCTGGACATTGCAAGGCGATCCTGAGGGATTGTCAAACCAAAAGGTGGCCAGAGACGGAAAGCAAAACTGACAGCCTTGTTGGATACAAAGAACAGGAGGGCCAGTGATTCACACGGTTCATTCCCTCTCTTGTTTGGATGGTAATGACACAGCATTTAATGATATATTACTCATGATCATATATCCTACATCAGGCTATGGCTCCATGCAGACATTTTAATATAATGGTACACCCACCAGGCAATTGAGCATGGTGAGAAAATAATCTCAATAACATTTCAGAACGCCTCATTAACCCTGCCCGGCTGTTTAAAAAAGACTAAATAATGAGATTTTAAAGCCAGCTCTTCGCTATGTAATGTTGAAATTCTCCGAAAAAGGCAGCAAACAAATTAATTAGACCCTTTCACGCCACCAGAAATCGGCACTGCCCGTGATGCTGCTTTTTATTTGAATTGTGTGACTGCCCCAGGTGCTGGGAGCATTTGATCTGCTCCCATTAGGGGCTGACAGATTGTTATTATCAGATGACAATGGAACCAGGAACCGGACAGTTGCAAAATAGGCGCCTCAAACATGCAGCACAGAAAGCTGCATCCTCTCAGGGAAACAAAGCACCGTGATGGTTTCAGCGAGGTTTCTCTGCTGTCACTGAGGCTTCCAGGATAATTACATAGCATACTTCGGAATTCACACAGGCATTTCATCTGCAATCCTGATCTTCCTCAGTACAGACATGTGGGCACGGCATCAGGAAAGCATAATTACTAAGCTATACATCTTCTGATTTCTTGATTTTATGGGGCATGACTAATGTGAATGGACAGCCTTTCCACCATTTCATGCATCGCTTGGAAGACTATCCTTCTGCATTTTACACTGAGAATCAGCGATGTTTTACACACAGGCATCACCCGGCTACTCAAATTTTAAAATGTTATACTGTATTCAATAAGGAATTTACCCCCCCATCCCCTCTAGTCTCCTCCACCCCTACAAGCCTCCATCTCCCTATAATTTCCTACCTTGTTCCCTCTCTATAACACCTCCTGCTCTGACACCCTCCAGCTCTGCACCTCTCCCTGAAACCCCCTCCAGCTCTGTGCTCCTCCCTTTCCCTGAAACCCCCTCCAGTTCTGCACTCCCCCTCTCTGTAAGCCCCTCCAGCTCTGCACTGCCCCCTCTCTGTAAGCCCCTCTAGCCCTACATTACCTCTGTAAGCCCCTCCAGCCCCTGGACCCTTTCCTCTCAGTAACTCCTTACTGAGCTGTCCCTGTCTCTATAACTCCTTCTGGCCTGATAACCCTCCCTCTCTCTATATTCTCTCTTCCAACCCGCCAAACTACCTCTGCTTTGTAACCTTCTCCAACTATGAACCATCCGTGATCTTTATCTTTCTCCAATTCTAGCCTTATGCCCACACCCAATTTCCTTTGCTCCAATATTGAAAGGCTTGTCTCGTGCCAAAATCATACATTTTGGAATTGCCTATCTGAACCTTTCCTTCAATGTGCTCTATTACCTCCTTGTTAAAACTTCTGTTCACCGGTCCCAATATCCCCTTGTTAAAGTCCAACATCTATTTATTCCCAGTCTGGTAGTGCCTAAAATAGTCATCCATGACTGTGACCTTGCCCCTTCTAGATACTAGAAGGATCTTTAAATGAAGCATTTTAATGACAAAAAGTGAACAGTCACATTACTGGGTGTATATTTTTGACAAAAAAACGCCAAAGAGGGAGGTGCATATATAATATATATATATATATATATGGATGTATATCTGAGAAGTAAAAACCATTATACTGTGGGTTTATTGCTCCCCAATAAATCAATTCAATCAATAAACACAGGACATAAGGTATAGAATTATCATTGTGCTTTCAAGGGGAACCTGTAAGCCAGTGCATGACAGGACCACCATGAGAGGATAGAGTTCTACATTTAGTTTTGAGGAATGTAGCTGGAATTATAGATCATGGGAGTGAGGATATTTTGGTGGTTTTACTTTAGTTTGTGATCCAGTGCAGAAACACGCCCTTCGACCTACCGAATCCATGTCAACCAGTGTTCTCCACACAATAACACCATCCTACACACACTAAGGACAATTTACAATTTTACCAAACCAATTCGCCTACAAACCTGTACGTCTTTGAAGTCTGGGAGGAAATCAGAGCTTCCGGAGAAAACCCACGCAGGTAACGGGGAGAACATACAAACTCCATACAGACAGCACGCATAGTCAGGATCAAACCTGGGTCTCCTGCGCTGTAAGGCAGCAACTCTACGGCTACGCCACCATTGTGGTTGTGATCAAAACTTAACTCAAAGTTAGTGATTTGCAGAAAAGGAGAAGTAGACTATGAGTGAAAATGACCATTTAGGGGACTGGCCAATTTTCCAAAACAGATTTGCTTTTAAAAATGAAACAAGAAACACAAAAATAGAGCAATGGGAAACATTCCAGGATAAATGTGATGAGTCAGCAAGCATGCTCCTCCAAGGAAAAGAGTGGATTGCAGAATCTAGACCATTTGCATTTTAAGTTCCATTGTTGGTTGACAAGAAAGAAAGCTGTAGATGGCAGGAGAATATTGGATGATCAATGCATGGTAAAGACATGAGACTACAGATGCTAGAATCTGGGTCGAGCAGCATCTGTGGGGAAAGAAGTTTTAGGTCGAAACCCTGCATCAGAGCTGAATAAAGTGATAAAAGGATTTCATTGTTGAGATGTTTTAGAGATTGTATTTGGAAAGAGGAAACAAGAAAGGCAATACATAATAAATGGTAGGATACAGAGAAGTGTTGGGGACAAGGGATCCGGGAGCATGTATCCCGAAGTTTAGTTTAGAGATACAGTTTGGAAACAGGCCTCTCGGCCCATCGAGTCTGCATCTACCAGCGATCACCCTTACACTAGTTCTATCTTACACACAAGGGGCAATTTACAGAAGCCAATACTAAACTACAAAACCTGCACGTATTTGGAATGTGGGAGGAAACCGGAGCACCCAGAGAAAACCCAGGTGGTCACAGGGAGAATGTACAAACCCCGTATAGACAGCACCCGTAGTCAGGATTGAACCCAGGCCTCTGGCGCTGTTAGGCGGCAACTCTACTGCTGCGTCACTATACTGCCCTAGTAGAAGGTAGTGCACAATGAAAATGATGATTACGGGGGCATACAGAATCATTTATTAGCCAAGGCACTGAATATAAGAACTGGGATTTCATGCTATAAGCGTGAAAACCACTGGTTAGACTACAGCTATAGTGCAGTGTGCAGCTTTAGTTTTCTTGGGGTAGGCTATGAGACATTCGACAGAGAAGATCTACGAAGATGTTGCCGGGGCAGTGAAATAGTTAGGCTGAGATTATTTTCGACTAATAGAGGATACAAAAAAATAACAGATTGAAAAAAGTGAATAAGAAGGACTTAACTTTGACAGCAAAGAGATCAATTACTAGAAATCAATACTTGAGGGAGCATAGATTTATCATAGGCTGTAGGATTATAGGGATTTTTTTTTCTTAAACCTGAAAGAAAGAAACTACTTGTCTAGAAGCATTTGAGAGTGTCACTACGTTGAGAGAACTTGTACTTGTACTCGTAGATCCCGCTGCTTTACCACACTCCCCAGGGCCCTATTGTTCATTGTGAACATCCTGCTCTGGTTTGACTTCCACCAATTAAATCACTTTAGGATGTCATTAAACTGGAAAGGGTGCAGAAAATATTACTAGATGTTACCAGATCTGGAAGTTTGTGGTATAAGGAGAGCCTGGAGAGGTTGGGACCTTTTTCACCGGATGGTGGGAGGCCGAGGAAGACGTAGTCAAATCATGAGGGGGATAAAAAAAGGTGATTATTCACAATCTTTTCCCCAGGGTATGGGAGTCTAAAATTAAACGGCGTGGGTTTGTAGTAAGAGGGTGAAGATGTAAAAGGGATCTGAGAAGCAACTTTTTCTACTATAGAATGAGCTGCCAGAGTAACTGGTAGTGGTGGGTATAATTATGACATTTGAAAGATAGTTGGCCAGGTACATGAATAGTAAAGGTTTGGAGGGATATAGGCCAGGCACAGGCAAGTGGGACCAGCTCGGTTAGGCAACTTGATCAGAGGATGAATTGGACCAAAAGGCCTGTTTCCATGCTATGTGGCTTCATGACTCTAAAAGTTAGAATGGAACATGAGCCAAGTTTATATTTGTGTTCGTTGTAATTTAACCTAGTTTTGGTATCACAAGTGGGCTATACTACCGGGGAACTCTTTTTCTCCCCAGGAATACATCAGGCAGGTAAATTTGAACCTAATGGTTGATTTTTCTTTTACCCGCTGCAGGTGTCGAAGGCGTCAGCTGACCTGATGGCTTACTGCGATGCTCACCTCAGGGATGATCCACTCATCTCCCCACTGCCTGCCTCGGAGAACCCCTTCAGGGAGAAGAAGTTTTTCTGTATCATCCTCTGACAACGTGCAACGAAGTGGGCAGTGAGGTGGGATATACTGTGTCCAAACAGAGGAACTGTAGATGTTGGGAGTGTCACTTGTGCATGCTGTGATTATTGCACCTATTCTAGAGGAATAAAGTTACTAAGTGTTTTATGTTAATCATTATTTTGATGACACAGTGTTGTGTCAGTTCAGAAAAGTTTTTTTTTAAGAATTTAGATGACTTTTTCTAACTGGACCCTTGTGTTTTGTATATTAAATATAAAATCTTAAAGCACAATCCATTTGGTGGTAATAGGTAAGAGTGGCTTTGGGGAGAAGATAAGTATAGCCATTCTATTTTTGATGATTGTACATAGTGAAGGTAGACTGAATTTACCCAATCTCAACAGTATTGAAGTTCCATGTACAGGGACATATTAAGAAATGTTTACCGTGAAACCAACTATGATGCAGGAACAAAAATAATTTGTTTTTATAGGAAATTATATTTTGCTCTCCGAAAACAAATCTAATATCCTAATTTATCTGGCCATAACTTTGAAATGCTTCCTTATCTAAAAATATTTCCACGTTTAATACATTAACCAATGTATATTCCATTGGTTGGGGCTTGAATCTCTGTCCAGAATCCCAGCTGCATTTAACAAGGAATTTACAACATGGAAACTGGTATACAGGTGTCATGCTCTTTGTGAGGTCCTTGCACTCTCCATCACATTCTGATGACAAGGCCTCCCATTCCATTTTCCCTTCCCTGCTCTTCATCTCAATAACTGCATGTGGTAACAGATTTCACATTTCAGATTAAACAACGGAAGAAGAGGAAACTCCCTGCTGGATTTGTTAGTCACTTTATTGTATTAATGATCCTTAATTTTGGTGACCATTGAAAGTGGAAACATCTTCCATAATCTAAAATACCATGCACCAGGTGCACTTCTTTTTTCCAAAACAGGCCTTTCTGTGTACTCAAAGAGACTGCATACTTGAAGAACGTCAGCAGATATCTGAACCAGGGAACAACCTTGGGCAAGGTTTCTTGCCGAATGGGATGTGGCCTCACGATTCAGTCCAGATTACTGATGAGTTTTGAATATACCATTGTATCAGAGTGAAGCAAAATTGCGATCACCTAAATTACCCTCCTTTATTTCAGATTTTTGGTGATTTTTGCCCGGCGCTTTTTAAAGTATGGAGTGAAGGGTCCTAGTGTGAGCCTTGTGAAATGGAAATTAGAGAAGCTTGAAATCAGGAATGCTGAAATCAAAACTCAAGTATCTTAGTCACCAATCATAAAATGTATCTCCATTAGTTATTTAATATGAAATACAATAAGGATAATTTAATATAAATGTGAGTCAATGTTGACCAGTTCATTATGGGATTCTTTGTAGTTGGGATGCTGTCACTTCATGATTACTCAATCAAAGAGAAGGTTTTCTCAACTGTTGAGTGGGATGCAAATAATCAAAAATGTACTGAACATATTTTCAAATAAAGTATCCATTGGACTATTTTTTACATTGTTGTGGACATTGCTGGTATCTGTAATATTTCCTGAACTAAGGAGACATTATAGAGTTAACCACAATGGTGCTTTGGATGTTTGAGAGTGCAGCTTTGCAAAATTTAGTTAAAAATGTAGTGCTGAAGCAGATTCTGGTCTTTACCTCAATACAAGAAGGTTGTTTATTCTTTCAAAGGTGAACAGAGATATTACTGTACTGAACCTTGATGTTAGGATAAATGCGAAGACGAAGGCAAAGAACGACATTCATCGAGGAAAATATTTGCTTTATCTTAATCCCCAACTAGATCACGGATGAGCAAGAATGGATAAGTAACCAAAGGTTTGTCAAACAAAGGTTTAAAATGAGTCATGGATGAATTTAAATGTTTGGACAGAGGAGGGAATTCCAGAGCTTAGAATCTACAGGGCTCTGGAGAGCTGGCTTAGAACAAGAATTCAGGAGGTATTGGTTTACACGGAAGATGATTATCAGCTGGAATGGGTTAGAGTCAAAATGCTGGTCAGCGAAGGAACAACTGGATGCTTCAAAGGGAGGATAGACAGGCTGGTATTCTGCAAGCAGAAGTGTAATAGCCCATGGCTGCTTTCAACAAAAATGATCTTGTGATGTTGATTGCATCTAAAATGAATTGGAATACATCAAACATATGATAATAAAATGTACAATTTTGTTCAGCACAACTGCACTGTAAATCTGAATGTCAAATATAAATTGATTAAAAATTAATTCCAGTGTTTAACTTTTGATGTGTTGATCACGCACTCTGGGTAATCATGTCTCCAAGTTCAGCACTCAATAAGCCTCACATTACAGAAAATCAATCAACATTTGGCTTCCACTCCCTTTGATATTTTATCTATTTTGTTTTACCCTGTTTCAACTCTATTGAAATGTCTTTTTGAAAATATATTTAAAGGGGAAATGTAGTTTGCCAAGTTATCATCTGCTCTGATAATAATGAAGAGGCAGATGCTGACAATTCATTGTTTTTTCTTGGTCATGTCATGTTGCATTGTTGTTCATGTTCGAAACTAGAGGCAGACTTGGAACAAGCATCTTGGTGCAAAAATGAAAGATAAAATGTCAATAAATGGTTGCCAGCTTTCTAGGATTGTTCTGCAATCTCTATGATTGCCAGTGAGCTTTATCCAAGAAAAAAACCTCACTCCATTGAGAATACTTCCATTATTTTCATTAAAAAACCCATTATCTCTGAAGGTATTAGAGATGGGAGGGGTTAGATTGTTTGAATAGACTAGGGAGTTGAAAGCAAATGTTCTGCGATGAATCTTTCAGGAACAGTCCAACCAGAGTTGGTGAGCTGTGGTAATGAGGGTCTTGAAATGTGTCAGTGTTAATGATTGAGGGAAAAAATATATTGCCATAATGTTTTCTTTAAATATGAAGAAAACAACAGACGTAATTACTCTCTGGATGGGGACGATGTCCTGTGTTCATTGCCCATCACCCTACATCAAGGATTCTTGTTCACAAGATAATTTGGCCGTGTTCATTCACCTCTACCCCCATTGAAGCATCTGGTTAATTAATAAATGATTCCATGACTTTCTCATCCAGTAGTCTGCACAAGTCCTGAGCAGTGCATGCAGAATATTTTTTACAGATTTGTCTTAAAATTACTAGTCAGAACAGCCATCATATTGTCCTACTTCAATGGTATAATTTGTGCTTTCCATTCCCTAAGCCATTGTGTATTCCTGTACCAGCTCATCACACCTTTTTTCCATGGTGAATGACACACATTTCTCTGGTGTTTTCTTGTATCTCAGATGACACCAGAGATTAGGTATCTGGCACAGCATAAATCCTTTGAATTTCTCATTGACGATGAATATACATGGTACCAACAATAAGATCTATCTCGGAGTATGCTACTCTTTCAGAAATGAAGACTCCATTTGAAAAAAACAATTTCCTCGTAATCAGCCGTTTTAACAATCCACCTGTATGAGAAATGACTGAGACAATCTGAAAAATCTGCAAATTTCTGTCTTTTAACATTTTAAAACAATTATTTTTTAGCATTTGTTAAAACACACTTTAAACTCTTGTTTTAACGTGTTGGATGACTTCATACTCTGGTACATTCAAACCCCAATTTTGAAATCTGTTTTAACACGAAAAAATCTCATGTTCGGTATATTTCTAATGATGTGTCATTTTCATCTTTTTTTAATATGGAACATTTCTCATGGGAAGCACATTTGCTTTCTGTGGCCAATTTTCTCACCCTTCTTATTATGACACCCTCACAAAGATATGGTAGCTGTCTAGCAAATTACTCTTTGTGACAGGCTGGTAGTGAGTGCCAACGAAACATTCAACCAAATTTTACCTTAATCACACACAACCTCCACAGCAGAGCATACTTAGGTAGGAGTATGGCTATTGGAATTCTTGATAGGATCAAAGAATGATTGCACGAGTGAAGGTAAAGCTGATTTTGCTATACGTAACCCTGGAGATGATTATGGTATTCGAAAAGCTAGGCAGCAGGAAGACATCAAACACCACGAGCCCTTTCTCTGATAGGTGAATATTTGGTGTTGGTTTATTATTACGTGTACCAAGATACGATGAAAAGCTTTTGTTTGTATGCTGTCCATACTGTAAGTAATATTCCTGGATGACAATCTGTTGCCTATTTTGTGTTACTACCCCATAACTAGTGTCCGTTTGCTTGGTGTGAAACTCACTACATTGACTTTCTAGGCAGTGATAAACTGCGTGTTGATACTTTATCTTCTGCTGGGAATCGTTGAATTGAGTCGGTTTCAATATTCTCAGTTCTAGTAATGGAATCCAAATAATCTCCAAACCATTCAGGGAAGGCCATTGGTCACCTGCAACTCTCCAGCCAAATTAGCAGCAGCCATTCCAAGTTGAATACATTGGGATACCACCTCAATAATTTGGAGGTCCACCATTGTTTTAAATTATTTGAAACAGCATTTGGGGCACTAAGTCTTTGAAGTGTGCCTCCTTGCATCTTGTAAACTTGTTCCTAATACCATTTCCCCAACACCAGGTGTCACTGAGTTACTTTGATCAGCTGCTGCCTTGAACCCCTGGAGTCCTTGTGGTAAATATGTTCAGGAAAAATTGTGGTCCACGGTATTCAGGAATTTCACCCGGTAGCAATGAAGGAAAGGATAATGTGCATTCAGTGAATTGGAAGAGACTTGGAGGTCATCTTTCCAAGTTTCCACTGTCCTCGTCAGATTAGAAAGTGGTGGCCACAGTTTTGGGAGGTTCTGGCAAAGATTGTTATTGTATCACATTAGGGAGATAAAACACAGTGCAGCAGCAAATGAGGGAGTTGTGTAGGAAGGAAATGCAGATGCTGGTTTACACCGAAGATAAGACACAAAATGCTGGAGTAACTCAGCGGGACAGGTCGCATGACACAAAATGCTGGAGTAAGGGTCTCAACCTGAAATGTCACCCATTCTATACAGAGATGCTGCCTGTCCTGAGTTACTCCAGCATTTGTATAGAGGGAGTTGATGTGGGATGGACAGAATTGAGTCCCTGTGGTTAAGGAGAGTGTAATCCCAAGTCACAATGTGGGTGTTTACACAGGAAGTTTAAGGTATATCATTTTGTGACAAATACCCCAAAGTAATTTGCTGCAAGGAGATAAGAAAAAAAACCTGACATTGGGGTAAAAGAAATTTACCATGATTTGTGGTGGTGCATGCATATCTGTAAGAAATGTGCCAAGTCTGCTTCCCTTTGTTTATTTTGATAACTTTGTGAAGAGCACTGATATATTAAAGTACATTTCCGGGATAAGGTGAAACTTTGTCAATCCAGGTATCACTCTTCCTGGGAGAAATGCACAGACTTCTAACTTTTAATGGTTGTCCAATATGCTGCACTTACATTGGGTGCAGATGAAACGCACTGTTGTAAGATAAACATTGTATTTAGCCTCAACATGTTAGTTTTACATTGTACTCTGAGAAAATAGATTAGAAAAATCAGGTGCAAACCTTAGTTTGTTACATCATGACTCAGATGAGCAAATTGGTTGGTGCTTTTGTTTATTTCCTGTTTGGTGATTAGTAAAGATTATGAAATTATTAAAGAGATATTCAGTTGTCACACATTTCGTTGTTTATTTCTTTCTTCGTGAAGGGAACATTCATTAAGCTCCTTTCTCAATCTCAGAACACCTCAATGCAATTTACAGCTGATGAAATACTGTTGAAACTAAGTTGTACATGGCTGTCTGACCCAAGCCCACTGTAACCTGATCACTTGCATCAGGTTCAGATAGGGTGGCATGTACAATTTGATGAAAGAACCAGGTTTGGATCAGGCTACACACTGCTGACCCAACTCAGTATTTTATACAAGTCAGGATCAATATTTGTTATTTGATCTTCAAACATAATAGCTTGTTTGAAATTAATATTTATAGCACTTGTCATGTATGTAAGAATTACAAACATGGGTCAGGTTTTAATTTTATCACAGAGCAGAAACACAGCAGCTAGTACACGCAATAAAGTCTTCCGGGTGTGAGTTACACCTTTGGGTTTCTGAAATAGGACATGAGCACAGCATTTTCTGAATCTGGGATTCACTTGGGTCATTTTAGAAAGGATCTATACATTTGGATTTCTACATTCAAAATCAGGGGAGCCTGATCCTAACTTGCTAAAACAGCCAATGTCCTCACACCCAACTACACAATCAGCACTAAAAACACAGGGAATGCTGGAAATACTCAACAAGTCAAGCAATATCTATGGAGAGAAAGACAGTTAAAATTCCAGGCCATTTACCTTGTGTTGAAGCGCCAAATAGGTGGGGATGAAGCAAAATGGAGGACAGGTTTGGGACAGAGAGTACTATTGGAGAACAAGGACAAGAGTATGACACAAAATGTTGAAGCAAATCAGAGATCTCAGCATCTCTGGAGAACATGGATAGGTGACATTTCGGGTCGAGATCTTTCTTCAGACGAGTCCTGAAACATGATCTATCCACTCCCTAGACAATTGGGTTAATTATCATATCATATCATATCATATATATACAGCCGGAAACAGGCCTTTTCGGCCCTCCAAGTCCGTGCCGCCCAGTGATCCCCGTACATTAACACTATCCTACACCCACTAGGGACAATTTTTTACATCTACCCAGCCAATTAACCTACATACCTGTACGTCTTTGGCCTCAGTAAAAATGGCCCTAATGTATAGAAAGTGGGATTAGACAATAGACAATAGGTGCAGGAGTAGGCCATTCAGCCCTTCGAGCCAGCACCGCCATTCAATGCGATCATGGCTGATCACTCTCAATCAGTACCCCGTTCCTGCCTTCTCCCCATACCCCCTCACTCCGCTATCCTTAAGAGCTCTATCGAGCTCTCTCTTGAAAGCATCCAACGAACTGGCCTCCACTGCCTTCTGAGGCAGAGAATTCCACACCTTCACCACTCTCTGACTGAAAAAGTTCTTCCTCATCTCCGTTCTAAATGGCCTACCCCTTATTCTTAAACTGTGGCCCCTTGTTCTGGACTCCCCCAACATTGGGAACATGTTTCCTGCCTCTAATGTGTCCAATCCCCTAATTATCTTATACGTTTCAATAAGATCCCCCCTCATCCTTCTAAATTCCAGTGTATACAAGCCCAATCGCTCCAGCCTTTCAACATACGACAGTCCCGCCATTCCGGGAATTAACCTAGTGAACCTACGCTGCACGCCCTCCATAGCAAGAATATCCTTCCTCAAATTTGGAGACCAAAACTGCACACAGTACTCCAGGTGCGGTCTCACCAGGGCCCGGTACAACTGTAGAAGGACCTCTTTGCTCCTATACTCAATAAACAATAGACAATAGGTGCAGGAGTAGGCCATTCAGCCCTTCGAGCCAGCACCGCCATTCAATGCGATCATGGCTGATCACTCTCAATCAGTACCCCGTTCCTGCCTTCTCCCCATACTCCTCTTGTTACGAAGGCCAACATTCCATTGGCTTTCTTCACTGCCTGTTGTACCTGCATGCTTCCTTTCATTGACTGATGCACTAGGACACCCAGATCTCGTTGAACTCCCCCTCCTCCTAACTTGACACCATTCAGATAATAATCTGCCTTTCTATTCTTACTTCCAAAGTGAATAACCTCACACTTATCTACATTAAACTGCATCTGCCATGTATCCGCCCACTCACACAACCTATGCATTGCATAGAACTAATGTGAATGGGTGATTAATGGTTGGCATGGACTCGGTGGGCTGAAGAGCGTTTGCATGCAAAATGCTGATGTAACTCATTGGGTCGGACAGCATCACTGGGGAAAAATAGGTGATGTTTCAGGTCAGAATCTTTCTTCAGAAGTTCTGAAGTAGGGTTCTGACCCGAAACGTCATCGATTTTTCTCCAGAGATGCTGTTTGACCCAGTCATTAACAGCATTTAGTGTCTGTTTTCAGTATAAACCAGCATGTGCAGCTCCTTCCTGCACTGTTTTGCATGCTGTATCTCTAAACTAAGTGTAAAAGAAACAAGGCAGAAATCTTGTTCATGCGAGGAGCAGAGCATTTCCCAAGTAAATTTCTTCAAGTGTTTTGAATTCAATAGTAATTTTTTTTTAAAACAGGAGTTGTTAGAAACTTTTAAATCAAATCAGAGAAGGCTCTAATTTTTCAGGTCTGTGGGAATTTTTCATTTCAATAACACCCCAATAAAAACTTATTCTTGGCACTTGAAAGACTATCCATGTGAAATATCCAGTTTCCTTGTCCACCGGCTGCTTTTAATTCAATTACCAGCACCTGCTGCAAGTGAACACACCTGAAACGACAACTCCCAGAGGCCTCCGCGCCGCCCGCGTCTGCGCACAACCTACGAAGGGTAGCCCCCCCCGCGCCACAAGCGGTAAAAGAAAGTGTTGATTGGCGCCGGGCGCCCATCAACTGGCAGGCAAACGCGTGGTTAGTGGCGCTTCCATGGTAATCAATGCGGAGCGCGGCTGTGCTGGCGGCGGCCTGCTTCTGCATCCTCGCCGTTACCGTACATTTCGGGCTGCGGCACGTCTGCCGGCGCGGCCGCCTCTCACCGCTCCCAGGTAATGGCGGATTTAACGGCCGAGCCGCGGCGCGGCGGCGGGGACGCGCTGTGACGTCACCGCGGGCGGGCGCGACGCGCGCCGCGATCACAGTTTCAGTTCAGTTTAGTTTGTTGTCACGTGCGCCGAGGTCCAGCGAAAAGCTTTGTTGCGGGCTAACCAGTCAGCAGAAAGACCACACATGATTACAGTCGACCCATTCTCAGTTTATAGATACATGATAAGGGATAACGTTTAGTGCAAGGCCAAGGTAAAGCCAGCAAAGTCCAGTCAAGAATAGTCTGAGGGTCACCAAAGAGGTTGATAGTAGTTCAGCACTGCTCTCTGGCTGTGGTGGGATAATTCAGTTGCCTGATAACAGCTGGGAAGAAACTGTCCCTGAATCTGGTGGTGTGTGTTTACACACTTCTATACCTTTCGCCTGATGGGAGAGGGGAGAAGAAGGAGTGACCAGCGTGCGACTCGTCCTTGATCATGCTGCTGGCCTTGCCGAGGCAACGTGACGTGTAAATGTAATCTATAGAAGGGAGGTTGGTTTGTGTGATGGCCTGGTGGCCACAATTCGCTGCAATTTCTTACGGTCCTGGATGGAGCTGTCCCCAAACCAAGCTGTGAAGTATCTTGATAATAGACGCAAAATGTTGCAGTAACTCAGCGGGACAGGCAGCATCTGTGGAGAGAAGAAATGGGTGACGTTTCGGGTCGCGACCCTTCTTCAGACTGATCAAATACTTTCTTTCTATGGTGCATCTGTAGAAGTTAGTAAGAGTTGTAGGCACATGCCAAACTTTCTGAGCCTTCTAAGGAAGTCTAGGCATTGGTGTGCCTTGGTTGTTGCTTCAATATGGGTGGTTTAGAAGTGTTTGGTGATATTGACTCCGAGGCATAAAATGCTAGAGTAACAGCGGGGCCGGCAGCATCCCTGGATAGAAGGAATGGGCGATGGTCTTGATGCTTAAATGGCTTTAGATACAGGTTTAGAATTGACCCCTGTACCAAAATACATGCGTTTCCATGGTCCTGTTGCTTCAATTGCTTTAGGTTCAGGTTTATTATTGATACCTGTACTGAAGTATAGTGAAAAGCTTTGTTTTTGCATGCTATCCAAACAGATCAGAGGGCGCAGCGGTAGAGTTGCTGCCTTATAGCGCCGGAGACCCGGATTCGATCCTGACTACTGGTGCTGTCTGTATGGTGTTTGTACATTCTCCCCGTGACCATGTGGGTTTTTATAAGTTCTAGGAGCAGAATTCGGCCATTTGGCCCATCACGTCTACTTTGCCATTCAATCATGGCTGATCTATCTTTCTCTCTTAACCCCATTCTCCTGCCTTCCCCCAATATCCCCTGACACCTGTACTAATGTGGGCGGCCACGGTGGCACAGCGGTAGAGTTGCTGCCTTACTGTGCTTACAGCGCCGGAGACCCTGGTTCGATCCCGACTACAGGTGCTGTCTCCCTGTGGCCGCATGGGTTTTCTCCGAGATCTTCGGTTTCCTCCCACACTCCAAAGATGTACAGGTATGTAGGTTAGTTGGCTTGGTGTATGTGTAAATTATCCCCAGTGTGTGTAGGATAGTTTTAATGTGCGGGGATCGCTTATCGGTGCGGACTCAGTTGGCCGAAGGGCTTGTTTCCGCGCTGTATCTCTAAAGTCTAAAGATAATACCATACCTAAATGCAATCAATTCACGCTCAAGTACAATAGGAAGAAAGAAGGTGAAGATACAGAGAACAGAATATAATTCTCAGCTTTGTAGTATATTAGTTCCAGAGACAAAATGCAATTTCCTCAAAGGGAGAGAGGTGATAGTACCCTCGGATTTCAGCCACTGTTGTTAGGATGCTACATTTTCACTGGTAGGACAAGGGCTCCAAGGTCACGTGGCACACGCCAGCTCTCGGACACCTCCCCATACCTATCACTTGCACATAACACCAAGGATGAACATCAGGTCATCATTTACTCATCACCTCTGGCGATTTCCCCTTCACGGCCTGCAAGCTTATAGTTTCCCCAAACTGTACTGCCTGTTTCTATCTCCTTTCCAAAATCCACAAATAGGACTACCCTGATAGATGCATTGCTTCTGCCTGCTCCCACAGTGTGGACAACAGACCAGTATGATCTTGTGATTGGGATATTGTCAGCTCGTCACCATCATGACCTACGGAGTGCCCTACGGAAGACCTGGCTGGGGCACGTTCCACAACTCAGCCAGCGGTGAGTGCATTTCCCCAAACACAGTGTTTCTCTTCACTGCTTTTGACTTATGAAGAGTTTTTGAACTAATATCACCTTAATATCACATTAATATCACCTTAATAATAATAATGGGTGAATTAAAACATTTCTGCCATTATTCATGGAATGGCTGAAGTTACATTTTATTGGCCATCTCTAATATCCCTTGAGAACAATGTGGTGAACTGCCTTTGTAAATCACTGCAGTTCTTGAGGTGTGGGTATTTCCACAATGCTGTTAGGGAGAGAGTGCCAGGATTTTGACCGAGTGACGGTGAAGGAGCAACAATATATTTCCAAGTCAGGATGGTCTGTGGCTTGGAGGGCAACTGTCAGGTGATGGTGGCTCAATAGTTTTGCTGCCCTTGTCCTTCAAGATGGTGGAGGTTGAGAGTTTGGAAGGCGCTGTCTAAGGATGCTTGGTGAGACTCCTGTACGTATTAACACAAGAAAATTATAGCAGGAACAGGCCATTCGATCCTCACAACTGCCCCATCATTAAATATGATCATGGCTGATCTGCCTCAGGTCTCATCTCTTCTGTGCCAATTCCCCCTAATGCCCAACTGCCTGATCATTCAAATCCTATCTACTTCCTCTTTAAATGCCCCAATAATCTTGATTCCTCAGCCATGGGGTGGAGAATTCCTGAGATTCATTACTCTCTGCAACAGTGTTTAGTATTTCACAGTACAGCAGGATGGCAATTTGCCTGTGCCCATATCATGTCTTTGAAGACTTTCCAGTTAGTCCCACTTTTATTGTTTCCCATAGCCCTGCATTAGGACCTTTCAGTGTTATACCTGGTTCCTTCTGATCTGTATTCTTCTTGTGCTCAGGCAATCCATTTCGGATCCAACACAAAAAAAATATTTTCCTCAGATACTTTTGTGGATTACCATGTCCTATTAATGATCCATGTCCTTTAGTTATTGACCCTCCAGCAATTAAAATAGCATCTCCTAAGGATGGTGTAGCTGGTAGGACTGCTGCCTCACCTCGCTGAACACCCAGGTTCTATCCCAGCCCTGAATGCTGCTATGTGGGATTTGCACTTTCTTCCTGTGACCATGTGGGTTTCATCTGGTGCTCCAGTTTCTTCCCATGTCCCAAAGATGTGCAGGTTGATTGGTTAATTGGCCACTTGTAAATTACTCCTAGCGTGTAGGGGAGTGGAAGAACCCTGGGCTAGTGATGAGAATCTGGGGATTGAGAATAAAAATGGGATTAATGGAATTGGAAGCTTGATGGATGTTGCCTGAAGATCTGTATTTCTCCACGTCTATTATTTGTCCTCAGAATTGCTAGGGATTTTGAATCCCTCTGTCAATGTCCTAATCTCTGCACCAATGAGAACAATTGATACTGAGCTTTTAAAAAAAGTGACTGCAAAGCATTCCACAATTGGCAGAGAGTAGACATTTGCACTTGTAATCTCCTCATTCCTTTGTCAGCCTTGGTTGTGCAAGGATAGCTCTGGATCTGCATCTCAAGTCTTCAGTGTTAGTATTCGACATTTTCAAGGCAGGAGTGATGTGCATTGAAGCAGAGTGGAATTTCCTTTGTGGATCATTCTTGTAAGAAAGAGGCCCTTCAATCAAGAGAGTCCATGTCAGATCCTTGTTGAGCAATTTATTCCATCCCTTTCCTTGTATCTCTGATTGCCTCTCGGTTACCTACATAATTACCTTTTGGAAATCTTCATTGTCTTTGTATGTACCATCTTTACAGGTCAGTTCAGACTTTGCACTTAAAGATTTTTTTTTGTACACACGTTCCTTCTGCGACAATATTTCATCGTTTTAAATCCATGTTCCCAATTGTTCAGTCTGAAGAAGGGTCTTGACTCAAAAAGTTACCTGTCCATGTTTGCAGGAGATGCTGCCTGACCTGCAGTTATTCTAGCACTTTGAATCTTTTTTGTAAACCAGCATCTGCAGTTCCTTGTATAAGCTAAACAACACAAAAAGTCCCTGGAATCATTGCAGGATGTTTCTGCACCTCCTCAAGAACATTTGCATCCTTCCTAACATATAGGGTATATAATTGGACAAATTACTCCAGTTGTGGTTCAACCAGTGTTAAAGGTTTGACAGCATCCCTGTGCTTTTGTGCTCTTATATTTGTGAATCACATGATCCCATTGGCTTGATTATCTTCTTTGTCAGCAAGTCTGTCATTATCAATGATTCATATAGATATGCAATATAGATATTCGTATAGAACAGTCTCTGTTCCTGCACACCCTCGAGAGCAGTGTCAGTCAACTACCTTGTCCATCCTTGTTCTTTTTTTTGTCAAAATGGTCAATGTGAACTTGGTGGGCCAAAGGACCTGTTTCCATGCTCTATTTCTTTACGACTATGACAAAACGCTTTGAAGGAGAAAAGTCCATTTAAAATTTATTGATCAAAACCTTGTAAACAAATGTGTCCACTAATATTCACACCTGCCAACATGCTGAGCAGTGGAGACATCTTGTAATTTAAATGATGGCCTTTTCCTGTGGTGACAGTGTCACACAGCATGGGTCCAGCATGAAAGTTTGTCCTTCAAGTAAACAAACACTTCGGGCTTCCTCTGCAGATTAGTCCGTTTGACAAGTTCACCTCTGACACTGGGGCCCACATCATATTGGGGTAGGAAGTTCAGTCAACCTTCTGATCAATTTTAGGTTCACCACAAGTTATTCATTCGTACTGCCAATATTAGATTACAAGTCCTGATGAAATTCAAGTCCTTGACTTTTTTTTTCTGTCTCCGGCAGTGTACTCGCAAAGTTTATAATCGGTTCTTATGGCTGTGACATCCCTGACGAGGATCGAGAGGACCCCTATTCCTGTCAGCTGCTGAACTTTACTGACCCAGGTCAGGCACTCTGGATACTATTGACATCTATGTGCTCAGTCTGTTGACCAAAGAAAGATGTGCTCATGTTTGTGACTTATGAAAGCAATATAGGGGGATGTGGGAGGTGAGGAAAGAACAAGAAACTAAGAACAGAGAACGCATTCGGAAGAAGTTATGGAAGAGGATAGTGGTGGTACAAGCTGCATCAACTTCCATAATTTCTGCAGATCTTCCCTCCATTGTCTCCAACCCTGCGCAAACTGCTTCTACCTTAGATCCACACACACTGTTGTCCTGAAGGCTTCACACAAAATGCTGGAGTAACTCAGTGGGTCAGGCAGCATCTCTGGAGAAAATGGAGAGGCGACGTTACTTGGGCTCGCACCTGTCTCTATCCATAAATCGGCCTCTCAGGGGACCTCCTTGCCTGAGATCATCTGTTGCCGGCCTTAATTTGTCCCATTCTCTTTTGGTTCTAGTTTTTTTTCCCTCCCATTCTCCCTTTTACAATCAGTCTGAAGAAGGGTCCCGAACCGAACAATCACATTCATTTTCTCTAGAGATGCTCCCTGACCTGCCATACTCCACCTTTTTGTGTCTATCTTTAGTATAAACCTGTTCTGAAGGCTTATAGCTTCCACCTATGGGAACCCTTTCATTTGTGCTTCTTTGCCAGTGCTGTGGGGTTTGCTGCAATTTGCTATGAGTGAAAAGCGCAGGTCAGAGGCTGCACCTTCACCAGGTACTTTGCGTGATAAATACAGAAGTAGCTACTAGTCACTCGACTACACCAGTAAATCAGACAGACGGGCTATGGTCATGCCTCCAACTGCCTGAGCCAGTTTCCTCACGATCACCAAATCAACCTTTATCAGCAAATGGCCGATTTTACAAAATGCACATGCAATGGACAATTTCTAGGCTTAAGTATGAATTATGGATTCATAATTATGGATATAAATTTGATTCCATGCAACTATGATTAATATGCTGGTCACGGATCAATTGTACATTTGTATGAGAAGGCTGTGGTTTAAGTTTCGCTGTAGAGACTTGAGTACAATATCTGAGCTGACACCTTTCAATGGCAGAGTTACGTACTGTGCTGTTGTCTTTCAGATGAGACATTAAACTGAGAGCCTTCCTGCCCATTAAAGCAGATGAAAATAGGGGAGGTTCTCTCCAATATTTTGGTTCATATTCATCCTTCAATCAACATTACCAAAATTGGTCATTGGTTTTGTTACTGTGTGTCCCATCAGTTTAAAAAGTTATGTAATTTCACCTGAAAGGAATAATATCTTCATCAGCTCTGTAGCCCAGCACTATTTTTGAACCTCTATTATTTCTGGATGTTGTGGAAGTCACTCTCGGAAAATAATTTTCTTTCTTTCTGCAGTCATTGGACAGGAAATTGAAGCGGTCATCCTGTCTGGAAGTCCTGACTTGATGTTGCTTGGCAGCAAAGTTTCAAAGATTGATTTTCGAGTTCTCCATCCTATTGTCATTACGAGGTTGGGTGTGTTCCATGATCAGAGGGAAGCAGCTTTTAACCAGAACCTCACAGTCCGACTCTACCAGACCATGCTGGAGGCAAGTTACACATAAGCTGGCTGTGTCCCGTTTAACTCTGAGTTGTGTTTCTTACTCTATATCCTGTCCAGCACTGTGATTCTGCTTGGGTAGCCTGCAACCCAACAGCATGAACATTGAATTCAGTCATTTCAGGTCAAACCCCTCTTTCTCATCTACCCAGCTTCCCAACCCCCACCCCCCTGCACACCTTTCCTTCCATTCCCCCAGTCCCTGTCAACTTATTCCTTCCCCCTCCTCTACCCACTCAACATCCATCCCTCCTTACTCCAGGTCCACCGTTTTCTTTCATCCCTTCCCCTCCTTCCTTCTCACCATCTGTCCCTCTGCTTCTTTCTTCTCACCTATCTCTCACCAACCTAACTCTCCTTACCCGGATCCACCTATAACTTGCCAGCTCCTGCTTCACCCCTTTCCCTCACCTCTGTCAGCTTTCTCCTCTCTACTCCATCAATTTGAAGAAGGAGACACAAAAAGCTAGAGTAACTCAGCAGGTCAGACATCATCTCTGGTAAAAAGGAATAAGTGATGTTTTGGGTTGAAACCCTTCTTTAGACTCGGAGTCTGAAGAGGGGTTTCGACCCGAAACGTCACCTATTCTTTTTCTCCAGAGATGCTGCCTGACCCACTGAATTCCTCCAATTATTTGTCTTTTAGTCCAGCATCTGCACTATCTTGTGTCTCTTTCACCATGATTACCTGTGCTTCTTCCATAATTCTGCTGACTCTATCCTATATCATACCAGAATCCAACTACCAATGTTATGCGGGACATTGTGATCTCCTCAGGCAAGGGCCCACATAATATTTTCATCCTTCTTTAAAATGTTGCCATTGTTGCAATTCTCGTGACCCGTGTACATTCGGCTACTTGAGCCTAATCTCAGCAATCTTCCCGTATCCTCCTTATTTTGACTGAGTTTCATCAAACCTCTCCTCATATCTCCTATATGATTGAGATCGGAAGATCTCAATACTTTCCATGTTCGCATGAAAGGGGAATTTTTACAATGGAAAGTCTCAAAAGTTTATTGGTTTATTCATTCACATGTTCTGGTGACATAGCTGCTGTTTGTGGTTCTAATAATAAGAGGCGTTCCTCTTGGACCAGTGGAGTCCTTGTGGCAACCAGCTGATGAGTAGCACAGTCCTTATAAATTGGACAGTGAAGGTTGTGGAAAGTGGGCTGAATGAGGCAGCACTATGTAACGATGGCAGAATTCGCCATCAGGAATTCATGAGTAAACATTTTACCTAGCATATGTTTTACCAGGAGGTGATTGTTAGTGCTCGCTTCAGTCCACTCAGCTCTGGGCTTCAAGTCAACCAGATGTGGTATAAACCTGTGGAGAGGTTCCTCTTGCCAAAGGTAAGAGCAAAGGCTATGGCCTGTTTTTATTTTCTCTTTCCTTTGTATAAAGCCTGTGCTAAACATGTTGGCAAGTTCAGTTTGTAGCCCTGCAATGATTGATCTCTCCGTTTTTCAGGTTGGGTGGTGTAAAGCTCTGTTCTCTGGCTAATGGGCAACAGGTTGTGAGTAGCCTTGGATTCTCATGGAATCCCTGCTCTTTCCCCTCAGGAAAACATTTGGATACCGAACCCAGGCTCAGTCTTTCAACTATTTTGATTGTAGGCCCAGGCATCATGGGCCATGAATGGTAGTCACCCTCAACTCATTTTCTCCAGCTTCCTTCCCATCACAACTTCCATTTCCTGCCTGACCAACCAACCAGCTCCATGTTAATTTTATTTCCCCAAGCATGTAGTTCAGTCTCCATTCCACCCATAACAACAAAACTTTCCTGGCCAGACTCTCCAAAGACTAATCAAGCAAGTCAATTTAGTTTAGAGATATAGAGTGGAAACAGGCCCTTTGTCCTATTGAGTGTGCACTGACTAACAATCACCCATCACTAGTTCAATCCAACACACTTGGGACAATTTACAGATGCCAATTAACCTACAAACGCGCATGTCTTTGGAATGGGGGAGGAAACTGGAGCACCCAGAGAAAACCCACGCGGTCACAGGGCAAACATACAAACTCTGTACAGACAGAATCAAACCCGGGTCTCTGGCGCTATAAGGCAGCAACTCCACCGCTGCACATAAATTCTATAAGACAGTGAAAAGTAAAAGACTGTGCAATAAAATACAAGACATTAGTGCAAGATGCAATTAGGAATCAAGTCCATGGTAGTGCAAGATGTAGTACTGGCTGGGCTGCTTGTAGCTGTGTAAATGACGGCAGATTTAGTGTTTGTAATTTGTTGTGGTTAAATTGTGAACGTGTGGGACCAGTCCACACTGTGCAGCAGGGATGGCTCACACAATTTACATCCTCTCCTCCTTCTGCCAGGGCTTTGAAGGCACAATTGCTTGGGAGACCCAGGACTCGGACTATCTCATCACCATGAACCTCTCTGATGTTCTGCTTGACAGTGGAGGAGGCGTCCTCAGGTTTTCTGCAGTAAGTTGACCCTCGTATAATGGTAATTTGACCGTATCATGAAGATCAGAATTCACACAGGAATATATTCCCAATGGGTGAGAGGCAATCAGCCTCTGAATAGATTGATGTCAGCCATGGCAGAAAAAGCTTTAAAGTGTCCTTCAGGACAACACCAGGGAGTGTTTATTGTAGCCTTGTCAGAGGGCGGGAACTGAGTGAACACTCCATTTAAATGTACGGAAATGAGTGATTTCAATGTAACTGGAGGTTGATATTAGCGGTGTGGTTGTCTGTGGGTGTGTTTGGCCTGTGTGTGTGTGCGGTCGGCCTGTGTGGGTGTGGGTCCATGTGGATGTATGTGTGTGCGCGCTCGTGTGAGTGCGCTCTTGCGTGTGTGTGTGTTCGTGCACACGTGTGTTCGTGTGTGTTCCACGTAAGCGGGTGGATAAGTTTGTGGGCATGTTGTCTGCATGTGTGGTGTGCGGTCTGTTGCATGCAGATGTGATCCATGTGTAAGCAGACAAGTGGTCTGGGCGTAGTGTCCTTCTGCCCAGGTGGGTGTGTTATGGATAGTTTAACTCTTGTCCTTCCGTCCATCTCCCACAATGTTGAATTGTATTTGTGTTTGAACCCCAGGCCCAGCTGCAGGCTGAACAGGAAGTGATCCAGGATGGGTTTGGCCAGGACGTGGCAGCAGTGGCGGGAGGCTTCACCTACACCATCCATGGTGGGTCACTCAGAGACCAGCAGCACTCCTGCCAACGCATCGCTATGTAAACCTCTCGAAACCTTGAACATGACAGTAATGCTTCCAAAATAGTGATGCAGGTGGGAAGGAAGGTCCAGGCCCCGAGGACTCAGCTTCGTAAATGGGAGCTTAGCGTTCACCTTCTCTTCCGAGGAAAAGGCCGTTTATCACGGCAAGCAGAATATAACATCCTTTTAAAGGAGAGGTTATCCTTGGAATGCCCTTATCACACTGCAGTCATGACTACGCTGAATGCATGACATGGGTGTAAAACGTTTCAGTCGTGAGGGTTGACACCGAGAGCACAGGGGGATCCGCCGGGTCTATATCTACACATGAATATCAACCAACTTCTTTCCACTTGTCTTGCCCCACTTCCCTATTCAACACTTAACACTTCCTGTTAAGGTTCTTTTTGAACCTTCCTCCATTCCCCTGCAAGGAAGTGTACAGCAATCCCGACCAGTTGTCCTTGTTTTGTGTCTGGTGCCTTTTGCACTCCTGTGTCCCTGGTTATTGACCCATCCACCACTGGGACCTTCCTCTTGAAAATTTAAACAAATTTCTCTAGTGTCCTCTTTGACTTCAGAAGGGTATAGAAGAATGAGAGGAGATTTAATTGAAATTTGCTAAATTCTTACAGAGCTCAACAGCCTGGAGGAAGGGAGGAGGTTTCTGCTGGCTAGAGAGTCTAGAACTAGGTGTCACAATCTCAGTAAGGATGCAGGTTGTAAATGTATTTCTGTGCTCCCTGGGACAGTTCCAGTAAGTCTGTTTTACATTGTCTCTGAAGACAATGTCCTTCCTCAAATGTGATGCTCAGTATTGGACATGCTGATCCAACTGAATTAGCCATCTTTATGTCCTGCTTGGTTTAAGATAACGTATCTTTTTAATCACTTCAAGAGCGTTTAATTGTCAAATGTACTGGCAATGGGACAATTAAATTCTTACTTGAAGCAGCATTGCAGGCCTGTAAACACAATAAACATAGATGCAATATAATAAACAATAAATAATTAAATAATTAACTGCAATACTAGTGCAAAGAACCTAAAGTCTTAAGTGCAACCAAAGACAGTTCACAGAAGTTCATAGTTTAGTACAACGCGGAAACAGGCCTTTTGGCCCACTGGGTCTGCGTAGACCAGCGATTTCTGCATACTAACACTATCCTACACACACTAGGGATAATTTACAATTATACCAAGCCAATTAACCTGCAGATCTGTACGTCTTTGGAGTGTGGGAGGAAACCGGAAATCCCAGGGAAAACCCACGCAGGTCACCGGGAGAACGTACAAACTCTGTACGGATAGCATCCGAATCGAACTCGGTTCTCTGGCGCTGTGAAGCAGCAACTCCACCACTGTGCCACCATGCCTCCCTTGTTGAGGTTAGTGTTGCGGAGTGTACATGATACTGATAGTTGTTGGGAAGAAGCTATTCTTGAACCTGGTGGTCAAAGTTTTCACACTCATTTACCTTCTTCCTGATAATAGGAGTGATGTGGGTCTTTGATGGTGTCGTTATAATCACTCGTCATAGAACAAAGCCCACTACCCACCAATCTGGGCAACCTCTGCTGTACCACCAATGGCTTCCCACCTACATCACTTCCTTCCAGCACAACTTATTTGAGACTTGCCTGAGGATGTGACAAACAGGAATCTCTCCAAGCACAAACCCTGCACAACACACTGCTCTTCTTTTTCAGATGGTGCCGCACTGCTGGAAAGCCTTGCCACAAGGCCCAAGCGCTTTGAATGCCACAAAAACAAACTCAGGGAAGAGAATGCTGCCTTACAGGAAGAAAGCCAAACCTATCAGGATATTGTCTTTGTGGATGTGATAGACACCTACAGAAATGTGCCACATAAATTACTGCACTTTTATCAATGGTAAGAGATATTCATCAATGCATTCATTTGTTGTGTCAACTGTGGCTCTGTGGGAATCCAGGTCCAATCTGATTTAGAAGGTTCTGGATTCAAACTGCACTTCAGAATCAAGTCCATAGTCAACAGACAAGAGTGTTTAATTGTCATTGCTGTTTCCAATTTGGTTGCCATGTGTTCCTCAATAAGACTTCATGAAAAAGTACAATCCAATTAAGTGCTTTAGGATGACTTGAGATGGTGTACAATTCTATCGGAGTGCAGGTCATGGTAACGAGGGAGATTATGATCTGGAGTTAGAGGTAAGTGTTTTTAAATATACAACGATCTTAAGTTTGGAGGTTGAGCATTGAGTATTTCCCAATCTAACTGGCAGCTGGAGAAATTTTTAGTGACAAACTGAATTCAAACTATGCTTTTTTTTGTTACAAACAGGTCTGTGGAATCGACGAACTTCCAGTTGCTTCTAAAAACTGACGACGACTGTTATGTGGATGTTGAGGCTGTGCTGGAGAGAGCAGGAGACAGGCTGGAAGCAACGAACGTGTGGTGGGGAAAGTTAGTGTCTGTGTAATCACAAATCCTTTGCAAAATCAGTTAATCCTAAGTAGTTCAAAATGAGAGATTTGCGGGGCTCTTTAGCAGTAGGTTAGTTTAGTAGATTTAGTAGGTTAGTGCTCCTACGGAGAACGGATATGGTCTGCATGATTCTGATGATTTGGTGACTTGCTTTGCTGTTAATGCGGAACTGGCTATCAATTATGTACTGCAGTTTACATTTGTTTAACATGGTTCATTATTCCTTTTATTGGGTAACTTGTCTGTTGACCAAAGCCCAGGGGTGCAATTACTGTGCCTCTGTCGTCACCATGGCCTCACACTAATTTTATTAGTCTTACAACTGAATTTGTTCACCTGAACAGTGCATTCCATGGTCATCATGCTTCTCTAGTTCAGTTTAGCTTCAGTTTAGTTTATTGTCACGTGTACCGAGGAAGTGAAAAACTTTTGTTGCGTGCTAACTAGTTAGTGGAAAACAATATATGATTACATTCGAGCCATTCACAGTGTACAGATACATGATAAGGGAATAATGTTTAGTGCAAGATAAAGCCAGTAAAGTCTGATCAAAGATAGTCCGAGGGTCACCAATGAGGTAGATAGTAGTTCAGGACTGCTGTCTAGTTGTGGTAGGATGGTTCCGTTGCCTGATAACAGATGGGAAGAAACTGTCCCTGAATCTGGAGGTTGCGTTTTCACACCTATACTTTTTGCCCAATGGGTGAGAAGAGGGAGTGGCCAAGGTGCGATGTCCTTGATTATACTGCTAGCCTTGCCGAGACAGCATGAGGTATAAATGGAGTCAATGGAGGTTGGTTTGTGTGATGGTCTGGGCTACGTCCATAATTCGCTGCAATTTCTTGCTGTCTTTTTTTTTTTAATCAAAAATATTTATTCAAATATTAAAATAATATATACAATACAATAAAACCAAAACAGAACCCACCACCAGAATATTATACAAACAAATATACCAATTGGAACTATTATACAATTATATTACAATCCCCATCCAGGATACATCCAATCCCCCGCGGTGCCCAGTGGTCCTGGAAATCCTCCAGCGCATAGTCCCTCTCCAACACCACTCGGGCGCGGATGTAACCCCAGAAAAGGGGTAGGCAGCTGGCTCGGGCAGAGCCCTCTTCCGCCTGGCGCCGTGAGTCACGGAAGGCCAGCTTGGCCAGGCCCAGGAGCAACCCAACAAGGACATCTTCGGCCCTACCCTCTCCCCTACGCACAGGGTGTCCAAAGATGAGGATGGTGGGTGAAAAATGCAGCCAAAAAGCAAGGAGCAGCCCCTTTAGATATTGGAACAGGGGCTGCAACCTCACACACTCCATATACACGTGGTACATACTCTTCCAACCCGCAAAAGTGGCAGGCGGCTGGCAAGTCTGTGAACCGCGTGAGGAACAGGTTGCAGGGGACTCCTCGGTGCAATAGCTTCCACCCCAGGTCCCTGATGGAGAGGGGCATTCTTGCTGTCTTGGATGGAGCTGTTCCCCATCCAAGCTGTGATGCATCCCGATAAAATGCTTGCTACTGCACACTAGAAGCTGGTGAGAGTTGGAGACGTGCCAAACTTCCTAAGCCTTCTAAGGAAGTAGAAGTGTTGGTGTGCTTTATTGGTCGTTGCTTCAATATGGGTGGTCCAGGAGACGTTTAACTTGGCACCATATTTGGCACAGACATTGTTGGCTGAAGAGCCTGTTCCTGTGCTGTGCTGTTCTCTGTTCGTAAAGTAAGAAAGTTGCCTAGAACCTTTATAAAATGACAACTGCACAGTACATGTACAGCAGACTTGGCAGAATTCTGCAAAGGCCTTTGAGAAAGTGCAGAAAAAGTTTGTACGTTCTCCCCGTGACCTGCGTGGGTTTTCTCCGAGATCTTCGGTTTCCTCCCACACTCCAAAGACGTACAGGTATATAGGTTAATTGACTGGGTAAATGTAAAAAATTGTCCCTAGTGTGTGTAGGATAGTATTAATGTGCGGGGATCGCTGGGCGGCGCGGACTCGTTGGGCCGAAGGGCCTGTTTCCGCGCTGTATCTCTAAATCAAAAATCAAATATTCTTGTCTTGGTGTCAGGAAAGGAGTGGCTTCAAGTGAGAAGGTAGGTTGTTGTTAGAGCAAATATAGTTGAGATTTGATCACAATGCTCAAAACCGTGATTGGTTTAATAAATAAAAGGAAAACTGATTCAAGAACCAGAATTATTGGTAGCTAGCAGGCACACATTTAATCTGGTCGCCAAAGAAGTAGAGGTGACATAAGGAAACTTAAACAGCATTGTGATCTGAAATGCTCTCCTGAGTGAACCATGGAAACATATAATAGTAATACTTGGAGGGTAATTGTATGTCTACTTGAAAGATAAAAATTGGTGAGCTGCAAGGTCAGGGGGGGGGGGGGTGAATTAATAGGTGCGATGAGCAGAATTGGCCACCTCGTTTCCTCTCCAATCCTAGCATTCAGCAAACAGATGTTTGATCTTTTGCTCAAATTGCAAAATATGAATTTAACGATTTGTAGCATAGATAAAAAGGGTTAATTGATCCCTGGTGCTTCCAGTCAGTAGAAGGACATGGCAAAGTGGGTTTTGTTACAGGGTGAGCAAAAGACACATTGTGTTGTCTAGCAGAGGGCAGGAGTGAAAAGATGATAGAAAGGGTGGTGCAGGGCTAAAGCTGCTGATAATGGGCAAAATCTGAAAAATAAACATGTGTACAGCAGGTGTAAAAGATCATGGAATGACCAATGAATGAGTAAGAGGTACAAGAAGCTGCAGATGCTGGAATCTTGAGCAACACCCAAAGTGCTGGAGTAACTCAGCGGGTCAGGCAGCATCTGCGGAAGGAATAGGCGACGTTACAGGTCAGGACCATTCTTCAGAGGCAGAGATTCAATTCGTATACTGAATATGAAAGCTGTAATGGGCCTTGTAGAAAGATGAGGTGTGATTGCTAAAACTTGTGTTGATAATCAGCGACATCTTCCTGTTTAATGTATTTCTTTCCAAATGGATGTTATTTAACCAGCTCAGATTTTTAAGTGTAAAATATTTTACAAATATCCTATAAGTCCTGCAACGCACTGATTGTCCTGAATGGTTTCCCAGTTTCAGGCAGAATTGGGCGGTGGACGGCAGTGGGAAATGGATGGAGCTGGAATATCCGAGCCTGGTGTATCCCGACTTTGCGTGTGGCTCTGGTTATGTTGCCTCTTACAACCTGATCCAGTGGCTGGCAGATAATGCAAGGGCACTCAAAGTCTATCAGGTACTGAACACTGTCCTGTGCTGCTGTGAATGCACTTAATTTAAGAATGGCAGCATTAAAACAGATTGTCATTGGAAACTCATTTTCAATTGAAGATAGACACAAAATGCTGGAATAATTCAGCGGGACATGCAGCATCTCTGGATAGAAGGAATGGGTGATGTTTTGGATCGAGGCCTTTCTTCAAAAAGGGAAACGGGAGATATAGACAGTGATGTAGAGAGGTATAGAACAATTGAATGAAAGATATGTAAAAAAGTAACGATGCAGATGATACTAAGCTGGGGGGTAGTGTGAATTGTGAGGAAGATGCAATAAGGCTGCAGGGTGACTTGGACAGGTTGTGTGAGTGGGCGGATACATGGCAAATGCAGTTTAATGTAGATAAGTGTGAGGTTATTCACTTTGGAAGTAAGAATAGAAAGGCAGATTATTATCTGAATGGTGTCAAGTTAGGAGGAGGGGGAGTTCAACGAGATCTGGGTGTCCTAGTGCATCAGTCAATGAAAGGAAGCATGCAGGTACAGCAGGCAGTGAAGAAAGCCAATGGAATGTTGGCCTTCATAACAAGAGGAGTTGAGTATAGGAGCAAAGAGGTCCTTCTACAGTTGTACCGGGCCCTGGTGAGACCGCACCTGGAGTACTGTGTGCAGTTTTGGTCTCCAAATTTGAGGAAGGATATTCTTGCTATGGAGGGCGTGCAGCGTAGGTTCACTAGGTTAATTCCCGGAATGGCGGGACTGTCGTATGTTGAAAGGCTGGAGCGATTGGGCTTGTATACACTGGAATTTAGAAGGATGAGGGGGGATCTTATTGAAACATATAAGATAATTAGGGGATTGGACACATTAGAGGCAGGAAACATGTTCCCAATGTTGGGGGAGTCCAGAACAAGGGGCCACAGTTTAAGAATAAGGGGTAGGCCATTTAGAACGGAGATGAGGAAGAACTTTTTCAGTCAGAGAGTGGTGAAGGTGTGGAATTCTCTGCCTCAGAAGGCAGTGGAGGCCAGTTCGTTGGATGCTTTCAAGAGAGAGCTAGATAGAGCCCTTAAGGATAGCGGAGTGAGGGGGTATGGGGAGAAGGCAGGAACGGGGTACTGATTGAGAGTGATCAGCCATGATCGCATTGAATGGCGGTGCTGGCTCGAAGGGCTGAATGGCCTACTCCTGCACCTATTGTCTATTGATAAAGGAAACAGCCCATTGTTAGTTGTTTGCTAGGTGAGAACAAGAAGCTGGTGCGATTGGGGGGGGGGGGGGGGGGGTGAGGGTTGGAGAGAGAGGGAATGCAGGGGTTCAAGAGTCAAGAGTGTTTTATTGTCATATGTCCGAGATAGGCCAATGAAATTCTTACTTGCAGCAGCACAACAGAATATGTAAACATAGTACGATGTGGTTAGGGAAATCAATATTCATACCACTGGGTTGTAAGCTGCCCAAATGAAATATGAATTGCGGTTCCTCCAATTTGCATTTAGCCTCACTCTGACAATGGATGAGGCCTAGGACAGAAAGGTCAGTGTGGGAATAGGAAGGGGAATTAAAGTGTTCTCACCTAGCAAATAGCTATCAATGAATGGCCTGTTTCCTTTATCACTGTTACTTTTTGAATATCTTTCATTCATTTGTTCTATATCTCTCATTTCCCTTTCCTGACTCTTGTCTGAAGAAGGGTCTCGACCCAAAATGTCACCCATTCCTTCTCTCCAGAGATGCTGCCTGTCCCGCTGGTGTCTATCTTCGGTTCAAACCAGCATCTGCAGTTCTTTCCTCATTTTCAATTTCTTGCTGCATAAAGTGAAACCAGGAGATCGAACTCAAAATGAAGGTTAGATTTTTCATAGGTCAGGAGTATTCTCAGGCAGATGTCTCTGAGTATTGTAAAGTAGTTTCTCATTGTGTTGGGACGATATTGGTGATGGAGGGTCAAGCGATTGATGGGATTATATGTGATTTGAAAAATAATCACCAATTGTCCTCATCTGCTGGGACTGGCTGGATAGAATGCTTTATTTTTGTTTCGAATGACAATCTTCAAATTAACTTTCTGATTCTGTTTTCAAAAATTAGTTCATTCTGAGCAGCTGTGTGTGGGTGGACTGTAGTTGTGAAATAACATACTGTCTGTATTGTGGTTGCAGGGTGAAGATGTCAGCATGGGCATCTGGATGGCTGCTGTTGGACCCCAACGACATCAGGTAGATCAACTACACACACTTCCAGTGTTGACTGAACGCTTGAAATCTGTGCAAGGGGCTGGTTTTTGCAGTGCCTTTAGCTTTGCAATTTAGGAATGAATCAAAAGTACAGAAACAGTTAGGCCATTTGAATACTGTGATGACCCATAAGAATTGCCTTTTCACCCTGTCCTTCTGTTTCCCTACTTTTAGTCGACCTTTCTCTTTAGCACGTCCTGCCTAATTTCTCTAAACCGTATGAAATTATTTGAGACCATCTTAAGTGTTGTAGAAGGTTTAGAATCACACAGCATGGAAACGGGCCCTTTAGTCCATGTCCATGCCAACCATCAAGTATCTAGTTACATTAATCCCATTTCATTCTCTTCACATTCCCATTAGCTCCCCCTAGACTGTGTGCCTTTAGTGAAGGTGAATGGTAATTTTACAGTGGCCAATTAATCTATCAATCCGCATGTGTTTAGACGTTGGAGGAAACCGGACCTCCTGGGGAAAACCCAGGAGGTTGCTAGAAGAATATGCAAACTGCACAGCTTTGGAGGTCAGGGCTCAACACTGGTGCTGTGAAACAGCAGCTCTACCAGCTGCAGCACTCTGCTGTCCTTGTTTCAAAACTAGCATTGAAAACATGACTTTCGTCACTTGAAAAGCCTTTTAATTCTTGCAACTCACTTTTGGGGAGCTCTTTACTTTGAATGCATTTATCAGTGTCGATCAAGGAAGTGTACACATCACTTTTCTCTTCCTGCTTTTGCCTGAAGGACCCCCTGTGGCTGTGTGAGAAGAAGTGTCTGTCAGGTGCACTCTCGTCCCCCCAGTACTCTGCAGAAGAGCTGATGGACCTGTGGAACAATAAGGAACAATGTGGAAATCCCTGTCACTGTCAAAAGTGACGATCACTAGTGGGTTCTGAACGAGACAGGATAAACGTCGAAGACTTTGAATGCTGTTGGTTCAGAATGCGAATTCTTCTCTTTGCTGCAGTTTACTCACTCTGGCCCATCTATTATCAAAGAATGATGCATCAGAATTGTGAACTGGGTAGGTGTGGGTAGGAAAGGATTGGGGACATGTGCTGCCAGCTCCACTTGGTCCCATGGCCTTTTCTGAGCACCTGCTACCAATCTTCAGAATGGTCTATGTGCTACATGCTTACACACCTTGTTCTGGGTAATAGTGGAAGATGGTCTTGATCATTAAGCGAACAATAGAAACTTTTCTATTTTTGTATTTCTAAAAAAATAAAGTACTCTAAATCCTTTTTTTTCAGGATCTTTTCTCTGCTGTAATTTAACAGAGTTTAAAAAAAAAGGGGGACTAGAAGATGACAGCTGGAAATTAATGGTAAGAGGATTTCAGTGGAAAACATCTTAAACGGACAGGGTTGGGAATTGAACAGAAGATGGGAAATTGGGGATAAGTAGCCATGATTCTGAGTTGCAGGATCTGTCTAGAGTTCCTTGGGGAAATTAGATTTTGGGACCCCAACCTTTTATTTTATTTGTCAGAGTCTATACAACTCTTTCCATTATCTAAGTTTGTTGGTAATTGGATGGAAGCAATAAACTGTAAAAATCAAAATAGTTGCAGCTATATGTTTACAATGGGAGAGTGCTGAATAATTCACTCAGGAGTTTAGACGTGCAACTTGAGTAAACGTCCGAGCAGGTAAACTGGTGGGACGCATTCTCTGGATGGCGTGTATGGTTCTAGATGCTGTCGTGAAGGGATAATTGAGATTGGGACAGCTAACCTCCAAGAGGTCGGGTGTTAAATGAAGGGCAGCTTAGAGATAACTTTACAGAGATTTCTTAATCTCTTTAGCAAAGTAAATGTTCAATATTAACACAAACAAGCTGTGGGGAGGAAGAATTCAAGCTGTCAAGAAAGAACAAGTCCACTGTCAAAGTTTACCATCTTCACACCAGATTGGTGAGTATTTTCTTACTTCTCACAATGGGGGTATCACAAAATGCTGGAGTAACTCAGCGGGTCAGGCAGCATCTCTGGAGAGAAGGAATGGGTGACATTTTGGGTCAAGGCCCTTCTTCAGACTGGGGCCATTAAACCCAGGCTACTTTTCACAGCAATCCCACAGTAACTGTTTCTCTCTCATGCACATCATCAACCAGCCTTCCTGCTGTGAAGGAATGGGCCAGGTAGAAGTTGTTGGTTTTGGGGAAAGGAGGTGCACAGAGGCTGCACTGAATGTCAAGAGTGCTTGTTATTTTGCAGTAGGACAAGGTGAGATTGCAGATAAAGATGAAGTTATGTTGTAATTTTTCTGATGCATCAGAAAAGCCTAGCTCTGTCTTAATTGAGGCCCAAAGAGCACAGAAGTTGAAAAGAAAGTTGATTACAGTTTTATAACAGTTAACAACTTGTCGAAATGTTGTATGGTTGTTTTACTTCAGAATTTTTGCCAGCTTAAGAAAATAGTTCATCACCAAAGTATTCAGATATTAGTAGGATGATATGTAGAATATTACAATGCATCAAAATGTTTTTGTTGGCCTGTGGGACTCGCCATCTACATTTTAAGAAAAACTGCCGAGATAAAATGGCATGAGGTTGCTCACCCTTTGACACTTGGCAAGCGAAATGGATTGCATAGACTAACATAGGGAAGGGCTTTCTTGTGCATCTTAAGCAAAATATATGGAAGTATTTCATTAACTGTACAGCTAGCACTTTGAAATGTCAAGTGTATAATGCCAATTTTATTACATTATGTGAAAATGATTAACACACACACACATGAAGTTAGTTTTATCACCACCATGTCCTTGTCCAAAGAACCATGTTATTACCAAACAGACATTGTACTCTGTGTGAAAGTCCATGTTGTTTTAGTTCAGCTAATGAGAATGGAAATCTGATTGCAGCAAAAATCTTTTATTTAGAGCGAGAGGAATGGATTTTGTATTAGTTTCTTGTACAGCGCTTTGTTGATGTCAAATGTAATCAGAACTCTTAGAACCCACAACACTTGCCATGCAACACCCTAAGGATATACGAGTCTCTTTGGGAATTTTGCTGAGAAAGTCTAACAAGGAGAAGAAAAAGATAGGTAGTTCAGGATTTTTTAAACCCGAGTGGACAATAAAATAGAGAGGAGGTAATGTTTCTGCTCTACCCCTTCATCACAATTCTGCTTTAGATCCAATCACTCTGAAGTAAATTGAACACAATTCACATAAAGTTACTCACAGCATGGATTACACTGATGCAAACAGTGTGATAAAACCCTGAGGTTTAAATTGTGTTATTTATTACTATTCACCTGCCTGTCTGACAGCACCATACTGAGGAGATTATCAGCCGTTTGTGATTGTCAAGATGTTGTGGGGCCAAGCTTGAACAAAACTCCCAAAACTCTCACTTAAAGGATTAACACCTTCTTGCAATTCTTGATGGAAATAACTTCACCTCAGGGTGTATGTTAGCAAGTGCTTCCTAACTTTCCAATCATTCAATGCAGGACTTATTATGTCCCTCCCCAGGAAGGTATAGAATCATTGCATGTTCAACCACAGAGTTCAGGCAAGAATCATCCAGACTCACTTATTACTAGAAGTTAAAATATTTGTTCAGTAACTGAATCAAGTGTCCAATGCAGTAACATTAAGGCCCAATGCCTAAACCACCAAAAGACTGTTAACAATGAACCTTTCAGCTCAGTTCAAATTATTCTGGGTTCAGAACCACAGGATGCAAAGAGTGAACATAACCAGTTAACGTTTGCAATATTTAGAGGTGGTGTTAGATACAACCATGGTTAAACAGATGATGTTATTTTAAAACTGCACCTTCAGCTCTGCACCGTGAACCTTTTTTTTAAAACCAGAAACAATTCAATAGAAAGCTCAGAGTTAAGTTGCAGGTGCAAATGGTACAGTTTTCTATGGCTTCAAAATCAGCACATTCAGAAACTGCTGCTTGACAGCACGTAACAGGAACTGATCCCAAAGCTGTATGTATCACAAGATCACGAGCATCTGCACGTCGATCAATGCTGCAAAATGTCTTCCCTTAAATGCTGAATGTTCTTCCATTCCTTAATATATATGTACACATCTACCATCGCACTAATATACAATCTCCACTCTCTATTGAGTAATATGAAAGAGACTTCAGGTCATTATCCATGTCTATCTCCATGTCCATCTAATAAAAGATACAAAATATTTGGCACGAATTAGTATTGTAAAAACAGTCAATAATGCACATTGTTAGCTAAAATTATACATACTACACATTGTACTACCGTAGGACTACACAATACTGAATAATATGTTAGTAAAATACCTATGTTACTGCATGGTGTATTAATGTAAAACTCTTAATACCACAATATGTTAGTGTAAGCTCCTCTAATACAGCAATTTACACTAATACAAAATCACATAATACGTTCATTGGGGTGAGGCATTAGTGTTGATTTTAGTACCATATAATGCAGGATTTGTGTCTACACTAACATGTCCTTGTATATTGTAATTCTATGCCATCAGATGGCCAAAATAACTAAGCAACATTTAGCACCACCTTAATTAGAATTGCCTCACCTTTGAACTGATGTATGTTAATTTTAGTTCAGCACCTGGAACTTTCAGCAGTCGATGAAGCAGCCCCCTCACTTTCTGAATGGTCATTGACTCTATATTAATGGCAAAACATAGTTCAGTTTGTGAGTTTAAGGTTTCAAGATTTCCATTAAGAATCATTTCCTTTTATATTGTGTTCTTAATGTGATAAATGGCCTAAGACTGCAAAAATAATGAAATAACAAATTAGTAGTATTTACAGATACACAGTTTCAAATTGAGCAAGGTTTGGGAATGAAATATTTAGAAGCGATAGGCAAAATGAGGAGGAGGTAGAGTCGCCATGATAATAAATGACAGAAAAAAGGAAGTCAAGAGAAAGAATCTTAGCGTGAAAAATCAAATAGTCACTTTAGGTTGAGGTCAAATACAGCAAGTGACAGCAAGCATTGGTGGGATCTGCCATTTGGCTGAAATCAATGGGTATGACATAGGATATAATATTAATCAGGAAACGAGAGCCGCATATAATAAGAGCAAAACAATAATAACTTTTACACCAAAAACACAAGCTGTTGGAAAATGCAGCTTGTTAGACAATATCTTCTGAGTTTTTCCAATATTTTCTGGTTTTATTTTGTATCCCCAGCATGCACATTTTTTCATTTTCATCGTGGATTACTTAGGCTGGGCAACCCAATTAGAAGGATTAGCATTGAAGATAAATTCATGGAGAGTGTACAAGATGGAGAACCAACCGATGAGCAAGCTCTTTTACAAAAAGAGGACAACACAAAATGTTGGAGTAACTTCAGGTGTCAGACAGCAACTCTGGAGGTCATGGATAGGCGGTGTTTTAGATTGGTCCCAACCCAAAACGTCACCAATCTTTGTCTTCCAGAGATGTTGCCTGACCCGCTGAGGTACTCCAGCAGTGTGTTTTACTTAAGATTCCACCAAACTCAGCTCCTTGTGTCTCTAGTAAGCTTTTTCAGATCTAATATAATGATAGTTAATCAATAATCTTGTAGTTAAGGGATCATTAGGAAAGAGTGATCATAATATGATTAATTTTATATTAAATTTGTAAGTTACTTAGTTCAACCTGAAACCAGGATTTTGCATTTAAACCAAGTAAATTATAAATGCATCATCTACGAGTTTGCTTTGGTAGATTGAGAAACTGTATTGAAGGACGAGAGAGTGAGGAACTGAAAGAAATGAGCTGGAAATGTTTACTGAAGTTAGTGGGACTGAATAGCATTAAATGCCCATGAGCTGATGGTTAACTTCCAAGAATCTGAAAGAGAGTCCTCTGGAGAAAGTGGATACACCAGTTGTCATCTTCCAAAATTCTAGATTCTCAAACAAACTTCATAGATTGGAGGATAGCAAATGTAGTAACCCCTTATTTGAGAGAAAAAGCTGGAACCTACTGACCCATTAGCTTGATGTCAGTGCTACAGTTAGAGTACTTAGAATTTTAGAATTGGCAAAGTCAACGAGGATTTTGGAAGAGACATTTAAGTATCAGTTTCTTGAGGATGTAACAAGTTAAATAGACAAGAGCAAACCAAGAATGTGGTAATCAAATAGAATTAGATCATGTGTGATGAAGGCAATCTACTGGCGTGGACTGAGGATTACTTATTGAGTCATTGGTAGGTTGCTATCGTGATCAGTTATTTGAATGAAGAGATCAATTGTAATAAATCTAAGTTTGCTGATCAAATGTGGCAATATGTCAGTTCAAGCACTTTTGAAAAGGAAACAGAATTCTGTTCAGTAAAACTTCAATAATCCACCATCTGAATATTTGGAAATTCTGATCTTCGACATCCGAGTAATGTTTCCTGCATTCCCTTGAAACTCACTCGGGCCTTTGTTCCCACTTTCCCTTTAATCTCTGGAAATGTTATTACAATATTTTGTAACATTGACACAGGTAATTGGGGTGTGGTGGCACATTAATAACATCAGCACTCCAGTGTGACACCAAAGACCTGCAGGGGCTAGATTATTGCAGTTTTACTGTATTGTAATGTGCAATAATTTAAGAGTTGGGATGTGAAGTTGTTTTGGACGGGTACGCAAACACATTCTACCTTAAAAATGCCATGATATATATTACTTGAGGAGTAATTAGTGAATACTACCCCAAGAAGCTTTCAAATTTCAGTGGTTGGGTGAGGTAAGAGGAAGTTCAGTAAAGAAAGATCAAGCAATAAAGTATATTTTGTTTCATTTTTAATGATCTGGTTTTAATTCATTTTCATTTTCCATGGATGACACATTCCAAAACTCCAGAAGGCAGATTTAAGTAGTCAATCATGATATGGATATTTATGAGGTGACTTTGCACAAATTGGCAGCCATTATTCTCATTAAAATCATGACTACATATAGTAATAACTCATCGGTGGCAAAAGGCTTTGGGTAATCTTAAGGTTGCAGAGGTATTATAGAAATGAATATTTTTTATACAGGTATACAAGTTGCTTTGTCCTTTTTCCATACCTGGTAGTTTCTTCTCCAATAGCTTCTGATCTGGATTATCTGGACATCTAATGGATAAAACTGAGGGGCAAATGAATAGCTTTATGACAAATGACAAATGAATAAAGTGTTACTTTACCACTCATTTCTTCTACTCCCTCACATACCCAACATGACCACAATGCATTACAAGGAATATTCTTCTTATCAAAATGCAATATCTCATTGTTCAACTGGTTCCTCTTGTCAGTAATGCTTCATATTTTAAATTTCAAAAAAAGGTTAGTAGCATAGTTTAACTTTCACTTCTAGCAAACATGTTCTCACCCAGCAGCTGATCCTTCAGGGCAAACAACTTCTGTTGCTCCATCTCAGCCTTTTCAGGAGCGCCATACACTGCACAGGAAAATCAAAGGAGACATTGAACACTTGAAAGCTAAACAGTAAAGATCAACCCAGTTTCAAACAGAAATCATTTATGACAATTGTATAATTTATGCTGGAGCAAAGGTTTGCTTAAGCTGGTGGATTTACTTGGGATTCCTTGTCCTCTGGACAATATTCCAGAGTGCAGCAAGTACAAAGAGAAACACTGATCTTTGACATAACTGCGGCAGGAGCGACAGAACTTTCAAATGACAGTCTATTAAATTAAATGTTTAAAACAGAGTATTTAAACAATATTTCCATACGTCAAACTCACACCCAAAACACAAGCCACTCATGTCCAATGGTAAAGTACATGTTATGATATAAAACAATTCAAAAGTGCGTGAAAGGACGCTTCTATAGAATGGATGAATGGAGGCTATTGAAAGATCAATGGTGCTTTGCTTAATAAAAGTCTGTAGGAGGCGATCACGAATGGTCACCAATTACAAACTACAACCATCTGCAAGTACTCAGCATAAAATGCAGGTCAGATCTAGAAAACAATTTGCACAATAAATCATTTTCCGCAAAGCTTTTATTCATTTTGCTTGCTCCTACATTAACATTTTACTTTTGGTGAAACCACTCTTTCCCTGGGGTTTAAGGTTTGCACATCTTCTCTGCTGCTTTGTACGTAAGAAATTGGAGCAAAAGTCAGCCATCCATTTCCGTTCTTTGGGATTGTTATGATCTTCTATCTAGGTGTCACGTTCCAGCACACTACCCAAAGCTCTTAACTGCCATAAACATCAGAAATCTAATGATCTGTTCTGAGTGAACACAATGACAGAGCCTCCGCAACTTTCTGAGGTGGACAGTTCCAAAGGTTCACTGCTATCAGATTCATGTAAGTGCTGTGGCCTACCGCTATTCACAGTTTGGCCTTAGATCCCTCAGTAATGGAATTATCCTCCCCATAACTACCCTGTCAAGCTCTTTAAGAAATTTGGTAAGTTGCGATGAGATTCAATTTTTGTTCATGTCAAATTCCGTCCTTGGAACCAGTCTGGTGAATGTTCCCTGCACTTGCTTTACTTGCCCTTGTTTTTGGGCAAGGAACCCAGAATGGTTCATTGTATTCCAAAGGTGGATTCACCAAGACCTTATATGATCGCAATAGGACTGTCTTATTCGAATCCTCTTGGAATAAATAACAAGATATCCTCCTAATTACGCTACATGTTGGCCTTCATTGACCCGGACACAAGCACACCTAGCTCCCTCTGAACATCAAAACCACTTCATCTATCACCATTTAACACACACTTGTTTTGTGCAAAGTGGATAACCTTACATTGTTTCACATAGTCTTTATTCAGTCATGCATTCTCCCACTAATTTAGCTTTTTTTATAGCTCTTGAAGCCTCTTTACATCCTGCTCTATACTCTCGAGTCCCATCTAGCTTACTATTAATTATACGAATACTGGATAAAAAAACTTTCCTATTTAATATCTTGGTTAAAAAGAATAATGCACAGAGGCCTATTTGAAAATAATAATAGCTATTAAAGGAAGGACATCTCATGCCAGTCTCAAGGTAATTTAACAAGCTTGACAGTAAATCTGAGGGTTTGCAAATGTTAATAAGTGGCCCCAAAAAAGCTGTAAAATTTATTTCAGCAGTGTAATGTTATAAACAGCCTCCAGGAAATGACAAGATTTAACCATTTAGTGCAATATATTCCTTTGATCCATTCCTTCATTTGATCCAAAACATTTAGAAGACCACAACCCTCATGCACCAGAACACATTTCATACCAAATATTCACCCATCCTTATTGTTCATTAAATAAGAGACTATAAGTGGCCAAAAATAAAAACAGTCCTAAAAACTATTAAAAAAATACCTGGACATTCTTCTACTCTCAACATATTTGTGCTTTTGATTGAACCCGGTAAACTCCACATTAAAGGGTTAAATTGGTGCTTAATGCGAGGAGTGATTTCACAGAATGAATCCGTTCCACCCAATGAATCCATTCCTTCATTCAATTCACAACCGCTGGGAATCTCTACTTCCTTTGTTATAGTCAAACAGGTCTTTCCGCCCAGCTTGCCAATGCCGACCAAGATGCCTCATCTACACTAGTCCCACCTGCCGATGTTTGGCCCATATCCCTCTAAACCTTTTCTATCCATGTACCTATCTAAATGTCTTTTAAATGCAGTTAGAATATCTGCCTCAACTACCTCCTCTGGCAACTCATTCCATATTCCCACCACCCACTGCGTAGAAATGTTGCCCCTCAGATGCCTATTAAATCCTTCCCCTCTCACCTTAAACCTATGTCATCTGGTTCATGATTCCTCTATTCTGGGTAAAATACTTTATGCATCTCCTCCCCCCGTGATCTTATACATCTCTATAGGATCATCCGTCATCCTCCTACTCTTCAAGGAATTAAGTCTTAGCCTGCCCCGCATCTCACTATAGCTCAGGCCCACAAGTCCTGGCAATATTCTCGTAAATCTTCTCTGCACTCTTTCCATCTTAAAACGGAACACAATACTCAAATGTGGCCTCAACAACGTTGTGTACAACTGTAACTTAACAACTCTGTTCTGTTTTCCTTAATACATTTACCAATAAAAGTCTTATCAATTTATTCACAAAATGCTGGAGTAACTCAGCAGGTCAGGCAGCATCTCGGGAGAGAAGGAATGGGTGACGTTTCGGGTCGAGACCCTTCTTCAGATTCAATCTCAGTCTGGAAATATTTGCCTGGGCTCATAAGTTTCACCAGCTCATTGAAGACCCAACACTAACTTTAAATGTAATCAGGGAAGAGGAGAGACAGACCTAACACATTACAAGTACTTTTAACCATTTACTCACTCTCTATGAGTACTTGATATCTGGGATGTTCGGCACAGAATTCCTCATTAGGTCTGTTTTTTGCAGGATCAGGACTCCCTCCAGCCTTGAGCCAGTCCTTCCCAAACTTCTTGCGATAGTCTAGTTCTGCTCCCTTTCTCTCGTCAGCTGAAATCTATACCAAGATTCAAACATTAGTGAAGTGATAGAGGGCATTGGTAGGATAGATGGGCAGAACCTTTTTCCCAGAGTGGAAATGTCAGACTAGAGAGCATAGCTTTAAGGTGAGGGGGGGGAGGCAAAGTTTAAAGGAGATGTGTGGGGCAAGTTTTTATTAATTACACAGAGGGTGGTGGGTGCATCAAGCACGCTACCAGCAGTAGTGTTGGTGGCAGATACGTTAGTGGTGGTTAAGAGGCTTTTAGATGGATATGCAGTGATATGGATCACGTGCAGGCAGATGTGATTGGTTTATCTTGGCATTATGTTTGACATAGACATTGCAGGCCAAAAGGCCTGTTCCTGTGCTGTACTTTCCTATGTTCTATGAATCAAACGTACTGTAGAAGAAATAAGAGCAGAAAAATAGAACGCATTAATTAAATGGAGGCTTATGCATCCAAAAATGGCATGAGATTATAAAGGTACTGCCAACAATTTTCCTAAACGATTTCACTGGCCACTGAACTGGAACAGATATTCAAACAAGTAATTGTAAAAAAAACATGCAACAGCCAAATAAAATCAAGCGGTGCCATATCTTGGTGGAAATGGAGTGGATGTCCAAGTGTAGAGGCAGGAGAGGATTAATAGCAGCAATCATTCTGTGGTGAATTATGTTCCAGGGTAATACATGCCCCTTTTTTATATCTGGAATTAATTCAGTGTGGTCAAGAGTTCTCAGACAAACACTATCAGGTCGTAATAAAGGAAGTTTTAACTGGGCTGGATTGACAGGGCTATTAAATCAATATCATTGCAGTGATAATCATTGTGTATAAATAAATCAGACCGTCTTCACTTGGTATTAATCTTTAAACTGCACAGGGAAAAATTCAAGAAAAACAAATACAAGAAAATCTCAGCCAGCAGGTAGCATCTGCAGAAAGAGAAACACTTGATGTTTTAATCCAGGACTTTTCAAACAAACAAAGCTGATTAAGATCCCTGATGTGCAATGTTAACATTGTTTGTGTGTCATTTCAACTCCCTTCCCATTCCCACACTGACCTGCCTCTCTCTCCTGAGCCTTTTCCACTAATACAGTGAGGCCAAACTAAAACTTGTTGCTGTCTGACCTGCTGAGTGTATCCAGCTTTTTCCATCTTTCATTCAAATTTACAGCATCTGCCTTTGCTTCTAGATTCTTAAGTTGTAAATTGAGTTGAACCTCCTTAGGTATCAGAGCCCAAGCTAGTTATCTCAAAGATCAAGAGTGCACCAAGATATTATCTCATGAAAGGATGTGTGAGAGGAGAGAGCTTTCTGGGCAAATGAATGGCATGAGAACAGGATAGATTTAATTCGCATTTGGCTTCATTGTGGCAGTGGAAAAGGCCAAGGAGAGAGAGGTCAGCGTGGGAATGGGCTGCGGGTTGATATGACACAAATAGAACAGCATAGTCAACAGGTGCAGGAGTAGGCCATTCGGCCCTTCGAGCCAGCACCACCATTCAATGTGATCATGGCTGATCATTCTCAATCAGTACCCCGTTCCTGCCTTCTCCCCATACCCCTGACTCCGCTATCCTTAAGAGCTCTTTCTAGCTCTCCCTTGAATGCATTCAGAGAATTGGCCTCCAAAGCCTTCTGAGGCAGAGAATTCCACAGATTTACAACTCTCTGATTTAAAAAGTTTTTCCTCATCTCCGTTCTAATGGCTTACCCCTTATTCTTAAACTGCGGCCCATGGTTCTGGACTCCCCCAACATTGGGAACATGTCCAACCCCTTAATAATCTTATATGTTTCGATAAGATCCCCTCTCATCCTTCTAAATTCAAGTGTATACAAGCCTAGCCTTTCAACATATGACAGTCCCGCCATTCCGGGAATTAACCTAGTAAACCTACGCTGCACGCCCTCAATAGCAAGAATATCCTTCCTCAGCATCTCATATTCCACCTGAGTAGCCTACAGTCCAACAGCGTAGATATCATGGAATAATTTTTATATATTACAAACTTGTCGGAGAACAGAACCTTCATTTTGCAAAGTCCTGCAGCCATTTTAATAAATCTCTTCACAATGCTCTTAACAGTTCTGTACCCTTTGCGAAAGTGTGGTGCCTATAACTTTTCAGTCAGCTTTTGCATAACTTCTTGCTTTGGAACTATATTTTGGAACAGTCACTTTTTTTAGAAAACAAAAGCAGCCTTATCAAGTTGCCTGGCTAATTTTAAAATTTGAGAAAGCTTTATAGAATAGGTGTACATTGAAATCAATTTGTAATTCAGAAGAAACCCCTCAGAGGGATAAGATTATGGAATCTGCTGCAACAGTCGATGTGAACAGCTCGAGTACATTTAAGGAGAAACTGCAAATGGGGAGATTTATTAATATTAAATGAAATAGGGATGGAAAAATGCTTGCATGCTTTATAAACACCAGTACTGGCTTGTTGGGCTGATGTCTGTTTTCTGTGGCGTACATTTCATGAGATTCTACGCAAAAGCACTTACTTCTGTCCTGTTTAATACTTTCAGGCTTCCTAGCTTTGCGATGATAAGCTGCCGCACAGTCTTTGCATTCTTCTCATGTTCCACCATTGCATAGTCACTATATTTAAGTTGTTCCAAATTCCATAACTTGTTTAATTCGTTCACCGTTGAAAACTTCAAAACACAAAAGGAGAACATTTTCGATGAAATTACCTTTTCTATTAACAAGAAACTATGTAATCAGGGAAATGATAGCATTGTGTTTATGTTACTGACTGATCATCCTGACACAAAGTTAAAAAACCCCTGTGGCAGCTGAAGAATTTAAATACAGTAAATCTATATCAGGAGTAAAAAGCTAGCAATAGTAATGGTACAGCTATTTGGAAAATATCCGATGTGAAATAAATCTCTTAAATGCTGCACTTCCATTGGGTGTTATGCTGATATTTCTTAAACCTTTCGCTCTTCATTAAAGTCAACCTCTTAGATTAATAGGTCTTGTCCTAATATCTCCTCCTATGACTCATTGTCACATTGTTTATGTGTGCTCAGAGACATTTTATTAAATTATAAGTGGAAGATGCTGTTGAACTGCCACAAGCAATAAACATATTCTCCCATTGAGCAAACACGAAGATGTTGTGAATAAACTGATGGAAGGATAAACATTTAGCCATGAGAACGGTGCAATTCTGGGAATCACTAATGCTCTTATTGCCTTGTTAACAATAACCTGCGTTAAAAGCATACAGCTTGTGCCTGTCCTCAGACAGCTAAAAGCTTTAGTTTACTGGGCTGGAAAAGAGTGACCCATCAGGAATGTAGCCGCTGTCTACTGCGGAACATTATAGAGGATTTGATGGATAGGCAGGGATTAGTCTGGTCCTAGTGAACTACAGGCTGGTGCAATTTAAGGAGGCAAGTCCAGACTGAACCAAGCAGCAGAGGGAAGGGAAAGCCCAAACTCTGCATTAGCACTACAGCTTTAGGATCTTAAGTAAAGCACTGCTCCCCGTCCCCCAAACTAATGTGAACGTGGACAACTCCCAATCACTAAATGTGTAGAGCAGAAAGTGTATAAGTAGCAATGACACCTACTTGGGGAACTATCTAATGTTAAATAGATGAGTAACATCTCAGATCCCCAATCCATGGGTGTGCTGGCAGATTGAAGAGGAAGTGATTCGACTATAATTTTTGCAGAGGAGCACAAGGGCTGCAAGTCTCTGTACTCCAGCGACGAGACGCTAACAGGCAGACCACAAACAGCTTAGTGCCAGAGGTGTGTCAGCCTGTGGGCAGCAGGGAGTTGATAAAGAAACCGAGGCCCAGGATCCAGGCACCCAGTCCCTGTGTTGGTGGCAGGCTCCATAGGCTTATTCCCAACACAAACTCAATGCTAGCATTTATTTCAAGAGGGGTTGTGTACAAAAACAGGGATGTAATGCTGAGGTTCTATAAGGCGCTGATAAGACCGCATTGAGAGTAATTTTGGGCACCATATCTGAGGATGAGCTGGCTCTGGAGAGGGTCCAGAGGAAGTTTACAAGAATGATCCCAGGAATGAGTAGTTTAACCTATGATGAGCGTTAGTTGGCACTGGGCCTCAGTCTTCTTCTTATCGTGTCCACGATAACTGGGCCTCAGTGAAAGGCTTGGCTAGAGTGGATGTGGAGAGGATGTTTCCACTAGTGGGAGAGTCTAGGACTAGAGGTCATAGCCTCAGAATTAAAGGAAGTTCTTTTAGGAAGGAGATGAGGAGAAATTTCATTAGTCAGAGGGTGGTGGATCTGTGGAATTCTTTGCCACAGAAGGCTGTGGAGGCTGTAAATTGATATTTTTAAAACAGAAATAGATAGATTCTTGATTCATACAGGTGTCATGGGTTTTGGGGAGAAGGCTTTGATACAAAGCTGGGTGGTAGTGTGAACTGTGAGGAAGATGCTGAGGTTGCAGGGTGATTTGGACAGGTTGTGTGAGTGGGCGGATGCATGGCAGATGCAATTTAATGTGGATAAGTGAGGTTATCCACTTTGGTGGTAAGAATAGGAAGGCAGATTATTATCTGAATGGTGTCAAGTTAGGGAAAGGGGACGTACAACGAGATCTGGGTGTCCTAGTGCATCAGTCACTGAAAGGAAGCATGCAGGTACAACAGGCAGTGAAGAAAGCCAATGGAATGTTGTCCTTCATAATAAGAGGAGTTGAGTATACGAGCAAAGAGGTCCTTCTGCAGTTGTACAGGGCACCTGCTGCACCTGAGACCGCACCTGCTGTGTGCAGTTTTGGTCTCCAAATTTGAGGGCGTGCAGGGTAGGTTTACTAGGTTAATTCCCGGAATGGCGGGACTGTCATATGTTGAAAGACTGGAGCGACTAGGCTTGTATACACTGGAATTTAGACGGATGAGAGGGGATCTTATCGAAACATATAAGATTATAAAGGGGTTGGACACGTTAGAGGCAGGAAACAAGTTCCCAATTTTGGGGGAGTCCAGAACCAGGGGCCACAGTTTAACAATAAGAGGTAGGCCATTTAGAACAGTGATGAGGAAAAACCTTTTCAGTCAGAGAGTTGTAAATCTGTGTAATTCTCTGCCTCAGAAGGCAGTGGAGGCCAATTCTCTGAATGCATTCAAGAGAGAGCTAGATAGAGCTCTTAAGGATAGTGGAGTCAGGCGGTATGGGGAGAAGGCAGGAAGGGGGTATTGATTGAGAATGATCAACCATGATCACATTGAATGGTGGTGCTGGCTCGAAGGTCCGAATGGCCTACACCTGCACCTATTGTCTATTATCTATAAGGCAGGAGAATGGGTTTAGGAGAGATAGATCAGCCATGATTGCATGGCAGAGCAGACATGATGAGCCGCATAGCCTAATTCTGCTCCTATTATGAAAGCCAGTAACCATGAGGTAGAGGAGGATTGGCAAGGGGCTGGCGGTAGCTCCTCAATCTGGGATTCAGGGTGGAGATGCAGTCTGGAGATGGAAGAGGGGGGTGGCTGTAGAGGCCAAGTCAGTGGATATTTTTAAGGCAGAGATAGAGTTTTGATTAGTACAGGTGTCAGAGGTTTGTGGAGAAGGCAGGAGAATGGGGTTATGAGAGATAGATCATCCATGATTGAGTGGCGTAGACTTGATGGGCCGAATGGTCTAATTCTACTCCAATTACATGATTCCATTTACTGGCTCATGCCAAAATGCACGTATCTATAAAGTACACCTTCTCTTGGTTACTGTCCTTTCCATTAGTGACTTCCAGATGTTCACCAGTTGAGGAGCGGCTAAAACATTTCTCATCTCACCTTTTTACCTAAAATCTATATCCTCTCATTATTGGGCTCTCTGCTAAGGTAGATAAGTCTTTTCCGCTTACCCTGTCCAAAGGAAACCAGGTCTTCCTAGTTGACCACTAATCATAATTAAAGTTTTCCCGCATTTGCAAAATCCTCATAAGTTGCCACTTCACTCTTTCTGTTGCCTCGAAATTGATGTGTGACTGGAACAATGCAGAGTACTCCAGATGAGGCCCACTTTGATGTTTTTATTGTCATAGAAACAATCTTCATCCTTGATAAGGTATGTCAGGGCCAATAAAGCCCGATGATCCCAAATCCGATTACTTGGCACCAAGCTCACTTGGGAATGTGGAATGTGGACCCAGAATCCACGCTACAAGGGTGGAATGTCGTCAGAGCCAAGGTGTGTTATTGGAGCTGGGTTTTGTCCAGAAGATCAGGTGTCAGTAACATGGGTAGTTTTATCCAAGGTCCAGAGTGCTTGCCACATTTTAAAAAGAGTTTCTCAAATGCAATGCTCTCATTGTGTGGTCTTGAGGAGATAAAGTCAATCATTAATTGAACGTTCCTTTTCCATAACACAATCAAGCTGGCTATTCTGGGTTATAAATCATCTTTTTAGACAGACAGAAGGTAATATCCATCAGAGCTTTTCCCCATAAATTACTCACAGCTGTTATGCTGATTAGTCTGCAATTAGTACCCTTATCTCACTATGCAAACTGCTAGTTTGCTGATCCTCTGGAGCCACACTGTATTCGAGGAACATTACTAAAGTAGTTGCTTTCCAGTCTGCAGAACCAAGTCCAGATTGAACCAAACAGCAGAGAGAAGAGAGAATCCACTAGTGGATTAAGAACGCAACAGTAGAATCTCTTAGAAAAATGTACGTAACTATGTTACACATCAAGCTATTTATGTTATTTCTAAATGGCTTTCAAGTAGACAATATTAATATTCCAAAGTAAATTGAGTAAAGCAGAAACAAATGGACAGATATTCATCCATTCCTTGTGTTACTTTACTGAATTAAGTTTACAGAAATACATTTACCTCTGATATTCGGTTCTTGTCGATAGCCAGGAATGTTAATTTGGGAAACATTGCAGTTTTACCATCTGACAGAGAACACAAAGAGCTGGGTGAAAACACGAAATAATGCATTCCAAACATTAACTAACTAATCCTGGAAGCCAACTTCAGGACACCTAACAATTCAAATGATCTGATTGTAATGCCAATAAGCAGCTTGGATTTCGTGCCAGCATGCTCCCCATTTGCACTGTCGGAATTAAATATTCCCTTGGACAAGAGTTCTCACAATATAAACTCCAGCCACCATTGCATTAAGTGCCAGATTTCAAACCCCTCCGTTGCAGCAGATTGTGGGGGGAAACAGGGGAGGCTAGGCACAAGAAGAAGGAAGATGAACTCCAATTTGACACAGAGAAACTGGTGAGATAGGAGAGCTCTAGTATCAACTGAGAGCAAGGTGGAGAAATGGTGTGGGAAAGGGGAAAACTGAGACAGTTATACTGACTGGAAGAAAGGCTGAGGAATCGTACGTTGCTCTCAGAATCAAACTTTTATTCCTTCTCATGCCAGTCCTGACAAATGGAGACTGGAGCTGCAGCCAAAACACTGAGATTGACATCCTATGGGATTCCCATGATCCATGGCGTATTCACTCCCCTTCACTGTCTGTGCTGTGGGAACCAAACACTTCCCTCTGCCCTATAAGGTAATCAACATATTAGCAAGTAAGAAGACACAGCTACAGAAATCACAGTCCAGCATTCAGGAAGGGAATCTTCTGCCTGCTTTGCATTATTTTGCATGAGATAAAATATGCAGATAAAACCAAAGCATCACCAGCCTGAAGCAGCTGTTTAAACAGACTGCAATTGTTTCACCATTTCATCTGAATAAATTGTTTCACCATTTCATCTGAAGAAATTGTAAAATGACATGAACAACATTCATATGACCAAGTTTTAAAATTATTTAATTATCACTTCACAGTTTAGACCAAGAGGATGTCAAAAAGGGTTCATTTATACATCACAACACAATTCTCTGCAGAGGACAACAAACCTGAAATGTTTGGGTACAATCTTTGGAAGATTTTTGATAACTAATTTCAGAAATTAATAACAGTGTGTCATTTTCACAGAACCTCAACATCTTGTACCGTGTGATTTCGGAGTTCATTAGAGATTTTTGGTCTGTGCCCCCCGACTCTTAGTTTTACCAAGCAATACTTTCTATTTATGCCATTAGTTTCCCTCAATATTTTGATAGTTTGATCAGATTACCCAAACAATTAAAAGTATAGAGCTTGTATATTTACTTCTTGCAAAGTGATCCTCAGAGCCCAGGTAGCATTCTGGTAAATCTACACCATATCATTTTCCAGGGTTAATATATTCATCCTTGGGGGTAGTCCTCAGAACACCTCACCATATAGAATAAACAGGCTTTATGCATCATTAAGGGTGGCACAGTGCTGGCATAACTGGTAGACCTTCAAAGCACCAGAGACCAGGGTTCGATCCTTTCCTTGGATGCTGGCTGTGCGGATTGTGCAAGTTCTCCCAGTGACCACATTGGTTTCCTCCTAGTGCTCTGATTTCCTCCTACATTCCAAAGATGTGCAGGTTTGTAGATTAATTGTCCCTCTGTAAAATTGCCCTTGTGTGTAGGGACTGGATGAGAAAGTGGGATAACGGAACTAGTGTGAACGGGTGATCGATAGTCAGCGTGGACTCGTTGGGCTCCCGGTGGCTCAGCACTTCAACTCCCCCTCCCATTCCCAATCTGACCTATCGTCCCGGGCCTCCTCCATTGTCAGAGTGAGGCCCAGCGCAAATTGGAGGAACAGCACCTCATATTTCACTTGGGCAGTTTACACCCCAGTGGTATGAACATTGACTTCTCTAACTTCAGGTAGTCCCTGCTTCCCCTCTCTATCCCCTCCCCCTTCCCAGTTCTCCCACTAGTCTTCCTGTCTCCGATACATTCTATCTTTGTCCCGCCCCTTCCCTGACATCAGTCTGAAGAAGAATCTCGACCCGAAACGTCACCCATTCCTTTCCCGAGATGCTGCCTGACCCGCTGAGTCACTCCAGCATTTTGTGTCTACCCTCGGTAGGCCAAAGGGCCTGTTTCCACACTGTCTCTCTAAATGAAACAGTTAGCATCTGAGACTATTTTCTGCACCTTTCACAGCATGTTAATGATTTATTCAGATGTGTCATGGTTTCTAGTACTTGGAGTCATAGAGTCATACAGTGTGAAAAAAGGCCTTGGGGGAATGGCAGCCATTCAAGTTAGATTACAGAGTCTGCTGCCACAAGTTGTGGTGAGTGATAGCGCAAGGGGATTAAAAAAATAAATCCTCTCATATATTGATTATTTACTTTTAAATTTTGCATACCTGGTTGAATATCATCAAAACACAATGATGTTAACCCAGTGTTTGACAATATGAGTTGTTCCAAGCTGAAATAACACAAGATGAATTTGGTACATGGAACTAAATTATACAATAGAAGATAGAGACATTAGTAACATGTGAAGGCAACAACCTCTCCCTCAATGTCATCAAAACAAAGGAGCTAGATATTGACTTCAGGAAATGGGATTGGTGCAGTCAGCATCAATGGTGCTGAAGTGGAGATGGTAGAGCGCTTCAACCTCCCAGACATTGATGCTATAGCCAAGAAAGCACACCAAAGCCTCTACTTCCTTAGAAGTCTGAAGAAATTCAGCACGACTCAAATGACCCTTACCGATTTCTATAGATGCAGCATAGAAAGCATCCTATTGGGATGCATCACAACTTGGTTTGGCAAATGCTCTGCCCAAGACTGCATGAAATGGCCAAAAGTTGTGAAGGTAGCCCAACTCAACACGCAAACCAGCTCTCTTCCCTCCCCACACCCCAACACCCCCCTACCCCGCCTTCCCTCACTAATCGACTCCATCTACACCAGGCTGCCACAGAAAAGTAGCAAGGACACATCCTGGTCATTCCTTCTTCCCCAGTCAAGCAGAAGTTACAAAAGTTTGAAAGCATGTACCATCAGGAACAGTTTCTTACCCAATGTTGTCAAACTACTAAGTAGACCTCTCAGAAACTAAGGGTGTGGTCGCAATCTCCCAACCTACTTCATTGCAGCCTCGCACATGTTATTAACTGCACTTTCGCTGTTAGCTATAGGGTATTTTGTACACTGCTCATTTTACTCTTTGCACTATTTGCTGCACGTGTCTAGTTTGATTGTCCTCACGTATGGTATGATTTTACTGGAGCATGCAAAACAAAAATTACCCTTTGTTTCTCAGTATTTTGTGACAATAAAAAAACAATACCAAAACTATGATGATAAAATCAAATTTACAAAAACAGGATTGTGATGCAGATCCCATATTGCACACATCACAGGAATTAACTAAAGGTTCAGAATTTATTCCCTGCATTGTTATTAGAACAAAATAGATCTGAGTGCAGGGAAAGAGACAAAGGAAGACACAGAGAGAAAAAAAAACTGAATTTCTCTGGTGCTTTTCAAAATCCAAGATATCAAAGTCTTTTACTGCATCTTAAAGAACTTTTCTAGGAGCAACTGTGGTAATGCAAGAATTATTGCAGCTAATTTTGGATACAGCAAAATCCATCTCTTTGAAATTACCAGTGATAAATACAATGAAAAACGAAAGGATAAACGAAAGGATAAGGATAAATGGAGTCATTTACCAAAAAAAGAATGCAATGCTTTGAATTAATATTACCAAAGAAAGTTAATTGAAGGAAGCGGAATTGCATTTATGTGATGAGGGAAGCAACAGTGTCAATAAAAGTTACACTGAAAGTAAAGAGGAAATTGGGTTACAGTTGAATCTGGAGCAGCAACACAAAGAGTAGCCTCTAACCTTGGCAAATACGCAATGTGTACCAGTTGATCTGCACCTGCCAGCGGATTGGAGCTGAGGTCCAATAATGTCAAGTTCTGCAGAACCCCGACAGGCCTGGAAATAGGGCACAGAATTATCAAAATGATGCAGAAGTACGGCACACATGTACTCAAACACACTTCAATAAAACAAGTCAAGTTTAGGTAAAGAACAGCAAGGAGCTTTTAAAAAAAATTAAACATCTTAAAGTAATTTTACGCATACTGACTGGTTGGTAAACATAATATGGGGGAGGGATGGAACCCTCTCCATACCTCCCCCACCCAAGTCGCACCAGCTTCTCGTTTTCACCCAACAAACAGCTAACAATGGCCTGCTTCCTTTATCATCGTTACTCTTTTGCATATCTTTCATTCATTGTTCTATATATCTCTACATCATCATCTATATCCCTCGTTTCCCTTTCCCGTAACTTTCAGTCTGAAGAAGGGTCTCGACACGAAACATCAACCATTCCTTCTCTCCAGAGATGCTGCCTGTCCTGCTGAGTTACTCCAGCTTTTTGTATCTATCTTCAATCTGATCATGACTGTTCTGTAATTTCATTGACCTGTCTCTGTTCCCAAAATTTCAATATTTTGTGAACATTTTTCAATCTTGAGTTTTGAAATTTTACCATTCACCTCCAACCTCTGCTTTCTGGGGGTTAAGCCCCAGATTTAACTTCCATCTGTGAACAAGTGCTTCCTTGCATCAACCCTGCTCACCCTAGCTCTGATTTTATCATGTCCCATATTCCAAAAGAAATTGTTCCTCTCAACATACTCGCTAATCAGCTTAAGTAATGCTACTAGATCATCCCTTGATCTTTCAAATGTAGACTGACCTCATAATTGATTGGGGCATCTTGGTCGGCATGTGCAAGTTGGTCTTAAGGACCTGTTTCTGAGCTGCATGACACTAATTCAACACATTTTGACTGTTCAGTCAAAGGTCAAATCCTACAGAATAAGATCAATGACTGGGTGGATAGGAGGATGGGGAAAATGGCCAGAAAACCCAGAAATCAATATCACATTAAACTGGGACTGCAGGCTTCAATATTATAACACAAAAGATTCAAAAATCAAAACAGTAAATGTTTGTAGATTGTACACTGAAATGTTGGAGAGTGTTACCATCTTTAAATCTCTGGGTGTTAATATCTCAGATGAGATATCCGGGGCCCAGCCTATGGATGTAATCATGAAGAAGGTGCACCAGCACCGGTAGAGCATTAAAAAGATTTGGCGTGTCAATTAATATTCTAACAAACATCTAAAGATGCACTGTAGAAAGTATCCTGACTGGTTGCATCATGGCTTGGTATGGCAGTTCCAATGCACATGAACGCAAGAGGCTGCAGAGTGGTGGACTCAGCCTGGTCCTCCCTACCATTGAAAGTATTTACACACGGTGCTGCCTCAAGAAGACAGGGTCTATCAACAAGGATCCCCACCATTCAGGCCATTCTTCTTGCTGTTATCGTCGGGCAGGAAGTACAGAAACTTGATGGGTTCAGGAACAGCTATCAGGTTCTTGAACCAATCTACTCACCTTAATCCTACTTCGGCACAGAACACTACTGTCCACCTTTTGCACTAACATGGACTTGTTTTCTAATTGTGATTTACATTAATGTCTTTCTTTTACTATCTCGCAGAAAGTGTGTGTAATTTATGTTTTCACGTGATGTCTAAGTCTGTGCCTGTAAAGCTGCTGCAAGATTTTCATTGTACCTGTATCCCAATATACGTGAGCATATAACAATAAAATCAACTTGAACATAATTTATGATAAACCCACAGGGAAGAATCGATCTAAAATCTAGAGTTTATGGAGAAAAATATAACTTGAAGCCCTGTATAAAATATTTGATCAGAAAATCATAGACTCATTCAGTTCAGTTATCTTCCCTTCCACTGTGCTCCAGATGTAGGCCAACGTAAGAGATGTGTTAGTCAGGTAACAAACTGCCTGTTTATGATCCAGACCCATCACTGCTGTGAATCTCTGGGAATGATAAGATGCAGAAGAATTAGTTTTACCTTTCCAAAACCGAAATGGCGTTAGATGATAGGTGGGCTCTTTCAAGCACAGGCCACATTGGGGCACATTCCAGAACCTGCAATGAGATCAGAGTTAGCCTTGTGCCACATCCCTTGAATTAGTTCATGAAAGAAACAGCAACTGTTTTACCTGGGCCCACGTCAGTCCGTTGTATTGAATGGCCAAGGTCTTCAGGTTGGCAAAAGCATCAGACAGTGAGACTGGATTAGAAAGGAGCGTCAACTTGTTTTGACTAGTGTGAAATTAAAAAACACATATAAGGTTATTGAATAGAAAAGCTACACGGGACTGCACTGGAGGCTGGCTGGGGAATCGTTATTGATCATTTAAGGAACAAAGAAAATGCAGAACATGCTGATCCAGTTGCACAGATCAGTTACATAGTTCAAAGTAATTTACCTATTCACCCAAACACAGATCTTTACATTGCAAACATATTCACGTTTCATATTTTACTTGAAAGACGCAAGTTCACAATCCAAGCAATAACGGAAGGACAAATCCCATTTTGTAACATTAATGGCACTTTCTACTTGTCAGGAAGAGATGACAGTAAATGCAAGATCAAGTTATTTCATGACGCACTTCCACATTCTGTGATTGCAGTCATATGCCAAAAGCAAGGCATTCTTAATCCCGAAAACCCATTTAAATTCTTCAGTAACCTACATTGATTCTATACCTGAGGTCAAGATGTTCCAGTTTCCTTAAGTGTCGAGTAATTTGTGCTACTTTTTCCCAAGATACAAGCAGGTTCTTGGACAAATCAAGCTCTACAATATCTGAAAGAACATAGTGAAGGAATAGATTTGACAAACCTGCAGTATTTATGATCATGAGTGTAATACCCCATCTTACAATATCTTGTTTGGGGCCACAAATTCACCCAGGGAACATCACTATTCAATAGACCCCCCTCTGAGTGCCAGTAAAGAAAAATAAATACATTGAATTAACATATTTCAAAACCTCGGATCACCCCAGATACGCTCCAGAGCAGACAGCGAAGACATTTTGAAGCGTGGTTTTGTGGCAAAGCAGAAACATGGCAGACCAACCACTCAAAACAGCAGCGGCTCTGTGGACATGACAAAAAAGGGGAAGTGGGAATAACTGCCAGACATTAGAAACCTGCCCAGTAGCGCAAGATTATGACAACTTCCAGATTTGTTGGGGTCACTGCAGAGACCATCCATACCCTTTTGCCTTGTCCATCCATGTTCATTGCCTGCATTTGACACATATACCTCTAAACATTTCCTATACATATACCTGTCCAAATATCATCTTAACTTGAAGACAGTCTTACTCCTGCAAGGTTATCTGCTCCCAGCCAGTGAAGCGGCAGAACATTTGCAGTAGGGTTCCCAGGGCTGGGAAGTAACAAGTTGGGTCAAACTCGGGGGGACAGCCTCAGAAGGAGGCCTATCAGCCGTGTTCAAACGCATTTAAGACAGAAGTTCACTTTATTCTGCGGGCCTTAGTTCCATTAACCAGAATGTCCTTACTAAAACAAAGGAAGTCAGTCTGCTCTGAAGTTTTCATTTGGCATCCTTCAGCATCTCCCAGGCTCTGTAGCTTCTTGCATGAAGGAGGATGGAGCTGAGTTGTAATCCACACAGTCCAGGGCATTAAGATGCTCCTCAGGGTTTTTCAGAGGTCCGACATGAACAACATGTATATACATGCAAGTGTTCAGGAGACTGGCAGGATGGATTTGACAGCTGCTATAGGGCTAGGCATCACTTGCTGGGTGGTTACATGGCATTTCCATGTGCCTGCGCCCCCCTACCCCACCCGAGTCACAGCGACTGTAGCTGGATCAAGAGCTGGGAGCACTGAGCTAACTCACTCACTCGGTTAGCAAGACCAGCTGGTGAGATCTCTTCCCATGCCTGCTCCCTCTCCCTCCACAGTGGTTCCGTCCATTTCTGACTTGCAAACAGTTTCAGGTTACAAAGGGTTCTTAGGAGCTAGCCAGTACCACCAGTATCTACATTAGGTGCTCCAACTGCTCCATCTGCTGGTTAAACTAGCAAATGTGCTGATGGGTGCAGACCCAAAACATCACCTATCCATGTTCTCCAGGGATGATGCCTGATCCGCTGAGTTACTCCAGCAATTTGTGTCTTTCCTTGGTAAATCGGTATTCACAGTTCCTTGTTTCTACACTAAACACGTGCTTAAATTCATTCCCACCTCATCCAACATATCCCAGCTTGCCCCGATGCAGAGCCCCCACTGATTTCTCCATTGGGTTAAGAGTAGAACAGTGGATCAGTGACGGCGACCCCAGGTGAGCATGGGGTTTGATGCAAGTGTCGAGAATTATCTGGACAGCAGCTCCAACCATTACTTGCATTTAACTCCAAGGAATAGCTTTACAAATCATGACCTCAGCTAAGTGAATAGCCTTACTTCCCAGCTTCCAGAAAGCCAGTGAAGATGTAGTGAAAAGTGAAGAAAGCCGAATCAGAAACAACTTGATGTCTCACTAAAGTGGACTGGCTAAATTAATTTGGAATGAAGTTTTTGTATCTTTCATGGCAATTTCCATGCTGTGCAAGCCCTCAAGGTTCTCCCTCCAACTTCAGGGAGCAGCACGCCAATTCACAGGGAAGCAGATAAATCCCCAGCTGTTCATCCTTAGACCTTACGGTTGAAACACTATTGAAAAATAGCACACACCTGCCTTTTCACCAAGTCTGAAGAAGAAAATCTCCAAAATTCTGGCACCACTTCTGTTCTACTGAACAAACAACTCATACGAGTGTTGACCATACTCTCTATGGCAGCACCATGCAGGAGGAAACAAACGGTTAATGCCTAATGAAAGGTGTTAAGTGGCCAAATATACACATAAGACACTTGCCAGGAGCATCACATCTCATTTTTTTTAAACTTCACACATACATGCTGTATATCACTTGTACATCAACACAGTGTTTATACATGCAGAATTTGAAAACCACAACGACAATCCAGAACATAAAACTTGGTCAAGTGGCTCAACTGCCCTATAATGAGGGTTCTGACCTGAAACATTTCTATCCATGTTTCAGAGATACTGCCTGTCCCACTGAATAACTCCAGCAATTTGTATTCTGCACAAGATTCCAGCATCTGCAGTTCCTTCTACACTACTCACCTCAACCCATTTTAGCAGGTTCCATATTCCCTGGCAAACCTTTTCCTGGATTTATGGTGATTCTTATTTGAATGGCTCAGGTTTGGATACAGCACAAGCAGAAATTGTTTGTCTATGTCCACACTATTGAATGTCTTCATAACCTACAGCTCTGGTAACAAATACAAATATTAAGCGCAACAAAAGTCACATGTTGACCACCATGGTATTTGGTCAGGGTTTGTGGATCAGCTAGTCTTTGCCCTTCCTTCAATCTCTGTTACTTGCAGGGTTTGAAGACACTACGAGGTTCAAATACACTAGGACTTTGAAAGAAAAAAACACAGCATTTTATTCTGATGGATCCTAAGCATTTTTTTTAATCAATGCAGCTTAATGAACATTGCAAGGATACTGGGACAGACATTGGAGATTTCATCCTCTTCAATGACATGGCTCACATGGCACTCTCTGACTGAAACAATTGACAATGCATCAAACCACCTGCAAATGAGAGAGGCAGAGAGAATGGTTAAAGCTATTACTCATTCCCAACAGGGGCACTTTTGTTTAAAAATACGCTGGCTTTCAAGAACATGGCACTTAAGCGCACATGGATTAGTGATATGTAGTTCATAAAGTACAAGCTAAAAAGGTGTGTAAAAAAGAACCCAAAATGTTTCAATATCTTAATTTCATGTCTGGTTCAAGATGAGCCGTGTTGAGTAGGCACACAATTATCAAGTCTAACTTTGGCTTTGTACATACACATGCTATCTTAAATGGGGACCATGGGTGCAGTGCCTCATGCTTCCAAATTACTGACCTGCATGACAGCATGACGGCAAATGTTTCCTGTAACACTTTCTGTAAAGTGATCGGACATTCCTAATGTCATATACTCTCAAAAGATCATGTTATAGATTTAGGGATGTAATAGAATTGTGGTTTGTGATTTGGGGAACTTTAATGTAAGACATTTACCTTCCATCTCTTTCTCGATCTGATATGTAGGGAATTCAGGGGATTCCGCAGACATACAAAGATTTCAGTGTTAACATCATAAAATTATTCACTTTGGACCTATACAAGGCAGTGCTAAAAGGCAGAGCAGAGCACTTTCTGCATGACCACAGACTAGTTTAAAATAAACTTTATAATCTGTGAACGTGGTATTATGGAACAGCATGAAACAAAAAATTGAGAGGCTAATGGGTGCTACATCACAGAGATTCCAAGGACTTAACAATAATAACTTAGTCATTATACTATAGCTAAACAAACCTCTGGTCAGACATAACCCCAAGTATTGTGAATAGCACAGATTTTACAAATTACACATTGGGCTTGGAGGCAGTACCACAAAGATTTTGTAGAATGATATGAGGAGCTCTAGAAAAACTAAATTCGCAAATACTAGGGCTGCATTCTCTGCATTTTATTAGGTTCAGGACTGACTAAATTGAACCCTCTTAGTTAATAAGGGGAAGAAAATGCAATAGGTAGCAATGAACTACTTTTTTTGTTGCTGATTGGGAAGTCCAAATCAGAACCAGGCCTTTCAGATGAGAACTTTGGTAACACTTCTATGCAGATCATAGTAAAGTTTTGGCTTTCACTTGCAAATGGCAATGATTAATTGCTCATTTTAAAGCAGCAATTGATGCATTTCTTGTTAACAAGACATTAGCGAAAAAGGCCAAATGCTGCTAAAAGGAATAAAGTCACAAATGAGCCATGATCTCATTAAATAAAAGAAGGGATTCAAGAGTAAATAGTTGTTAGCCATGAGTAATGGGTAAACACCAAGGATAAATTCCTGTTCCTAGTCAAGAGTTTTTATTTGTTTATTTGTCATGTGCAAAGGAACAATATTTTTACCTGCTGCAGCTTAATGTACACGTTAAATGCAACAATAAATATACAATAAATTATCAGCTATTCCAAGTAAACCAGGCCATGAAAGTCCAAAAACAAAAGTACAGAGATCAACCAAATTTACACTGTACACCTATCCATATATCAGGTCCTCTCAGTTTGAGGGCTCTTACGGATGAGTTTTAAAGGAGATTTGATCGTAAAGATTTTATTTTGCACAGAGAGTGGTGATATCTGGAAATCGCTGACAGAGGTGGTGATAAATTCAGATATATTCACTTTGTTTTTGGATTGATTTAAACAGGCACTTAAATGGGCAAGGCACAGAAGAACATGGACCCAATGCAGCCAAATGGCATCAATCTAGATGGGCAACAAGGTCAGCATGAAGGGCCAGTTTCAGTGCTGTACAACTGTACGACTCTAAACGTATTCTGTACATATGACAATAGCTATTAAAAAATCATGGCTTTATTTGTGCAAGTCCTGTGGGAAATTTAACATTGGTATTGCAAGTCTGGAACTCGCAAGTCCGCAACCCCCTTTCTCCTATTGACGCAATTGTTTTTATAACACAATTTTCTATAATGCAAGGTTTCTTAAGAATGCAATTATCTTGTTATAACAGAACTACCTGCTAGATAAAAAGACAAGTACATCTTAGAAATATGAACTAATGCCATAAACCTTGTTCTATATTTGTTACAATATATCACAGAATGGGAAGAGCAGAAGGTGTTGGAATAAGACAACAGCATTTTCAAAGAGCTTCCTCCTGCACCACGACTATCCTCTCAATACCTTTGTTTAACTTCTGCATCTCGGCTTCCCAAAAATTCGATGGGTTTCATGCACCAGCGGAGAGGATTGCCTCGGGAATCCTGTATTCCCTGATTTCCCTCCTGCCCGTAGCGGTCCTTCAATGCCAAGAGGAAATCAACTCCGAAGTTTGTTTTATGGGGACGAATGAACGATCCTCCTGTGGGATAACTAATGTTGAGATAAAGTTGGTTAGTGCAATAGTTACCTTTCTAAATTAGCTCTCGCTTACACCCCTCCTCCGATCCCTCCAAACAGTCAGGAAACTGTGGTGGTTTGGGATACTCTTGGTCTATGACAGCAAAATGGAAGGCAAAATTATGACGACTGGCTAATCTTTGGGAAAGAACTTTGATTTTACATGAATACAAAGGGAAAGATCTCAATATATTATCTATAGGTATGAAGTGCTTGAAGGGGAAGCAGGGACAGGGGCTGATGCAAACATAAATAATCCAGAGAATGCAAACTATGGTCTACATTAGAGGCTTTGACAAAGGAATTGTTTGAAGTCAACGGGAAATAAAAGTGATTGTGATACCGTCGGGATTGTAATTTCCATCTAAGTGCTTCAAATCTAATGCCCTTCCCTACACTGTGCCCACACATCCCACTTAATTAGCACACCTAAGAAAGTGCAATGTTGTTGACTGTTAGTTCTCAACAGTGTCAAATATTTGGGAAACTCGGAATAAGCTATAACATCAGGGTCACCAACAATGCTACACAGCAGAATCCATGTTTTTCTTTAAATAATATATTGCTAAAAATCGGTCCGATCCCGACTATGGGTGCTGTCTGTACGGAGTTTGTACGTTCTTCCTGTGACCACGAGGGTTTTCTACGAGATCTTCGGTTTCCTCCCACACTCCAAAGATGTACAGGTTTGTAGGTTAATTGACAGTGTATTTGTAAATTGAAATTTGTGTGTAGGGTAGTGTTAATATGCGGGGATCGTTGGTCGGTGTGGACTCGGTGGGCCGAAGGGCCTGTTTCCGCGGTGTATCTTTAAACTAAACTAAAACATGCACAAATGTTACTGGAAAACACATTGCTCACACTGAAGTACTTTATGTGGTGGTGCAGCAGGTAGAGCTTCTGCCTCACAGGGCCAGAGACCCCGGTTCGATCCTAACCTCGAGTGCCCCCTGTGTCGACCTTGCATATACTCTCTGTGACCATGTACGGTCATGTCATAAGTGATAGGAACAGAATTAGGCCATTCAGCCCCTCAAGTCCACTCTGCCATTCAATCATGGTTGATCCATCTGTCCCTCCTAATCTCATTCGCTTGCCTTCTCCCCATAACCCCTGACACATGGATTTCCTCCAGGTGCTTCAGTTTCCTCCCACATGCCAAAGATGTGCGGGTTTGTAGATTAATTGTCCTCTGTAAATTGCCGCTAGTGCGCAAGGAGTGGAGAGGAAAGTGGGATAACATCGAGCTGGTTTGAACAGTTGACGTGAGCTCAGTGGGAGGAAGGCTTGTTTCCATCTTTAAACTGAACTAAACATGGGTATAAAGTTAATCAGCACACATAACAACCTATCAACCAGTATCACAATTTGTATCAGTACCTTTCAGATGCAAGAGGAAACTGAAAGTTGTGCATGTCTGCCTCATTGCCAGCGAGGAAATGTTGAAAGCAAAATATTTTGTGAATGTACAGTGATATAGGACTGGCAGAGTCTGGCTTTCATTCACCTTACCATACTCTCGATGTTGGGGCATGGGAAGGAAGCAAAGTCAGCGGAAAACAGCAAGTGATATGTTTTAAACAACACACGTTGTTCCAGAGTACAAAAATTACACAAAGAAGAAATTTAATCACCTGCACTGGAAATAATGCACCCCTTCATGAGTTCCATTGTGCTTTCCTCGCTCGGGATTGTCCCATTCCACACCCAGCCAAATCTCTGGAAAACAACATTCATTTCAATGGCCACATTGATTTCACTCGAGATGCAGCTTCTGAGAAGCAACCAGTGGTGATTCTGCCATTACATCGCATACTGTTAAAACATAATTTCAAGCAATAGGCATAAGCCATCCGATACATTTTCTAAAATACCATTATCACTATCTTTATGGCAGCAGAAAAGTTAAATGAATATCACATACAAAAAGGAGAGTAGCTGGAAGAATTCAGTTGGTCAGGCAGCATCTGAAAAGTTTTGTTTCTAATTTGTTTTACAGATTAAGTGATTTCAATTTTCCAGAATTAATTTAGTTTAATTTACAGAGCAACAATCCAGTCCCATATTAAGAAAAGAAAGACTTCATGCCTACACCGTCTTTCATAACCTTTGGATGTTTCACAGCACATTACATCCAATTACGTACAATTGTAAAGGGCACAGCAGCTCATTTATCCATGGCAAGGTCCCACGAGTAGCAAGAATCATTTGTTGTTGGTTGAAAGTTAAATTGTGGCCAACACTTCAGGAACCTTCCTGCTTTTCCTCTCATGCCAATGTATCTTTTACATCCCCTGAGGCAGATGGGACCATAATTTAATGTCTTGTCCAAAGGTCGCTACATGCGACAATCCAACATTCCCTCAGAACTGCAGTTACTCTCAAGGTTATATGTTCAAGTTTCTAATCCAAGACTGCAACCCAAAATCTTCTGATCAGAGGCAAGGGTTTACGAAAGGAAAATCACATCTAACTAATCTACTGGTGTTCTTTGAGAATGTATACGAGTAGTACAGATAAGGGAGAAAATCAGTACAAGTGGTGAATCTTGGGTTAGAAAAATGAACAGGCGGATCTGGCCCAGTGAATTTCAGACTTGCAATAACAAAGACTTTTCAAAGAGTTTGAAAAATGTTTTGTTTAATGTGTTTATTTTTGTTACTGCGTGTTAAATGTGTAGAAGGCCGTAAGTAACCTTATTTAATAGAGAATTATTGTACGTGTTAATAGAAGCCATTGCTTTTTAATTTAAATGGCCACTTGTCATGAAACGGACAGACTGTGTTCTCGAGATAATGGTGTACGATTACTGCAGGAAGGTTACATCGAAACAATTCTTTTGGTCCCGAGATTGTTTTTATTGCAAGGCATCTTTTTTTACTGTTGCCTATTTCCAAAGTTACTTTTAAGTAGTCTTCTAGTTCCTGATCTAAATCATATCATAACCAAATCAGCCTGCGTAATACGAGTAGAGCTCCCTAATTCATCAATATCATTATATGCGATTCATGGTATGGAAACACATATTACAGCAAAAATACCTGTATTTAGCCGGTATTTAACCATCACGACAAGGATCAAGGAATATACCTGGTGCTGATGTGACCTTTCCCACAAAGCGCACAGTGCCATATTCATCCCGACAGGCGATGCGTTGCCCCACAGCATCGCTGGGCACACTGTCACTCTGCATCATCTTCGATGCTTCTCAGATGTCACAGCTCGTCCAAATCTATAGAGTTGTGCAAAACAAAAATCAGACCTTATGTACACGCATCCCATGGATTGTGTTGAGATAATTACCAGGTCACAATCCTGCACATCCTGCCTCCTTCCAAAGTCTACAGCTCCCTTCTGTAACACAAGGCACATGCAGGGACAAGGCTCATGCAGCTTCTTCAAACACTATCCCAGCAGTCTAGTCCAGTATTTTGAATAGTTAGATAAATAAATCCCAATAATGAAGAGCCAGTTACATTTGAATATGCCTTTACCCTTAAAGTCTGCACTTGAGAGAATTCAACTGTTCCTAATAGATTTCTTATATTCCTCAGAGTAGGACAGATGATTTATTGTTATGAGGGCACAAGAGTCGTCGTCATACAGCAAACACAGGTCCCTCAGCCCAACTCATCCATGCCGTCCAAGATGCCCACCTAAACTACTCTGATTTGCCTGCATTTGAGCGATATCCCTCTAGACCTTTCCTATTCACGTAGTTTTCGTTTAGAGATACAGCGCAGAAAGAGGCCCTTCATCCCACCGAGTCTGCACCGACCAGCGATCCACGCACAGTAACACTATCCTACGCACGCTAAGGACAATTTACAATTATACCAAGCCAATTAATCTACAAACCTGTATATCTTTGGAGCGTGCGAGGAAACCGGAGATCTCGGAGAAAACCCACGCTGTCACGTGGAGAACATACAAACTCGATACAGCACCCGTAGTCAGGATTGGCAGTGCTGGCTCGAAGGGCCGAATGGCCTACTCCTGCACCTACTTTCTAAACTGGGTCTCTGTCGCTATAAGGCAGCAGCTCTACCACTGCGCCACCGTGCTGTACTTGCCTCACATACTTGTCCAAATGTTCCTTAAATGTTATTTACAGTACTGTACCCGCCCCAACCACTTATTCTGGCACGACTGAAATGAGTTATTAGGAAATCGGGACAATATTTTTTTAGTGGCAGGAGAGACATTTAAGATTTTCTTTTAGTTTGCATAAGCCCCAGAGACACCTGGCATATATCCAGATCTCAGATCACGAGGACTGTTACAGACATCTCAGTCACTGAAATTTAATGATGTTCAATTATTACCTTGTAAACGTTTAGTTGCTGGTAATTAGAATCTGTGCCTCACAGGTGGAAGCAATTACAATAATTACTTTGACAGAAAAATAAGTCAGGTAATTAGTTGGATTCAAACCTTTCTAATTTTATAAATTGACTAAGTAAGGATAAAAGGGTGACCTCAGCAATGTATCAGATAGGCGCCCGTTGAAAACCTGTACCTTCCCTTCCTTGTGCACATGATAATAAACTCCATCTGACTCACTCACATAGACCCTCAAAAAACAAAGCAGAGCTGCAGTTGAATAAATCTTTTAAAACCTATCCTCTTGTTTTTCTTCACATTACATTGTAAAGTAACCAATCAAAAATTTCCAGAAGTCAATGAATATTATGTCATGAGCACAGTGGACTGATTGGTCCTGGTTCTGGAACATTAAATGCAAAGTGCTGAAGGAACTTAGCAGGTCAGGCAGCATCTGGAGAAAGGCCTCAAAATGTCATCTGTGAAAAAGGGTCCTGACCTGAAACATCACCTTTTCATGTTCTCCAGAGATGCTGCCTGAGCCGATGGGTTACTCCAGCACTTTGTGTCTTCTTTGTAAACCAGCATCTGCAGTTCCTTGTTGCTCCAAAATGTCGCCAAAATGTATATTAGCTAAGTACTGAAGAACTTACAATTTTAAGAGTGTAACAAAGTTAAGGAGCACTCATGCAATAAGTGGCCTAACACCTTCACAGTCATGCACAACAAAATTTAGTAGACTTTAGAGATACAGCGGGAGAAAATGGCCCTTCGGCCCACCGAGTCTGCACGGACCAGCGATCACCCATACACTAGCACGATCATACACACCAAGGACAATTTACGATTTACAGAAGCAAATTAACCCATAAACCTGTATGACTTTAATCTACAGATAGACTGGGCCAACCAAATTGGTAACAGTGTTGAGGAGGATTTCCTGGAATGTATACGGGATGGGTTTTTAAACCAATATGTAGAGGAACCGACTAGAGGACAGGCCATCCTAGACTGGGTATTGTGTAATGAGGAAGGATTAGTTAGCGATCTTGTTGTGCAAGGCCCCTTGAATAAAGGAGATTTTGAAGGTATGAGACGGGAATTGGCTGGGATAGACAGGCAAATTAGACTTAAAGGGTTGATGGTGGAGATGCAACGGCGAAGATTTAAAGACGGCAAGGATGAACTCCAGACATTGTTCATCCCTGTCTGGCAAAAAAAGAAAACTGGGAAGGCGGCTCAACATTAGCTGACGAGGGAAGCCAAAGATAGTGTTAAAGCCAAGGAAGAGGCAAATAAATTGGCCAGAAGCCGCAAACTAGATAACTGGGAGAAATTTAAAACTCAACGGAGATGGACAAAGGGATTACTTAAGTGGGGGAAAAAAGAGCATGAAAGAAAGCTTGCAGGACATATAAAAACTGACTGTAAACGTTTCTATAGGTATGTAAAAAGGAAAAGATTAGTGAAGACGAATGTAGGTCCCTTAGTCAGAGATAGGTGAATTTATAATGGGAAACACGGAAATGGCAGAACAGTTAAACGAGTACTTTGGTTCTGTCTTCACTGAGGAAGACACAAATAATCTTCCAGAAATACTAGGGGACCGAGGATCTAGTGGCAGGGAGGAACTGAAAGGAATCCACAATAGTCAGAAAATGGTGTTAGGTAAACTGTTGGGACTGAAGGCAGCTAAATTCTCAGGGCCTGATGGTCTGCATCCCATAATTATAATCAGTTATGTTTTAGGGTTTATGGGAAAACAGTTAAAGATGTAGGATTCTCAACATTTAGTTTAATATGGAAGAAGGGAACTGACCAGAGTAAATTGTCCCAAATGTGCAGGGAGTGGATGTGAAAGTGAGATAACATAGAACTAGCGTCAACAGTCTTGACCCGAAATGTTACCCATTCTTTCTCTCCAGAGATGCTGCCTGTCCCGCTGAGTTACTCCAGCATTTTGCGTCTTCCAGCATAAACAGTGGATTTGCGTGGACTCAGTGGGCCGAGGGGCTGTTTCCATGCTGTATTTTTCAATTAATCAAAGAAAAGCCATCAAGAAGAGATCAGAAACTTGCCAAGACCAACAATGTAAAAAGTTGAAACAAGGAACTGTAGTGAGTCTGGGTCAAAGGAATTTGATTGTTTTTAGCATTGTGCATTTGCAAGTGATACATTCTCAACTCTTCAATTATTTTGTCTCACACCTTCTTGTCTTTTCATCTCTGGTCTTTGTCTAATCATCTGCCCATCAAATAACCCACCTCACAAGTGTCAACCAGACCTTACCCTGCCCCTCCACTCTTCCAACTTTCATTCCCCTCACCCATCATGTTAGTGGAGGAAAAATGATTGGGTCCCTATTGGAAGAAACAAGAGGGCCTTCAGACCATCCTGGTGGGGGATGGTGGTGTAAATTTGGTTTGACATCCATGGTGAAGATTAGGCAATGGTGGAACTTAGAGAATGAAAGCTATTGAAGAGTTGAAGGGCATATGAGGTGTATTGGATTTAAGTGGGAATGGACTGGACAAGGGGGGAATTGGATGGAAACGAAGTATGTGGAAATGAGTTCAGTGGGACAGGAGCAGGCCGAGATGATGGGTCTGCTGGGACAGTCGTTTGCGGATTTTGGGGAGGGCAGTGCGGGGCGGGGGTACAATGAGGTTGGAGGCTATGGAGGAGAGGTCAACAGAGATGATGAGATCAGTAGCAGTTTGGGAGATGATGGCCTGGTGTTTGTCTATGGGGTCCTGGTCAAGGGGTAGGTACGAGGATGTGTCCAAGTGCTGGCACCTGGTCACAGCACGGTGAGGTCACCAATATATATTTGCTTGGTTTTTAACATCATGTACACTGCTGAGTTAAAGATTGTACAGCCACGCATCCAACAAACAAAGTTTAGGATGATTCAAGGCCAGACAGAGACCAAGATGCAAGTTCCACAGGATAAATGCTGCACGAGCGAGAAAACAAGAGCAGGAGCAGAATTCAACATCTGTCTGTTCTGTCATTTAATTAGATTACACCTGATCTGCATTTTAGCTTTATCTGCCAGGGTAACCACTAAAAGCCCTAGAGTCTCAATTTCAACAGTGCAACTAACCGCCCACACCCACTCCCCATGGTGGAATAAAAATCATGAGGGACAAGATTAATCTACAATTGGAAAGTGCAGTGTTTGATCTGAGATTGTCAGGACAATTTACTAACGAGAGAACCTGTCTTACTAATTTGACTAAACCTTTAGAAGAAATAAAATAATATATTGATGAGGCAGTGTAGTGTTATGGTCGACATAACATTTCAGCAGGCCCATGCGGAAGACTAGTCCAAATAATTGGAGCTCATGTGATCCAATGCAAAATTGACAATTGGGTCCAAATTTAGCTTGATCACAGGGAGCAGAGGATGGTGCTGAAGAGATGCTTTTGTGATTGGAAACCAGTGACGTACCAGGGCAATTATTTCTGGGATCCTTTCTGTTTGTCATTTGCATTGATGAATTGGATATGAATGCAGTAAGTACAATTGGCAATTAACACAAAAAATAGCACGGCTGATAGTGGAGAGGATAGATAGTCTTAGCTTCTGATTGATTCTGACCAGATTATAAAATGGGGGAACAAATGCAAACCGAATTTCATCCAGGTAATTGTACCTGACGTATTTTGGGGAAGTGCTCCGTGAATGGTGGATCTCAAGTGAGATTGAGGAATAAAGAAATGTTGGTGTTTCACCCATAAAATAAATCCTTGAAGATGAAGAGGCCTTCATTAGCCAGGACATAGACATGGAGAGCCAAAGAGCCTGTCTCTGCCCGACAGGCCTTTGCTTTGGAGAGAGTTGGAGCCTCCATCGCTAAATTGCCTTGTTCAGGTATTAAAATTTTGCCTCCTTGTGCTGAGACTCCTCGCCAGAGCCAGGAAACGGGTTGTCTCCCCTACTAACACACTAAACACTTTCACCAGATCACAACTGAAACAATGTTACTGGGTGAATAAAAGCCGACTCATGTCGCCCTCGCTGTGCAGCCCATCCAGAAACCTACCTTACCTTCTCGCCTCTCCTCTCCTCTCCTCACCCCGGGACAGTCAGGGACTTGCCCGTCACCATCTCCCCCCCCCCCCCCTGCCCGGGACCCTCCCGATCCCCCTCAGCCCCGGCCGCCCCTCCAGCCGCAGTCCTGAGCCGGGCCGGGCTGGGCCGCCAGCCCTGGCACCGCCCCCGAGGGCCGCGACCTCCACCCCAGCTGCCCGAGTCCCGCTGCCATGTCCAGATTGGTCGGCACCGGGAGCTCGCACGGAGATTCACTCACTCACCCGCCATCGCCTCCTGCCGCCCTCGGTCTCCAGGCAACGCGGCGGAACTGCCGCCCAAGCACCGCCGTTTCCCGCACGGACGGGTTTGGTGCAGCGACGGCGGCCGCTGGGGCTGACGGGCGCACCCTGGCGGCGGGAGGGACGCGGGGCAGTGAACCCGCGGGGCACAGCCGGTGAGGGACCGCCCGCTGCCACTGGGCGCCAGGTGAGGGACCGCCCGCTGCCCGCGGTCACAGGGCTTCAGGTGAGGGGGAAGGGGCGCCGCCGCGGGTCACACGTGAGCGGTGCGGGCTCCAGCTGCTGTCACCTGCTGGTTACAGATGAGGGGCTGCCTCCCCTGGGTCGCAGGTGAGGGGGCTGCCCACTCTCCCTGGTTGGTCTGGGTGTGATTTATTCACAGTCGTATACCTTGGAAACAGCTGCTTCAGCTCAGGGGTCTGAAGAAACGTCAGAAACATCGCCCGTCCTTTTTCTCCAGAGATGCTCCCTGACCTGTTGAGTTACTCCAGCATTTTGTTTCCATCTTCAACTCAATTCATCGTTGCAGAGCAAGCTGTTTGCTCGCGTTTGATCAATATCTCCCGAAATAGTTCCTGTTCGTGTACAAGTCCTTGGTTCACTGCTTGCATGCCTCCCAAACTCCAAGCCAACGCTACCTCTTTTCCAGCATTCTCCCCCCTGAAGAAGACCCCCGATCCGAAACGTTGTCTGTCTATCTACAGATGCTGCCTAAACCGCCGAGTTCCTCCAGCTCTTTGTGATTTGGTCAAATTTCCAGCACCTGCCGTCCTGTTATGCTCCATGTCATGCTTCAGATCCCTGCACAAGAGGAGATAGTTTCTCTGTCATATCGCATTGGATCTGTTTATCTTCATGTATTAAAAAAATGATTTGTATTTTGCTGCAATGGCCAACCAAAGATAATATACAAACAAAGATGCCTTATCCCATCTTGTACCACGTTTTTATATTGTATTTCTAACGATTGAATTGATGGGTTTTTAAGAAGTAATTAATGGGTGTTTAAAATGATCAGAATATCTCATAGACTTGGGTGAGAAAATGTGTCAGTCTCGGGTGCCTGGAGCGTTAACTGCTCCTCCACCCACAAGGACACAACATGCTGGAGTAATGCGGCAGATAAGGCAGCATCTCCGGAGAACATGGATAGGCGACGTTTCACTTATCCATGTTCTCCAGAGATGCTGCCTGACTCACTGAGTTACTCCAGCACATCGTCTTTTTGTGTAACTATTGTGTAAGAGTGTTTGTTTCTGCATGTTGACTCCTCCACACATATGTTGTTCACTTGCTAAATTTTATTTTCTACAGTTCCTGTTATCGACTGCTTCAATTGCTAAAACGAGTTTGAAATTTCAGCTGCCTCCTGCTTTTCCTGCCTTCCCGTTCGTTCCATTTAACGGACTCTTAGTTCCGTTTGCTATTTCTGGGCATTTAGTGTCTGGAATCACTACCCCTTTACCGCCCTCCCCCTCTTCTCCCGCTAACCTCAGCTGTCTGCTACTATCATGTTTAAAATAAAAACTGCAGGTGCTTGTTTACAGAAAAAGACAAAATGCTGGAGTAACTCAGCGGGTTAGATAGCATCTCTGGAGAGAAGGAATGGGTGACGTTTCAGGTCGAGACCCTTCAGACTGATGTCGGGGGAATGGGAGGTACTTAGATAAGGAGGTGTATAGCTAAAGGAAGTGTAGGTGTGAAAACAGGACAAAGGGAATGGAGATCAAGGACAATGTAGAATAGAGTCAGAGAGCAGGAGGAATCACAGAGGGGGAGCAGTGAGAGAGGTTGCTGCTGAATTCTCGTCGGAGAACTTCAAAGTAACACAGAAAATAGGTGCAGGATTAGGCCATTCGAGCCAGCACCGCCATTCAATATGATCATGGCTGATCATCCAAAATCAGTACCCCGTACCAGCTTTTTCCTCATACCCCATGATTCCCTTAGCCCTAAGAACTAAATCTAACTCTCTCTTGAAAACATCCAGTGAATTGGCCTCCACTGCCTTCTGTGGCAGAGAATTCCACAGATTTTGAAACTCTCTGGGTGAAAAAGTTTTTCCTCATCTCAGTCCTAAATGGCCTACCCCTTATTCTTAAACTGGGACCCCTGGTTCTGGACTCCTCCAACATCGGGAACATTTTTCCCGCATCTACCCTGTCCAATCCTCTAAGAATTTTATATGTTTCTATAAGATCCCCTCTTATCCTTCTAAATTCCAGCGAATACAAGTCCAGTCGACCCATTCTTTCATCATACGTGAGTCCCGCCATCCTGGGAATTAACCTGGTGAACCAACGTTGCACTCCCTCAATAGCAATAATGTCCTTCCTCAAATTAGGAGACCAAAATTGCACACAATCAACCAGGTGTGGTCTCACCAGGGCCTTGTACAACTGCAGTATGACCCCTTTGCTCCTAAACTAAAATCCTCAAGTAGACATACCTTGAGTAGATTTCGCAGTGGAGCAGACAAAATGTGTAGGAAATAACTGCAGATGCTGGTTTAAATCGAAGATAGGCACACAATGCTGGAGTAACTCAGCAGGACAGGCAGCATCTCTGGAGAGAAGGAATTTATTAGCTTAATGGGCTGGGAGGGTTGCATGGCCTTTAAGTGTAAGTTCGGTTTCCCCTGTTCAGTTTCTGTCCACTCTGTAATACTAAATTCATCCAGCAGGTGACAGTAAGTCAATACTCAGCCTTGTCTCGAAGAACAGAATCAAATAGTAACTAAGTACATAAAAATTGCAAGTAATGAAAGCATTATTGAAATACTGCACAAATACTGTCCACTTTTTTTTGTGACTGCTTTGGTATTGAACCAAAACATATTTTTATGCAATTGATTGCACACACATACATGAACCCACATCTCCTCTGGAATCTGTGAAGGGCTCCGACCCGAAACGTCGCTTATCCACACCCTCCATAGATGCTGCCTGACCCGCTGAGTTCCTCCAGCACTTTGTGTTTTGCTCAAGATTCCAGCATCTGCAGTTCTTTGCATCTCATCGGGAATTCTTTGAGGGACGAGAGTCCCCGGGACAAAGATCACAAGAGGACCCGTGCCTGGCAGCTTGTGAACAGCAAGATTTACTGGCTGCACCCTCTCGGACAGCTACCCATGTTGCCACATCGTGGGGAGAGAACAAAGAGCAAAGATACGAGATGCTGAAGAGTAATGCATTGGCGGAACAAGCATGGACAGAAAAGAATGGGAGACAGAGAGGAGTCGGCATATCGAGGGGAACCACCAGGTTCATACGTGGAAATACATCCCGTGTACACCACACTGGCTCTACCCGAGTCACCTCTCTGTAGCCTGTTCCTCCCGCATGTGAGTGATGTTTCCCCTTAAATACATCTTTTACTCGCTCTTAATCTTTTTTTTTTGTGGTGGCGATTTCCACATGCTGAGAAATTAGATTTCTGCAACGTGATTGATGAGCGACCGGCTTCGATAGTTTGCGGCTACGTGAGAAGAGTAGGAAAAAAATCATTTGAGTCCAAGGGATTCAATTAGCCCAGGACAGATTTATTTCTCCATTCTGCCTTTTTCTCGGACATGCCACGCCAGATATATCAATCGAAGTCTTGAAACGCCACTGGCTCCCAGAATCCTGCAGAATGCAGTGGTGTTATTTTTTCTTATTAAGCGACCTTGCGCGTACACACTGAACAAGGGAAGTCGCACTACGGCCGTGAATAGCTAGCTCCCTGGGACACAATCATTGCCTGGAACTCTGTGGCTTAACCATATCGGGTTAAGGTGGTTTCCAGGGCTATGCTGCCTGGACAGGAGAGAACGGGGCAGCAGAGCGACGCAGAAGACAAAGAGAAAGGAATAAAGCTACGAAGAGCAAGGCTTTGGTGGAATAGGCAAAGAGCAGAAAGGAAGTAGACAGCAGATATTGATCTACAAAAAAAAGACAGCGTACTGGAGGAGTAAATCAGCGGTTTAGGCAGCATCTCTGGAGTTGCTGCCTGACACCAGCACTTTGTAACAGAAAGTGAGAGGTCGCCCCATTACAGAAAGGACGTAGAAGTGTTGCCCTAGCACCAACGACCTTGCTGTCAGCTTGGAGTTTGCTTGTTCTCCCCACGACCTTGTGGATTTTCTGTTGCATCTTGAATTGAAAGGTATTGCATGGAAACCTGGGGTAACAAAATGACCAGACTGGATAAATAAAAATCGCAATCACACAACTACACACCCTCACTCTTTACAAGGGTCGATTAATGTTGAGTGTGCACATGAAGGTGTGTGCGAAGACATGTCATTGGTGGCAGGCACCCTGATCAACTGTTATCCTACACACACCCATGGATCCAAGCCATAGAGAAAGGGAGTTGGGGGCGGGTGTGGGGATGAGATTCCTTTAAGACAATTACAATACAATATATTTTATTGTCATTGTACAAGTACAACGAGATTGAGAATGTCACTGAATGTTACTGGAAGTTAATTCATTAAATACCAAACACTCAAGAGCCTAGCTTGAGAGGGGCAAAGTTTAAAGGAAATGTGCAGGGAAAATGTTTTTTTTTATTTTTTACACACACAGAAATTGGTGGGTGCCTGAAGTGTGCTGCCAAGGGTGGTGGTGGAGGCAGATACAACAGTGGTATTTAAGTGACTTTTGGGTAGGTACATGGATATGCAGGGAATGGAGGGATATGGATTATGTGCAGGCAGAAAAGAGTTGGTCTTGGCATCATGCCCAACACAGACATTGTCAGCCAAAGGGCCTGTACCTCGGCTGTACTGTTCTATTAAATACACCAAAGCACACCTGCTAAATGAGAACTTGGCCTGGGAGCTTTGCTATGAATAGTTGACAGGTGATACATGACCTTTGACAAAAACTACTCCAGGTTTGACAGAAGCACAATACCCATTTGTCAAAAAAATGTAGGGAAGACATTATATGTATTACATTCAATACATTGAATTTATTGGACTGAGGCTGCTTCTACACAGTGAAGCTATTTCAGATTGCATATAAAGTTGTCATAATTGAGAATGAACAATCCTCTTGTACTTGACCGGACTGATGGCTTTAGCAAAGTGCGAAGCAGAAGTGGAAATCTCATCAGGTTTAGCTTGACCATTACAAACAGAAAATGAATCCAGAATCTTTACTGCATTCAGAACACTCACTCACCATACCTTGGCTGGATGTTACACTAAAATCTACCCCAAAGGAAAAAGACAATTAACGTACAGTAAATCCTATGTGCGGAGGGGCAACACATACTGGGCATACAACACATACTAGACACAACACATACACATATTGGGAGGAAAGAGATAAGGAGAAGAATCAACAACAACATGATCACCATGAATGGCGGTGCTGGCTTGAAGGGCCGAATGGCCTCCCCCTGCACCTATTTTCTATGTTTCTATGTTAACAAAAAATGAGTAATCCATTGCGGGAGGGGCAATGCTGACCGAATATGCATCGTGAGAGCAGTTACCGTGAGGAAGTGCTGCTATGTTGGAGTCACAGTGCTGAGGGAATACTCACCAGGACACCGTATTCCTGGACACTAAACTCTTAATCTGTGGGGTACTACCAGAATGTTCGGGTAAAAGTATTCTAATTTTCATTCATCTTTTTACTTAAATTGTCTACAGTAGGGGATGACAGAGAAACTGGAAAAGTTTTAGATGGGCTCAAATTGAAAAGATTGGACACCTGTCCAGAGTTACTGGATGAAATTTGCCTGAGAAGGCACCAGAAACAATTTGGTATCATGACAGATGTAAGAGAAGGGTAAATTAATGTGCATCAGAAAGATGGGTAGAATAGGCTTCATCTTACAACAGGTTGAGCGAATGAAGTGCTTTACCAGCTAGTAGGGAGCAGGTCAAATCAAAAGGAGTAAGTCATTTCAAAAAATTGATCCTGCAAAGTTGTGGAGTGACTCGAGTATATTTGCAATCGAACTCAATGCGTGAACTCCTCTTGAGGAAAGCACTACCGCAGGTTCATCACCATCAAGTTAACAGTGTAAAGACCACGTGGAAAAGAGGATCTTTCCACATTTAAGATAGACTTTAGTAGTTCTGTGGATTGTTCCAGCAGGGCCAAAGTGAGTTTACCAGCAGTCACACTCAATCCAATGTGACTTTACAATCTATTATTTTGTTCATGAGCCAAACATATTATGTACAATCATATGGAAATGCCTGGATTCCATTCCAGAGATGTTTTTAAGCAAATTTCTCTTTAAACCTGAAACAATTTTCTGTAGCTACACATATTGATCGTTCTACTTTCAATTCATTGAATATTCACCCTAACTAATTGAATAAATAATGCACCCAGTCATTAATGAATAACATGAACCATTTAATTGCCAGCTTGAAAAATGTATGAAAGAAGGTTCATTGAGTTAGGTTATTCGCAATCTAGGGATCTCATGCACAACTCAAACGGAATGCACCTTATTAGAACCACCACAGATAATGAGATGCTATAATACTGGAATCAAGGTTCACACACTGGTTGAATAATGTAGTTGATTTTATTGTTTGTTTTACATAATTGTAAAAAATCCCATTGTGCAAATCCCATCAATTCCAAGGAGTGTTGAAGTCCCTTCAGCAGTGGTACATTATTGATAGAACACTCATTTGTTTCCTGACCTCACTGATTCGTAGTCTCCCTAAAAAGAGCCGAGAAAGGCTATTTTCTTTAGAAAAAGTGTTGCATTGTGCAAGATCTTGACATGATAAAGATCTGGAGGTATTTGCTGAACTCCATACAATGTCAATCTGCTGTGGCATTCAGTGCACAGAAATCCAATAAGATTCCCATCTTAGAGGCATTGGTTGGTGTTTATCTACGAGTTCTGACCAAAAGAAAGATCTGTAATCAAACATGATGGATATGAACAGATTGAATTGAAGGGCAAGTGGAGGGCAAGGGGGACCAAAAAAACCCAGATCAGGATTGTCAATGAGCCCAAAAGCTTTACATAGTGCAAACTAGGCAGAACATAGCTCGGTTCATGTTTGACCAAAAATTGTGACTATTAGGCCGAATGCAATTCATATTTTGGTAGTGTGGTATTCAAATGACATTTACCTTAATATCCTTACCAGAAGCAAATCAATCCTGAGAACCAATTGTATCCCCATAACAAATCATTAGAAGACAAACAATTATGAATGGCTTTTTAACTGTTTACTGATGTCATTCCTGAATAGCCTAGATCTAACCTGATGATCTTCCATTAATCTCAACTCCAGCCCCAATCCAATAACGTTTTTGGAAATAAAATATTTGTGTCATGCTCCGTTAATTTACCTGAATGGGATTACTCATGTTTGTTCTGCTTATGGATATTTCTACAATGGGCCAGAAGACCTAGGTGGTCCTTCATTTTAAGAGCTTGACTCCATTGCCACCCACACAATTATTCCAGTTTCAAGGTAGATTTGATAACAGTCCTTGGGGGATGTCTCACTTGCATTTAAGATCCCAACTAAATAGAAGTAATGTTGGCCAGAAAGTATGAGTAGCAGAGTGAATTAAATTTGAAAACTGTCGTTTTTATATAGAGGTTTTACAATATCAGAATGGTGCACAAGATCAATAAACATTTGTCTGAAATTGGCTGAGGCAAACTGAATGTTGCCAATGGCTATGAGCAAACAAAAGGCGAGAGATCATAACCATATCATAAGGGATTGCAAATCCCAAATGACCAGAGTGCTTACAAGGACAATTTTCAAGTTCACCAACCCCCCCTCCCTCCCTCCCCACTAAGAGAACAAAATGACTGAGTTGAATAAGAACAGTGCAAAAATGCTAAGGCACACAGCACGGGGACATTTAACCTGCAAATAACTTAACACTACTTGCACATCAGACATTGTGGTTACACTAGCATTCTAAAATGTAAGACAGCTGGAAAATCATTTAGTTAATCATTAATAACTTGCTGCCATGAAAAATATTTGACAAAATACCCAAATCAAAACTCACTATGAAGAGTCCTGACCTAAAACATCATCTATCCATGTTCTCCAGAGATGCTGCCTGACCCGCTAAAGTTACTCCAGCACTATCCTTTCATGTAAACCACCATCTGCAGGTCTTTTGTTTCTACACTTTGAAGTTGGTGTCCTTAAAATCTTTGGCTAACAGTTTTCTTGCCTTCAACCCCCCCCCCCCCCCTCCCCCCCCAAAATACATTTTTGTTCAAAGTCAAACTTTTAAAATATCCTAGAAGTACGTTTAATGGAAAAAAGCACCCCCCTACATAATTTTTAGCGATAAACTTTCCTTGTCCGGCTCTGAAAGCAAGCTGCCAGGCCTTTTTCTCTACACACGTTCACTAACAATGAACCAGAGTTTTTTTTTTTTAAACTGAAAAGGCCCAAATGTTTATCACTTGGAGACTGATCTGCATAAAAATGTAAAAGCAATCTTGACCGTGGCCTTATAAAGTACCCAATTTATTTTTAAAATGCTTGACATATGGGGTTTTATGTACTAGCACTAGCATTTGCAGGTTTATATTTTATACATTATCCCTGGGAGAAAATGTGCATGTTTTTAGCAAACTGCAATTGAACATCATTTGCTCCCACAGTACAAGCAGTGAGCAATCTGCAAGATATCATTCTTATCTACTGAAATTGCCCTAGCAGTCCCAGTGCACAAGAAATTACATATGGCAGATCTGCAAGCTTCGAATCCCAAAAAATATCAGTGATAGTCTCCCCCATTAAAAGATCTCATGCAAGATCCCAGTCTTTGTTCAACCTTCTTCCAACTTTTCTCAATACTTGTATGACAAGTATGAGAACAATGCCTTTTGGGCATTCTTGGGATCACTGGCAATAGCGTCTCAATCACATTTCCAGGTCTTGCTGCAGGTTGGAGAAGAGGTTAAACTAGCAGCTTAAGACTGCAAAATTCAGTCATTGAAAGAATGGACCACATGTCTAGTCATGGATAAAATCCTGGCAATATGCTGGAACCTAATTATCACCATACTAAAAGTAGTGTTCCATCACAGCCAATACTCTTTTGCAGGGCAAGGATATTACAGAATAAATATCCTAACACAAACACAAGTGCATGTTTAAATCCATTGCACACGATTGGAGGTGTTGGGGGAGAAAAGGTTCAGAACAATTGGGTGAGCTCAAAAGACTGGAGAGGGTGCTCATGAATAAAGGAACTGCATGAAAGTGTGCTTACATGCACAGAAGGAATTAAGCGAGCAAAGGAAAAAAGGGAAAGTTCTTTCAACTCTCTTTATACATTTGGCCAAGTGTTTCTATTAGTGCTATTAATTGTGGATTGCCTCCAAGCTTGTCAATAATTTTGTACGCTTCTGCTTCCAACTCCAGGAGAGTCTGCTTTGTGTAATCAAAAGAACCAACCTTTTGAAGATAATTCACACAGTACTTCTTTACATCTATATTTTCAGTTCTTTGGCGCAAAATATTCTGCACCTGAGTACTTTCTGGATGTGACCTGATAGCATGAATAAGAGGGAATGAAAACTTGCCCTCTGTTAAATCTTCACAAAACCCCTTGTTATCGTTGTATTCCTTACTAAACAGGTTTGCATAATCATCCCGGATTTGGAATAAGAGTCCTAATTTGTCAAGGAGAGGCTTTAAATCCAATCTCTTGTCAGAGAACAATTGCATGAGCCCGACAGCCAAGCCAAAGAGGCCTCCAGTCTTCTGCAGCACCATTGCCGTGTAATCTTCTATGGTGGGGCAGGTGTAGGTATCCCTCCAATGGATATCCAGGCCCTGCCCACGATGCAGCTCCAGCAACTGCTGGGTGAAGAGTTTAGTTGCTTCTGAATGGTCAAGGGTCAGCACCTTCTCCAGGCTCAAGAAGTAGACATAGTTGGCAGAGTTTATGACGGATGGAATGCCATAGATGCTGTGTGCCACAGGAAAGCCACGGCGCAGCTTCGAATTGTCCTCAATATCATCAATCAGCAAGCTGGCACTGTGCAACATTTCTGTAACTTCTATGATAATCTGGAATAAAAAGCAAAAAATGTATATTCCCAAGTTTAAGTTGGTTCTGAAGAACAAAAATCACATATGAACATTATTCCCTTCTAGATCTGACTGAATAAAAAAACATTAAACAGTAGACAGACACTGAAGGAGGGTCTCGACCCAAAACGTCACCTATTCCTTTTCTCCAGAGACGCTGCCTGACCCGCTGTTATTCCAGCTTTTTGTGTCTGTCCTTGGTTGAAACTGCATCTGTAGTTCCTCCCTACAGTACTGTTTACAATACTTCCTCTTGAAACCCATCCCCATCTCAACTTCTCACCAGTGGAAGGGGCCACACAGCAGCTCAACTAATGCATAATCATCACGGATTTGGAATAAGAGTCCTAATTTGTCAAGAAGAGGTTTTAAATCCAATCTCTTGTCTCTAGCCCATTAGTTGAGCTGCCCGTTAAATCTGACACCTGACCCCCAAACCAATCTATAATTGCCACATCATTTCCCAATCCTTTCTTCCCAAATCTCTTCAGTTTCTTCCACATATAGCCCCGTTCAATTCATTTCTAACTCCACCCAAACTAACCACACCATAATCTTCCCATGCTAGTCAGTGAATATTTGCTCAATTTTTCAAGAACCGCCAAGTAGATAAAAGTCTATTTGGCAAATACCGTATAATCAAACTGATTCCTTTTCCAAGTTCACAAGGTCATAAGCAATGAGTAGAAGATTTAGGCCATTCGGCCCATCAAGTTTAATCTGCCATTTAATCATGGCTGATCTATCTCACCCTCCTAATCCCATTCTCCTGCCTTCTCCCCATTACCTCGGACACCTGTACTAAGTTCTTAAACCATACATATTTTCTGGTTCATTCAGTCATCAGGGAAATGTGTTAACTGGTTGTGTGCTGATGATACCCTACTCTAGCGGTGAAGATATTTCCACTGTGTTGTCAGACTGCTTGGATGGGCTGGAACTTCTCCCAGTTAAACATATGGGTAGAACAAAGCAGTCATCTTCAGCCCCACTACATCCATAGTAATGCACCCAAATCCACTGTTTGAGGCCGATTACTGTGACTTGGTATCCCACACATCAGCTCCGAACTACATCAGTGTCATCTGCAATCCACGAAGCTCATCTACCAAACAACTGTGCTTTTGTTATTTTCAGAGTACTATTTCAAGTGAATTTGTCATCCATCTTAAACTCAGACATCCAAAATTTTGCTTCCTGTGTCCCATTTCATCACAGCACTCTCCATTCATCCTCACTTGCATTTGTTTCCAATACCAACAGTTTAAAATTCTCATCTACGGTACAACTCTTGCAATGGTTGTAAAGAAATACTTGTGGTTTGGCATCTGGCTCACCTCGTGTTTTCAATGCTCCTTTAAATTCAATGGGCTTGCTGGAAAATGATATTACTTTGTGTTGAGTATTAATACAAGTAAAATCCAATAATGTGTAAATCTGCCAGTCTGGCACAGTCTTAACGGCCGGCGCTGGATTAGAATTTTATTATACAATTCCACTACCTCATTCTTCACAAATGTCAAAAACCACATCGCCCCACCAAGACCATGCCTTCAGCATTTTCTGCCAAAGACGATTCTTTCCTCCTCGATCTTGCCAAGTTACTAAGGATCAAAACTTTATGACTTTCCAAAGGATTTTCTGGAATCTATGATAGATTGAATGTCAGATTTGAAACCTTCCATAGTATTGCACCCAAGCAAGGATCAGGAGTGGGAGAAAACACTAAAGACTTCTGTCTCTCCTGTCACTAGCTCATTGCTATCCACTCAAAGCTCAGTGGCTCTGCCAAAGTCAGTGAGGTCTAAGAAATAGCATTGCAATGGTGTTGAAGTATCCAGTCCTTTTCTCAACATTAGGGCAATCTACACAATTCCAAATGCTGGTGCAGCAGAAGAGATTGTCTCTGATCAACAAATTCACTCACTTCCCTTTAGTTCCAGCATAGAATTAGCATTTTCTCAGTGAGTATACAAATTGAAAATAAAACAGTACCATGGCACACAAAACACATCTATTCAAAATATTCATTTTGAGCAGTTTAGTCAAGCTTCCTAAATGATCAAAAAAGTTATGTACCCATCCCCAGGTTAGAGTGCAGTGAATGAAAACTTGATATAAATATCAACCCTAATGAGCTCTTTTATTCCTAGTTATTCTAATAATCTGAGCTACAAAAAGAATTCCTTTTACACTAATCATTAATCAAGACCACATCCCCAAAAATCAAATAAATGGCAGAAAAAACAAAAACATTCCAATTTCAGTCCAATGTTTTTCACAGCCCAATACATAGAAACATAGAAAATAGGTGCAGGAGTAGGCCATTCGGCCCTTCAAGCCAGCACCGCCATTCAATATGATCATGGCTGATCGTCCAAAATCAGTACCCCATTCCGGCTTTTTTCTCATATCCCTTTATCCCCTTAGCCCCAAGAGCTAAATCTAACTCTCTCTTGAACACATCCAGCGAATCGGCCTCCGCTGCCTTCTGTGGCAGAGAATTCCACAGATTCACAACTCTCTGGGTTAAAAAGTTTTTCCTCATCTCAGTCCTAAATAGCCTACCCCTTATTCTTAAACTGTGACCCCTGGTTCTGGACCCCCAACATCAGGAACATTTTTCCTGCATCTACCCTGTCCAATCCTCCTAGAATTTTATATGTTTCTAAAAGATCCCCTCTCATCCTTCTAAATTCCAGCGAATACAAGCCCAGTCAACCCATTCTTTCATCATACGTCAGTCGCGCCATCCCGTGAATTAACCTGGTGAACCTACCCCGCACTCCCTCAATAGCAATAATGTCCTTCCTTAAATTCGGAGACCAAAATTGCACAGGTGCAGCCTCACCTGGGCCCTGTACAACTGCAGTAGGACCTCCTGATGCTCCTAAACTCAAATCCTCTTGCAATGAATGCCAACATGTCATTGGCTTTCTTCACTGCCTGCTGCACCTGCATGCTCACTTTCAGTGATTGATGTACAAGCACACCCAGGTCTCGTTGCACCTCCCCTTCTCCTAATCTGACACCATTCAGATAATCTGCCTTCCAGTTCTTGCCACCAAAGTGGATAACCTCACATTTATCCACATTATACTGCATCTGCCATGCTTCTCCCACTCGCCCAACCTATCCAAGTCACCCTGCAGCCTCATACAATCCTCCTCGCAGCTCACACTGCCATCCAGTTTTGTGTCATCCACAAATTTAGAGACGTTACATTTAATTCCCTCATCTAAATCGTTAACCACACAACCACTTATGATCTTCCTACTTAAATATCAAATGACAGCTCTGCACAAAAGAGCTATTATTAGCAATGCATTACTTCATGCACTTGTATCCCTCATTTAAGAAATTCTGTGCACCAAAACAAATGCTAATCTTATTATGTTGAAACTGCAGTCATGACCTAATACGCTTAAAGCAATCAAGCATTCAGTAAAGATGCATTACCCCATGGACAAGAATTGTGTACATTTCACCAGAACTCTTAATGTCCAACTACTTTAGTGCAACATTTGTTATGGAAATCAGTGACAAAAATGCTAAAACATACCGATGGAAATATTGAAAACGAAATTATACACTGCACTTACACCAATAGGCTCAAAACAGACTTCAAACAAACAGTGAAATAAAGATTGTATATTCAATGTTCATTATCACACCTTCCCCTCACTACCCTACCCCACCCCCCTCCTAAAAAAGGTCACAGAATCTGCTCAGCACTCAGAATGACACTTATTTGTCTATATTGCTATATTTGCTGTAAATCCTCAAGCTATCAAGATCAAGGACAAACTTCTGTCCCCTGCACACCAAGTCGTCTTTCAATGTTTTGATGAGTAATCTCAATCTGAAGTCAGTGATGCTATTAAAATGGTTATACTATTCAGTCAATCCTGTGCTTATTATACCACCATGAAATGCCCAAAAGGTACTACACAAATGGATGGAACGTTTTGTTTTAATTGCGGGTTTGCAATGGGTCAGAGGAAACGGCTTGTGTTAGTTAATTGATGCCAATCAAATCTAAGATTGCAGGATGGAAGAAAATCATTCAACCCGAGTTAATGCCAGCACTTTGCAAGAGCAATCCAATTACTTTCACTACTTCCTTTAGAACTCCATAATATCCACTTCTACTTCCCAATTTAATGTGAATTTCAAGATCATGGCCACTAGGTGTACAAATGTTTTTTCCCCCACTCGGGTCATTATCTTGTGCAAATGTTCTAGATTTTTGTACAGTCACCTGGTTACATTCTAGGTACCTGATTTACTAAATTAACAATCTCAAAGCGAGACCAGACCAAGTTACTTCATTAGCAATCTCAAAACAAGACCAGAGGCCAATTTACCAATCCCCAATCTCTCTCAAGGAGGTCCTATTGCAGTTGTACAGGGCCCTGGCGAGACCACACCTGGAGTATTGTGTGCAATTTTGGTCTCCTAATTTGAGGGACATTATTGCTATTGAGGGAGTGCAACATAGGTTCACCAGGTTAATTCCCAGAAGGCAGGACTGACGTATGATGAAAGAATGGGTTGAATGGGCTTGTATTCGCTGGAATTTAGAAGGATGAGAGGGGATCTTTTAGAAATATATAAAATTCTTGAGATTGGACAGGGTAGATGCAGGAAAAATGTTCCCGATATTGGGGGATTCCAGAACCAGGGGTCACAGTTTAGGAATAAGGGGTAGGCCATTTAGAACTGAGATGAGAAAAAAGATTTTCACCCAGAGAGTTGTGAATCTGTGCAATTCTTTGCCACAGAAGGCAATGGAGGCCAATTCACTGGATGTGTTCAAGAGAGAGTTAGATTTAGCTCGTGGGGCTAAGGAAATCAAGGGATTTGGGGGGATAACTGGAACGGGGTACTGATTTTGGATGATCAGCCATGATTATATTGAATGGCAGTGCTGGCTCGAAGGGCCGAATGGCCTACTCCTGCACCTATTTTTCGATGTAGTCTGAACCAGTTTAAAACATAGACACATAGAAAATAGGTGCAGGAGGAGGCCATTTGGCCCTTCGAGCCAGTACTGCCATTCATTGTGATCATGGCTGATCATCCACAATCAGTAATCCGTGCCTGCCTTCTCCCCATATCCCTTGATTCCACTAGCCCCTAGAGCTATATCTAACTATCTTTTAAATAATTCAAGTGAATTGGCCTCTACTGCCTTCTGTGGCAGAGAATTCCAAATATTCTCAACTTTCTGGGTTTAAAAGTTTTTTCTCATCTCAGTTTTAAATGGCCTCCCCTTTATTCTTAGACTGTGGCCCCTGGTTCTGGACTCCAACATTGGGGACATTTTTCCTGCATCTTGCTTTTCCAGTCCTTTTATAATTTTATACATTTCTATAAGATCCCCTCTCATCCTTCTAAATTCCAGTGAATACAAGCCCAGTCTTTCCAATCTTTCCTCATATGACAGTCCCGCCATCTTGGGGATTAACCTCGGCACTGCCTCAATAGCAAGGATGTTCTTCCTCAAATTGAGAGACCAAAACTGCCCACAATATTCCAGATGTGATCTCACCAAGACCCTGCACAACTGCAGAAGGACCTACTTACTCCGAAACTCAAATCAAAGATAAACATATTTATCTTTTTAAAATCTTCCTATGTTCTGCATACCTTTTGAAACCAATTTAAATAAAGCCAGTATCAACCATCCATACTGAATATAGTATTATCCTGTGTCAGTATATACAGAAAACTGAAGAATTGGTTAACAATCAAAGTTTATTATTGGATAGTTTTATAGCAGTAAGTAGAATTCATTAACAACTTTACTGGGCTAATCTGGAACAAAGCCAAGTTAGAGAACATATTCTCCTCTCCATTTGATTGATTACGAAACTGGTTTACTCAAGTTGCTGTATTCAGCAGTCTTTACCATTGTTCTCTGTGGCAATAATTTCAAAGACAATGCATGGTTTGACTTCGGATTCCTTACTTTTGAAATTACTACTGTTTCAGGAGCATATTTTGGTTACATATTTCACAAACACCGATTCATTTTAACAATGTCCAAATGAAATTGAAGCAACAAATGTGGAGATTATTGTAACAGTTGAGGCAATTAGACAATTTAAAAAGTAATAAATTTGTCAATTTATGTTTTATGAGGCGTTTCCCGAATCATGCCCAAAATTGAAATCAATTGGAAAAGGCCACCAGTCATGTTGACAATCTTAAAATAGATGTGTAGAAAAGCAAAGTGATCATCTGAACACATTGCACAACAGAAACAATTAACTCCAGTACACTTGGGATGAGTGAAAGTGAAAGCAGACATTGTTTGGGTCACGAGCCAGGGAAACTAGACAATTACCTATTAAGACCTATAACAATGTGTTTAGCTGCTCCCAACTCAACGATCAAACGTATGCATTTGTACAAAGCCTTTACAGCTGCAAAAACATCGAATAATTTACTTTTAAAATGTTTGCAATGTTTGCTTCCTGTTAAACTGTAGAGCATCACAGGAGGCCTGTGACGCTCTACAGGGCTTTGAGGTCACATACTGGGACACACACTGTAGTCCCCATGGAGAGGACATTGATGGATTTAAGGATTGTGTTACCAGCTACATAAAGGTCTGTGCAGATAACGTTGTCCTTGAGATTGTACACGGTTTCCCCAACAACAACAACAAGTGACATAAAGGGCCTTCTCAACCAGAAGAAGAGGGCCTTCCGTAATGGTGAAAGGGAGGAGGTGAAACGGGTGCAGAAAGACCTGAAGGCGAGACTGAGACAGGGCAAGGACGGCTACAGGAGGAAGCTGGAGTTGAAACATCAGCAGAACAACACGAGGGATGTGTGGAGCAGTATGAACAGCATTACAGGCCACAAGAAGACCAGTGACCTGGGGAGGGAAAGCAATCAGGACTGGACCAATGAACTAAACCTGTTTTAAAAAAAATAGATTTGATGGTGGGGCCTCTGTTCCACTCCATGCCCTGCTCCATGACAGACTCTCTCTTCCCCCCTCCCCCCCCTCAATCCCCCTGGTCCACTTCCTCTGCCCTTTCTTTGTCGCGCCTGACCATCAAGGCTGAGTAGGTATGGAATGAGCTGAGCAGACACGGATTCCAATGGTGTCAAAAGTATTTTATTGTCATATGTCCCGATAGAACAATGGTTCTTACTTGCTGCAGCACAAAGAATATGTAAACATAGTACACTGTAAAGAATGTGATAAATGAGGAAAAAAAGTTCAGTGTGTATATATACATACTCACAAGCACACACAAATATACACACATACTCAAAAAACAAACAATAGTAGTGCAATAATTATAATTTTGAGGTTGTAGTGTTTACAACTCAATTTGAGGTTGTAGTGTTGTAGCCCTAGGGTACTCAAGACGTGTGCCAGCCAGTTGTGTGGAATACTCCAGCCTATCTCCAACCTGAGCCTGGAGAGCGTTCCTGTGATGTGGAAGACATCCTGCCTGGTTCCTGTACCAAAGAGATCACGGTCCAATGACTACAGACCGGTGGCACTGACTACACACATCATGAAGTCCCTAGAGAGGCTGGTACTCGCTCACCTGCGACCCCTAATCAAACCCAACCTGGACCCCCCTGCAGTTTGCTTACCAAAAAAAGATGGGAGTTGAGGACATCATTATCCACCTGTTCCATCGTTCCTATGCTCACCTGAATAAGCCGGGAAGCATTGTGAGAGTCATGTTTTTTTACTTCTCCAGTGCTTTTAACACCATCTCCCTGCACTGCTAGGGAGCAAACTTACAGATGCATTTGGATGCTGCATTGGTGTCCTGGATCACCAACTACCTGATTGGACGACCACGATATGTCAGGCTACAGAACTGTGTCCCGAACATGGTAGTGGGCCCCATAGGGAACGGTCCTCTTTCCCTTCCTATTCACCATCTATACCTCGGACTTCAGGTATAACAGACTCCTGCCACCTGCAGAAGTTTTCAAATGACTTTGCAATTGTGGGCTGCATCAATGAGGGGAGAAGCTGAATACAGAGGTTAAATCAAAGATTTTGTTGAGTGTGGTGGGATGAATCACCTGCAGCTCAACACCAACAAGGCTAAGGAGCTAATGGTGAACTTTAGGAAGAGAGGAACACCCCTGTCCCCTATCTCCATCAATGCAGTTTACCAGGGAGTACAAATACCCAGGAGTGCACCTGAATAGTAAACTGGACTGGTCCAGGAACGCTGAAGCACTGTACAAGGAGGGACAGAGCCGGTTGTACTTTTTTAGAAGGCTCCGCTCCTTCAATGTCAGCAGTAAGGTGCTGCAGATGTTCTACCAATCGGTGGTAGCCAGTGCCATCTTCTTCACTGCCGTGTGCTGAGGCAGCAGGGCGAAGGCCGCAGACTCCAACAGAATTAACAAACTCATCAGGAAGGCTTGCCCTGTCCTGGGGGCGAAGTTGGATTCATGGGACATGGTCTTGGAGGGGAGGATGCTCCTCAAACTACGGAGCACCCTGAACAATACAGCTCACCAGCTCCATGTCAAACTGGCCAACCTGAGGAGCACCTTCAGCAACAGACTTTTTCCACCAAGATACAGTACAGAGTGCCACAGGACATCCTTCTTCCCTGTGACTATCAAACTGTACCACTCTTCCCCCTTCTGTCATGGGATAAACTGAGACTGACCCCCCCCCCCCCCCCAAATCTTTGCACATCCCCAATCCTTTCCACTCGTCACTTTAATTTCATCTTTCATGTATTTTGTGTTTTTATGACTGTTGGCAGATCAATTTCCCTCCTGCAATAAATAAAGTTCTATCATATCATAAGGCTGTCATTACCGCTGACCAAGCTGAAAAGTTATTTTCTTTAAGCAAATACGTCCCAACTGAATTGTTTACTTCAATGCACAGAAGAAATGTACAAACCAGCTGGCCTGGTTGTGGTCCATGCTAGAGTTTGCATGATTTTTCTAGTGTTAGCCAAAAAAATCATTAATTCCAGGACAATGTGGAAGGGTTCAAAAGGAATGAGGAGCAGACAGATAATTCCACAAATTCCTAATAAGGGGCCTGACTTTAAGACAAACAGGAGGTGCCTATATATTTTCTAGCCCGTTCCACCATTCAATGATATCATGGCTGATTAACTCTACACACTTCCTTCTCTCTCAAAACCTCGGTTTAAAGTTGACATTCGCTGCCTTTGCAGTAGGCCATTCCGAATTTCCGCTAACCTCGTGCTGCCCAAAGGCCAGGTCCTAATTTTAAGACTGCTTCATGGAAATTAGGTTCTCTATCATCAGAATCCTTTAACATGTTAAAATCTGAAACAAATTGTTCCTTAAACCGTTGAAATTCCAAAGAATACAGCTGTAGTTGTGTAACCTATTCTGAATCTAATACCAGAAGCTCTAATATTATTATAGGAAATCTCTACAGTACTTCCTCCAAGACCCATAAATCATTCAAAAGATCACAAATGCTCTTCGTTCTCCTTGGTGGTGCATAAACAGGGCTCTGTGTAGCTATGGACAAATTTAACTCCTGTGCACTCAGTCCCCAAAATAAAAGCAACACTCCAGAAGCTTTTGATTTTCAGTGTTCTATATCATGACATTTTAACATGGTATACAGTATGACTGGATGCAGTGTCTATTCTACTAGTTTAATACTGGGTTGTATTCATGTAATTAATCAGTAAAATGAAGTTAATCATAGACCAACTACAAAATGTTCTGAACATTCACCATTTAGAACTTATTCAGCTCCATTCTTTAACATTACCTACACGAAAACCCATTTGTCCCAATCTTCCCCATTCAATAATCAAAGGCTACCCCATTCTACCAGTTTTGCCATCTTTCCAGTTTGTGGCATGTAACTCTTCTACACCATTTCATATTTTGAAGAAACTTTCTTTACCATTAGAACATGAATAGAACACCTTCCCAAAAACCATCTCCCACACCATTCCAGAGTCTGGGAGGATGCTGAGAGTGAGAGTGCTCTGGGTAGTTTTGGATATTATTGCAACCCAGTGTGAATGTGTCAAAATTTCACAAGTTCAACAGATGCGCATGTACAACTATGAAACAAATACAACCACATATTCACTGAGGATACAATTAAAACATTTTGTATACAGTATGAATGGATAAAGTGTATATTCCATTAGTTTAAAAATGGGTAGTATTAGGGAGATTATTCAATAAAATGAATTATGGCAAGTGTGTGTCCAGCAATATAGTTTGGTATAAGAGAAAATGGACGTTTATGACTCCAAAACCGGCTGATGTTCTGTTCTCAGGAACAGAACCTTCAGCTAAGCCGGGCTGTGCCTGCATGAGAATAAAAGGAAGCCTTCCTCCCACGTTCAGAAATATATTTCTACCACAGAATCTACGAAGATTCAAGTTATTAACATGGAATAGTTCAAAGACCAGCATTTCAGCTTGTTGGCGATGGGATTTTAAGCAGCAAAGGTGCAAGATGGAAGTAGCTGCTGCTCACATAATTTTCTACCTATTGTTAAAAATAGTTGAAAGTACAAGCCCAATCATGTTCAGCTACTTTAGCAATGACCTTATGGACAGATGTATGGATGGTCATTAATCATTGCCTGAACATTCAATTCCATTCTCAAGGTCTCAGCAAATGAGCCAAGACTCAAGCTGCAGGGCATAGGGTGATTTTTTGCAAAAAAGTGCAAAGCAGAATCTACCCATTACATTCAGTCCAATGTCATGAACATCCTGGAATCATCAATGACCAGAAACTCACCTGGACCAAGTTGAGAGCATTGACTTGGGTAGTGAAAGGGTAAATACACAAAATGTGAAATGAAGGTCCCAAAATGAAAATGAAGTATATTTCTACGCAGCAGAAATTGGAACAGATCTAAAAAAAGCCTTGCTCAAGAATTTACCCAAATATTTGGACTCTGTTCACACATCAACTTTGCAATAATTGATTGGGGCACCAGGAGTTAGCATTGTTCAATGATTTTTTAAGTTTATCTCCTTGCATTCCATTCATAGTCCTTTGTTTCTACTTGCGTATAAATAATCTCCTCCAACATTACAGCCCTGATTTTCTTCCCTACCAAGTATTTGTGAATTTAATTGTTCATCAGCAAAATATCTATCAAATGCTCAGACCACTGCTCTGGAAATTTCTCTCTCCTCTTAGCTGCTTTCCCCATTTTGCATTGCTTAAGAGATCCCAGCACCCAAACATATCATGAAGTGTCAAATTTAGTTTGATAAGGTTCCTGTGAAGTGCATTGTGTCATTTTGCTATGTTAGAAATCCAGACATATATCAAAAAGTACTTTCATATTATTTGGTTCCATTATATTTTAATATTTAATCACACACTTTTGTAGCTTCAGCAAATTTATTTCATCTTTACTTTCCACATGCAGTACTGAAGATCAATATTCAATATTTGCACTTAACAATTGAAGTGTAAAACCTGTGTCCCATTGCAACTAGTGCTCATCCAAGATGCAAACAGGCTCCGATGATGTTACTGGACTGGACATCACCAAAACCAAAGATAAATCTATGACAGTAAAATATAGCGTTGGAGGAGTCAGGTTACACAAGTGGAACAAATACAGACATTTCAGGCCAGTATCCTTCAAATTTGAAGAGTTCTGACTCGAAGCATCACCTGTCCATTTCCTTCACAGATGCTGCCTGACCTGCTGAGATCCTACAGCATTTTTTTGCTCAAGATTCCATTGCGCATTTAGTAACCGCTCTACATTCTTTGTAGATTCTCCAATCGATCACACCTTAATTATGCACTGCCTTTAGCAGTAGGGCGGCACGGTGGCGCAGCGGTAGAGTTGCTGCCTTATAGCAAATGCAGCGCCGGAGACCCAAGTTCGATCCCGACTACGGGTGCTGTCTGTACGGAGTTTGTCTGTACAGGTCACGTTCTCCCCGTGACTTGCGTGGGTTTTCTCTGAGATCTTCAGTTTCCTCCCACACTATAAGATGTACAGGTTTGTAGGCTAATTGGCTTGGTACAAGTGCAAAATAGTCCCTGGTGTGTGCAGGATAATGTTAATGTGCGGGGATCGCTGGTCGGCGCGGACCCGGTGGGCCGAAAGGGCCTGTTTCCGCACCTTATCTCTAAACTAAACTTTTCCTCAAATCACCATTTCCTATGTTTGCTAGCCTTGTGATTCACAAGACTGAACCAAAGATCTGGAGACATAGAAACATAGAAAATAGGTGCAGGAGTAGGCCATTCGGCCCTTCGAGCCTGCACCGCCATTCAATATGATCATGGCTGATCATCCAGCTCAGTAACCTGTACCTGCCTTCTCTCCATACCCCCTGATCCCTTTAGCCACAAGGGCCACATCTAACTCCCTCTTAAATATAGCCAATGAACTGCCCTCATCTACCTTCTGTGGCAAAGAATTCCACAGACTCACCACTCTCTGCGACAAATTAAAATCTTGTCCAATAATAGGATGGCTGTAAATTTAAATTTTGTTTAATTAAATTAGCAATATAAAGACATTATCAGTGATCACAAAACTACTGGAATAAATTATGTAAAAAAATAACCACAAGATCTACAGCAATGTGGTTGTCTCTCAACTTTCAAGGGCAATTAGGGACAGCCAATAAATGATGCCCTTGACAGGATGCAATTTAAATTATGAATTTCATTGACCACTCAATTCCAGAGTTACAGGACATGATGAGAGTCAGTGAATATTCAAAGTAGCACAATTGAACAGAATGTTCAAGAGTTGATATATAATTGTAATTGTGAAGGCCTTATTTATCTAATAAAAATTCTGACGGAATGAGATCAGGACCTAAATATGACTAGTCCCAACTTTAAAATGTTCTTTTGCCCATGTCAATAAAAAAAATCTCACCCTATCATTGATATAACAGATTCACTATGATGGAGGTTAAACACATTAAAGTTCAATCTACATGTCCCAGCCTGCACAAAATCTAAAATCCATAAAACCAGAAGCAACATGCACTAGATTCCACCTCTGCCAAAATTTTATATTACCCATCGTAAACAAAGCAAATATCAGATTTAGCAGTCAGAGCAACATCAAGAAACTTTAACTGTAAGGCTATCTATCATACACCTTTGAAGAAATCTTCCACTTAAGTTTGCCTAACTTGACAAATGGGTTGTTGCTAATTGATCTCAGCTGCACAAAATAGAATCCCCACTGTTTTCCCATTTCAGCATTAATCTAATCAATTATGACATTGTATTTCAGAAAATAAGTTAGTTGCAAATCATGCAAGACAAAGGAAGGAACTCTTCTTACCTGCAATTTTTCTTCAGGGACATTCAACCAATGGTTAAAGGCTTGTGAAAGTTTGGTTCTCACTTGTTTACCTTGTTGAAAGAAATAGACTAATTACAATTAGTGGCTAATAGTCCTCTTTCACATTTCATCCCTGTACCCACAAAACAAACAACACGTATAAGATTATTAAGGGGTTGGACATGTTAGAGGCAGGAAACATATTCCCAATGTTGGGGGAGTCCAGAACCAGGGGCCACAGTTTAAGAATAAGGGATAGGCCATTTAGAACAGAGATGAGGAAAAACTTTTTTAGTCAGAGAGTTGTGAATCTGTGGAATTCTCTGCCTCAGAGGGCAGTGGAGGCCAATTCTCTGAATACATTCAAGAGAGAGCTAGATAGAGCTCTTAAGGATAGCGGAGTCAGGGGGTATGGGGAGAAAGCAGGAACAGGGTACTGATTGAGAATGATCAGCCATGATCACATTGAATGGCGGTGCTGGCTCAAAGGGCCGAATGGCCTACTCCTGCACCTATTGTCTATTGTCTAAAATAGACCAATAGATGGAATCACTGATTTCCTGGGCAGTTGTTATTTCCAATTAATACCTACATTTTAGTATGAGTTTCACTGACACTAATTATATCACATATCAAATGCAACCCCAAACAAATGATCTAAAAAAAAACATTTCCCTGACTTAAGTCTCTTGAAAAGTCCAAGATTTATTGGCTATACCTGGTTATTTTTTAGATGGTAGTAATAATTCGCCGGCTTGAACCAACAAAAACAAAACATTTTGTGACGGGAGCCCCACAATTTTATTAGGTCGTATCCAGGTTTCCAATATCTTCCAGGAGAATCACTAATGACGACGATGGAACAATGATACAATAAAATGTATGACATGGAGGCCTTGCTGTTCCAGATAGTTAGGAGATTGAAACTTGAGAGCTGCAAATGTGTATCCTACTGTGTGCACGACTCAACTTAAACATCTTCAGGATAAATGGGTGGCCACTGAAGCAAGGACATCAGTAATTGGTCAAAAGTCAATTCAAGATTCAAGATTCAAGATTCAAGATTCAAGATAGCTTTATTTGTCATCCAATATTGGACGAAATTCAGTCACCCACAGTCCAACAATAAAAGCATTAAATAAGCATTAAAATTACACAACCCCAAAAACCCCCAAAACACAGTCCAACAATAAAAGCATTAAATAGGCATTCAAATTACACAACCCCAAAACCCCCAAAAACACAGTCCAACAATAAAAGCATTAAATAGGCATTCAAATTACCCAACCCCAAAACCCCCAAAAACACAGTCCAACAATAAAAGCATTAAATAGGCATTCAAATTACCCAACCCCAAAAACACACAAAAAAGAAACATCCATCACAGTGAAGTCTCCTCCAGTCCTCTCCTCACTGTGATGGAAGGCCACAATGTCTTTCCCTTCTCCTGCTGTCCTCGCCCGCAGTCAGGTTGTTGTGGTTGCAGGCCGCACCGGACGGTCCACAGCGGGCCAAGCCCAAGGCGAGTCGCAGCCGCTCCCGCAGCCTCCGAAGACGGCCGGCTCCGCCGATGATAAGTCCGATCCGGGGCGGGCGAACACGCTGCTGCTGTTGCTGCACGTCGGGGCGGTCGTGGCTCCCGACATTGAAGCCCCCGCCCAGCAGAGAAATATCCCGCGGCATATCTTAGGCCGCGCCGGACGGTGAAATGTCCTCGACCCAAGCCCCGCGATCCGGGGCGGGCGAACCCGCTGCCGCTGCCGGAGCTCCCGATGTCGGCATCCACGCGGCCCGAGCCTAAGGCGAGTCGCAGCCGCTCCTGCAGCCTCCGAGGACGGCCGGCTCCGGTGATGGTAAGTCCGATCCGCGGGCTCTGCGAACCAGAGCCCTGGAGGCCGACAGCTCCAGGAGTTGGGCCGATGGTAGGCCGCAGCAGGAACGGAGACACCACCCAGAAAACAAAGGTCGGGTCTCCGTTCGGAAGGGACACATATTTACAATGTTACAGTTCCCCCCCTCCCCCCCACACACACACATAGTACACAAACACAAAAACACCACATCACAACTACAATTAAGACCAAAAAAACTACAAAAACACAAAGACAAATGGACCGCAGGTGAGCCGCAGCTGCTAGGGCAGCGCCGCCATTCATATGACAATAGACAATAGGTGCAGGAGTAGGCCCTTCGAGCCAGCACCGCCATTCAATGTGATCATGGCTGATCATTCTCAATCAGTACCCTGTTCCTGCCTTCTCCCCATACCCCCTGACTCCGCTATCCTTAAGAGCTCTATCTAGCTCTCTTGAATGCATTCAGAGAATTGGCCTCCACTGCCTTCTGAGGCAGAGAATTCCACAGATTCACAACTCTGACTGAAAAAGTTTTTCCTCATTTCCGTTCTAAATGGCCTACCCATTATTCTTAGACTGTGGCCCCTGGTTCTGGACTCCCCCAACATTGGGAACATGTTTCCAGCCTCTAACGTGTCCAACCCCTTAATAATCTTATATGTTTCGATAAGATCCTCTCTCATCCTTCTAAATTCCAGTGTATACAAGCCTAGTCGCTCCAGTCTTTCAACATATGACAGTCCCACCATTCCGGGAATTAACGTAGTAAACCTACGCTGCACGCCCTCAATAGCAAGAATATCCTTCCTCAAATTTGGAGACCAAAACTGCACACAGTACTCCAGGTGCGGTCTCACTAGGGCCCTGTACAACTGCAGAAGGACCTCTTTGCTCCTATACTCAACTCCTCTTGTTACGAAGGCCAACATTCCATTGGCTTTCTTCACTGTCAGCTGTACCTGCATGCTTCCTTTCACTAGGACACCCAGATCTCATTGTACGTCCCCATTTCCTAACTTGACACAATTCAGATAATAATCTGCCTTCCTATTCGTACCATCAAAGTGGATAACCTCACATTTATCCACATTAAACTGCATCTGCCATGCATCCACCCACTCATCAACCTGTCCAAGTCACCCTGCAACCTCATTATCTTCCTCACAGTTCACACTGCCACCCAGCTTTGTATCATCTGTAAATTTGCTAATGGTACTTTTAATCCCTTCATCCAAATCATTGATGTATATTGTAAATAGCTGCAGTCCCAGCACCGAGCCTTGCGGTACCCCACTAGTCACTGCCTGTCATTCTGAAAGGGACCCATTTATCCCCACTCTTTGCTTTCTGTCTGTCAACCAATTTTCTATCCATGTCAGTACCCTACCTCCAATACCATGTGCTCTAATTTTGCCTACCAATGTCCTATGTGGGACCTTGTCGAAGGCTTTCTGAAAGTCGAGGTACACCACATCCACCGGCTCTCCCCTGTCAATTTTCCTAGTTACATCCTCAAAAAATTCCAGTAGATTTTCCCTTCGTAAATCTATGCTAACTCGGAACAATCCTGTTACTGCTATCCAAATGCTCCACAATTTCGTCTTTTATAATTGACTCCAGCATCTTCCCCACCACTGATGTCGGACTAACTGGTCTAAAATTTCCTGTTTTCTCTCTCCCTCCTTTCTTAAAAAGTGGGATAACATTAGCTACCCTCCAATCCACAGGAACTGACCCTGAATCTATAGAACATTGGAAAATGATCACCAATGCGTCCACAATTTCTAGAGCCACCTCCTTAAGTACCCTGGGATGCAGACCATCAGGCCCTGGGGATTTATCAGCCTTCAGTCCCATCAGTCTACCCAAAACCTTTTTCCTGCCTAATGTGGATTTCCTCCAGTTCCTGCGTCACCCTAGGATCTCTGGCCACTAGAACATCTGGGAGATTGTTTGTATCCTCCTTAGTGAAGACAGATCCAAAGTACCGGTTCAACTCGTCTGCCATTTCCTAGTTCCCCATAATAAATTCTCCTGCTTCTGTCTTCAAGGGACCCATATTTGCCTTGACTATTTTTTCCCTCTTCACATACTTAAAAAAGCTTTTACTATCCTCCTTTATATTATTGGCTAGTTTACCCTCGTACCTCATCTTTTCTCCCCGTATTGCCTTTTTAGTTATCTTCTGTTGCTCTTTAAAAGAGTCCCAATCCTCTGGCTTCCCACTCTTCTTTGCTATGTTATACTTCTTCTCTTTTATTTTTATGCTGTCCTTGACTTCCCTTGTCAGCCACGGGTGCCTCTTACTCCCCTTAGAATCTTTCCTCCTCATTGGGATAAATTGATCCTGCAACTTCTGCATTATTCCCAGGAATACCTGCCATTGCTGTTCCACCGTCTTCCCTGCTAGGACCTCCTTCCAGTCAATTTTGGCCAGTTCCTGCCTCATGCCTCTGTAATGGCTCTTTTACCTCGAGTCCCCTTGTCAGATCAGGTTTATTACACAACACTAAATCCAGAATTGCCTTCTCCCTGGTAGGCTCCAGAACAAGCTGTTCTAAGAATCCATCTCAGAGGCACTTCACAAACTCTCTTTCCAAGGGTTCCATTACCAACCTGATTTTCCCAGTCTACCTGCATGTTGAAATCTCCCATAACCACCGTAGCATTACATTTGCGACATGCCAATTTTAGCACCTGATTCAACTTGCACCCTATGTCGAGGCTACTGTTCGGGGTCCTGTAGATGACTTCCATTAGGGTCTTTTTACCCTTACAATTCCTCATTTCTATCCATACTGATTCTACATCTCCTGATTCTATGTCATCCCTTGCAAGGGAGTGAATATCATTCCTTACCAACAGAGCGACCCCGCCCCCTCTGCCCACCTGTCTGTCTTTTCTATACGTTGTGTACCCCTGAATATTCAGTTCCCAGCCCTGGTTCTCTTGTAGCCATGTCTCAGTGATTCCCACAACATCATACTTGTCAATGTCTAACTGAGCCTCAAGCTCATCCACTTTATTTTTTATACTTTGCGCATTTAAATACAACACTTTAACTTCGTAAGTAGCTGGAGTTCCACATAAAAAGCAGATGCTTTCTTTCCTGAAGAACATGAACTAGATAAGTCTAATAACAACCCAAAAGCTTCATCTTTCAATTCTACAATTTTTATTATATTTTATTAAAGTCAAATTGTCATACTGCGAGTTGAATTCATTCTCGTTATTGCTGCTACCTTTTCCATGAATCATCTTGAGTCCAACATGATCCGAGCCAGTATTCTTTGGATAGTGCCAAATCTTAGAATGCACAATGTAGCAGGATTTCTCAGAGACTGATCCTTAGCATATTTCCCCTGACATATGACCAGTATAATTCATGTAACTTTACTTTACTGCAGTAAATTAGACATACCAGAGGCATCACTCCCTAAATTCATCACATCCAAGCAGTTAATTTTTGGAGCTCCTTTTCAGGCTCTAAAATGCACAATTTAGGAGATCACTGAAACAGGAATAATATTTACTTCAATTTGAGCCTTCATTCAAAATTCACAATTTTAGAAATTTGATTACATGAAATTTTAATTATTCCTTTGCCTGTAATGTAGAAAAACCTGTCAAATGGGAAGGTTAAAATACAACCCCAAATACATTCTTCAGTGTACTCAAATGCATAAAAGGCAATGAAAGAATCCAAGCGAAAACAGGTTTCTCATGTTGAAGAATTTTACCCAGATTTGAACATTAAACAGAGTGATTTAGATGCAGCATTTAGATGCAAGCCACACTACACTTTTCTGCACTCAAAATAGTGTAAATCAAGCAGAAAAATACACAAAGCCACTTTGTTAAGGTATAACTTACCATGCAGAACCACAAGACTTAAAGGTTTGTTTCTCGCTCACCTCTTCTAAATTTTAATTATTTGTTCAGAGTTGAATCTTAAGCAACTGAAATTTTAAAATAAATTTGGTTTGCGAAAACTACCGCCATTCTTGGCGAGATCAATGTGGTGCATTACCAAGTGGTTCCTCCAGCTACATCCCACAATATTTTGGTCCACATTTAACACCTGCGATCCATTATATTAATAAACCAGCCTATTTGCCAATTACATTTTTTAATTGCCATTACCGAGTCTTAATACATTGCTAGTTTGGACGGAGGGAGTTATTCTCACTCACTGGATTGTACTGCATTAAAAGCATGTATACAGTTAGAGGTAATCATCGATATGTTTGCACTAAGGTAATAGCAATATGTAAACATGGTTGATAAAATATTACCCCTGCGAAGTACTGTCCCAGTGTTTATTGTCAATTTTATACTTGACTATTCAGAAATGGTGAAAGAAAACACTTCAAATGTAAATAATCATGGAAATCCTGATGTCACTAATCCCACTGTCAAAGCTGTCGAGGCTGACAGTTATTTCAAAACTACCACAAAAAAGATTGTTAGGCAAAGGTATTAACAATTGTATGACAAAGATGGGTTGAACGAGTTAATAACCCAGGGTCGATGTAAATGAACTGTGCAACATGACTGAAAATTTATGACCAAGAGGGTGCTTGCACAGCCAGCGAGGTCATGACACTTGACCCGTAATGTTGCCATGCAACGCCTTCTGGAGGACGTGGTGTACTGGAGGCAAGTACGAGTGTGTTGATTACTATGGCTGCCAGTACAGCGGGTCTGTCTTCGGTCCCAGCAGCCGTTGAATTGTCGCAGTATGCTTCCAATCTTTCAACTGACGAGTCCGCATGATATGTTCAAAAAGTTTCTGTGATTGGTATCGACCCTTATTTAGAGACTGAAACAGAGAAATCGTGTGATATTTCCCAACTTCCAGAACTCAATTCCATGGAAATCATGGCATACCTGATGTCAACGGCGAGTCCATACACGGCAAATAATTTCCAGGCATACAAGTCATCGGAGGCTTACAATCAGTTTGCAAATGGTTGGTTGCACGACACAAGTGTATATATTCCAAAGAATCGTCCAGTTACGAGTGGTGTGTGGAAAAGTAAGTTTTCTATCATTTGTTTATGCTATTCGCAAGTTTTTAATCAGGTTAATAAACTAATTCGATAAACTTTTAGTGACGTTTAATTTTAACGGATAGAAAGTGCACTCGACTATAAATAAATATTTGGATTTTTGCATTAGTTTCCACGTAATCGGTGCTACACTCACCCGACTATTACTAATATTTGATGCATGAAATAACTGTTGCATTCGTTGTATCATAGCAATCTGATAGTCTATGATATTCTTTTTGCTTTTTTAAATTCAACTTCGTGTGAATACAAACTACAACAGGTAGTTGCATATTGAGTTTAAAATAATAACCCACACGGGAAAAAAACATTGCCCCAAAACAGTAAACTTAAATCCACGCATGGAAAAAATAACGAAATAATTCTGCCATTCTTTGGCTTGCATCTGAGTAAAGTGTAATTCAAAACCCACATATAATTGTGTAGGCCCCAAGTTCAATTATGTAAAAGATTTGCGATTTTTTTCCTTATAAATTTCCCTTCAGAAGTGTTGTCTTTTTGCATGCAAACACCCACTTGAGAACCATGGTAAACAAATCATACGAACACAGAAGTGAATCGCCATCAACAAATTTAACCTCATCCCTCTAGGAGTCTGCCATGACCCGGCGTGACTTGCGATCAAAAGCATAACAGGGCAACTGACAGTAGCATTACGACTGGGCTTTTCCACAATACCCACATGAATTAGAACGCACCGTATCGCATGCAAAAAGATATGGGTCAGTATACGGGTCAATGAACGACGACTCTGTATTGAGTTACTGCATGGACATGGCGTGGTAATGATTTGCGATTGATTCAATGTTTCATCGAGTGGGAGAATTGATTAAGAAATTGTTAACAATTTTACAGCCAGATTTGTCACTTCTAAAACTTTTTAGATACCAAAGGAGCCAAGAAAAAACACAAAGAATGCCTTACTGTTGATGAAATGCAGTGATCAAACGCGATAATTCTCGATTTTTTCCATCTTGATATCTGCACAGCCAATGTTCGCCAAGCACCTTAGCTGTTGTTGTCCCTTCACCTCTCGCTTCCCTCTACCATAATTTCTCCTCACTTTTGGAATTCTGAAGTACGATAAATGGCTCTCACGGTTAGCCCTATGCCCACCATTTTTAACAGCACAAAAAATGACCTTTTTGACGGTATTTTCCAGGTAAGAACGTACGTGTTGCGTGTGTGATGAATGTATGCCAGAGGCTTACTTGTCCTCCAGTACGCTTGAGTGACTCCGTGCGTCACACACTTTGACCTTTTGACCTACTGTGCAAGCGCCCTATACCTTTGTGAAATGAAAAATTGGAGTAACTGATCAAGGGGTGAGAGGAAGTCCTGGGATAAATAGCTCATGCCAATTTTTTTTTTTACAATTACACAAGGAGCACACATGTCCCTCAACCTTCATACTGCAGCATGGATTTCCACCGAACCAAACACCTTTGTGAACTTCCATCTCTTTCCAATGTGTATCTCCTCCGAAATCAGTGCCCATCTTTCCGCCAATCAACGTTCTAAGGTCAAATGAGCAAATAACATACTTTTGTGTTTGTGACAAGTAATTTTTCATCTCAAACCTTCCACAGGCTGTGGCATTGTTAACCACATCACTGTCCCCTATTGCTAAATAGTTATGACTAACTTCAAATGATTTTGTTCTTTCTAACCAGACATTGAGGGAATTACCTGCAGTATCTTGTCCAGCTCCAGTTCCATTACCTGACTCTCAATGGTGTATTCTTTGCGCTTCACATTTCTCACACACGCTGCCACACATAGATCATTCAAAACACTGCGGCGTATCAGGCCCAACCCTGCAAATGCCTCGCATTCACTTACCTTTTGCATCCGACTATCTGCCAGCCCCACAGCAGCATCTTTTCTGCTAAATGAATCAGTCTGCAGGTGAGAACCACAAGTTGTGCTACAGGGTAGCCTGATAGTGTAAGAAAATAACTGCAGATGCTGGTACAAATCGAAGGTATTTTTTAACAAAATGCTGGAGTAACTCAGCAGGTCAGGCAGCATCTCAGGAGAGAAGGAAACGTAACCCATTCCTTCTCTCCTGAGATGCTGCCTGACCTGCTGAGTTACTCCAGCATTTTGTGAAATAGGTAGCCTATTTCTACAGGCCTATGATCAGAAATTATTACAGTTGAAGTTTAAATGTGAAAAAATAATTTACAAACATATTCAACTTGTGTACATTAAAAATAAAAATGCTATGCTTTAGTCAAGCTCCTCATCCAAACAAATGAAGGCTGCCTAAATTGAAATAAAAACGAAGAAGCAGGTAAGAAGTGTATCTGTTGCTCTGTCCATTACAGGGCAACCCTCAATTAGGTCCAGGAGTGGAACACGAAATTGATGGATCTGTTAACCTCACCCACCCCTCAGCCAATGCATGTCATGCATGTACTTTCATGCCTCAAATGGTAGGTGTCAAAGTTCAGAAAATGGATGGACAGGACTGTGGTCTGTCCTACTGTTTCCACACATTGGCCGATGTCCTACTCCATTTCACCAGTGATCCTGACCTCTTCACTTCAAGGTAATTCATTTAAGCACAGGAAAAAATCCAGAATCCATCATCTCATATCCCTGGCCATCAACTAAATCTAAAACACAAGAGACTTCAGATTGTAGCATCTTGAACAAAACAAAATGCTGAAGGAACTCAACTGGAGGGGAGCATCTGTGGAGGGAAAGGGCAGACAACGTTTTGGATCAGGACCCTTCTTCAGTCTGAAGGGTGCCAACCCAATCCACTTCACAAATGCTGCCTGTCCTGTTGAGTTCCTCCCCGCACTTAACTTTTTGCTCCGCTGCTTGCTAGCTTGGTGTCATCCGAAGATAAACATCCCCCACATTCACTTCTATCACCAGTACCTTTCATGGTCATGTCAATAGACAATAGACAATAGGTGCAAAAGTAGGTCCTTCGGCCCTTCGAGCCAGCACCACCATTCAATGTGATCATGGCTGATCATTCACAATCAGTACCCCGTTCTTACCTTCTCCCATACCCACTGACTCCGCTATCCCTAAGAGCTCTATCTAGCTCTCTCTTGAAAGCATTCAGGGAATTGGCCTCCACTGCCTTCTGAGGCAGAGAATTCCACAGATTCACAACTCTGACTAAAAAAGTTTTTCCTCATCTCTGTTCTAAATGGCCTACCCCTTATTCTTCAACTGTGGCCCCTGGTTCTGGACACCCCCAAAATTGGGAACATGTTTCCTGCCTCTAATGTGTCCAACCCCTTAATAATCTTATATGTTTCAATAAGATCCCCTCTCATCCTTCTAAATTCCAGTGTATACAAGCCAAGTCGCTCCAGTCTTTCAACATACGACAGTCCCGCCATTCCGGGAATTAACCTAGTGAACCTACGCTGCACGCCCTCAATAGCAATATCCTTCCTCAAATTTGGAGACCAAAACTGCACACAGTACTCCAGGTGCGGTCTCACTAGGGCCCTGTACAACTGCAGAAGGACCTCTTTGCTCCTATACTCAACTCCTCTTGTTATGTCCACCCATCGTCCCCACTCCCAGTAACATTATCTGATGCAATAACTTGGGGCACAAAAAAAAGTGTTGTAAGCCACAAGAGAAAAACAGACAAAATATTCAGCTCACGTAACATTTTCAAATAGAGAAATTGCATTCACTTTTGCAAAATATTAATTTAAATTGGATGGCAAGTTCATTTGGAAATTAGGGCCAGAGGTTTTCTCAATGAGCTAAAAAAAAAGCACGAGAGTGATGGGTAAACAGGATTTCGTGCAGATTAAAATATGAGCAGCATGGTTTCGGGCAACTTTTTTTAAAAAAGAGTAGAAGACAGATCAACCAGCTGTTCGCTATAATAGCCAAACAGCACCTACAAACCGTCACAAGAGTTTCACATGATTAGCTGAGCCAGAAGTAGCTTTAAAAACTGCATAGCAATAATGTGGACTGAAGCTTACCACAAGTCAAAAATGCCAAAGGTAAAGAACAAAATCAAGAAGGATAGCTGGGCAACCTGGGAGGTTGTGGCAAAGACAGAGGCTAGGATCATCCAGAATTTAGCATGGCGAGTTTCTACTTATTCAATACTTGATGTCAAATAATCTGACAATTTGGGGTCAGTGGAACAGTTAGGAGATAAAATAAGGTACACGTGTCTGCCATCAGTCTGGATAATGCTCAACTGGGTGGAAGGTGGTAAGTGGAGATGCCATTAAATGGAGGAAAGAGCACATGATTGAGAGAAATAAAAACTAGGATAATCTTTGGAGACATGAGTCATGGTTTTGTGCAGAGAATACAAGAAGCCAATGCTCAAGATTCTCTGGCTATGAATGGATAAAAATGGAACAGATATTGTCAATTCCACAATCCGATGAAGATAGGTGATGACAAGAGGATGGTGTGGTTAACTGTGCACTGAAATATCTAAAATAACTTCTCTCACAATCACATTAACTATTATTTGTAATTTTGATCAGGACTATTTCCAAATTCAACAGGCAGAAACCCAACTGGAAGAATTCGAACAATGATTCACTGAAGATGGGCAATAATTTGGGAGGCTACAATACAACCTAGGCTCCATCCCTGCTTTGGATAACCTGCACGCAAAAGTCTCGTCCATACATCTCTTAGTCCATTGCAGTCTCCTCCCCTTTCTGCTTTCCGCAGAGAGACCGTCCCCTCCATAACTCCCTGGTCCACTCGTACCTTCCCACCCAAACCACCCCCTCCCCAGGTATTTCCCCTGCAACCGCAGGAGATGCAACACCTGTCTTGGGTAGTCTCCCAATTTGTTGCCGATATAATGATATGCTTATTCAAAGTTGTTCTTTAAATCACACAAGTTCTGTTCACACATCACCATTACATCTACCGACCTCTGCAGTTTCTCAGCATGCATGCTGTGTAACCTCAATGATGCAACCTTCATATCTGCAACCTTCCAATGCCGACCTTTTGCTTACAAATTAAAAATTACTACACCACCAGTACTTATCCCCATTAGGTGTAAAGATCCAAATTCTAGAATCACCTCACAAAGACATTGTCTCATCTTTTACTGCACAAAACTACGGCCAAGCTTTTGATGATCTGTTTGAGTATCGTAGGAAAATAACTGCACATCGAAGGCATCACAAAATGCTGGAGTAACTCAGCGGGTCAGGCAGCATCTCAGGAGATAAGGAATGGGTGACGTTTCGGGTTGAGATAATTATTTATCTCGACCCAAAACAGTTATCAAACCTGCTGACAAGGGAGGTGCCGTGGTAGTCTCGTGCGCTGACCTCTTCCAGACTGAGGCCAGACGACAACTCTCAGACACCTCCTCCTACTTATCCTTGGACCATGACCCCACTGGCGAGCACCAGACCTTAATCACCAACACTGTCACTGATCGCACCAATTCCAGCGCTCTGCCCTCTAATGCCTCCAAACTTATCGTTCTCCAGCCCCACACGGCCCGATTTTAACTTCTCCCTAAAATCCACAAACAGAACTGTCCTGGCAGACCCATTGTTTCTGCCTGTTCATGTCCCACCGAATTAATTTCCACCTACCTCGACTCCATCCTATCCCCCCCTGGTCAAATCCCTCCCCACCTATGTCCAAGACACCTCAAATGTTCTCCGTCTCCTCAATAACTTCCGGTTTCCAGGCCCCCACTCCCTCATCTTTACCATGGATGTCCAGTCACTCTACACCTCCATCCCCTACAAGGATGGTCTTGAAGACCTCCGTTTCTTCCTTGACCGTAAAATCAGCCAATCTCCATCTACCAACACTCTCCTCCGCCTAGCAGAGCTGGTTCTTACCCTCAGCAACTTCTTTGACTCCTCACACTTCCTCCAAATCCGAGGCGTGGCTATGGGCACTCGCATGGGCCCTAGATATGCCTGCCGCTTTGTCGGGTTCGTTGAACAATCCCTGTTCCAGGCGTACACTGGCCCCATCCCCAAACTCTACCTCCGCTACATTGACGACTGCATTGGTGCTACCTCTTCTACCCATGCAGAACTCACTGACTTCAGAAATGTCACCACTAACTTCCATCCTGCTCTCAAATATACTTGGACCATCTCCGACATCTCCCTACCATTTCTGGATGTCACCATCTCCATCACAGGAGACAGTCTAGTGACCGACATCTACTACAAACCTATTGACTCCTATTATCCCATTAGCTATCTCGACTACACTTCTTCCCACCCTGTCTCCTGTAAAAAGTCAATCCCCTACTCCCAATTCCTCCGTCTACGCCGCACTTGCGCCCAGGATGAGGTGTTTCATAATAGGGCATCAGAGATATACTCATTCTTTAGAAAATGGGGCTTCCCCTCTTCCATTATAGATGAAGCACTCACTAGGGCCTCCTCTATATCCCGCAGCTCCGCTCTTGCTCCCCCTCTCCCCATTCATAACAAGGATAGAGTCCCCCTTGTCCTCACCTTCCACCCCATTAGCCAGCGTATACAACAAACTATTCTCCAACATTTCCGTCACCTCCAACGTGATACCACTACTGGCCACATCTTCCCATCTCCTCCTCTTTCTGCTTTCCGCAGAGACCGTCCCCTCCATAACTCCATGGTCCACTCGTCCCTTCCCACCCAAACCACCCCCACCCCAGGTATTTCCCCTGCAACCGCAGGAGATGCAACACCTGTCCCTTTACCTCCCCCTCGACTCCATCCAAGGACCCAAAGTCTTTCCAGGTGAGGCAGAGGTTCACCGGCACCTCCTCCAACCTCATCTATTGTATCCGCTGTTCCAGATGTCAACTTCTCTACATCAGCGAGACCAAACGCAGGCTCGCGATCGTTTCGCTCAACACCTTCGCTCAGTCCACCTTAACTAACCTGATCTTTCGGTGGCTCAGCACTTCAACTCCCCCTCCCACTCCCAGTCTGACCTTTGTCATGGGCCTCCTCCATTGTCATAGTGAGGCCCACTGCAAATTGGAGGAACAGCATCTCATATTTCGCTTGGGCAGCTTACACCCCAGCAGTATGAACATTGATTTCTCTAACTTCAGATAGTTCCTCTGCCCCTCTCTTTCCCCTCCCCCTTCCTAGTCTTCCTGTCTCCAACTATATCCTATCTTTGTCCCGCCCCCTCCCCTGACATCAGTATGAAGAAGGGTCTCAACCCGAAACGTCACCCATTCAATATAATAAATGCGAGTGTTTTTAAATTCATTAGTAAATGTGGCACACTTCAAAAATTAGTTGAGTTTTTGGAGCTGAAATTTTAGTTTAGAATTTTACGTTGTAAAAGCTTAACCATACAGTACAATTTAAGTGAAAATCCATAATTCAGCTCTCACTGCAATAACTAGACTTTCCCCAACCAGGGACATATTTGCCTCCTTGCCCGACCTAATTTTAGCCAATTTCAGAGGCAAGAACAGAGTTACAGCTTTCCCAAAGGAATCTAGAAAGGTCTGATAGTACCCATGGAAACCCGAGACTGCAGATGCTGTAGGCAGACAAAATGCTGAAGATACTCAGTGGATCAAGTAGCATTATATTGTTAGAAATAATCATTGAACTATGTGCACATATACATGTTGGGAGGAGTTGGCTGCGCCTAACGGCTGCGGCTCTCTGGCAGTCTGTTGTCTTTTTTTCTTTTTTTTTTGTTTGTGTCGGTGTTGGGATGGTTTTTGTTTCTGTTTTTGGCTGTGTATGTGTGGTGGGGGTGTGGGGTGGGGTGGGGGGGTGTGGGGTGGGGTGGGGGGGGTGGGGCGGGGGGAAACCTTTCTTTTATTAGGTCTCTTCCCCGGGGCGCGGCTCGGCTGCGGGCCTTAACATTGCCGGCGCAGCTCGGCCGCGGGACGTTTCAGTGCCCGGTGCGGCTCGGCCGCTGGACTTAACATCGCCCGGTGCGGCCGCGGGACGTTTCAGTGCCCGGTGCGGCTCGGCCGCGGGACGTGTCAATGCCCGGTGAGGCTCGGCCGCGGGACGTTTCAGTGCCCGGTGCGGCTCGGCCGCGGGACGTGTCAATGCCCGGTGAGGCTCGGCCGCGGGACGTTTCAGTGCCCGGTGCGGCTCGGCCGCGGGACGTTTCAGTGCCCGGTGCGGCTCGGCTGCGGGCCTTAACATTGCCGGCGCAGCTCGGCCGCGGGACGTTTCAGTGCCCGGTGAGGCTCGGCCGCGGGACGTTTCAGTGCCCGGTGAGGCTCGGCCGCGGGACGTTTCAGTGCCCGGTGCGGCTCGGCCGCGGGACGTTTCAATGCCCGGTGAGGCTTGGCCGCTGGACTTAACATCGCCCGGTGTGGCCGCGGGACGTTTCAGTGCCCGGTGAGGCTCGGCCGCGGGACGTTTCAGTGCCCGGTGCGGCTCGGCCGCTGGACTTAACATCGCCCGGTGTGGCCGCGGGACGTTTCAGTGCCCTGGGCGGCTCGGCCGGGGGGCCTTCCATCCCCTTGCGGGGGCTGTGCGTGTCGTTTGCCTCGGTAGGGGTCGAGCTGCCTGTCCGTGGGTGCGGGGGGAAGAGAGGGGAAGTTTTGTTGCCTCCATCACAGTGAGGGGGTGTTTGGAGTCACTGTGATGGATGTTTGTGTTGGGGTCGGGTGTCCTGTGTTCTTTTCTTTTTTGCTGTATTTTGTGTGACTGCTGAAATTTCGCTCGGTGTTGTGCCGAGTGACAATAAAGTGTTGTTATGTTATGTTATGTTATGTAGCTGCTATCTATCTATATACTAAATCTCTCATTTGTTCATTTGTTTCTGAACTATAGCCAAAACGGTACACGATAGCGCAACAATTTTAGGCCCACCTTACTCACCGTCGTCCCGTGGTCCTATGGAAGAAGTTTAATTGAAATCGGTGTTATATTTTTTAAGTTATTCACATTTTAAAGTTTAAAAAACCGCACATCAGCGGTTGGGGCTCCGTTGATCTGGTACTTATGTAAGATGGCCGCCGCATCCACACGTGCGCAGAACAAACGCGTCCCCGCCTGCGCAGTTAGGGCCCATTGAGCAGGGTTCAGCCGCCTGCCTCTTGGGGGCGGGAGAGCCTGGCCTGGCGCCGGGGGAAGCAGCCGGAGCCTGGGCCTGGACGTGACCGGGTAACTGCGAGCCTGAGGTGGGCCAAGGGCAAAGGGGGCAGCATCAGCAGCGGCGGTGATGGTGAGGAGAGGGTGGGGGAGGAGAGGGTGGGGGAGGAGAGGGTGCTGCACCAATGCAGGAGAGGCAACCCTGGGGGGGTGGGGGGGAGAGGAGAAGGAAGAGAAAGAGGGGGGGGGTGAGTGGGGGAGGAGAGGGTGCTACACCAATGCTCTAAATTCAAAAATAAGTTTAGTACATAAGCAAAGTACTGTTGATGACAAACCTGAAAACGAGAAATTATTGAAATACTTTGGTCAGTGTCTGTAAAGATTTTGTATCAAAATTCAAGATCCAAACTGTCAACCCTCTCCCCTACTTCGCAAGGCTGTCCAAAATGACTATTCCTGGCAATTTCTATCTTTATTTTGTAAAGGGTCATTCAACCTTGAAAGTAAAGGGTAGCAAATAACTCGACTTGCCAGAGAGTTTAAAAAGATGAATATGTTGAATGTACCCATGATTAAAATCCAACTCATTGAAAGGTGACCACAAATCAGGGAAACTTGAAGCTGTGAGAGTCAAATCTATAATGACATTAAAGCATTTGAATACTCCAGGTAACAATTTTATAAATCAATATGCAATTTTGGTACTTAAATGAGCGATTTGAAAACTTCTGTAATAATGATAGTATTATCTTCATGTTTTTGGCGATGCGTTTTTTCAAATGGTTTTGCACATGTCAAACAAGACTTGAGCCCATTGATTAAAAAAATGAAGGTGAGTACAGCAGCCATTTTGCTTATAGTATGGATTTAAAGGGGCCTAATATTGGTTATAATTAGGTTATTACAGTTTAGCTCGGACAATAGATAAAATCCATCTGTTTTTTCCCCATGAATAGAGCAAATAAATCAGTTTATTATTCAAAAGAGTTAAGACTCCATTAACACTGCAGTTTCAGCTATTTAAAAAAACAATATCTATCTACATAATGATTTTCACAACTTCAGATCCCAAAGTTCTTAACAAGCAATTGTAATTGAATAGTTTTTCCAAACATGTAGTCACTGTTGCAAGAAATGCAAAGATGTGTCAAGAAAACTCCCACAAACAGGATAGTCAAAATGCTCGAGTTACTCAGCAGGGCAGGAAGCATCTCAGGAGAAAATGGATAGGTGACGTTTCAGCTCAGGGCCCTTCAGAGTGAAAAAGGTCCCAACCCGAAACGTCACCCATCTATTTTCTCCAGAGATGCTGCCCAACCGGCTAAGTTACTGCAGGACTTTGTGTCTACCTTTGGTACAAACCATGATCTGCATTTCCTTTTTATCCCACAAAGAGGAATCAGATTAACAGCCACTTTTGGTGATCTTGGCAGAAGGCAAAATACTGAGTAAATTGCTTGCTCTTCCTCGAAATTGTGATGGAATCTTATATCATCTAAATACATGTAGTCTTGATCCAATGCATCAAAAACAAACGCAAATGCCAAGTGTCATTTTGTGCTTAAATCCGAGGATGGACTTGAACCTCCAACTATGGACTCAGGAGCATGTGTTGTCAATTCAGCCAGTCTGACAATAATCAGATGGTGCTCACTTACTAGTGATATTAATAATATTATAACCTAGTGATAATCAACTGCCAAATGAAGGTACTGGTTTGTGTTACAGGACCAGCAACCAGATTTGTTAAGGGCCATTAGATTTTACAAATTCAGTTTAAACAAAATGAAGGACGTTAGCCCACAATGTTGCCAGACTCTTTGCGTGCTGGTCTCAGAAGAGGATCAGCTATCTTTGAGTGTATTCATGTATAGTCTTTTCTTTGACTGGAAAGCACGCAAACCAAAGCTTTTTCACTCTACCTCGGTGCACGTGACAATAATAAACTAAAAAAGATGAAAATAGTTTGTAGCTGCAACATGCACTACTTGTACCCAACAACAAGTCTGCTGCACTTTGCACTATCCAAAGCTCACAGCTGGAAAACAATCCAAGGGTTTCCATGTCAAACATCTGCAATCAACAAGCCATCCCACCAATACAGCCACCTTCCCGCAAGAAAGACAAGTGCTGCGACTGAGGATCTGCAGACTTGATGTGTTGGTTTGCATTTGCAAAGATTCACAATATCTTACTCCAGGTTGGAAACCCTGCATCCTTAATCTGTCAGGGCACATACATTTTACAGCCCATGTCAATGTGGATGTCTTAACTACCCCCAAGGGGTTGAGCAAGCCTCTCTGGCACATCAAAGCACTTATAGGCAACAAATGCCAGCAGTACCCTCTTCCCAAGAATAAATGGCAAGAATCAAGCAAAATGTCAGAATGCAATATTATTGCAGCAAATGCCTTTCAAAATAAAAACAGTTGACTACCCCTCCCTCCCAAGGGAATCATAAAAAACATTACCTGGTAACTGAAGCACATAATGGTAAGGCTCTAGTAGGATCTGTTCAGAAGTTCCTTTTTTATTCTCCATGGTTCTCAGTTGTTGGGACAAATGCAAATCTGTAACAAATATTTGTAGACAAAACATTAACATGTTGTAATAGAACTGCTACATTAACATGTTGTAATAGAACTGCTATTAATATTTCTTCCAAGAGAGAAATTGTTTTAAATTAGTTTCAGTTGCATGAACACAACTTGGCTGCAAAATGCGATTAATTAAAGACCAAATAACTTGTCAAGCCTCCAGAAAAATGTGGATTATTATATGCCTTTATTGGCATCAGCTGTAATGAAAATAGAATATTACTGCTGCCCTCACATACTACAGAGGAACAGCAAAACTGGGATGGGCCAAATTTTCACACTAAACTTTAAAATGTCCAGAGAATATTGTGCAATTTGAGATTGCTTGAGGATCAAGATAAAATGATGTCATTTTTGCAGCTTTAATGCCTGATATACAATTTGGAATTAGATTTATGCTGAATATGAAGCTAGAAAATGTTTTGCCTAGAATACCAGGCATGTCAACAACACTAAATATTCTATTCTCTGAGTAATCAAGACAACAGGTTTAAAATAATAAAATGGTCCAAAACAGATGTATGACATTCCAGTCTAGCAGTCTTACGCAATGTCAAACCTTAGTTTGCATACATGACCAAGACATGCTCAGCTGATTAAATCAATTGCATTGAAGTGTTAATCCAGATTCTGACATAAACCTTGGATAAAATTTCAAATATGTTTCAGAACCACACCACTCTTTACAAATTTCACAGGGTTCTAATGTGGTTCACACCAGCAATCACCTACAAGTATGAATTTGATTTTTCAGTAGCAGCTGTGGTTGGGGCAGAGGATCACTTCTCCCATCTTTAGCGTGACATCAGTTGGTATGCCAACATTTCCTATGTTGGGTCAGAGACTGCTGGCATTTTTATGGGATTATTTATGAGCTGTGAACAGGGAACAATATTCATTTTCATCTTCCATTACTACTAATAAGCATGCCATCCACCAAGGTTGATTTCATCATTTGAGACAAATCTCAACAGCCAAGTGTTCAGAACTTCATTTCCCCAACAAAATAAAACAAAGGCTTATATCTGTGGCAAATCCATGCTCACACCATACCTTGGCATTAATTATCCTTAACTGCTCCCTATTTAAAGCCTACCTCCAAAATGTGAATGAAAAACAAAGACATGCAGCATCCACGTACATCACATAAGACAACCAAATTTGACCAACCCAAGTAAACTTTTTTCAGAAAGTTGTTTCATGGAATGAATGCAATGAATTGTAAAATTAAGAAAGCATTTCTGAAAGCCCATGCAATTGAGGTCCATGTAATTAAAGGGGCCCAAGCAGTATAGAAAGGAAATTGGCTCAGGTTGAAAGCAGAGTAGTAAATTAGGTGTTTTTCAATGTTGGTAGTCTGGAGTTTCCAGTGGTCTTGGTCAACTGCTTTATTGTGGTGTATGATAATGGTTTGGGTTGAATGAGCACATAAAATGCAGATGAAACAAAATACACAAGTGTTAAGCAAAGTATCTTGGTACAATGAAACACAATAAACTAAATGGCATAGTTTTAAAAGATGGACAGGAATAGAAGGACTGATTTACATGTATTTTATCCTTGAAAGTTGAAAGGCATGTTAAGAGCAGTAGTAAAACAATGAGATCCTGAGATATATATATAAACAGAAATAATGCAAGAGACACATTGAGCAGATACAAAACACTGGATGGGCTAGCACTTAAGGGCCTGTCCCACTTCGGCGATTTTTAAGACGACTGCCAAAGTCACAGCAGATGGCCGAAAAACCTTCAATTTTTTTAACCCGATGACTATGTCTACAACTCCCCCTACGACAAGCTACAACAACCTACCACCTAGGCAACGACAACCGGCGACCCAGTCGTCGCGACCTAGGACGTCCACCTACGACAGCGACAAGCTACGACAACCGAAGTCAACCTATCTCCACCCTCGACAAGCTACGACCCTGTCAGGTCAGAACTGATGACAACAGTAGCCATTTCACATAATTTGGGCGCAAAAATGGGTTTGGGTAGGGTCTCCGATCATTCAGCATCATGACTGCCAGGAAGCAACATATGATGGCATTGCTCTTACATCAAATGCAAGCCCTGCTGCTTGCAGCAGCCTTCATGCTTAAAATTCTGCAAGACAGAAGGACAAGAAGAATGGGGAAGAAGAAGCCCAAGAAGAGGTCTGTGTGGTTGAAGCCCTTGTCCCTGAAGAGACCCAATGCAGTGCAATGTCAAAATAAATGAAAATAGTTCACTTTTCAATGCAGTGCAATGCTTGTGTTTGTGTTTGTTTTATTGGTCAAAATAAATGAAATTTAAATATTTGAAAGAGATGCCACGAGAAACTACTCTGAAATACAATAACTTCAAACATCAATCTTTGGTCAAAATATCCAAAATCTACTTTATTCAAACAAACAAAATTCTTATAAAAGGTGGATCAGCGACAACCAAAGACACCTGGCGACAACCTACGACAGCACCCACGACAGCCTACGATCATTGGCGTCAAGCCAGCTGTCGTCGAAAATTTGAGCAGGGAGAAAATTCCGCAGCGACCCGAAAAAAGCTACAATTCATTGGAGACTATCATATCATATATATACAGCCGGAAACAGGCCTTTTCGGCCCACCAAGTCCGTGCCGCCCAGCGATCCCCGTACATTAACACTACCCTACACCCACTAGAGACAATTTTTTACATTTACCCAGCCAATTAACCTACATACCTGTACGTCTTTGGGGTGTGGGAGGAAACCGAAGATCTCGGAGAAAACCCACGTAGGTCACGGGGAGAACGTACAAACTCCTTACAGTGCAGCACCCGTAGTCAGGATCGAACCTGAGTCTCCGGCGCTGCATTCGCTGTAAAGCAGCAACTCTACCGCTGCGCTACCGTGCCGCTACTACTCACGACGATGCCCGCGACAGCCTAGTCGCCGGCAGTTGCCTTAAAAATCGCTAAAGTGGGACAGGCCCTTTAGGCCCTGCATACAATTTTTGTTGCTCCACTTCAGTAACATTAAAATGGGTCATCGAGGACACAGAAAACATTTTGTGGAGATGAGCATTTTCAGCTGCAAGATTACAGGCAAGGTTGTTTTTCTTGGAATTTGAAAGAATATTGGTGATTTACAAAATTTGATTAGACAGAGTAAGTAGAGGGAAGAAGACAAAGAACCAGCGACAGAACGAATTTTGGGAAAATGCCAAGGGGCTGACTGAGGTTCTGGAATTCACAGCATTGCAGCAGAAACAGAATCAGTGCATTCTGAAAGGAATTGGAGAGACAAATGAATAATTTGTAGGTCTATGGGAAAGAGCAGTGCAATGGAACTGAAAGAATTGCTCCTCAGATCAAACAGAAAAGGCGGCTGTTTGGACCATTGCCCGAGTCTTAACAACTTTATGCTTCAACAATTCATGGAGCCTACACCATGTCTTGCACTATTGTACTCCATTGTTGAAACAGTGCCCCAATTTGGTCAGAAAAGTTTTGTTTTCTCCCAGCTACGAAGCTGCTAGAATTACATTGTTAAAACTGGCAAGTAGCAGCTTTATCTCAAAGTTTATAAACTAACCGTTGATTTAAGAAAAGGGAAGTTGGGAGCCCACATATCAGTATTCATTGTGTAGGAAGGAACTGAAGATGCCGGTCTACACCAAAGATAGATACAAAATGCTGGAGTAACTCAGCAGGACAGGCACCATCTATGGATAGAAGGAATGAGTGACGTTTCAGGTCGAGACCCTTCTTCAGACAGGGCAGAGGGGAACGTGAGGTATGGAAGGGCAAGGTGTGAAAAACGAGTGATTAAAGGGGACGAAGCTCAAGGAAAATGTAGAATAGATCATTGTTAGCTAGGGGAATGGGGACAACAAGGCATACAATGTAAAATATAATCTGGAGGACAGTCAGACTGGGATCAAAGTTGAAGGGTCTCGACGCAAGACCCATCCCTTCTCTCCAGAGATGCTGCCTGTCCTGCAAAGTTACTCCAGCATTTTGCATCTATCTTCGGTATAAACCAACATCTACAGTTCCTTCCTTCTCAAAGGAATCTTGGATGTCAAATGTGGCATTCCTTGTTTTTTGTTGTAAATTTGCTTTGTTGGAAAGTTATGAGAGGCAAATACAAACACTACTAAAAATGGTAGCATGAAGCAACAACCAAACGAAATTCAAACAGAAAAGATGTATGGAATACGAGGGAAAGTGATTTACAAACAATTCACTTTTAGAAATACAAGTTTTGAAAACAATTTCAGTTTAGCACATCCCCTTTTTGGATTTTATATATGTATTATGATAACATTGTGCTTTTTGAACCTTTGGTCCAAACTGAGATAAAGTGCATGAATTAGGGTAGAATATGACCTTTTAACATGAAAGCAAGGAAAATAATATTTTACATTGTCTGTAACTGAAATTTAATACGAATCTCAACTTTAAATTATCTTCAAACAGAGCTGATGGAGAAAAGATGCCATATTTTACAAGTTTGCCAGCTCAGTTAGACATTTTTGCAGAAATGGCTTCAAGAATTGGTTCTTGCTCAGAAACAACAATCTCTTGCCCACTCCCCCAAAAATCCAAGTTCTCAACAAAAGAAGCATTTAACCAAGCATATTTGTATAAATCAATGTCTGACCTTCTATCCAAATAAACTAACATTGGTTAAATAAACTAACGAAAAAAGCGAGCAGAACCCCAAGACAGGCAACTACATTGCACTGCTTGCCAAGTAAAGGAACTCCATCTTTGCTTTGTTCATTTTTTACATTAAATATAGAAACACAGCTTTATTCTTTGTGGGGAAATGGCACTAAGTTTCAAACAACTTATTCACAAAATGCTAGAGTAACTCAGCAGGTCAGGCAGCATCTCAGGAGAGAAGGAATGGATGATGTTTCGGGTCGAGACCCTTCTTCAGATTGATGTCAGGGGGCGGGACAAAGGAAATATATAGGTGGAGACAGGGAGATAGAGGGAGAACTGGGAAGGGGGAGGAGAAGAGAGGGACAGAGGAACTATTTAAAGTTGGAGGTCAATGTTCATACCGCTGGGCTGCAAGCTGCCCAAGCGAAATATGAGGTGCTGTTCCTACAATTTACAGTGGGCCTCACTATGGCACTGGAGGAAGCCCATGACAGAAAGGTCAGACTGGGAGTGGGAGTTGAAGTGCTCAGCCACCGGGAGATCAGGTTGGTTAAGGCGGACTGAGCGAAGGTGTTGAGCGAAACGATCGCCGAGCCTGCATTTGGTTTCGCCGATGTAAAGAAGTTGACATCTAGAGCAGCGGATACAATAGATGAGGTTGGAGGAGGTGTAGGTGAACCTCTGTCTCACCTGGAAAGACTGTTTGAGTCCTTGGATGGATTTGAGGGGGGAGGTAAAGGGACAGGTGTTGCATAGTCTGAAGAAGGGTCTCGACCCGAAACATCACCTATTCCTTCTCTCCTGAGATGCTGCCTGACCTGCTGAGTTACTCCAGCATTTTGTGAATAAATACCTTCGATTTGTACCAGCATCTGAAGTTTCAAACAATTCAATTTTGAAAAGCTTGTTCAGATCAACTTTCCAGCAAGCTAATACTTTACCAGCACATTACCAGAGTAAAGCAGAATAGTGGGAACTATAGGCCAGTTAATTTGCCTTCGGTGGTTGGTAAGATTTTAGAGGCCATTATAAAGGATGAGGTTACGGAGCACTTAGAAGTGCACGATAAAATTTGCCAAAGTCAGCATGGCTTTGTAAAGGGGAGGTCTTGCCTGACAAATTTGGTGGAATTCTTTGAAGTAGTAAATAGCAGGACAAAGGAGAGTCAGTAGATGTTGTAGACCTAGATTTTCAGAAAGCCTTTGATAAGGTGCCACATGGGAGGCTGCTAAGATGAGAGCCCACGTTATCAAACGTCAGCATGGATACCAGGTTGGCTGGATGGCAGAAGGCAAAGAGCGGCAATGAAGAGTTTTTTTTTTGGTTGACTGCCAGTGACTAGCGGCATTCCGCAGGGCTCGGTGCTGGGGCCGCTGCTCTTCATGTTGTGTATTAATGATTTGGATGAGGGGATTGAAGGCTTTGTGGCCAATGATTCAGCCAGGAGTGCAGTGTTTTAGTTTTTTAGAGTAGTTAATAATTCACCAGCCAAACCTAGCTCTTCGATTGGACACCAGGAGGCTGGGTTAGTAAAACTCACTAGGTATGCTCATATTGAACTATACAATCAACTAGAGTTGAAGGGGAATTTGCCTTGGGGCAGTGGGGGTTGGTATGGAAACGATTTAAAGTAAGAGCCAGGAAAAAAGTTAGAGATCCGCACATTGAATGTTTTCTTAAAATTGAAGAGCCAATTAAGTGCTTTTGTGAGGTGATCACAGAAACAAATAAAAAGCTGCTACAGAAAAAAAGTCTTTCTTCTTTATCAGACAGAAATCCTGTAACGAATGCAAACTTCTCGGCAGTTTGCTTTGCAGACTCAAATATGCCAAGTTTCCAAATGACTGACATGCTGATGATGAAAGAATCCCATCATATTGAAGCATGATGTTAATTTGCTTATTTACTCAAAATATTTCAAATACATTAGGAATTATATTATCAGAAAGATTCTGGCTGCACAAATGTCTTCATTCTCAAAGTGTAATCTTAAATTGGCTGCTGCAATTTTTTATCCCGCATAAAAGGCAGCAAAACAGCTAGGGCCATTTGTTGCATTCAAATAGATACTTTCTTGGAGAAAATGCAAGGAAGCGGGTTAATACTTGGTTTTGTAATTTCAGCCAGTGTACCATATAAATCTGAAAACAATGAATAATGTTGGTTTGGGAGGAGGTGAGTGGAAAAAGAATGGGAATATAAAGTGAAAAATTGATGCGAGTCAGCATCTCATGAAAGACAAATGTTGTATTATTAGATGGTCACAGGGATACTCAGAAATTTATTGGAGAATGAGAGTGCAGTGCACTGGGTGAATCTATGACAGATTCAGACTATAAATTGCACAGAATGTAGGCTGGAAATGATTGAGATTGAAAGGGATTAAGAATAGCAAAAATAATTCTAAAACCTGTCAATAGTGACTGATGGGTTACACTGCACAAAGGAAATAGACTATGAACTGGAAATTACAATCAATAGAGCACAAATCAGAAAAGTCATTGTTCAAATGGTCCTGCGTGTTATTTGGTACTTGAGAACTTCATTGCACATTTGCACCTTCAGAACAATATCCTTGCCTTTGTTTTTAACATTCCAAACAGGGCAACAGTGCAAATAAATCAGTTTAGAAAAAGCAGCGAGTCTTCATCAACAAATCATTTCATATTTCCCTTATACGAGACGAGGCCATATAACCCATCAAGTTTTTGCCAGCTCTCAGAGCAATCACATAAATCCTCACTTGTTTCCCTGTGATCCATTTTATTTTATATGCTCACTAACTCAACCCTATGTACTCTTTTGCTCTCAACTACAATAAGGGCAAATTACAATGGCCAATTCATCAACTAGGTTTTTGGTTTATGGGAGAAAACTGGAATAGACTGAAAGCAGACACAGGGAGAATGTGCAAACTCCACACAGATAGCACTGGAGAGCAGGAGCAAAAATAGGTCAGTGAAGCTGAAGCAACAGCTCTGTGCAGCATCCTAGTGAAGCAATGAATCAATTAAGCTCCCAACTCGACTAGAATTTCTAGAAGTTTCTTTTTCACTTAACCACCCCAAAGTATAATCAACGTTCTGTTGATGTACAATTCAATACTGTCTCATCAGGGGGCTATTTTCTTGGTTTGCCATTAAGGCACTGTATTGAGTATTTGGGAAGATTTACTTGTTAGCAATTTCCTTAATTAGGCAACACACCCAGCATTTTTTTCTTCAGTAGAGAAAATGCCAATTTCTCAACTTTATTCTTCACCGACTTCCTTGGACAGGCCGTCTAGGTTTTAAGTAGTTCTACTTCAATTGGAAAGGATCAGTTGAGAAAATAATCTTTGGGACTCCCACTGGATGTCACGATTGACGAAGTCCAGCAAGTAATGGTCCTAATTAACTGGCGGCACAGCAGTAGAGTAGTTGCCTTACAGTGTCAGATAGCCAGAAGGGTGCTATCTGTACGGAGTTTGTACATTCTCACCGTGACCATGGGTTTTCTCCGAGGTCTTCGGATTCATCTCACTCTAAAGACGTACGGGTATGTAGGTTAATTGGCTTGGTATAAGTGTAAAGTGTCCCTAGTATATGTAAGTGTTAATGCAGGGATCGCTGGTCGGCGCGGACTCAGTGGGCCGAAGGGCCTGTTCCCGCAGTATATCTCTAAAAACTAAAAAAAGGGTGCAGCACAAACAAATGACCGTGAACATATTGCTGCACCAGCAGACTGCAATCCAGGTTTTCTTCTGAAATCCAGCAGTGTGGAGAACTCCTCATTATGACCACAAGAATATCACAAGATATCAAAACGTTATCTTCCAATTTGGAGTTTAAATACTTCAAGCTGGTTTCCTGCAGCAGTGCCAAATCTGTGATCTTTTTCACTTTGCTTATTTCCAGCATAATTCAATGGCGTGAATTTTCTTTCCTAATGTCTTCAACATCAAATCAGCAATCATTGTCATTTGTTCAGGAGGAAAGAATGTTCTTGGCCCAGTCCCACTGAGGGAATTCCCTGTCAATGCTCCACATGTTCCCATTATAATCAGCAAGTATTACAGTACCAAAGCAAGGATCATAGAATTAGCTTTGAGTGTCAGGATAAAGAGAAAAAGCAAAAGAAGCTATAACAAGTCCAAGATGAATTACTTGTTACCAATATGCATTAATGTAAGAAAATAACTGCAGATGCTGGTACAAATCTGAAGAAGGGTTTCGACCCGAAACGTCACCTATTCCTTCTCTCCTGAGATGCTGCCTGACCTGCTGAGTTACTCCAGCATGTTGTGAATAAATACCAATATGCATTAAGTCTATAACGTTGTTTTAAAGTGCTTGTGATGGCCTTATATTATAGCTGCACTAGAACATTTGTAATGATCATTAACAAAGGTTGTAAAGAGAATACATTTTAATACCAATACCACATGTTGTAAAATGGAGAAGCAAAGCACAATGACCAGTTAAGTAAAACACTAATGCCAACTGCACCGAATGGGCTTAAATAGGAGGATGTTTACAACTTGCAGGATGAGAGATCCAGGGCACCAATTTAGATTGTAGTGTAATGGTGTAAGATCACCTGGGACAGAACAAGTCAATTAAACCTACCAGGAACATGCTAACAAAATGCAGCACTTAATCAGTGTTCTGTTTGTGCGAGAGTAAATAAGCACAAAAAGGAAATGGTTCAGAATGCTAATACGAAATATATTTATTAGGAAAGAAACAGGGTCACAATATCCCGGGAAACTAGAAGTTGTCAGGTCATTTCAAAGAGAAAAATAATATAGAATATGGGATTACAGAGAAAGAACAAGAAGCTGCAGTAAACACATCAAAATAAGAGACCACAGTCCCTCGGGGACAAATCCAAGGTTTCAGAACAGACCGTCTATTCTGAGTGTTACTTCATTGTACTGGATGCGACTGACTTAATAAAGCTGTGCCTCTGGTCAAGTACCTTTATTTGAGGTGATTTGTTGTAGTCACAAACAAGAAAGCAGTTTGATTAAATTGGAAATGAATTGGCAAATGCAGGGAAAGGTAGATAGAAAGGAAAAACATGCTCAGGTAACCCATTTTGCAAGTCGGATATGCAGACACAAATTGAGATCCCACATGGCAGAAGATGCCTGCAGAGGTGGGTTAGCCCATAGGAACTAATTGTTTGGAGAAGCATTTATACCTTGTTTGCCATAACATCAGCTTTAGGGTCAGAGTTCATACAGCACAGAAATGGACCCTTCAGCCCAACTTGTACATGCTGACCAAGATGACCCATTTACATAGGTTCCATCTCCCCATGTCTGGCCCATAATCCTCCAAATCTTTCCTATCCAGTTAGTTACAGTTTAGTTTATTGTCACGCATACGGAGGTACAGTGACCTGTCCATGTACCTGTCAAAAATCCTTTTAAATGTTATGGTACCATAAAAAAGTTAAACATCCTGAAAGAAAATGAATACTCTCCGTGTCTACATAATTTTTTTTTACAAGTTTTCATTCTCTTCCCCACAGAAGCAGTGAGCAACTCAAGTGGATGGAGACAGCAGATACAATATTACCCACTTGTGGCAAGTCTAAAACTTGGCAATTATATACAACTTTGCCAATTATATACAACTATGGGAAACTTTGCCAGATTATTTCATGCATTACTTTAACATAACGTCACAAAATATAGATTGAATTGCATGAAAATGTTCATGTAGAATTGTAAAATAGGTACCCACTTGTCCGAGGAACAAGAAACAAAACACAAATTTCAACCAAGGCCACATCAGCTGCATTAGCATGTTTATGATGTTAGATTTCTATCACATTTCATTTTGTTTGCATTTAACTTTATTACCGACTGGTGCAGTCATTGCATGCTTTGCAAATTACACCAAGACTGGAGGTCACAATTTGCTTAGAGGACAGATAAATGCATCTGACAGTTCTTGGAAGTACCAACTAAACAAGCTGTTGGAAACAAAAGGGTTTTTTGAAGTGCATATTACAACAAAATGGCTGACTAAATACAAGCGTAAGAATATAAAAGGGTCAGTGGCAGGGAATTGGCAACAAAGAAGGATAAGGGTTGCAGTAGTAGATGAACAGAGAAAATATAAAGCAGACAATTTGACCGCAGTGGAAGTGGACAGTAATGTAGGCAGGAAGGAACTGCAGATGCTGGTTTAAACTGAAGACAGACACAAAAGGCTGGAGTAACTCAGCAAGTCAGACATCATCTCTGCAGAAAAGGAATATATGACGTTTTGGGTCAAGACCCTTCTTCAGACTGAGAGTCATGGGAAAGGGGAGCAAGACATATAGGCGGCACTTAGAAGTTAACGGAATATATACAAAAAGCAACGTGCCATGGCAATTGGATATACATAGACACTGAAGGGTTTATCTTCATGATTTTACCAACTCATTTTTGAGTTCAATGTGGTCTCACCAATGACTTGATGAGTTGCAATACATCCCAACTCTTGCACAAATGCCCTGACCAATGAGAAGGAAAGTATGCCACACATTGTATATCACTGAAGAAACACAAACGCAATGATGGTCCAATTCTATACTGCTATCATTGAGTCCATCCTCACCTACTCCATCATGGTCTGGTTTGGCTCAGCCACCAAGCACGACATCCGGAGGCTGCAACGGATCGTTCGCACAGCTAAGAAGGTTGTTGGCTGCAACCTTCCCCCCATTGATGAACTGTACACTGCAAGGGCCAGGAAGCGAGCGGGCAAGATCATCTCTGACCCCTCTCACCCTGGTCACAAACTCTTCGAAGCACTTCCCTCTGGAAGGTGACTCCGGACTGTCAAAGCAACCACAGCCAGACATAAAAACAGCTTTTTTTTCCCACGAGTGATAGTTCTACTCAATAACCAAAGTCTGTAGTCTCTTTTTTGCTCTGCTTTATTTTCACCCACATGTTTAGACTGTAATGTTGTATCCTTATTGTTTTGATGTGGTTATGCTTTATTCTTAATTGTTTGCTGTATGTTTGTGTTGTCATTTGTGAGCGGAGCACCAAGGCACATTCCTTGTATATGCATACTTGGCCAATAAACGAATTCATTCATTCATTCAAAAATGCATCCACTCGAGCTGCATGCAACAATGTTAGCAACCCGACATCAACCCTACTCTGCAGGCAAGCCCATGGAAACAAAACTGCAATTCCATCACCACACAGCTCAGTACAGAGTAAACTACTGGAGCGTTGTGCTGCCTAATGGGGTTGGGTGTGGGCAATCTGTCAACCTCTGGTGCAGCTGCTGCCTGATCCCATTAACAGTACACACTCAGTCCTGGCCATGATGCACTCCTCCTGAGCCTTGCATCTCAGTGCTGAGCAGCAGCAATACGCCGCAGTCCAGTGAACACCAACTCCCTTAACCAGCACATTGTTTTGGTAATTCACTTCACACCCAGCCATGCAGCTATGAGATCAATTTAACAGCAGAATGCTGGACTCAAATTCTCAGCAAAGCAGTGCCATCAGCAACAACAAAACAGTGTCACTACCACCAGCACCCTCCCTCCTGGGAATGCATCTTGACACTGAGATACCAGTGAAGGTCTCCCAGGTGCTTGATGTCACAACATTTGCAGTTGTTGCATTTAACATCTTTGGTTTCCCTTTTTGTGCATTTGTAGATTTTATGTACAAGTTTTCGAGTTAACCACGGCTATTTTTGAAAAAACAGAACTCTGATTTTTGCAAGGGTATAACAAGTTCTGAACCACAGCAAAATTATTGTTTGAACACCTCCCACTGTTCTATTTTAGTTTTGCACATTAGCAAATTGTCCAGTTAGTGTCAAACATTGTTCCAAAATATTCACTGTGTACAGACCCAGATTAGGACAATGAGAGATGAACACTCGGCTCTTAACCGAAAAACAACGCTAGTGACTTGAGGGGAAAGGGTATTCAAAACAACACAAAAGGATCTTTACTCATCCATATCATTGAACAGAAGTTACACTTAACTAAATTTGGAACTCACTGCCTCATTTTTCTCCTTCTCAAATGTTACATCGAAATCAAATAATATTATGATCATTATTTCAATATTATTAGATGTGAACATTTAACCAATTTTTAATTACTTAATAGTAAATTTAATAGAGCCAATTCCTTTGTTGGATTTACGACATTGTTGCATGAAATAATTCAAAAACCCACTACTCTTCAGACATAGGGAGACTGTTTATATAAATCTATATGAAACTAAAACGACCTACAAACATAGCTAAATACAAATACAGGATCAGATGGAATGATTTGACCTGTGCGAGATAACTATTACAGAACTATATGTCTACAGTTAGCTTCACATCATTGGATAGAGGATAAACAAAGAACGCAGTTTTCTGTCGAGTGTTCAAATGGAGGAAGATGACTGAGCTACGAGTAATTCTCCCCCCCAGCCCCCAAATTCCCATGTCAGAGGATTTGAAAACAGTAGCAGGATGAGTCATACCACCATTAAATAAACTAGAAATAAAACCTAGAATCACTGATGAATTCACAAGGAAACTAAGGAAAACTAGCATGCAGTTTCACTATCACATGGGGAAATTGGAAAGATACACAAAAGAAAGCTAGATAAGCGAGGAATAAAGGGTTATATGTGGCTTGGCATAGGAGGATGCTTTATAATTATTTGTAATTTACAGTAACATACCCCTCACGGACTTCATACTTTCAAAAGAGGTGTGAATGAGAAAGAGGAAAAATTCAGTCTGAAGTCCAACAGAAAAAAAACTTAAGTATAGAGTAAGCAGACCATCTGGAGTTTGGACTCTTAATACCGCTTTCAATCAACAATGTGCAGTCTGTAACTAGTTTCTCACTACATAACTGAAATGAAAACCTAACCTTGGTTGTCTCAACTCTCAAGCACGGTCTAGTTAACAGTCAATTGCTTTGACAAAAAAGTCGCTTAATTCCCAACCTGTAGTTCAAGCTAGTCACTTGTCACATTTAATGTACTTTTGTATTAAACATGGAATCCAGCTTTCATACTATTATGTATCACAGATGGAAGCATTATTTAAATTTACTCGCACAACATTTTCTCTTACTGCACAAAATACATTTTGAAAAGTGAACATCATAGCAACTAGGAGGCATAGTGCAAGAGCACATTATTCAACATTGGCAATCAAAATTATTGCAGTGCTTAGATTCTGTCCACTCTCAGAAATCACCACTTCAACCTTTTTTAAAAAGGGTCTAAGAACATTCAATTTCCAGGCGCAGGTTTGTGTCAAGACTACAGTGCAAACTTGAAACAGTATCAGAAGAGAGTGTCTGCAGTCCACTTGATCTTGCCACAAAAAGCCAGAATTTCAAACACCAGCTGAACTTGCAAGTGCCAATCACTGCAACAACACAATTATTTTGTATAGTAATAAAGAAACAGACCAAAAAACTTTGTTTAAAAAATTAATTGCAGCAGTCACAAGAATAAGATCCCCTGACAAGTGTACTTCAAATGACTGATGCTTTGGAAACAAATACTCAATTAAAAATAAAGGCGTGTCCAAGCATTAGTTTTGGTTTCCCTTAGCTCAACGTTCAAAGATATACATAAATGAGAATGAATGATGAAACATCAAATGGAAATTACACAGAACTGTAGTACAATTAAATTATTTTTTTGCATAGTTCAGTAAAATCTTAATATACATAGGCATAATCATACTTAAGCACAAGAGTGTAAGAATAGTAGATTACACCGAGGCAGTACATGAGGTGTCATGTTTCTAGCATTATCTTATGCCCTTCAAGTTCAGAATTGTTGAAAATGTTCACGTCTTAATTGGCCAAAAAGGGCCATTGTCCTTCACAACATGCTTGTGGCGAGGAGTACTTAACAAGCATGCACCACTGACCCGAATACCACCATCAGCCCTTCCAAATAAACATTCTTGTGATGGTATAATTTTCAGCATTTCGGACAAAGAATTCCAAATCTATTGTCACAGCTGATTCTAATGAAACCATTTCCAAAATATTTAGTCAATAACAACGGAGACCAAAGCTGATAGGTTTTTGTATATTGTCTGCAAGAACATTACAGTAACAATCCCATAATTACTAATACTAGCTCTAAGATTATTTAAACATTTAACAAGTAATCAATTCTTCACATGATATCAATAAACAAATCCAAGTTAAATTTTACTCTTATTTTATAAGCTTTTCTCTGGATAATAATCACCAATGACAAACATTAATTAAGCTAAACTAAAACCTCTTTCTGTGAAGCATCACATGTGAAGCAGCAGCATACCCTTTCTGTGCAGCTGAGAACAGGATGTTAGCTCATTCTCAAAGTGTGCGAGGGAACCAAACTAGTTGTTAAATGTGGTCCGACAAAAATTAGATGAAATTAACAGGCAGCAACAACCACAAAACCAACAGCTACAAACTGTTGAGCTTCCGTCAAGTTACAGGCAATTCATTCCATGAACCACTATTTGCAATGAATATTCAAAGGGTAAAGAAGCTCTTCCTTGAAAGCAGAATATTTCCTGGATTTGTGGCGTCAAAATCATAATGTTTTGGAAACCTTGAATGAATTAACGCATTAAGGGGGTAAAGATCTCTCCTGCCTCTTGCCACCTGCAGAAGGTGCCATCTCACCTGCCTCTTGCCGCCTCCTGCCAGCTGCAGAAGTTTTCGGATGACTCTGTAATTGTGGGCTGCAACAGTGAGGGGAGGGAAGCTGAATACAGAGGTGTAGTCAACAACCTTGTGGAGTGGTGTGGGCTGAATTACCTACAGCTCAACACGAACAAACTGAGGAGTTAATGGTGGACTTTAGAAGGAGAGGAACACCCCTGAACCCTGTCTCCATCAATGGTGTGGATGTGCAGTTTACCATGGAAAACAGAAAATAGGTGCAGGTGTAGGCCATTCAGCCCTTTGAGCCAGCACCGCCCTTCAATATGATCATGGCTGATCATCCAAAATCAGTACCCCGTTCTGGCTTTCCCCCCATATCCCTTAGCCCCAAGAGCTAAATCTAACTCTTTTGAAAACATCCAGCGAATTTGCCTCCACTGCCTTCTGAGGCAGATAATTCCACAGATTCACAACTCTCTGGGTGAATTTTTTTTCCTTATCTCAGTCCTAAATGGTCTATCCCATATTCTTAAACTGTGACCCCTGGTTCTGGACTCTGCCAACACCAGGAAAATTGTTCCTGCATCTATCCAGTCCAATCTCTAAGAATTTTATACGTTTCTATAAGATCCCCTCCCATCCTTCTAAATTCCAGCGAATACAAGCCCAGTCGACCCAATCTTTCATCATATGTCAGTCCCGCCATCCCAGGAACTAACTAGGTGAACAGACGCTGATCAACCTCAATAGCAATAATATCCTTCCTCAAATTAGGAGACCAAAATTGCACACAATAATCCAGGTGTGGTCTCACTGGGGTCCTGTACAACTACAGTTGGACCTCCTTGCTCCTAAACTCAAATCCTCTCACAATGAAGGCCAACATGCCATGAGCTTTCTTCACTCCCTGCTGTACCTGCATGCTTACTTTCAGTGATTAATGTACAAGCACACCCAGGTCTCGTTGCACCTCCCTTTTCCTAATCTGACACCATTCAAATAATAATCTGCCTTCCTGTTCTTACCACCAAATTGGATAACCACGTTTATCCACATTGTACCACATCTGTCATGCTTCTGCCCACTAACCCAACAGCCTCATAGCATCCTCCTCGCAGCTCACACTGCCACCCAGCTGTGTTTCATCTGCAAACTTAGAGATGTTACATTTAATTCCCTCGTCTGAATCGCTAATATATATAGTAAACATCTGGGGTCCCAGCACCGAGCCTTGCGGCACCCCACTAGTCACTGCCTGCCATTCTGAAAAGGACCCGTTAATTCCTACTCAGCACTTCCTGTCTGCCAACTAGTTCTCTATCCATGTCAATACCCTACCCCCAATACCATGTGCTCTAATTTTGCACACTAATCTCTTATGTGGGACCTTGTCAAAGGCTTTTTGAAAGTCCAGATACACCACATCTGGCTTTCCCTTGTCCATTCTACTTGTTACATCCTCAAAAAATTCCAAAAGATTATTCAAGCATGATTTCCCCTTCATAATTCCATGCTGACATTCCAAATGTGCTGCGATAACATCTTTAATAATCGACTCCAACGTCTTCCCCACTACGATGTACGGCTAACTGGTCAATAATTCCCCGTTTTCTCTATATCTCCTTTATTAAAAAGTGGAGTTATATTGACTACATTCCAGTCTACAGGAACTGATCCAGAGTCGAGAGAACATTGGAAAATGATCACCAATGCATCCACGATTTCTAGGGCCACCTCCTTGAGTACTCTGGGATGCAGACCATCAGGCCCTGGGGATTTATCTGCCTTCAGTCCCAACAGTTTACCTAACACCATTTACTGACTAATGTGGATTCCCTTCAGTTCTTCGATCCCCTAGTATTTCCAGGAGATTTTATGTGTCTTCCTTAGTGAAGACAGAACCAAAGTACGAGTTTAACTGTTCTGCCATTTCCTTGTTTCGCCATTATAAATTCACCTGTCTGACTGTAAGGGACCTACATCCGTCTTCACTAATCTTTTCCTTCTTGCATACCTAAAGAAACTTTTACAGTCAGTTTTTATATTCCTCACATGCTCTCTTTCATGCTCTCCCCCCCCCCCCCCCTCTTAATTAATCCCTTTGTCCTCTGTTGAGTTCTAATTTTCTCCCATTCTTCTGGTTTGCCGCTTCTTCTGGCCAATTTATTTGCCTCTTCCTTGGATTTAACACTATCCTTGACTTCCCTCGTCAGCCACAGTTGAGCCGTCTTCCCAGTTTTATTTTTTTACACCAGACAGGGATGAACAATTTCTGGAGTTCATCCACGTGGTCTTTAAATCTTCGCCATTTCATCTCCACCGTCAACCGTTTAAGTATAATTTGCCAGTCTATCCTAGCCAATTCCCCTCCCATATCTGCAAAGTCTCCTTTATTCGGGTTCAGGACCAGAGTCTGCAAATTAACCGTGTCACTCTCCATCCTAATGCAGAATTCCACCATATTCTGGTCATTGTCGCCCAAGGGGCCTTGCACAACAAGATCGCCAACTAATCCTTCTTCATTACACAATACCCAGTCCAGGATGGCCTGCCCTTTAGCCAGTTCCTCTGCATATTGGTTTAAAAACCCATCCCGTATACATTCTAGAAAATCCTGCTCCTCAGTACTGTTACCAATTTGGTTGGTCCCATCTATATGTAGATTAAAGTCACCCATTTGTACCTTTGCTACATGCCTGTCGCCACATGAGCTCCTGTCAGAACCTCGGACAGTGGTGTCACCCATCACTTTGGCTGTGCCTGACATCGGTCTCGCCGGTCGAGTCTCAGCGCTAGGATTTGCGTCACAGACCTGTCCGCTACTCGGACTGGAAGCATCGTCTGCCCCGACAGCCCCTAAGAGGGTGTACCTGTTCGCAAGAGAAACTTCCACCAAGGTCTCCTGCACATGCTTCATCCCCGTTCTTATCGTCTCTACCCATCGCACCTCCTGCACTCTTGGAGTGAAGACCCGATTGTAGGTCCAAGAAGCTTACGTCGTCCCAGATGGACCACAGGTCATCCAGCTACTGCTCCAGTTCCCTAACTCGGTACTTGAGGAGCTGCATCTGGACACAGTTCCCACAGGTGTCGTGGTCAGTGACAGCAGCAGTGCTCCTGACTTCCCACATCCTGCAACAAATGCACTGCAATAACATTCCTGCCATCACAAGTTAAAATATTTAAATTAAATTAAACACACAACCAATTCAAGTGTAGCCTCCTTGCCAAAGACTCTGGAGCCAGACTCGCACTTCCCCTCAACAAAGCCGCCCCCCTAGACCTGAACTTAATTTTATCTAATCGTCAACTATCCACACAACTAATTAGGATGTCTCAGCCAATCCACTCACTTGCTGGTCTGGCTGCTGCTCCTCTGCGGCCTTCAAGATAATTGTCCCGGGCTGACTCTTGGCGCTCTTTTTAAACCTCACTAACTTTACTCACCTAGGAGAAAGCCTTCCTTCAGCCAATCCACTGGTCTGGCTGCTGGTCCTCTGTGACCTTCAAGATAATACCTTGGAGTGTACCTGGATAGTTAACTGGACTGATCCAGGAACACAGAGGCCCTGTACAAGAAGGGACAGAGCTGGCTGTACATTTTGAGAAGGCTCCGCTCTTTCAACATCTGCAGTAAGATGCTGCAGATGTTCTACCAAACGGTGGTAGCCAGTGTCATCTTCTTTGCTGTCATGTGCTGAGGCAGCAGGGCGAAGGCCGCGGATGCCAATATTAACAAACTCATCAGGAAAGCTGGCTCTGTCCTGGGGGCGGAGTTGGATGCATGGGAGGTGGTCTTGAAGGGGAGGATGCTCCCCAAACTGGACAATACAGCTCACTCCCTCCATGACACACTGGTCAACCTGACGAATACTTTCAGCAACAGACTGATTCCACCAAGATGCAGGACAGAACGCCACAAGAGATCCTTCTTCCCAGGTAGACACAAAATGTCTGGAGTAACTCAGCGAGACAGGCAGCATCTCTGGAGAGAAGGAATGGGTGACGTTTCGGGTCAAGACCTTCAGCAGATCTTTCTTCCGAGGCTATTAAATTTTACATCTCCTCCCCCTTCTGTCGTGGGGTAGACTGAGACTGACGCCCCTCCCCCCCCCCCCCCCCCCAATCCATCCCCATCCCAATCGTTGCACATCCCCAAGCCTTTCCACTCGTCACTTTAATTTCACGTATTTTGAGTTTTTATGACCGCTGGCAGATCAATTTCCCTCTGGGATAAATAATGTTCTATCGTATCGTATCATGGATCTCCATCTGTCAAACAGATATTTCTATCATTTTGGGCAAAAATTCAACTTCCTAGGTCAAACTAAATATTTAAATGTAGAGCAGGTGGAAAAGAGACCACGTCTAGCCCATCTCTCCTCCAACTCACTGATAAAGTTTCCATGCATTTGTTCCTTAAACTAAAAATAAATCAGATTTTGAAAAGGACTGAAAAGCCAACTCATTTTTAAGTCAGTGGAACTGAAGGAATCAAGAACAGCACATTACTTTTCTAAAACACCTTAGCAAAAAGGACAAAATGTGTTGGAAAGAACTGCAGATGCTGGTTTAAATCGAAGGTAGACAAAAAGCTGGAATAAATGCTCTACTACAAACCTACTGACTATCATAGCTATCTAGACTACACTTCTTCCCACCCTGCTTCCTGTAAAGACTCTATCCCCTACTCCAAATTCCTCCGTCTACGCTGCATCTGCGCCCAGGATGAGGTTTTCCATACTAGATCATCGGAGATGTCCTCATTCATTAGGAAACGGGAGTTCCCCTCTTCCATTATAGATGAGGCTCTCACTAGGGTCTCGTCGATATCCTGCAGCTCCGCTCTTGCTCCCCCTCCTCCCATTTGTAAGAAGGACCCCCCTTCCAAGAAGGAGTTCCCCTTGTCCTCACCGTACACACCATCAGCCATCGCATACAACAGATAATCTCCAACTCTTTTGCCACCTCCAACAGGATCCCACTACTGGCCACATCTTCCTATCTCCACCCCTTTCTGCTTTCCGCAGAGACTGTTCCCTCCGCAACTCCTTGGTCAACTCGTCCCTTCCAGGAGATGTAACACCTGTCCCTTTATCTCCCCCCTCGACTCCATCCAAGGACCCCGACAGTCTTTAGGTGATGCACACGTTCACTTCCACCTCCTCCAACCTCATCTACTGTATCCGCTGTTCCAGGTGTCAACTTCTGTACATCGGCAAGACCAACCGTAGGTTCGGCGATCGTTTTGCTGAACACCTCCGCTCAGTCCGCCTCAACCTACCTGATCTCCCGGTTGCTCAGCACTTTAACTCCCCCTCCCATTCCCAATCTGACCTTTCTGTCCTAGGCCTCCTCCATTTGTCAGAGGCCCAGCGCAAATTGGAGGAACAGCACATCATATTTTGCTTACGTAGCGGTATGAACATTGTTTTCTCTAACTTCAAATAGCCCTTGCTTTCTCTGTCTCCGTCCCCTCCCCCTTCCTCGTTCTCCCACCAGTCTTACTGTCTCCGACTACAGTCTATCTCTGTCCCGCCACTCCCCTGACATCAGTCTGAAGAAGGGTCTCGACCCGAAACATCATCCATTCCTTCTCTCCAGAGATGCTGCCTGTCCCGCTGAGTTACTCCAACATTTTGTGTCTACCTTTAGCATAAAGGACAATCTAACGCTGCGCCACAATGCCCACTTATAAAAATCCAGGTTCCAAGGTACTTTGTTATAACCTGATAACTGCCTTCCTTAAAAAAGCTGTTACAGAAAATAAGTGTTCCAAAGACCAGTGGGTTAATAGGGGAAAGAGGGTTTGAGACAAGAGAGTTTCAGACTTGGAATAATAATTATTTTCCCTGCAGGATTTAAGATAAAGGTCTTCTCAATAGCAATAGGTTTATTTTTGCTACTGCAAGCTAAAAATACTGAAAGCTTTATGTTGCACTGTTTTATAAGATCATCGCACAAGTGTCACTAGAAGCGTTTGCTTGTCAATTTCAGTGGCCACCCACAGTTGAAGTAGCACTGTGTTCTTAAGAGACAACGTTCAGGAGCGGTTACATGGAAATCGTTCTTTTTCCCTGCACTGTTTAAAAAAAGTTTTTTCTGCTTGTCAACTTCCAAAATAACTCAAGTCCCCAATTGAAATTTATTCAAAATCTGGTCAGGGAATAAATAAAAAGAACTCAAGTAAGAATGTTTAATTATATGTTCAACAATGCAACAATGAAATTCTTACTTGTTGCAGCTGTACAGACCCATTAATGTAATAACAGAATAAAAACAACAATCATTAAGAAAATAAAATTAATGGTCGGTAATACTAGGTAGCCAGACCTAAACAAAATCGACAGAAGGCAGGAGCAATGAGAGAAAGATGTAAAGTGCTGAAGTTACTCAACGGGTTGTACAGCATCCTTGGAGAACATGGATAGGAGACATTTCGGATTAGGACCCTACTTCAGCCTGAAGAAGGATCCTGACCTGCAACGTTCCCGATCCATGTTCTCCAGTGATGCTGACAGACCTGCTGAGTTATTCCAGCACTGTGCCTTTCTTTGCAAACCATACGGTTCCTTGTTTCTACATAGGGAATTATGCAAATTGTGAACCAAGGAGGGGAAAAGGGGAGAATGTAATAAGGCACTGCAGATGCTGGTTCAAACCAAAAGGTAGACACAAAGTGCTGCCGTAACTCAGCAGGTCAGGCAAAATCTCTGGAGAAAAGGGATAGGTGACCTTTTGGGTCAAGACACTTCTTCAGACATGTATGACATATCTGCACTCTACTCGACATACTTCATCTGTACATCATAGAGAAAAACTGGACATGAGAAAAGACTACGGCCTGCAAAAGATTACCTCAGGCAGGGTCATTCCCTGGTAGGCCAATTGTTGGCCAGGGAAGGTGTGATCTCGGGAAGAGAGATACATTGTCATAAATGGTGAAACTGGTTAAACGATTAGGGTGGGGGAAGGGGGTCAAGGGAGAAGGGGAGTGTTTGTAGAAGTAATGGAAAATTAGAGAATGTAACGTTCCCACCACTGGGTTGCAAGCTACCCAAGCAAAATATACGGTGCTGTTCCTCCAATTTGAACGAGGCCTCCCTCTGTTCATGGAGGAGGCCCAGGACAGAAAGGTCAGTATGGGAAAGGGAGTTAAAAAGGGAAGCAACCAGGAGATCCAATAGGCTTCAGCAGACCAAGTGCAAGTGTTCAGTGAAATGGATGCCGAGTCCACACTTGGTTTTGCCAATGTACAGGAGCTCACATCGGGAACACTGGTTGCAGATGGAGGTGAACCTCTGTCTCACCTGGAAGAACTGTCAGGATCCCTGGATAGGGTCAAGGGAGGAGGTATAAGAACAGGTGTTACATCTCCTGTGGTTGCAAGGAAAAGTACCTAGGGAAGGTGTGGTTTGTGTGGGAGGGACAAGTGAACCAAAGAGCTACAGAGGGAGCAGTCTCTGCAGAAGTCGGAAAGGAGTGGAGATGGAAAGATGTGATTGGTGGTGGGATAATGTCGGAGGTGACTAAAATGTCAGAGGATGATGTGTTGGATGCAAAGGCTGGTGGGGTGACGGCGAGGACCAGGGGAACTCTGTCCTTCTTGCATCTGGGGGAAGGGGGTGCGAAAGCAGAACTTGCAGGACATAGGAGACATGCGTGGGCCTCATCTATGACAGAAGGGAGGGGGAACCAGATTCCAAAAAGAATGTGGACACCTTGGATGTCCTAGTAATGAAAATCTCATCTTGGGAGCAGATGTGGTGAAAGAGGAGGAATTGAGAGTAGGGGATAGCATCTTTGCAAGAGGCGGGGTGGGAGAAAGTGTGGTCCAGATAAACCGTGGGAGTCGGTAGGTTTGTAATAGACGTCAGTTGACAGACTGACCTTGTGATGGAGAATGCAGGAAGCAGGCATGATACAGTCATCGATGTAGCATAGAAAGAGTTGGGGGATGGAGCCAATGAACGTCTGGAACAATGACTATGCGACATAAAGGCAGGCTACACCTTTAACTTGGGTAGAGTGAGAGAAGTCAAAGGAGAAGTTGGTCAGGACAAGGATATGTTCCAATAGGCAGTTAGTGGAGGAAAATTGGTTGGGACTTTGCTCAAAGAAGAATCAGAGGGCCTCAAGGCCTTCCTGGTGGTCGATGAGGTGTAGAGGGACTGAATGCACATGGAAAAGATGAGTGAACGGAAGCCTGGAAATTTAAAGTTATTAAAGAGTTGAAAGGCATGCGACGAGTCTTGGACGTAGGTGGGAAGAGATTGGACAAGGATGGAATTGAGATATGTGGTGATTAGTTTAGTGGGGCAGGACCAGGCAAAAACAATGGATCTGAGGAATTTGGGGAGGAGGTAGAAGCAGGCTGTGCAGGGGAACAATGACATTTGAGGCTGTGGAGAGCTGACACAAAGTGCTGGAGTAACTCAGCGGATCAGGCAGTATCTCTGGAGAAAAGGAGAGAAGCATCTGACAATCTTTGGTGCGAGGTCCAAGACATGCGAAATAGATCACTGCAAACCTCAATTAATCAAAAAATGGAAAAGTGTTTTGGAAAATGGAGATTCACCCAGATAAAATGGGCCTTTGTATCTGCTCACATAGCCTTTCAAGGGAAGAAACATTGGCTGTAGTCACAAGTGCCAAGAGGATGAAATAGCAATAACTTTGAATTGAAAGGTACAATCAACTAGATTGCATTTGAGAAAATTGGTAGTCGCAGAAGTGTCCTGGCAATCGAAGGGGCAAAGGATATATCATTGAGACTTCTGGAATGGAATCTATAGAACAATAAGTGGCAATATGTTTCTAATAAAAATACACATGGGTTGGGAGGGGGAAATTGAAGATGCACATGGATGGTGATGCACTGTGATCACAAGCAGAAACAGCAAGGTACTGAGAAATGGCCATTAATACAACTTATGACATTTATGTAGATAAGAGTGAGAGAATCAGACAGTCAAAGGGAGATACTAATTAATGAAGATTACGGTAAAAATCAGAAATACCTTTGTGTATACTTAGGAGATTATAATGCAAAATCCCAAGAATCATTGAGAAACAATGTTCACTTGAAAGAACAAGGATCCTCTAGGCAGTTTAGAGTGCAGGAATTAGTCAAGGATGAGAAAGAACATGAGTTACAAGGAGCAATGGAGTCAGATGAAAGTACATGGTCCAACCTAAGAAATGAATTGGATGGATCAGTGGGGCAAGCAGACATCAGATTATATAGAATAAACTGAAGTGCCAGAGGAATTCAGTAGATCAGGCAATATCTGTGGAGGGAATAGACACATATTTCAAGTCAGAACCCTTCTTCAGACTGAACAGAGTAGGGACCAGAAAGCTGGGTGGTGAGACATAGCCTGGCAAGTGATAGGTGCATGATTGGCAGAAGGTGAAGTGACAAAGGACAGAGGTGAAGACAGAATGGTGTAAGTTAAATAAGGGAGTTGAAATGTAGTGACAGAGGGAGGGATATGGGTGGAATGGGACAGTGGAAAGGGAAATATAGGGCGGGAGAATGGAAGATACATGGGAAGGAACCATGGGGGAAATGTGTATGTACATTTGTGGAACCAGAATTCAAAGCTTATGCCACTGGGTCGCAAAATACCCAAGTAGAATAGGAGGCGCTGTTTTTCCATTCGTACCCTGGAGACTGAGAATACCCCTCCAAGCCCAGTAACTGTCTCCAGCGAGTTCGTGCGGAAACATTTAATTGGTAGAGTGCCGAGACATGCAGAGGCCTAAAGTTGTGCTCAACATTCCTCATGACATTCCTCGCAACCACGCTCTAAGTTTCAATAGACAATAGGTGCAGGAGTAGGCCATTCAGCCCTTCGAGCCAGCACCGCCATTCAATTCGATCATGGCTGATCACTCTCAATCAGTACCCCGTTCCTGCCTTCTCCCCATACCCCCTCACTCCGCTATCCTTAAGAGCTCTATCCAGCTCTCTCTTGAAAGCATCCAACGAACTGGCCTCCACTGCCTTCTGAAGCAGAGAATTCCACACCTTCACCACCTTCTGACTGAAAAAGTTCTTCCTCATCTCCGTTCTAAATGGCCTACCCCTTATTCTTAAACTGTGGCCCCTTGTTCTGGACTCCCCCAACATTGGGAACATGTTATCTGCCTCTAATGTGTCCAATCCCCTAATTATCTTATATGTTTCAATAAGATCCCCCCTCATCCTTCTAAATTCCAGTGTATACAAGCCCAATCGCTCCAGCCTTTCAACATACGACAGTCCCGCCATTCCGGGAATTAACCTAGTGAACCTACGCTGCACGCCCTCCATAGCAAGAATATCCTTCCTCAAATTTGGAGACCAAAACTGCACACAGTACTCCAGGTGCGGTCTCACCAGGGCCCGGTACAACTGTAGAAGGACCTCTTTGCTCCTATACTCAACTCCTCTTGTTACGAAGGCCAACATTCCATTGGCTTTCTTCACTGCCTGCTGTACCTGCATGCTTCCTTTCATTGACTGATGCACTAGGACACCCAGATCTCGTTGAACTCCCCCTCAACACTTTACCGAACCATCCACCCATTTTGAGAACTTGGACGCGCTTTAAGATCATCTAGTGTTTATTGTATTTAGGTATGTGGGTCTTGTTGTACCCAATTGGCTTCAATTGGTTTTCCACATCACAACAGGGATCGTACTTCCAAACAAACCGTAGACGATGAAAGGCGTGGTGGAGAGCCTGGGCAACGTGGAAGCGCGGATGACGCAGCAATAAAATCCGCCTTGCACCTACCAGCATCCGGGTCACGGCGCTCCCATTTCCGCTTTCGCCTCCCTTTTTTCTAATTTTATTTCATCGCGGATAAAAAAAACGTTATAATATTAACGGAACAAACCAACGCCGTCTGAAAACACGATTGAACAACAGCGGACACGATATCCCATCTCAATAGGTGGAAGAAAGAGCCGACTCACCGCCCTTCACCGCCGAGGAATCGCCCCAGACAATTTCCCCCCTGCTTTAGTTCATCAAAAAATACGCCATCCTAATATCAGTGCGCCTGCGCAGGAATCTCTTATAAAGACACCCACCTGATTAGTGCGCATGCGGATTTTTTTTAGGGCTGTTGTGTTTTGCAAAGCACGCCGGAAGATGTAGTCCCTCGACTCATAGTCGCTGCGACGGAGAGCAGAGGAGAACTACATCTCCCGGCGACTTTGACGCCGCCCGGGCTGCACAGGCCAGCGGGTGGAGGGGAAACACCAATGGGAGCGCTGGTGCCGTGGTTGCCGTGTGACGGCGAGCCAATGGGAAGGGTTGTTTGTTGCTGAGTGGGGTCGAGTGTGTGTGTTTTTTTTATTCTCTCCGCTCTCTCTCTGTTGCTTTTGGCTGGCGCTTTAACAGCGGCCTGCATTCCCTGTCAGTCTCGGCACTTAGACGGCCTTGCGTACGGCTCCGGGGGGGGAAGAGGAAGGGGAAGAAGGAGGAGAAACCGTCCTTTCGATCGCGGCTCGAATGCCGAACGAGAGCCGGGCCGGACAGCGGGCGGGCGGCCCTGGCCTGTGAGGCGACGCTGCTGCTGCTTGCTGCAGTCTCTACACTCGGTGAGGAGAGGAGCTGGCGAGGGCAAGGTGGCTCCGCTCACTCTTCGGTGGGGCTGGTGGGGGGGGAAGAGGAAGAGGCAGAGGTCGGTTCAAACAATGAGCAGCCGTGGCGGCTCCGAGGGGGCACTCGTGTCAAAATCACCTCCGCGACCCCCTCCTCCTCCAAGGTGCGACCTAGCGAAGTACGGGAAAGAGCAGGCCTGCCGCTGAGCGGCTCTGGCCCTCTTTCAAGCCGTGTCGGTCGGTGCTCTGGCAAGCTGAGCTCGACCGAGAGAGGGTTGCGGGATCTCCAACAGCGCCTAGCAATTAAATGGTGATCGTGGCGTGCCAGCTCCGCTCTGTGTATGTGATTGAGAAGACTCCATCTATCCATTTTCTCTCTTAAACCTGTTTAATTTTTTTACTCTCTTTTGACCTCTCCATCTTCCCACCTCCCTCCCCCATCTCCTCCTCAATCGCTTCGCCCTCTTAACTCGTCTTGCCTTCCACGAGCACTGGCATTGATGCAGTCTGTGTGTAACTTTGGATCTGGCTGAAATGGCGTCATTGACATAACTAGAGAGTGTCGGTGGGGAGAGAGAGGGGGTGGGGGGAGAGAAACGCATCAACTCCATCACTCTGAGCCGCACGATTGCAACCCCTCCTGATCCCGTGTACTTCAACTCATCCGCCATTCATCATCTTTTCTTTCCGGCGTTGTGAATATGTGCTGGGCAAAGGTAGTGTTTGATCTAAGCGAGATGAAGATAATGTGGGGGATTACATCGTCACTTGCGACCGATGATCTTGTGTTGGCATTGCCTCGCTTGCCATTCTCGAAGTGGTTGGGGGTGGTGGGGAGTCTGATCCTGAAAGGAGATGTCGATCAGTTCTTTTTTTCCTAATTGATTTTCTTGTGTTCTTTTTCTTTAGGTATAAAGACAGTTGACTTTCGTGCTTCGGACGCCGATTTTTGGTGTATTTTGAATTAACATGAAGGTAAAAGAAAACGTTGGATATTTTTCTCCGGGTTGATGAAAAAAAATAATCGACCGGTTTTGTAGTTTAATTGTCGTGCTATTACACTGGGGTTTTCCCACTGCAGCTGTGTGTTTGATGTAGTTGGAGTATGCTGCATGACAAAGCAACGGCAAATACAAACTGCTTATTTAGTGCGGCAACATTACGGCTAGCCCAGGCGGTGTCACCGTTTTATTCCTCCAACTGCCAGGATAAGTAAAGCAGTGACATTTATGATGGAATGATCGAGGATTGGGTTGTTTGTTTCCTCAACCAGTCTATATATGCTACGTGTAGTTTTTAAATGTTTGGATTTTTTTTTAATCTCCTTTTGTATGTTGTGTTCTTGAGACGCGGTTGAAACGTCTCAATTGTATTTTTGCGCGACCTGCGTTTTTCTGCAAAAGCAAAGCATCTCAGGCGATGCAGAGAATTTCGACTGAGTGGTGCAAACAATGTCATCAAATAAACCTATTTTGACTTGTATTTCATACGCCGTATTTAAACGGCAGGCTACTGGAACTGAATTAAAAGTCTCGGACAGTGCTTGTATTTCTGCAAATTGTTAGTCAGGGTTAGTTTTGGTTTAGCGGCGCTTTACAAAAAAAGCAGTTCTTAGCCATTGTTATGTTCTATTAAACCAGCTTCCGAAGCCCGCTCTTGCTTTGTCTGTTTACTACTACAGGGTGAAGTGAAACAACAATACAGTACTCCTCAAAGAACCTCCACAAATTTCTGTGGAAATTGGAGGCAATAGACAGACCGACCTGATTGATTCATACTCTTTTGAATTTAACAGAAACATTGCTCTTAATACATAGGTAAATAGCACAAAAGCAATCTTTGTGCATAATTACAATTACATTTGTGATTCTGATCAGGTAAGTTTCCCTTACGATTTCTCCAAAATAATAGGTTTGTCACCCTTGGCTGAAACACCTGCAGTGGTCTGCAGACCAATGGGAGTGGTGTTTGCCATAGCAGAGTGGGTCAAAATGATTTAAACGTCAGAGTGCACTATGCTAAAATGTTTTAAAAGTCTATAAATAGTTGCAGCATTTTTCTAAATATTTTGCGTTTAAATCCCACCACTATACCAATATATCAGATTAGTCGCTGTCTTATTGTAGGACTTTGTGAGTGCATGTTTTCATCTTCTAATTGTGGAAGATGCTGTATAAATATAATTTTTTAACATGTTGAGCATCTTCAAACTCCGTTGTAACAGAAACATTGCACAGATAGTGCTCGTTAGAAGCCCCTGCCTTGATGAATCACTGTGTTCATAACTGGTCTTAACCTCAGTGTTGTCCTTAGCGTAAATTACTTGTTGCAGGTCAGATTATTGTTTATCCTACCCCTTACAATGCAAGAGAGAGAAAAAAATCAGGTCGTCACACAATTGTCAAGCTTTTCTCAGTCTCATTCTCTCATCACTCTGGCTCCTGTTCTGACAATTCTAGAGTACTTGGAGCATCTCTTGTGGCTTCTCTTTGTCATTTCTTTGTGACCTCTTCCAACCTTAGAATCCTCTGAGAGTTCTCAAATTGTCAGAGACTGCGTTATGTTTTGGCCCAAAGCACACAATTCCTTTTCTAAGCCATTCTATTTTAAGGTGATCTTAAAAATCTACGACTTTTTCTGAGCTTTTGCGGAAGTTATTCAGATATTTTGATGTATAAGGACAGTGCAAGGCTACAGAGAAAATGGAAATAACAGAATGTCCAAAAGAACAAACAAACAATATAGAGAGAATATGTTGGCGCAGTCTGGCATTCTTGTTTCAGGTGTTTTTTAACAACCGAGTATATGCTCTTTGTATATTTGCGTGTTTAGGGAGGACCATTGTAGCATGGTTAGGCCTTTGCTGGTGAGCTGATAGTTCAGGAGAATGAGCTCCATTGCTTCTCAAGATTCAGCAACTTTATTCTCACTGTTCCATTTAAGAGGGTTGGTTGTACTGGCATGTTTTTGGCTGCACTGATATTTCATTTGTATCAAAGCCAACCTGTTAGCTGTGATTTATTCAATTATACTTTCACTTCTGAGTTTGAGCAGAAAGTCCTGCCTGATGGTTCTTTGAAGCAGGCAGTGTACTTTTATTTTTTCATAGAATGTAGGTGTCACTGGCATTTATTGCCAATCATTCTTTTTCGTAGACACAAAAGCTGGAGTACTCAGTGGGACAGGCAGCATCTCTGGAGAGAAGAAATGGATGACGTTTTGGGTCGAGGCCCTTCTTGAGCTCTGACTTACGGAGTCTTTTTAATTGAGTCATATTTAGTTATTTATATTTGCTTTGGCTTTAGAGATACAGCATGTCAGGCATCGATGCTCCTGCTGTGGTTTGTAGTTGCCCAGTCCAGCCTATGCAGGAGCAGCTGATTTTCTTTTCTGAAGATTAGTAAACCAGATGAATTTAATGATAGTTTGATCACAATCACTGATCATTAGTTTTTAATTCCAGATTTATTTAATTACTTGAATTCAAAGCACCCAGCTGATCATGTGGGATTCAGACTTGAGCCTCTCAGTCGAAAGCCCAGATCTGCGAATACCAGTCCGACTGTACCAAAATGTAGATGTGAGAAGGATATCAGACAGGATGTTAAAACAATGTTAAAATTACTATTTGTGGGAATTGAAAGCCATGTTGCCGATATCACAGCAGGATCTGCATGTCAAATACATTGCATTGACAGTAAAGTAGCTGAGAATGTCTGAGGTCACTGAGATCCATTCTTTAAAGTCTAGGCTCTGCCGGGCTCGTACTGCTCAAAGGTGTGAATTCAAACATACCACAAACCTCACAACAGGCCGTGATGAAGTATTTTAAGCTGTCATCTCGGTACTACATTAATTGTTAGCCTGGATAATCAGGTCAGTTGGTGTGATGGAGGAAGAATTTAACCAATTTGTTATTTTCAGGTGAGTGTGCAATGTGAAGTATGCAAAACTCTTGCATTTTAATGAAAATATTTTTGTGGTGGTTTTTGTGCAGTATTCCCCATTTGATGTAATGCTCCTTTTCTATTCCACATCCATGCTGCCCTCTTCAGTTTTAGAATGGGTTGTGGGGATCATTAGCAAGGATTTATATGGATGTCACTGCTGCTGCACCTTGGTCAGCTTTGAGGAGGCACATAAAGTAAAATGGAAAGAATCAGCACATGTTTACTTTCCAAGAGAAGAAACCTTGAATGAAAGTTAGCGTTCATTTTCCTTCGAGGTTCACGGGTCTAGTATCTGCCACACTAGAATGCTTCCAGAATGCCTAACAAAATTTAGTACTGAAAAGAACCAAACAAACGGTGGCCCAGCGTTAAGAGTTAATGCCTTACTCTGGGTTAAAGATCTGAGTTGGATCCTGATTACGTTCCTAAGTTTGTCTTTGGAACACTAGACAATGTAACCCTAGAAAACAACTGTGCCATAACGACAATACCATAATTGCATACAGATGCATCTCCAAACTCCTGGACCTAGGAGGCGGCAACCCCCTCTGCCACTGCATCCTCAATTTTCTGACCCACAGACCACAATCAGTGAGGATAGGTGATTACATCATCTACCCACTATTCCTCGATGCTGATGCCCGCAGGCATGCGTTCTCAGTTCCTTAGTATACTATATACCGACGCCAACGCATCCATATTTGAGTCTAACTCCTGTCTTCACGTTTGCTGATGACACCACTCTGATGGGTCAGATCAGGAACAATGATGAGACTGAGTACAGGAAGAGCATATAGAACTTAGTAACATGTGTCAGGTTTACAACCTCTCCCTCAAATTTAGCAAGATGAAAGAGACATTTATTAACTTCAGGAAGCATGGTGGATTCCTGAAGCATGGTGGAGTACTTGCTCCCATCATCATCAATGGTGCCAAAATGAAAATGGTTGAGAGTCACTAGACCCAGGAACAGCTGGACCCGGCTGGAAGGTTTGGCTTGTCTGCCGCAGACGGAGGACCCGTGCCACCGACTGGGAACCTGGCCGGCTCACCCACCCAGAGTGGAAGGAGTGGTACGAGGGCCGGTAAGCAGACCGCCTGCAGGAGGCATTGCAGCGCCTCAATGATGGAGTGACAATAGACAATAGGTGCAGGAGTAGGCCATTCGGCCCTTTGCGCCAGCACCACAATTCAATGTGATCATGGCTGATCATTCTCAATCAGTACCCCGTTCCTGCCTTCTCCCCATACCCCCTGGGCTGTGGGAGGACCCTCCAACAGCCAGCGGTGGAACAGCAGCGGAGCACACCACAGTTGTATACTGTCTCAGTGTACTACTGCTCAGTGTCTACACCTGTACTGTATCAGAGATGCTTATTTAAGTGCTTATGTATTGTGAAACTTGTACTGAACTATGTACAAAAATGAATTTCACTGTACCTTGGTACATGTGGTAAATAAAATAAAGTTATCAGGCTTCTGAATGGTCCTTCCATAAGCTATGGTGCAGTTTGTTCTCCTCTACCTCATTGCAAACATTGGATCTTGTCTCTGGAACTGTTGTGCTATAATGCTGAGAACTATGGTCTGCCCTCTGTCTTGGCCTTCGCTTACCTGTTGTAGTTGAGTTTGACTTGATTGTATGTATGAATGGTATTATCTGATTTAATTGGATATCATACCAAACAAAACTTTTCACTTTACCTCAGTACACACAAGATAAAACATTCTATCATAACTTGTGCCTTGAGTGCTTGATGGCAAGGGTTAGGTGATAAGTTGTTCATCACCGAGCCTTTAATGTACTCTTGTAGTGATAGCAATCCTAATGAATTTTGGCTTTTGGTGTCCCCCGAGGATATTGAAGATGGGGCATTCTGATGATAATAGCATTAAAGTCAAAGGTATGTGCAGGGATATTCTTGTTGGACATAATGATGCTTGGCACTTTTGTGGCATAAATGCTGTTCACCACCATCAGACCATGGTGCAATGCCATTGCAATCTCGCTGCATGTAGGCATGGACAGTTTCAATCGCTGTGGAGTTTTGAATGGAATGAATATTGTGCAATGATCATATCTGAGCTTTTGGTGAAAAAAAAGTTTATTTATGAAATAACTGAAGATGGTTACGCCTCAGTCACTGCTCTGGGAACTCCTGTAATCGTGTTCCGGAGCTAGAATAATGAATCTCCAATAACCACAGCCTGCATGCGAGCGAGGTATAACTCCAGCAAATGGAATGGTTTCCTCTCAATGCCCACTTGGACAGATTGTACTTTTCCTCCTTTTTTGGTCAAGTAATTTCCCAAATTATACAACTTTAGTTTTAGAGGTACAGCGTGGAAATGCCCTTCGGTCCACTGAGTACATGCCAACCAACGGAAAGTGGGATAACATTACTACTATGTTATCCCACTTTTGCATCCAACATACTACAGGGAGAAAGTACAAACCCCATTCAGATAGCAGTTATGGTCAAGATTGAACCCAGATCTTTGGCGCTGTTAGGCAGCAACTTTACCAATGTGCCGCTCTCTCTATTTAAAAACATATGAACAGGTACATAGATAGGAAAAGTTTTGAAGAATATGGGACAAGTCTGGAATGACATCTTGGCCACCGTGGACATGTTGGGTCAAAGGCTGTTTCCATATTGTATAATTCGATTCTACCTCATTGCAAACATTGGATCCTGTCTCTGGAACTGTTGTGCTATAATGCTGAGAACTATAGTCTGCCCTCTGTCTTTGCCTTCGCTTACCTGTTGTATTTGAGTTTGACTTAGAAGGATGAGGGGGGATCTTATTGAAACATATAAGATAATTAGGGGATTGGACACATTAGAGGCAGGAAACACGTTCCCAATGTTGGGGGAGTCCAGAACAAGGGGCCACAGTTTAAGAATAAGGGGTAGGCCATTTAGAACGGAGATGAGGAAGAACTTTTTCAGTCAGAGAGTGATGAAGGTGTGGAATTCTCTGCCTCAGAAGGCAGTGGAGGCCAGTTCGTTGGATGCTTTCAAGAGAGAGCTGGATAGAGCTCTTAAGGATAGCGGAGTGAGGGGGTATGGGGAGAAGGCAGGAACGGGGTACTGATTGAGAGTGATCAGCCATGATCGCATTGAATGGCGGTGCTGGCTCGAAGGGCTGAATGGTCTACTCCTGCACCTATTGTCTATTGACTTGATTGTATGTGTGAATGGTATTATCTGATTTAATTGGATATCATACCAAACAAAACTTTTCACTTTACGGCGCTGCACCATGGGAGGAAGGTCAGGCGCGGGGTGCGCCAGGACGGGCACTGGTCCTCCCGGGGGGGGGGGGGGGGACGCACGCATTTGTGAAAGTTTATTAGGTAAATTGTTTTTAAAAAGTAACAAAAGTGGGTTTATTCAGACCACGGGGGAATGGTGAGTAGGGTGGGGCTAAAATTGTCGCGCTGTCATGTCCTGTTTTGGCTGTGTAGAGGGTATGGTACACACATAAACATATACACACAAACAAACCGAGTTTTAGTAATTAGATTGATAAATGTCTAAGATAGATAGATAGATGGGAAAAGAGATTTCACGTGGCAATGATTTATAAGATTACAATATTCAAAGGTTTCTCTGAGATGTCTGACCAGAAGTGTCTAAAATGTATGCAAAGGTTGAGTTTTCTGGATAGTTTTTGTAATTAACGTTTGGCTTTAAAAACTATGCACAGTGTGTCTGGAAGTTCGTTATAATTGTGAAACTGGATGCTTGCTGCATTCTGAAGTTATAGGAGTACACAGTACAGCTAAAGTTGTTTTTACGGAAAAGCGAATGGGATCACTCAATTACATCGCTAAATGTTGGGTAACATTTCTGGAATCTCATACAGTTTAATGACATTTAAAATGTTCACCACAATAAACCAGTGATTGTTTAAATCTCATCCATCCAGAAAAAATGCATAACTTGAACAAAGACCTTCAGTTTCTGTGGCTTTTTATATAATTTCAGGATGTCTTAAGATATTCTTCAGACAATGAAGAACTTATTTGAAGTGCAGTCACTGTTGTAGGAAATACGGCAGCAAATTTACACTCAAATAGTAATAACATTGATAACCAGATAATGTGTTTTTGCCATTCTGATTGAGATCTGGCCTGGACACCATGGAGAATTCCCTGGCGCTTCTAATGAGTAATGCAATGGAATCTCTCGCATCTTGGAGGGCATCTGGAAGCAAAAGCTTCATACAAAAGTGTTCAATCCGGCTCATTTGAAAAAAGACAAAATGCTTGAGTAACTCAGTGGGTCAGGCGACTTTTCTGGAGAAAATGGATAGGTGACCATTCCTTCTCTCCTGAGATGCTGCCTGACCTGCTGAGTTACTCCAGCATTTTGTAAATAAATACCTTCGATTTGTATCAGCATCTGCAGTTATTTTCTTACACTATGGATAGGTGACCAGTCTGAGGAAGGGCCATGACCTGAAATGTCACCTATACATTTTTCCAGAGATGCTGCCTGACCTCCAGCATTTTGTGTCTATTTGCAGAACCTGGATAATGTTGTAAAATTTAAGTATTATGCTGGAAGGTAAAATTCACGTCATGCTTTGTTGTTTTCATTGGGTGTTGCATGTAGCATTGGAGTTCTGGGGAAATGTAGGAAGGTAAATATTGATAGGTCATGTTCCAATCAGTGTTGATGACAGGGAGTATTTCTAATTGCAATTTGGAACATGATTGCTCATTTCCACAATCCATCAATCTCAATATTTTTCTTCAATTGTTTAACTGAAAATTACACAATTACAAGTTTAAAAAGACCACACTCTCAAGAGAAATTACATTTCATTTATTGGGCACATTAAATATCTGTTTTTTCTTATGTTTGTTTTTGGTACAAGTTACTCTTTCTACTTGTTAGGGACTCAAAGACTGAACCAAAACTGAAATGTGCATTTTCATTTCAGAAACCTCTGTTATTTTTATCCAATTGTAGCCAAGTGGACAAATGTCTAGCTCCTGCAGTTTACAACAAAAATATGATAACTTCAAATGGCATGTTTCCTTCAGTTACCATTTCATGAATATTTCTTGCTGGGAAATCAAAGATAGAAAGAAGCTGGTAACATTTTTGATTTTGAGTTCTGAGTAACAAGGAAACTGAGACAATGCCATCTTTTCAAAAAGCTTATTAAGAACCATTGATTTGAAAGCTTACTGAAATAGCTACATGGAGTAATGAATTGTTTTGATTGTTACTCCTGTAAGTTCTATTGCCCAGGTTGTACTCTGTTTTGTGTTCCAGCGCATAATCGTGTTGCAGTGTAAGGTGCTGTTTCCACTTTCACCAACAGGGAATAGAACATGAATACTCTGTTGTTTTAATATTCTATCAAGATGAATGGGAAGCAGGCACTCCCAACTTGCAGGAGACTGCTGGCAGTCTGCCATCTTTGATGGGCTCAGATTAGGTTCTCAACACATTTCCAGCAGGAAGAGAGCTCTTGCAGAAGTTGCACATTGTGCAATACATTCTGTTTAACTGCGGCTAACTGGACCACTGATGTTGAAGTATGCTTTTGTTTACTTTTAAAGGCAATCGATGAACCTCCTTATCTAACAGTTGGTACTGATGTGAGTGCTAAATACAGAGGAGCATTCTGCGAAGCCAAGATCAAGACAGCAAAAAGGCTTGTGAAAGTTAAGGTATGTAACATATTGATAACAAGAAACGTGGGGTTCAAATTTTTGGCTTTTGTTTTGTTTCCTCTCTTGTATTAGTGCCCAGGTTAAATGTAGTGCCAGAAATAGGAAGCATAAATATGGATTAAGATGGTCACATTTTGCCAAACAACATTAAAAGGTTTTTGTAAATTAGGACTTCAGGGAAAGAAGCTGCAGTCCTTGAAATAATTCAGACCTAATCAGTGATATTACATGCTACTGTGATGTACGAAGAGAAGACAATTTTTTATTATCTTTGACATTTCCATTTGGAGCTGTGTCTGTATCAATATAATCACTAGTTACATAATTACATAAATGATTTTATGTAATGACATAAAATGTACTTTGGATCCTGATATAAAGTTGTACTTTGCCAACAATCTTTTTTTGCTGCATGTATAAATGTTTTCTGTCATCTGCTGTGTCATTAATTGTGGGATGCTGGTCGCCTTGTGTAAATATGTCAGGGCTCACTTATGATTCTTCGTGTATAAGAACTTTTCTAGTTTATAATCTGCAAGAAAAAATTGTAGCACTTAAAATGCACAACAACTGCTATGACAGGGATATTGAACCAATTTCACATCATATTTTTGGAAACACTTTTTTGAAACAATGATTTCAAATAATAATCCTAAATGGTGCAGGTGATAATTGTTTGACTATTTAAACTGTGGTTTTAAAGCCTGGCAATATTTTTGAGGTCATTACTTTAATCACGTTTGGTTAAGCAATTATCTTTGACCTAGTAAAATAAAATGGTATTGGGCCATGAAAGTGTTTTTGTATTGAGAGATTGTTATAATATCACATTGCAGAGCAGTCTTTTATGCTTTGAGAGAATATCACTAGTGGATAATGATTTATCACTGGAAATAGTTCATGAAAATGAGTGGTTCCATTGCAGTTGAAAGCTGGAAGTCAGCTTTGTGGTCCTGATTTACCCAGGGCATGACTGTGGATTTCTCAACACTTCTCACTGCTGCCAGTTTCCTGGCCTCTGAAGCTTTTCCACTTAGCTAAGTTATTGAACAAAAGATGGTGATGCAGCAGTAATTTCTACGGTAGTTAACAAAGTTAGCAGTTGGAATCAAGATTTTAGAAATCAGGTGAACTTGCTCGTTTGCTTTAAAATGGCGCCTGGCAACAGCATCTGAAGTGATTGCACAAGTAATTATTTTAGGGCTGAATTGTAGTGATTGACGCTGGATGTGAACCCTAATCGTTTACCAGGTGTAGAGTAAATGATTTTTTTTTAAAATGCCGATATGTGAAATCTTTAAAATAATAGAAATTGTAACCAGTGGAGTTCCGAGGGGATCTGTACTAGAACCTCTGTTGGTTAGTAAATTTGCAGACTATACCAAAATACGTAAGGGTTATGTTCCATGTACTCTTCCATAACTCAGACTTTACGCAAGTCTGAATCCCCATCCCCTGCCCAAAATAACTCGCTGAGAGTGTTAATTGTCTCAGCGGTGTCCAGATGATCCAGGGCACTTTCTGCGGTACCACCTTATTACAGCAATCAGAGAGCAATAAATACTGGTGATACCTGTTTTCAGGAACAACAAGAATAATCCGTTGCTGAATGCAACAAAGAAACACTTTAATTTTTACATGGTAGTTACTGCATAGAAACAGACCATTTTGCCGCGCAGATCCATGCCAGTATGTGTGACAAGCAAACCTGTGCCACCACTCTTCATCTAAGCCTATCGTAATACCATATTTCTTTCTCTGCTATGCCTTCCTGGCTCAACCTGAAATGTCTCTGCGCCATTCCCCATAATTAGGTCTTGTGGTGATCTATTCCATGTTCATGGCTGCATGTTAAATTCCTCCAATTCTGGTCATGTGAAACCCTTCAGTCTTGCAACGGAGACCGGCCACAGCATTCCAGCAAGTCCCCTACTAGGTTGCTGAGTTTGTACATATTATTCACATGTCCAGTCATAAAGTCATCAACAAATACAGAATGGGAATAGACCTTTCAGCCGCCATGTCTATGCCGATCATCATTCACCCATTTTCACTAATCCTTCATTAGTCCCACATTTATTCTCCCAATATTCCCATCAACTCCCGTCTGATTCTATCATTCAAATACATGTATGGACAATTTATGACAACAAATTAACCTACCAGCCCACATATTTTAGGAATGCAAGACGAAACTGGTGCACCGGAGGAAATTAGTCATCATCCCCCACGATTTAAAATCCTTAAGTCTCACAAATCCCTGGATCCCATGATTCTAACCCAGCCAAACTCCTGACTTGTGTGGTAGTAGGGGACTCAATCGTGAGAGGTACTGACGAGTTTCTGCAGCAACAAGCGGGATTCAAGGATGGTGTGTTGCCTCCCTGGTGCCAGGATCCAGGACATCATGGACCAAATGCAGTGCATCCTCAAGGGTGAAGGTGAGCAGCCGGACGTGGTAGTGCATGTCGGCACAAATGACGTCTGGAAGAAGAGGGAAGAGATTCTGCAGCACGACTTTAGAGAGTTCGGAAGAAGGCTGAAAAGCAGGACCTCCGGGGTGGTTATCTCTCGTTTGCTTCCAATTCCTCATGCTGGTGAGGGCAGGAACATGGAGATACGGGACCTGAATGTGTGGCTGAGGAGCTGGTGCAGGGGACAAGGATTTAGATTCTTATCCACTGGGATCTGTTTTGGGTTAAGGGTGGATTGTACAAAAGGGATGGGTTGCACCTCAACAGGCGGGGGGACCAACATCCTGGCAGGCAGGTTTGCCACTGCTGCACAGGTGGTTTTAAACTAAATAGTGGGGGGGTGTTTCAAATGGGATAGAGAAGGATGGAGTTAAAGGGAAAGAGAGTATAGGAATAATTAAGAAACACCCCAGAATTAACGGGACAGAAAGCTCACAAAGCAATAGGAGAGAATGGCCAAGTGTAATAGGAATCGATTTGGAAGCTGAGATGAACAAAGGATTAAAAGTACGATATATGAATACGCGAAGTATAAGAAGTAAAGTGGATGAGCTTGAGGCTCAGTTAGAGATTGGTAGGTATGACATTGTCATGATTACAGAGACGTGGTTGCAGAAGGATCAGGACTGGGAACTGAATATTCGGGGTTATACGTCCTATAGAAAGGACAGGCAGGTGGGCAGAGTAGGTGGGGTAGCTCTGTTGGTGAGGGATGGAATTCAGTCCCTTGTGAGGGGTGACATTGGGACTGACGATGTAGAGTCACTGTGGATAGAGTTGAGGAATTGTAAAGGTACGAAGACACTAATGGGAGTTATCTACAGACCCCCAAACAGTAGCCTGGATATAGGGTGTAAGTTGCAGCAGGAGTTAAAATTGGCATGTAACAAAGGTAATGCCACTGTAGTTATGGGGGATTTCAATATGCAGGTAGACTGGGGAAATAGGTTGGTTCTGGACCCCAAGAAAGGCAGTTTGTAGAGTGCCTCCGAGACGGATTCTTAGAGCAGCTTGTAATGGAGCCTACCAGAGAGAAGGCAATTCTGGACTTAGTGTTGTCCAATGAACCAGATTTAATAAGGGAACTCAAGGTAAAGGAACCGCTTGGAGGTAGTGACCATCATATGATTCATTTTAATCTGCAATTTGAGAGGGAGAAGGTTAAACCAGGAATGTCAGTGTTGCAGTTGAACAAAGAGGTTTATGAAGGCTTGAGAGAGGAGCTGGGCAAGGTCGAAGGGAAAGGGATCTTAGCAGAAATGACGGTGGAACAGCAATGGCAGGAATTTCTGGGCATAATCCAGAAGATGCGGGATCATTTCATTCCAAAGAGGATGAAAGATTCTAAGGGGAGTAAGAGGTAACCGTGGGTGACAAGAGAAGTTAGAGATGGAATGAAACTAAAAGAAAAGATGTATAAGATAGCAAAGAGTAGCGGGAAGCCAGAAGATTGGGCAACATCCAAAGGACAACAGAAGATAGCTAAAAGGGCAATACGGGCTGAAAAGATGAGGTACGAAGCGAAGCTGGCCAAGAATATAAAGAAGGACAGTAAAAGCTTCTTTAGGTATGTTAAGAGAAAAAGATTAGTAAAGACAAATGTGGGTCCCTTGAAGGCAGAAACGGGTGAAATTATTATGGGTAACAAGGAAATGGCGGAAGAGTTGAACAGGTACTTCGGATCTGTCTTCACTAAGGAAGACACAAACAATCTCCCAGATGTATTAGTGGACAGCGGATCAAGGGAGACAGAGGAACTGAAAGAAATTTGCATTAGGCGAGAAATAATATTGGGTAGACTGATGGGACTGAAATCTGATAAATCCCCAGGGCCTGATGGTCTGCATCCCAGGGTACTCAAGGAGGTGGCTCAATAAATCGTGGACGCATTGGTGATCATTTTCCAATGCTCAATAGATTCAGGATCAGGTCCTGTGGATTGAAGGGTGGCTAATGTTATCCTACTTTTCAAGAAAGGAGCGAGAGAGAGAAAATGGGGAATTATAGACCAGTTAGCCTGACATCGGTGGTGGGGAAGATGCTGGAGTCAATTATTAAAGACGTAATAACGGCGCATTTGGATAGCGGTAACAGGATTGGTCCAAGTCAGCATGGATTTGTGAAAGGGAAATCCTGCTTGACTAATTCTCTGGAATTTTTTGAGGATATGACAGGTAAAAATGGATGAAGGAGAGCCAGTGGATGTAGTGTATCTAGACTTTCAGTAGGCCTTTAATAAGGTACTACACGGGAGGTTGGTGAGAAAAATTAGAGCACCTGGTATTGGGGGTAGGGTATTGACATGGATAGAGAATTGGTTGGCAGACAGGAAGCAAAGAGTAGGAATAAACGGGTCCTTTTCAAAATGGCAGGCAATGGAGAGTGGAGTGCCGTAAGGCTCGGTGCTGCGGCCGCAACTATTTACAATATATATTAATGATTTGGATGATGGAATTAGAAGTAACACTAGCACGTTTGCAGATGACACAAAGCTGGGTGGCAGTGTGAACTGCGAAGAGGATGTTAGGAGGTTGCAGGGTGACTTGGACAGGTTGAGTGAGTGGGCAAATGCATGGCAGATGCAGTTTAATGTGGATAAATGTGAGGTAATCCACTTTGGCGGCAAAAACAAGGAGGCAGATTATTATCTCTATGGCGTCAGATTAGGTAAAGGGGAAGTGCAATGAGACCTTGGTGTACACCAGTCACTGAAAGTAATCGTGCAGTTACAGCAGGCAGTGAAGAAAGCTAATGACATGTTGGCCTTCATAACGAGGAGTTGAGTACAGGTTGAATACAGGAGCAAAGAAGTCCTTCTGCAGTTGTCTGGGGCCCTGGTGAGACCACATCTGGAGTATTGTGTGCAGTTTTGGTCTCCTAATTTGAGGAAGGACGTCCTTGCTATTGAGACAGTGCAGCGTAGGTTCACACGGTTAATCCCTGGGATGGAGGGACTGTCATTTGAGGAAAGACTGGAAAGACTAGGCATGTATTCACTGGAGTTTAGAAGGATGAGAGGGGATCATATAGAGATGTATAAAATTATAAAAGAACTAGACAAGCTAGCTAGATGCAGGAAAAATGTTCCCAATGTTGGGGGAGTCCAGAACCAGGGGACACAGTCTTAGAATAAAGGGGAGGCTATTTAAAACTGAGGTCAAAAGAAACTTTTTTACCCAGAGAGTTGTGAATTTGTAGAATTCTCTGCCACAGAAGCCAGTGGAAGCCAATTCACTGGATGAATTTAAAAGAGAGTTAGATAGAGCTCTAGAGGCTAGTGGAGACAAGGGATATGGGGGGAAGGCAGGCACAGTTTACTGATTGTAGATGATCAGCCATGCTCGCAATGAATGGTGGTGCTAGCTCGAAGGGCCAAATGGCCTCCTCCTGCACCTATTTTCTATGTTTCTGCAGCCATTCTTAAATTGCCTGCAAAATCCCAAACCATGTCCACGAGTACCAATGTCCCTGAATCTTATTTCCTTGGCATTTTAGAAGCATGCAAATGCTGACACCAATTCTGCTCTGACTGGAAAAGGGCTCTGGAAGCCTGATGATTTGGGCACCTTGTTTTCTTAATATTGATGGACATTTTACAAATATTGAGACCAGATTCGTGCTCAGTTCACCATTTGATGTAACCACAGTGCCATACGTGTTTAGTCACATTTCACTTGTAAAAATGAATAACAGTTATTTGTTAGCTTTTTACTCGTGTTATTAACTTTAATTGATACTTATAATATATCTGTATTCCTAATCGTTCTTGTCCTGTTCCCATAATAGACACTGATTTTCCAAGAAATTCGTATCTTTACTCTTATTCTTAACAAAATATGTTACTTTGCACCTACATATTGAAGTTACTGTGCACATTGCAGGCATATACATCATAATGATTGTTGTCCTTCCCCATATTAACTATACTTTCTAATTTTTAGTTTTAGTTTAAAGATACAGCATTGAAACAACCCCCTGCGTCACACCAAGTCCACGCTGACCAGAGATCACGCATTCACACTAGTTTTATGTTACCCATTCCCTACAAACTAGGGGGCAATTAACTGGAAAAACTGCAGGAGTTTGGGATGTGGGAGGAAACCCACGTGATAACACAGGGAGAACATGCAAGCTCCATACAGAAAGACAACCGAGGTTAGGATTGTACTCTAATCTCTGGCCCTTTGAGACAGCAGCTCTATCAGCTGTGCCCCTGTGCCGCTTAGTGTAAAAGAATTTATCCTTGTGGAATATATATATCTTATAATCGATTGCTAATCCTGATGTTAGCTTTAGGCCCTTCCTTCTATTTTCCATTCTGTCGCCAATTTTCTATCCTTTCATTGAATTACAAAAGCTGTACCATGATCTTGAAACAGAAGCCTGATCTGTAACTTTAGATAGTGCACATGGATGCTTTGTTGATGTGTTCCTTTTTTTCAACATATGAGTAGCTATCAAAGTAAAAATCTTGATCTTGTTTATAGAACATGTCGTGTCCCCATTCCAGATAGATTATTTTGCAGAGCTGTCGTAAAATAACCATGGGATTAAAAATAGTGCAAATGTTACCTTTTTGGAATGTATTGGGTTTGCTGTTAAAGAGCAGTCAATTTGTTAATTTGCAGTTAATGCATTATGACAGTAATGACTTTTGATGATTGTTGTGCCAAGGGATTAATCATTGATTGCATTGTAGATTGAAAGATTTGCAAAAAAAAAGTAAATTAAAATTGCATACCTTATGTTGTAGCTATTGCAACTTTACTGGAGGAAAGGTGACAGTCATATGTTGGAATTAAAATAGTTGCTGGAAAGAGGAGAATTTCTCCTAATCTGACCAAATCTCCCCTTTGCAGTTTCTACTTCCCTCCTATTTAGTTAATGCATTTACTATATCTGCTTTCTATCAGACAATTCACAAAAGATCAATATGCTATTCTTATTCGGGTAAAGATTTTGGTTATTCCTTTTCTCGGCGTAGTGAGCACGACTGAGTAGAGAACAACAGGTTATACTGCGGCGGCTGTGTGCTGTTGGGGATTTCCTCAGTTGATGACTGAATTCCAAAGTAGCATATGGCCTGGGGGAAGTTTTAATTTGGTTGCCTGCTACTTGATCTCCTCTGCTGTTGCTCACTGACAAAGATTGTTCTCCTTAAGTTAATATGTCTCCCACTCTATTTTTGACTTGACTGTACATCTTTCACATGTGTTGTCATGTTATTGAACATTTTATTTTCTTGTGTTTCTTCATTCCTTTTACTCCTCTGTCTTCAAACTGTTGTGTGGTGTTTGTGAGACTAGAGGAGCTGTCAGCCTCATGTAAGAGAGGGATTAAGATTTTCCAGTTGATTGATTGGCTTCTGGTTGACATGTACTTGTGCGATTATTGTGTTTAACAGAAGTTCCTTCAAGTATGGTGTTAACCATAGAAGAACCTGCTAATATCTAATATCTAGATTGGGTCAAGATACTGGAGTTCCGGTTGTGCTCATACAAGGGCACTAATAGATTTTTTGCCAGGAGAATATATGGGTTATAGTGCTTACTCATCATTTTTTTTGGTAGTTTAGTTTATTATTGTCATGTGTACTGAGGTACAGTGCAAGCTTTTGTTTTTATTTGAGTGCTATCGGCACAGCGGCAGAATTGCTGCCTTACAACGCTGGAGACCCGGGTTCGATCCTGACTTGGGTGTTTGTATGGAGTTTGTCTGAACTCTCCGTAACCTGCATGGGTTTTCTCCGGGATCTCCGGTTTCCTCCCACATTCCAAAGACAAACAGATTTTTCGGATAATTGGCTTGATATAATTGTAAATTGTCCCTAGAGTTAATGAGCAGGGGTTGCTGGTCAGCGCGGACTCGGTGGGCTGAAGGGCCTTTTACCGCACTGTCTCTCTAAACTAAACAGTCAAAGAAAAGATTGACGTGATTACAATCAAGCCTTCCACAAAGCACAGATAATAGGCACAACATTTAGTGCAAGATTAGTCATTTAGTCCAATTAAAGATAGTTTAGGGTCTCCAATGAAGTAGATGGGAGGTCAGAACTGCACTTGAGTAGATGAGAGGACCTTTCAGTTGCCTGGTAATAGCTATTTGTTTCTTACAAGGATATGCATTCACTCTTATTCCACTGCCCATTCATGCAACATGATAGTATTAATTTTAACAATTTTGTCGTCATGCCTTTTAAAACATATTGTGGATTCAGCTTTCAATATCAGGATAACTCTCTGCATTAAAATCCCTGATCTTCGTGGTTGTCATAATGATCAAAGTGATATTTTTCTGTCATTCCCATTTATCTTGTCAAATCCCCTCTTGATTTTGATCTCCCTTGCCTTTGCCAACTCTGCTCTATTGAAATTAATTTTAGTTCCTTTTATGTTGCATCATAGCTGGAACCTCGCAGACCTGCTATCATAGTAAATACAAAAAACTGGAGTAACTCAGCGGGACAGGCAGCATCTCTCGAGAGAAGGAATGGGTGACGTTTCGGGTCGAGACCCTTCTTCAGACTGGTTAGGGATAAGGGAAATGAGAGATGTAGACCGTGTTGTTGGGAGATAAAGAACAATGAATGAAAGATATGCAAAAAAAGTTGCGATGATACCTGTAATCTGGGTTGGGTCCGAACTGGGATGTCAGCAACTGGAGCTGGAATCCACGAGGTGGAAGATGGAGATGCAGGCAAGCACTGAGAAATCACACATGGCTGTGGTAGTGAGTCTGTGCTAAAACGTGGTCGTATCCGAACTGGGATGTAACCAGACTCGCTATCACAACCAAGTATGTTTTCTCACTGCTTACCTGCTCCTCCATCTTCTACCTTATGTACTCCAGCTCCGGTTCCAGACATCCCAGTTCGGACCCAACACGGATTACAGGTATCATCATTACTTTTTTGCACATCTTTCATTCATTGTTCTTTATCTCTCCACGTCGCCGTCTATATCTCTCGTTTCCCTTATCCCTAACCGGTCTGAAGAAGGGTCTTGACCCGAAACGTCACCCATTCCTTCTCTCCAGAGAGGCTGCCTGTCCCGCTGAGTTACTCCAGCTTTTTGGTGTCTAACTTCGGTTTAAACCAGCATCTGCAGTTCCTTCTTGCACATCATAATATCTATCTCTAGGTTGATCAGTCTGAAGAAGGGTCTCGACCCGAAACGTCACCCATTCCTTCTCTCCTGAGATGCTGCCTGATCTGCTGAGTTACTCCAGCATTTTGTGAATAAATACCTTCAATTTGTACCAGCATCTGCAGTTATCTTCTTATAGTAACTATCTCTGTTCCCTTTTCGTAAAATAATATTCAAACCACCATCAAACTTATGATAACATTTTCTTGTTATAGCAAAAATAGGATTTCATCAACATTTTCAGTTATTTTTTTCATCTAAAAAATTCAATTTATTCCTTTATTCCTTTGACGAATGTTCCATTTTAACTTCCCCAGGACAAATCATAGCACATTAAACCTGACATCTGTTGCCTAATATTCCTGTCCAAATCTTGTATTAATGTCTTCACTGTTAATCATACTCATTCATTTAACCTAATCAGCACAATTTGATCATGAGACAAGCACATCTGTGGCCACTTTGGAGAACTGGTCCTCATGCTGACCACTGGAGGCCATTCTTGTTCATATCGCTCTAACTAAAAATCATTCAATGTCAGTAGTTTTCTCTTATATTAAATTCATTCTCAAAATCTGTGCTTAAAGCAGAACCTGCAATTTAATTATCAATAAAAACAAGCTCATTGTTACGTGCACTGAACAATCTGTATCTTTGCAAGTGTGTGTTAATAATGTCCTTATAATGGTTCTGAAGATGCTTATTTGAAATCAACTATTTTTTTTTAAAAAGCAACAGATTCTTTTGATTTAAAGCAAAAATTGAAAATGCTGCAAGCACAAGCTGTTTAGGCAGCTTTTTTGACAGAGATGCCAAGTTGAGGTTTTCAAAGCAAGTGCTTTTTGAAGTGCAGAAATGCAAATAGGGGTTAGATCAAATCCAGAAGCTTGCGGTAAAATCATAAAAAATAAAGCAGGACTAAGCCACATGATTCTACCATTCAGTAAGATTACGGCTGATTCTTTGTTTTGAACTCAAAAGTTGTGCCCCCAGTCCTCTTTGTGACCAAAAATCGATCAGTGTCATTGCTGAATATAGTCAATAACTGAATTCCGTCAGGACAAATCTTTTGTTCGTTTGTTTGTTTTTATGTCTTGACTGTTTGTAAAGCGTCTTTGAGTATTTTGAAAAGCGCTATATAAAATAAATGTTTATTATTATTATTATTATATTACATAATACCCTCTGCATCAGAAATTTCTTCCCACCTTAGCTCCAAATGTCCGACTTCTCATCTTGAGACAGTGATCTCTATTTCCAGTTTCTCCAACTGCAGTGACAAGATCTTTGGTCTTCCGTGCCTCAAAGTAAAACTGATAATCTGCTACCCTGTTGTTGGGAAGTCACTTTAGTTCATCATTTGGCTCACCTGATTCTATTTCCAGCAGTCCCTTATTTTTCCCTTGAGGATCTATTGCTGTGAGATTACTAATTACTGTTTCATCACACAGAACATCTAAGATAGCTTAATCTCTGGCTGTTCACATTACTCATTGTTCCAGAAAATTGTCCTGAATGCATTCTCCAAACTCATCCTGTAAACTGCTTTTACTAATTTGGTTTTCCCAGTCTATATGAAAGTTAAATTTCATCCTCTACTCAAAAATATTGTACGCAAGAATATATTTTTATTTCATGATAATCTGCTACCCTGTTGTTGGGAAGTCACTTTAGTTCATCATTTGGCTCACCTGATTCTATTTCCAGCAGTCCCTTTAAACATACAGGCGTATTGTTTGCTTTAAACATACCAGGCCCTGTTTCCAGCAAACCCTTTAAATTTATGGGGCTTTGTTTCCTCCACTTCCTTTAAATTCACCAGATTCACTGGAAAATGTACAATACCGCTGCGTGCCATCTGAAAAAAAAGTAAATTAAAAGCCTGTTCTTGCATTATTATGAGTAATATCCAATAGTTCCGAAAACCTGTTTGTCACTACCAAACTTCTGCGTGTGCCAGATTATTGAGGTTTTACTGTAAGCCTCGTGTAATTAAATGTAATTCTTAAATTTCTTGATTAGTTACAGTCAAGTCACTTTCATCGAAGACTTTTAACAATTCTCCATGGAATCATAATTTGTTGCGAAATTTGAAATATATCTTTAAATCCTTGCTGCTATTTATGTATGGGGAAACGTACTGTATTATACTAATTTTCCAATGTAATTCTACAATACATACTCCAATACTCATAATTGGATTTAATTAAGTTCATAATTCCAGTTTCGGACTGAAATGTTTTCCAAAAGTGCATGAAAAATTCTGTGATCATTATTTTTCCCTTGAGGATCTATTGCTGTGAGATTACTAATTACTGTTTCATCACACAGAACATCTAAAATAGCTTAATCTCTGGCTGTTCACATTACTCATTGTTCCAGAAAATTGTCCTGAATGCATTCTCCAAATTCATCCTGTAAACTGCTTTTACTAATTTGGTTTTCCCAGTCTATATGAAAGTTAAATTTCATCCTCTACTCAAAAATATTGTACGCAAGATTATTTTTTAATTTCATGATAAGTATTGTTGCTGTTTGTTTTGGGCACTTCTTACAACATGCCGTCACCCATTCGGATTCCTATCACTTGCCAGACATAGCCCTGCCCCCACCTCCTTGCCAGCTGTCTTCCCCAGTACAATCAGTCTGAAGAAGAGTCCCGAACCAAAACGTAGTCTATCCATGTCATCCATAGATGCTGCTGATCCGCCGAGCACTTTAAGTTCTACTCAAAATTTAGCATCTGCAGTTCCTTGTGCCTAAAGTTCTAAATATGGTGTGAAGAAAAATAGTACAAGGTGAAAAGCATATGTATAAGAAGATACTAAGGGGCAAAGCAAAAGCAGTGTGAATTGTTGCTTGCCTTATTACAGTGCAAGGCAGAGTAGGGTTTACAAATCGGACATAACCTATCAGTGCTTACTCTTGTAGGATAATAACTGCAGATGCTGGTACAAATCGAAGGTATCACAAAATACTGGAGTAACTCAGCTGAGTTACTCCAGCGTTTTGTGAGTGCTTACTCTTGAGTCATTGTCCCATAGAGCTGGCTTTATCAGGAATTGGACGGGGTGATGAGGTTATTTGTTGATTTAGTGATTCTATAGTCAGAAATGTATATATTGGTTATATATTGCGTATATTATATATATATATATTGCTTCTATGGCTTCATCTGCCAGTTCATTCCTGATGTGGAAACCCTCTGAGTGAAAAGGTTGCCCCAGAGGTGACCTCTTAAATATCTCCCCTTTTACTTTAAGCCTCTGGTTTTAGATTTCTCTACCCTAGGAAAAAAAATAGCATCCACTTTATCTATGCTCCTCGCGATCATGTAAAGCTCAATAACGCCACTCCTCAGCTATCTGCTCTCCAAAGAAGAGTTCCAGCCTATCCAACCTCTCCTTATAACTCAAGCCTGCAATTCTAGGTAATGTCCTGGTAAATCTCTTCTGCATCCTTTCCTATTTAATGACATCCTTACATAGCTGGGTGACCAGAAACTGCACAAGTACTCCAAGTGTGGTCTCACCAACGGCTGTCCTGCGATCGGCGGGAACGGTGGTGGCGGCCATCTTGTTGGACGCTCTGCTGCCGCCTCTGCGGCGCGCTGTACCATGGGAGGAAGGTCAGGCGCAGGGCATGCCGTGTTTTAAAAAAGTAACAGAAGTGGGTTTATTCACACCACAGGGGAATGGTGAGTAGGGTGGGCCTAAAATTGTCACGCTGTCCTGTACCGTTTTGGCTGTGTAGAGGGCATGGTACACACATAAACATATACACACAAACAATCCAAGAGTTTCAGTAATAGATATAGAGATAGATATGCACCAAATCTCTCTGTTCTGCAACATTCTCCAGGGCTCTACCATTTGCTGTGTAAGTCTTGCCCTGGACCCATGCACCTATACTTCCAGAACTCTAACTTACAGCGACCAGCTGCTTGGGAAGTTATATGTGCTTCATCTGCACAAACCGAGATTGCTCTTTGTATGAGTTTTGTAGCAAAGTTGATTCCTCTCAAAAGGCCCTTCAAATAAAAGATAAATGTGTATGGAGCATTGCCTTGAAATCCTGTCAACTGTCACCATTGTGGAATTGTCATGGTAATGCTAATAACAGCAAATGGGTGATTGACAAGGTCACTATGTTTCTTCCTGCCGCGTGTGATAGGAGGAATGTTTGGCCGTGTCTCCAGAGGCATTGATCCTCTCCCGTAGATTAGGGGAGCTGGCTCTACTGAACTGGCAAGTGAGCCTTCATTGTAAAAGATGCTCTCCGCGTTGCATTTACTGCTTTGGGTCCTGGCATGCAAACCTACTCAGCAGCCAAAGGCCAATGCCAAAGTAAACAACCAGTTTTCCACCATTGGTGGTCAAGGAACACAGACTCTGCTGAAGATTTAGAAAATCCTACTTTCAAACACAACACAGTTCAGAGACCAACTCTTTGACTTGCTCTCGCCCCAATACACCCCTCAGATACCCTCCAATAATCCTGCTTCTAGCACCCATCCCTACCATATGGTCACAGTGGTAGCAGGATTCAGCACAGAAACAGACCCTTTGACCCACTGAGTTCTCCAGCCATTAAGCACACGTTTACACTAACCCATTAAAAAAAATTCCCTGCATACCCATCAACTCCCCCTCAATCAGTCATTCACCTATATACCAGGGGCAATTTACAGGAGCCAAATAATCCATCACCTTACACATCTTTAGGCAGTGGGAGGAAACCGGAGTTTTCTGGGGAAAACCCACATAGTCATCACAGGAAGAACACGCAAACTGCAATGACAGCAATAGAGGTCAGTATTGAAGCTGGGCCTCTGTGGCTGTGAGACAACCATTGGGCAGCACAATGGCACAACAGGTTGAGCCACCGCCTCACAGCTCCAGTGAGCCAGGCTTAATCACCTGATTTTCACCTCACTGGCAGTGCCTTTATGTAAAGCCTTGAAGCTAATACTGTAGAATCTGTGTGCATAGTCTCAAGCCAAAGACCACCTATGAGAAATAAATAACTTGGAGTAAGAAAGTAAGTGAGAAGGAGAAAGCTAGCGCATGCATTAGGTGAAAGGAAAGCCAATGGATTCAATGATACTTTATTGTCACATGTACAGTGAAATGCTTTGTTTTGCATACGACCCGGTAAATTCATACCACAGACCTCACCTAGGCAGTGCACAAGAGTCGCCGCCTTTCTGGCGCTTATTTAATGTTCGTGCCGTAGAAAAGTAGCAATGTGTTACTGCAGCCACACAAGGCACAAGAGAGCCCACATCTGGAATACTGTGAACAATTTTAGTAATCCTCTTGATCTAAGGATATTACTTAATTAAGGGAAGTTTAGTGAAGATTCACTAGAGTGATTCTAGGTATGGAACAGTTAAACAAGTTAGGACTCTGGTCAGTTCTTTAAGAGCTTGTGAGGTATCTTGGACATAGGTAGGGAGGGATTGGACCACGTGAGATAGGATGGAGTCGAGGTATGTGGAAATTAATTCGATGGGACATGAACAAGCAGAAACAATGTGTCTGCCAAGACAGTTCTGTTTGTGGATTTTGGGGGAAAGATAAAATCGGGCCGTGCGGAGCTGGGGAACGATAATGTTGGAGGCTTAGAGGGCAGAGAGCCGGAAGTGATGAAATCAGTAATGGAGTGTGATATTAAAGTCTGGTGCTTATCCGTGGGTTCATGGTCCAAGGATAAGTAGGAGGAAGTGAGCGAGAGTCGTCGTCTGGCCTCAGTCCGGTAGAGGTCAGCACGCCAGACTACCACGGCACCTCCCTTGTCGGCGGTTTTGATTATCCAGTTAGGGTTGCTGCAGAGTGAGCGGAGGGCTGTGCGTTCGGGGGGGGGGGGGGGGGGGGGAAGAGGTTTGAGTGAGTAAGGGGAGTGGAATATTTGAGGCAGTTGATGTCATGCTGGCAGTTGGAAATGAAAAGATCTAGAGAAGGTAGAGGGCCATCCAGGGGAGTCCAAGAGGAGGGGATCCATTGGAGACAGGAGAAGGGGTCATCACTGAGTGGTGAGGATTCCTTCCCATAGAAAAAGGCCCAGAGGTGTAGGCGACGGATGAAGAGCTCTACATCGTGGTGGACCCGGAACTCGTTGAGGTGGGATCAGAGAGGAACAAAGGTGAGGCCTCTGCTGAGGACAGACCGTTCTGTATGAGAAAGGGGGAGGTCAGGGGGATGGGTCTGAAGATGGGTCTCGACCCAAAACGTCACCAATTCCTTCTCTCCAGCGATGCTGCCCGACTCGCTGAGTTACTCCAACATTTTGTGTCTACCTAGGACTCTGGTCACAAGTTTAAAAGAGCAAGAGACATTTGGAAGGCAAAACTTGTGGAAGAGTCCAGAACGAGAAGGTCTCAGAATCAGGGGGTGGCATTTACAATTGAGGTGGGGAAGTGTTTTTTCTTATTGAATGGGGGGGGGCGAGAGGATTTGTCTTTTGATGCTCCTGTCCTTGGAGTTTTGAGAAAAGATTATTTGATATATTTAAAGCTGATAGATTCCTAATCAGTAACGGAATCAAGGATTATGGGGAAAGGTCAGGAACGTAGATGAAAATTGAAACAAGGAACTGGAGATTTACACAATAGGACCTAAAGTGCTGGAGTAACTCAGCGGGTCAAGCAGCATCTCTGGTGACCAAGGACAGGTGATGTTTCAGGTAAAGACCCTTCTTAAGCTACGAACCTATTGAATGGCAAAGCAGGCTCAAGAGCTGAATGGCTTACGTCTGCCACTCATTTGTATGGTCTTCATGATTCAAGAGAAGTAAGATCATAAGGGTTAGGAGCAGAATTGGGCCATTCGGCCCATCAAGTCTACTCTGCCATTCAATCATGGCTGATCTAGCTCTCCTAACCCCATTCTCCTGCCTTCTCCCCACAACCTCTGACACCTGTACTGATTAAGAATCTATTTCTGCCTTAAAAATATCTACTGACTTGGCCTCCACAGGGTGGCAAAGAATTCCACAGATTCACCACTCTGACTAAAGAAATTTCTCCTTAACTCCTTCCTAAAAGAACGTCCTTTAATTGTGAGGATATGACCTAGTCCTAGACTCTCCCACTAGTGGAAACATCCTCTCCACATCCACTCTATCCAAGCCTTTCACTATTCTGTATGTTTCAATGAGGTCCTCCCTCATTCTTCTAAACTCCAGCAAGTACAAGCCCAGTGCTGGCAAACACTCATCATAGTAAGGTAAGGCACCGACTCAGTAAGGTGCCGTCTAAAAAAGATTTTTGGAAATTTGAAACCATTTCTTGCCGTTTTGGCGAATGGTTATTTTGGTTCTTCTTAGGTATTTACATATGCAGGAGTGGTTATTAAGCATCTTTTCTGCTTTTTATAAATATTAGGTTTTTTTCTGGCATTTAATTTCTGTTTAACACAGCAAAGAAATATATTCAAAACAATATCCTGTTACCCAGATTTCTATTTATGATAGACCTTCATAAATGAAAATTTTGCAACTACATTTTCTTTTGCTCTGACTCTGATTCTCCTTCAGCCATGTATCCACTCTTGTATTGAAGACCTGTCTGTGTGCTTATTGTGTGCAACTATTGTTTTATTGAAATATGTATGATCACAAAAAACTATACAGCCTTTCTTGCAGTCCACTCTTTGTGGGTGAGCAGAATGCATCATGGGGTCAAGTGAAATCGCAGGCAGGGTGATGTGTTATGACCTTGAAACATGGTTTTCTCAAGAAGAGTCTGCGCTTTTGCCATTGCATTTGTGTTTCCTGGTTGTATATGTTGCGGCTGGCAGTAGTGAATGGCACCTATTGAATGACACAATTGGAACTTTGGTGTGTCACTGCAGTTTGCAATATTATGGTCTGTTCCTAGGCCAAGGCTACAAAACATTGCAGGATTATTACGTGGGAGCATAGAATAGTTGGAAACCGTCCTGTCCTTGTTCTTTCTACCTGATGCTTATGCAGCTTTGCTGAATTTCCAGACGACCTTACAGCAGTAGCAGTGGTGGTATATGGAAATGTAGAAAGCCATGGAACTGATTGAATACAATTTTGTGAGTGGGCCTTGTGGTGAGGGTGGGAGATGCGAGGTAGAAACTAAGTATGTCAACTTCTCTACATCGGCGAGACTAATCGCAGGCTCGGCAATCGTTTCGCTCAACACCTTCGCTCAGTCCACCTTAACCAACCTGATCTCCCGGTGGCTCAGCACTTCAACTCCCCCTCCCACTCCCAGTCTGACCTTTCTTTCATGGGCTTCCCCCATTGTCATAGTGAGGCCCACCGCAAAGGAGGAACAGCACCTCCTATTTCGCTTGGGCAGCTTACACCCCAGCGGTATGAACATTGATTTCTCTAACTTTAGATAGCTCCTCTGTGCCTCTCTTTCCCCTCCCCCTTTCCAGTTCTCCCACTGTCTTCCTGTCTCCAACTACATCCTTTCTTTGTTCCGCCCCCTCCTCTGACATCAGTCTGAAGAGGGGTCTCGACTTCTCTGAAGAAGGGTCTCAACTTCTCTCCTGAGATGCTGCCTGGCCCGCTGAGTCACTCCAGCATTTTGTGATACCTTCGATTTGTACCAGCATCTGCAGTTATTTTCCTAGAAACTAAGTAATGTGTGCCTGTAAAATACCTCTACAGAATACTTAATCCTCTTGCTAATGCATGTCTTTGTGTGCTTCTTAAAATAATAATATTAAAGGGAACATTTTAACATTGAGGGAGCCATACAAATAGAAGCCGAGAGCCTCATCTTTTAGCATATGATGAGTCAACATATTTCATCCTTGTAACTAAAGGGCCTGTCCCACTTAGGCGATTTTTTTAGGCGACTGTCAAAGTCGTAGCAGATCACCAAAATTTTCTTTTGCCCTACGACAATGACCATGATCATGCCGAGTCAGGTCGATACAAGTTACTTTTTTTGTGAAACTAGCACCTGGCTAAGAGATTACACCGTCTTCGGAAACATCGCAAAATTCCCACGCTTATCAATGCTTCTCCGGCGTCCTAATTTTCGCTGAAATCACTGACAAGTCTGTAATTACTTGAGAGTTTTGAAATATAACATCTTGCCCGGGTTACTTGAAAACCAAGCTTCACAGTAACAAGGCATAAACTGGATTGACTTCCAGTTTACTAATAGCAGTATTAAGAAATTTAATTTAAAATGTCGTTAAATGGATTTTTGTGCGGAGTGTGGGCATTCTTTGAAAATGTACGGGAGATGCATATCTGGTTTCTGGGTTGCATATCTGGGTTGGGAGCCTACTTTAAAAGTAATTGCAGATGGCCATAAACATCGCAAAATTTCCACGCTTATCTGACCGTCAAACTGTCGCCTCCAATCTACCTGTCAAATGTCCTGACAGTAAATAAATTGGTTAAATACAAGTATTTTATGGTATCTTCAAATGACTTTACTTAATTTAATATTACCTGCTTCTAAATGCATCTGCGACAACCTAGCAAATCTGGGGACAGCATGCGACAGCGCCGCAATAAGTAACGATACCTGGCGACAAGCCAGCTATCGCTGAGAAATTTCTATCCGGAAAATTTCTCAGCGGCACGCCGAGATCCACTACGATTCTTTGAAGACTTCTCACGATCATGCCCTCGACACCCCGGCGATCGGTCGGCGACAGCCTAGTCGCCGGCAGTCGCCTTAAAATCGCATGTGGGACAGGCCCTTAAGGCTCTATACTTTTCTGAAACCCCAGGTTAGGGAGAGGATAAAAAAGGCATGGTTCATCCTGTTGATTGCTGTACTGCGGAGATATGAGCTGGAATTGAGCCCTGTATCTTTTCCACCATTCAGTGAGGTGGTTTATCTTTGCCTTAACGCCAACTATGCCCATTTCCCCTGACACCTTTAATTCAAATTAATTATTAACTGAACATCAGCTGCTGTTTGTGGAACAGTTCCAGACTTCTTCCTACCCACTATTTGCAAAAGTGTTTCCTAACTTCACTCTCGAAAGACCTGGTTGTAGTTTTTTAACTACAGTTACAGTGTGAGACCCAGTTGTTTCTGTCTGCCGTCTCCATTACTTCCCCTTATTATTTTCAGTACTTTTTATTTGTCACTTTTTACATGTGTAGACTTCAAATGGGGGACAGGAGTGGATGAAGCTGTCTTATGCAGAAGTCAAATAGGTTACTACAGAGTTGCAGATTGTTATTGTGAACCCAGGTAGTACATGTCTTTAAGAGCAATGGATGATTTAAGTGAAACGAAGTGATATCTTTATTGGCTAGGCTGCCTTGTTTTGAAAACATTGTCCAACAGAACAACAGAGCTTGACTTTGCTGTTTTAGGATATTTGAACTCTGATGTTTGTTCTTCCAGTAGCTGATCAGTCGCTTATAATGATATAAACCATATCTACTAGTTGTTTTAATTCTATATTTGTATTGATTTATTCAAATTATGGGGGACATAATAACATACAGCCTGTGACAGAAGGCAATATCTTGGGAGTTGATCACTGACAAGGCATTGGACTAGTTGGAGACTTAAACTTAAAGCAGCATGTTGATTTTGGTTCCTTAAGTCCAATGTAAAAGAACTGATTACTTGAATTTGAACTCTGGTGGACTTTCAAATTGTGCTTCTGGACCAAAAATCCTGGCTGCAACACCTGTAACATAACCACTGAACCGCTGTAACCTATAACAAGTACAGAAAAGGGAACCTTGTGAAAGCAATAGGAATAAGAGGTCAGGTGTAGGGGAGAGGGGAGAAGGCTAGGAGAGAGGAGGGGCAGGACAAAGCATGGCAGGTAAGAGGTCCACACAGTGGAGTGGGTTTTGATAGGCAGATGATTTGGACAAAGGCCAGAGTTTTGAGACGAAACGATTAAAGAGCTGCAAATTGTGCAGCCAGAAGAAGGAATATAGGTGGAGGAAGATGGGACGGGAGAAATAGGTGTGAGTTTAGGTGGGGCATGGGGGAGGGGGGTGGGTTGGGTGTGAGTGAGAAAGGGGAAGGGGGAGTTATTAGAGGTTACCAAAAAATGGAGAATTCATTGTTCATACTGTTGGGTTGTAAGCTACCCAAGCAGAATATGAGGTGCTGTTCCATTTTGCTTTGGGCCTCACTCTGGCAATGGAGGAGGCTCAGGGCAGAAAGTTCGGTATAGGAATGGGAAGGGGAGTTAAAATGGTTAGCAACTGGGAGATCTGTTAGGCCTTGACGGACCGAGCGCACGTGTTCGGCTAAATTAGTTTGGGAGTTCCACGTGCAAAAGCTGTACAACTTCAGCCATACCTGCTGAAACCTTCGGACCATTTGTTGCTGGACTTCAATCAAACACATTTTCACTCCATGTTTATCACCCAAGATGCTTTTAAAAAGTTGTGCTGAACAGAGGGAACAGAGGCCCTTGAAGATAGAGAAGGGATAAATAGTCCTTGGCTCATTCCTGCTCAAGTTGGTCCATGTCTGTGTCTCTTTCCAACCTTTGATCTTCTAAAATAATTTTAATATCATGCAAAACAACGTGGAAGCTACACTATTCCATCAATATGCTGCATTGTGAGATACACTAGTATGTTAAAATAGTATTCCTTAGAAATCAAGCACTTAGTGGCCATTGTAGACACAGGAACTGCAGATACTGGTTTATAAAGAGAGAAAAATGTGCTGGAGTAACTCAGTGGGTCAGGCAGCATCTCTGGAGAACATGGATAGGTTTTGGGACAGGGCCCTATTTCAGACTGATTGTGGTAGGTGGGAAGAGAGGTGGGGAAGTGGTGGAAACATTTTTTGTGCATCTTCTCTCCTTTCCCTCACAGCCTTATATCTTCTTCCCACCTGGTCTTTGTCCACCCACCTGCCAATCAACCACTCTTCCCCCCCCCCCCCCTCACCTGCATCACACGCCTGGCTTTGTCCCTCCCTCGCCTCTACTTCCAGCTTTCAACCCCCCCCCCCCCCACTACAATCAGTCTGAAGTAGGGACCCAACCTAAAATGTCACCTATCCATGTTCTCTTGAGATGCTGACTGACACACTGAGTTACTCCAGCATTTTGTGTCTTCACTTATTGTCCATTGCTGGTTGCTCTAATGAAGGTGGCAGTGAGCTGCTTTGAATCTCTCTGATCTATTTAGTAAAAATGCTTTTAAGGTGTTAGGAAGGGACATGCACAATTTTGCCTTGAACAAATCAATGTTGCAAACAGAGTCAGCATGGTGTGATAAAGTAAACAAATATGAGTTGGTGATATTCCAGTGCATCTGTGCATTCCTCCAAAATCCCTCAACATGATTAAATTAAAACTGACAGAACTACACAACTTAAGCCACTGCAGTTTGATTGTCATGATTTCTTCTTCAAAATTGTTATTAAATGTTTTTTAATAATAATATAATAATAAACATTTATTTTATATAGCGATTTTCCAAGTGCTCAAATACGCTTTACAAAAACAGTCATGACATAAAAACAAACAGACGAACTGTCCTGACGGAGAAGCGGCGAACAAATAGCGCCAGCGTCCTCTCACGTCAGGGTCCGGCAGTAGACAATAAAAACACAAGACACACAATTTCAATTTTAACACAAACAGCCATCACAGTGATTGCTCCAGGCACACCCTCACTGGAAGGCAAAGAAAAGTCTTATCTCCTCCTCATGCTTCTCCCATGGTGCCACGAGGCGATCGAGGCTCCCGACTCTTGACGCCCCCACCGGGCGATGGAAAGTCCCAGGCCGAGCCGAGCAGGCCGATGAAGGTCCTGAGCCCCCACCGGGCGATGGAAAGTGCCGCGGCCAGGCCACGCAGGGCGATGAAGGTCCTGCGAGCGGGTCAATCAAACCTCGCGCTCCGGGGCAGTCGAAGCTGCTACGGCTGGAGCTCCCGAAAGCCGGTCGCCAGCCAGGGACCTGCGAACTCCAGATGTTGCGGTCTGCAGGGCCCACGGCCGAAGCCTCCGAGATGGTAAGTCCAGGCCCTGCGACCGGAGTCTTCAAGGTCGATCCCAGCTGGTGGCCGCCGACTCCACGGTGTTAGGCCGTAGCACGAACGGAGATACGACACGGTAAAGGTCGCATCTCCGTTGGGGAGGAGATTAGAAAAAAAAGTTTCCCCCACCACCCCCCACATAACAGAGCTAAAAATAAATCAAAACATACATTTAAACGATAACAAAAGACAAAAACAAAAATTGTTTTCTGTAAGAAACCTGTGATCAAGGATAAAATGTAGAACTACTACATTATTGACTTCTATTTCTTGTAAATGATACAGAACATAATCAAGGAGAAGTTTGAATTGATTGCAAAAAAATCCATTTCATTACCAGAATAGGTATATGTAAAGGTTAACACACTTGTCAGTGTTGTCAGAGTTTTGCACTTGTCCTTACTGTTGTTTGATAATTTTATTCTTATAGGTAACTTTCAAACATGATTCATCGACTGTGGAAGTACAGGATGATCACATCAAGGGACCACTCAAGGTATGAACTCACATTCTTATATATTGCTTCCACATTATTTTAATGATTGAGGGAAATAAATCCCAGGACCTATAATAGCAGTTTGTAATATCTATACTGATCTATTGAGTGAATTTTATTGATTATTCTTTTGGCCATATCCCACCCATCCAGTTAATACACCTTGTAAATATGTACCCAGGTGAAAGTTGCTGCATCACTTCTCAAAATCGCTCGGGAATAAATATTCTAATTATCGCATGATGTGCATTTTGTCTCTGACTGTTTTTATTTGGCATTTGACTATGTTAATGTTCTGTTGGAAATTAGGATACTGTAAAGATCTTATTTTTAGTTTTTACAAAATTCACATAGCAGGAAATGTTGAGTGCAGAGATTTTATTATGGTAGTGGTTGTGGGAAGAGAGGGAAAATAACTTTATTAATGAGGACAGAAATTATTCTCAGTGATCAAATTAACTTTTGAGGTGATGGGAGAGCTGGAAATCAATGTAGGTCACCAAAGATGAATGAATGGGATTTCTTCTATGATCGACTGAGAGCAGTGGAAGGTAGGACACATTTAGATAACCTGATTGATGAAACTGGGAGCTGGCCTTGAGAGCGTTGGCACATTCAAGTCAAAATGTGACAAGGATGTGTGAGCTTTGAGCAAAACACAAAGTGCAGGAGGAATACCGCGAGTCAGGCATCTAGAGAGGTAATGGACAGGCCACGTTTCGGGACAGGATACTTCTTCGGTCTGGAGAAATGGCCCGACCCGAAACGTCCCCTGTCCATTTCCTCCCAAGTTGCTGCCTGTCTGACCCACCATGTTCCTCTTGCACTTGATATTTGCTCAAAATTCCAGCATCTGCAGCCTCTTGTATCTCCACATTTTTGCCTTTTATGGATGATTTTAACTGATTTCATAGAGATGTAAATTGGCCTATGGGTTCATTTTAAGGTCTAGCTTAGTTTACTGGGGATGGAATAAGATGACATGGATGAAGTTGATGGAAAATAAAGTTACTGATAGACTGCCAGTGTTTAGTCTGAAGAAAATTATAGTTAATCTGTGACTAGATGTTGACAAACCTTTCCAACTCGCTGTGGGCTGTTGGAAATGTTATCTTCAAGGAGCAACATTCTTTGAAAAAAGGGACAAGAGGGATCTTTGGAAGACTTTGGAGCTAATGGCAATTATATTGGCTGATGTGGTTTTATGAGATGGAGTATCTACTGGATAGGTTTATTTACTCCCGCCGGGCTAGATATTTGGGGAAGGCAGGCATTTCCCAAGTGGTGACCCACTGCAAAGAGGGTTTACCAGAGTTAGTCGCAGATGATTCTATTTGTGACTTTGAAAAGGTTGTTTTATATAAAGCAAACCTGCTTGGACTGAGTTATTGAGCAGCATGCTAATGGAAAGAGATTTGGCAGGAAACATTCCTTCCCAGAATTTTAGAGGGGAAGAGATGGTGTGAGTGTCTCCCATTGCTACTGTATCCTACAAATAACATTTTCGCTAGAGTGCGCAAATCGTTTCATTGCCAGTTTCCAGATTTTTCAATGCAAAAATTTACATATATTCTACTCTGCTACCCAGTGCCAAGTCTGGAAGAAATCCCATTCACCCCACCCACCCATTGAGTGATTGGGTGATGCATTACATTAGAGGTACCATTTTAATGTGTTGAGTTTCGCTGCTTGTCCAGATGCCAGTGGTTTCAAAATTATTTAAACAATAAAAACCGAAATGATTCATTATGGAAGATGGTTGTTGTAACAGTCAATTAATCCTGACCTTGCCAGTGGCATCCACATATCAGAACAGAAGATTTTTTTTAACTGGCATTAAAGAGAGAAAGACAAGTGTGACATTATTTATGATTAAAATCATACAGAATTAGAATCTGTGGCAGATTGAACTTGACATGTAACAGATGAGATGTGTATTATTGGAGTTTATGATTCTAGTTTTCATATCATGCCTGTTGTAATTCATGCAGTAATTATCATTCATAAAGCTTTGATTTACCCTTTCTGCAAACGGAGTAACCCGTTTCTGATTCTACTGAATGTATTTCTGTCATCCAAATTTACTGCACTAATGTGTAATGTTTATCCAATACTCAGCACCGTGCTGATTTGAATTTATAAATCAAACCCTAATGTGGTTCTGTTCTGTTTCCTGTACCACATTCCTAATATGCTTTTCTTTTAAAGATGTTGGTCTAATGATGCTTATTGGCCTGAAATATCACAACAGAAGCAAAGATTTGTCCGGCCAGTCACCCAGCCATGTCCGTCATTCCAGGAGACCCTAATCCTATTTTTTGCTGAAACACAGAATGTTGTATTCAACCTCCAATCCTGTCCTCACCTGAAACCCAGGCTACTTCAGGTCACATTGATCTTGCCTTTTCCTGAAACTCCATTTGTTCTAGTCCACTCCAATCCTTGCCTGATGTTACATCGCTTGGTTTTTTGATCTGTTCTCATTTTTCTAACATAGAATGTTGAAATTAGCAGTGTCTCTGTGATTCAAATGAGATCAGCTGACATCACAGAGACGGCTGGTGTCACCGGAGACCTTCCTAGTGGCTGATCAATGTAGCATATGGAGGTACTGTGGAAGTACTGCAAAATCAAATTTGCACCCTTCTTTTCATATGCACTTTTTGCAGTTTCTGTTAACAAATTATATCTTCCACTGTGATTATACATTGCATTTCAGTTTGATGTAATGATTCTGAAATGTGCTTTTTTTCCCCCTCTGTTTGACCCTTTAAATGTTATCATCAAAAGCATTGAAAAAGAATCAGATCAGAATTAATACTGCTTTCTCTGTGGCAAAAGTTGGATACGGTTAGCATTCAATTTGCACATAAATGATGGGATTGCCATCTGATTGGGTACACATTTATACAGATCATTGAAGTTTACTCTTTCCCCTTAGAATGAATATTTTTCAGCACTCCTTTTGCTTGAATTTAGACATCATTAGATATCTTAGACTAAGACAGCAAAGCCTCTTCTTGTCCTTGTTTCATATTTCTAAAATGAGTTTCCGGCCAATCTAGACGCAGGGAAGCCTTGCTATTTCTTATTTTTAACAACTTTCCATCTTTTCTTTTTTTCTCCTCCATCAGTTCCCATTACCTTATACTTCCCAAATGTCAGGCAGACTCCATCTCTGCCCCTCCTTAATTGATCACATAAATCAGGAATCCATGATCCTGTTTCTTTTTTCCAGTACTGCACCATGCCCATTGAGTAATCTGGTTTACAGTGTCCACTTGCAATTATGAGTATCTATATTATATTCATCATATGCGCACTATGTTACACAGTTTCTGATGGTTGTCAGATTGAAGGAACTCCTGCAGAACAGGATGAATTCAGCCAACTTGGATGGTGATTGCTCAATTAGGAGACATTGAATTGGCTTGCCTTATTTTCCCTTGAGGCCAAAACATTGGAAACTCAAAGCACCAGTGAGATAATACTGATGGGATATTTCTCCTTGTTGGCAAATCTAGAACCAGGGATCACCTTTTGTTTCCAGCCTTATTGGGAGAGAGGGGCTCCTGCTCAGAATGGGGTTACTTCAATGTGGAATAACAGTGCTAGTTGATATTGACTGAAAAGCTTGCACTGACTTAGATTAGTCAACTGCTTTTAGTATCCTGTAATTCCACCAAGTTGACCACAAAGACCAGTTGATTGTGTTGCATTGCATTGATTGCCCAAGCTGGACTTTATGCTGATTTACAAACATTTTAATTGAATGAGGACAAATGTTAGGTTGGGAAATATATATTTTTAATTTTCAGAATACTGTGCAACCTCTGCAAATAGGCAATCCCCGTAAAATCTGTTATTGTACATGTGCTTTAATTCCTTGTACAAAATGTGTCTCATTTGGGAAAAAAAAACTATTCGGCTTTGAAGCCACTATTTATATTAGTCAATTCCCTCTCCTCACCCCCATACCCATCGCCTACTCCTCTCCAACCCAGCAAACAGAAACACACCGCGGTAATTGGATGCTGGGGAGCTAAAAGCGGAAACTGTTGGAGTGGTATCTGTTGATGAATTCCCCTCATCCATGCTTTTGTGTTTCAATGCTTTTCTGACCATCCACTATTTTATACCCTCTGAAGTGTATTACACCCATTTACTGCTATTTTCATAGACCTGTGAAGCCTTGGGTCCAGTTTAAAATGCAAAATTCTCATCTGCGTTCAAGTACGTTTATGGCCTATGCCGATATCTGTAACTTCAATTCTAAACACTCTAAGAACTTACTGCATCCATGATTTCTTTGGTATCTTTATTTGCAACTGTGCCTTTATCTGTCTGAACCCTAAACTCTGGAAGTCCTTCCCTAATCTCTTCAGCGCTTCAGTTGTCTCTCTTTGACCCAGCGTTTGGTTTTCTGTCCAAATAGCTCATGTTGACTAGACTTCAAATGATCTGATAACATCCCATGAATTTGTTTGGATAATCTTTGCTTCTGGCTACAGTTAGTGACAGTGATATTCCCAGCTGGAGGAGTGTTTGGGTAGTTACCAAGTAATTTGAGACTGAAGTGATATATGTGATTCAGATTGATTTTACGCAAATCATTTTTCTGTAATTATGCTTGGCTTCCTGCAATTTCCAGGAAAATTTGTCTGCTTTTATTGGGGGGAAATAGCTATGGTTTCTGTTTAGCCTGCTTATGAAACAAACTTTTTTCCTGAATATAATTGACTTTGTTAAATGTATAAAAACAGAAGTCTGTCTCACATCATTTGAAGATACATCTACACCACTCCATCCTAACAAACAGAAACTACAAGAAAATACTGTTTTGCTCTCGGGTGATCAAAACCAGTCCAATTAATCATGTGTACCCAGTATTATCTGTAAGGAGACTTCTTTGTGATGTCATCGCTGCCCATTTAGCAACTCTTCCCGCTCCATTTTGAGGAAGACAGTTGGCATCCACTACACCAACAAAAGAGCATTCCAGATATTTGCTACCCTCTGGGGCAAAAAGTATGTTAAAGGTGCTGTCTTAAGAGAAGTTATTGCACGTGATGCTGACCAGAATTTCATTTAGTGAAGTACAGCTGTAAAACAAAGGAGTTTCAGGCTGCCCTGAATATTATTGAGAGTGGGCTCTTTTTTTTCCTGTATACTTGCTCAGTTCTCAAAATGCAAAGTAAACTCCGATCCAACAGCCTTCTTCGTAACCCTTGGTTATGGCAATTTTGAATAATTACAGCTGATGAATGATACTTTTATGTGTTACTGAGTGGGTGTGACTTACACTGCAGGTTGGAGCAGTTGTCGAAGTCAAGAGCCCTGCTGGAACTTGCCAAGAAGCAGTCATCAATAAGCTGACTGATGCAAGCTGGTACACCGTAGGTAAGAAAACAGTAACTCTAAAATACGCATCGAAAGGAAATTATCAATAGCATGCAACAAAAAGGGAAAGATAAAATATTACAGATTGAGTATCAATAGTGGGAATAATGGAGACCATTTCTAGGTTCTGAGTGAATTTCTCCTTGTAAATATAATGGGGAAATAACAAAGAGCAGGGATTTGTTGAAGCGATGTTATATTTAAGTTGATTTAATTTATTTGATTGTTATTTGCAGAAAATGGGTTGACCAGCAAAATGCGAAGCCTCTGTAGACAAGGTAGTTGAGGAGAAGTGCATCAAGTATTGGTTGAGGTAATCGTAGTGAGAAAGGAAATATGAAGAATCTCGGCATTCTTTAAAGTAAATAAATTGCCTGGCATAGATGAACTGTAACTGAGACTGCTGGAGTTAGGTTCCGAATGTTGACTTTCACCCTCTCTAGCTACAGAGGGCTGCTAGAAAACTGCTAACATTGTACTCTGTTTTAAAATGGAGAAAAGAATAGTCCGAGTAGTTACAGGCCAAACAACCTAATCGTATTAGAAAGTCAGGTTTTGTAGGACTGAGCGCAAGGACCCCGCTTATGGCAATGATTCAGAGGCATGATTAAGACATGTCGATGATGCAAAATTCAACACTTTGTCGCAGCAGGATTATGGTCAGCAACTATTTTTGGACTGAAGGGGGGTATATATTGGTGGTTTGCAGTGATCATAAGCAGGATCATTGCTGTTTTTACTACACTTTAATAATGTGCAGGTGCAGGCTTTTATTTTAACATTTGCAAATGACCTACCTAATTAGGAAATGAAGTAAGCAGTGAGGATGATATTTGTGGACTTTTTTAGGAACAATGATGAAAGATATTCAGAACTACATCATACTATATTAAAGTAAGCTCAAAAACTCAAAATTTGCATAAATATTTGGAGGTGCAATAAAACTCCAATAATCCAGCACCCTGGGAACTTTATTGCTGGACTGGCAGATTTATATCCCAACAACTTTCAATTAAAAAAAAAAAGATGTTACACAACAGTATAATTTTGTTTCAGTGTGCCAGGTGAGTATAAAGAGAGAGGGTAATGAAACCCGTTTCAAATGTGCACGGTTCTGATGGCTCATAAACTGGTATGGATACAAGTATAAAATTACAAAGAGACAGACCATGCACCAATTTGTCCACTTGCTTAATCTGTCAGATATATTTCAATGCAGGCAATTGAGGTTATCCAATTGGACCAACAATTATGCATGTCACAGAATTATTTGAATGATAAAAAGATTTGGAACAATGGAGGCTCGAGTTTTAGGAGTTCATGTTGTGGATCATTATAATGATTACTTTGGCATGCTAATAAAACACAAAAATGTTGATGAAATTTTGGCCCTTGTGTTAAGAAGCTCAGCATTGAATGAAAATCATTGATTTTTATTTGTACCTGACCTTTATGTTTTGTGGTTGAGAGCTTTGAGTAAATATCACCAGCAATTTATCCTGGACCAGCCACATCAAAGTTATGGGTGGCCAAGAAAGCACACCAACACCTCTACTTTCTTAGAAGGCTTAGGAAGTTTGGCATGTTCCCAACAACCCTAAGCAACTTTTCCCACATACGCTGTAGAAAGCATTTTATTGGGATTCATCACAGCATGGTTTGGGAACAGCTGCATCCAAGACCGCAAGAAATTGCAGAAAGTTGTGGATGCAGCCCAGTCCATCACACAAACCAACCTCCCTTCCCTTGACTCCATCTACATTTTACCCTGCCTCACCAGGCCACCAACATAATCAAGGCGCAGTCTCACCCCTTCTCTCTTCTCCCCTCTCCCATCAGGCAAGAGGTACAGAAGTTTGAAAAAGTATACCTCCAGATTCAGGGACAGTTTCTTCCCAGCTGTTATCCGGCAACTGAACCATCCTATCACCAGCTGGAGTGCAATCCTGGCATATAGGATAAAGTTTATTTGGACTTCATCTTGCACTAAATGTTGTACACTTTATCTTTTATCTGTAAACTCTTGATAGTTGATTATAATCATGTTCAGTCTTTTCTTTGACTAGATAGCAGGCAACAAAAAGCTTTTCACTGTACCTTGGTACACGGGACATAAATAAACGGAACCAAACATAGAGAAAAACATTAATTGGGAGGGAATGTTGCTCCTGCTATATTACATGGTTAGGAATACACCATGTTGAAAAATCTATTGGCAGTTTCATTGGTACATTTTTGCTTTTCAAAGATAGTGAGGAAGATGGAGCCAGGGCAGGCAAGCAAAGTTCTTATATCATCAAGTATGATCTCAATGTATGTTGGAAACTCTAGGAGCTGCATGAATTGTATATCAGTTCCTACGTGCTCTTCCTGATTGTAGGCTAACTGGATTAGACATGAAGCACAGCAATGAATGTAATCTCTCAAAAAATAAAGCTAGATTTAGGTAATATACAGCAGGTCAGGTAGCATCTATGAAGTGAGAAATATTTAACTTTTCAAGTTAATGACTTTTCATGAGAGCCTTCTGTAACCTCTTGTAATATGACTGTCAGTGTCTGTATACATTTCCTGGTTGTATCAATGAAGATTTATAGTTTCTTGGAAATACCTGTCTGTCCACAATTACATTGGGGCAATAATTTATCCGGTTACAGTAGTTGAGCTGACTAGTACTGTGTGTCTGGTTCCAGTTTTTGATGATGGCGATGAGAGAACATTGAGACGGACTTCCCTCTGCCTGAAAGGAGAGAGACACTTTGCTGAAAGTGAGGTTAGTGGAGAAAAAAAGCATTACAGTTGCCCATTTCATCCTGTGTTTTCTACAGAACTGTTGACTTGTGTTTTGTTCGATGTTTTAGACTCTTGACCAGTTGCCTCTAACTAATCCTGAACATTTTGGCACCCCTGTCATCGGAAAGAAATCTAACCGAGGAAGAAGGTCCAATCCACTGTGAGTAATAACTTACAACGCATAGATTTGGAAAATAAAAATAAATATTAAGATGCAAGCCATTAATGAGCAAACGTTTAGGTGTATATTTGAATCCCTGACATCTACATTATTCTGAGCCCTCCTGTTCATTTATGCTGACTTGCCAAGTAGTTCTCTTCAGTGCTGTAAGAAAAACTGTTTAAACTGATTTACATTCAACCCAAATGAAAAGTTAACTTCCTCTTTCTAGGGGTCTCCTTCATTTATTTTAAACTGTTTGTCAGAGGTTCCTTGCTATGAAAAATGACCTACTGCAAGCAACTGTTCCACAATTGTTCCATGCTGGAGCATTGACCATTGTATGTGACTACATTGTTAGCTATCCTCAGAACATGTACTATCATGGCTTGCCGTGTAGATATGTTTTCGTAAATGTTTATTAATATAATAAATATTGTAAATTAGCGCACACCTGTCAAATTGCTTCTATTATAAGTGCTAGCGTTTATAACATATACTACCTACTTAAATGTAGCATGTTGTAATTGCACATTCTGTTTCTTGAGGCACTGCAATACTGTCAAGGGTGGAAGAGAAAAAGTGCAGCGTAGCAAGTTGACAAAAACATTGCACATTTCTATAATTATAAGGACAATGTAAATTTTGTTTATGTAATGTAAATTTACATTTATGGTCAGGATATGTGGCTTAAAATTGTATAGGTGTTTGTACGTTCTCCCTGTGACTGCATGGGTCTCCTCTGGTTTCTTCACACATCCCAAAGACGTGAGTTTTTAGGTTGAAGTTTCTCCAGAGATGCGGCCTTACCCACTGAGTTATTCCAGCAAATATATACACAAAATGCTGGAGTAACTAAGCAGGTCAGGCAGCATCTCTGGAAAAAAGGAATAGATGATGTTTTGGGTCGAGATTCGTCAAACTGAGAGTCAGAAGCGAGGGAAACTAGAGGTATGAAAAGGTACAGAACAAATCAGAGCTGATGACTCAGTAAAGGTGGAGCCCACACTGGTCCATTGTTGGCTGTGGAAGAGGTGATAACGAAAGGATACGAATAGTGAAACTAGCAATGCAACTAGGGTGGGGAAGGATAGAGAGAGACGGAATGCAAGGGTTACTTGAAATTAGGGAATCAATATTCACGCCGCTGGGTTGTACGTTATCCAAGTAAATTATGAGGTGCTGATCCTCTAATTTGTGTGTGGTCTCACTTTGACAGTGGAGGAGGCCCAGGTCAGAAAGGTTAGTATAGGAATGGGAAGGGGAGTTAAAATGTTTCACAACGGAGATCGCTTAGGCCAAGGCAGACTGAGCGGAGGTGTTCAGTGAAACAATCGCCCAGTTTGCACTTGGTCTCGCCGATATATAGGAGTCCACCCCGAGAACAACGGATACAGTAGATGAAGTTGGATGAGGTGCAAGTGAACTTCTGCCTCACCTGAAAGCACTGTTGAAGTCCCTGGCTGGATTTTTCTTAAAAGGTACAAGGTCCTAATTCTCCTTTAAATGGCTTGTCATCGCGTTCTGTTTGATGAGTCTCCTGTGAAATGACTCGGCGTGCTTAATTATATTTAAGGTGCTCTTGCATTTTCATGGTTATTCATCCAACGTTGAAGAGTCACAACCACTGTGAGCTGGGCTGATACCTCATTCATTTCATATGAATATCTCATAGTTGTCAGAAAGATAAGTTTTAACTTAATTTGCCTGCATTGGTCTTTGCTCTCAGAGATGGGGAAGGTAGGGCATTTTTACCACACCATCACCAAGCCACCTTGCTTTTTGTTCCCATCTCGTGAGAGTTAAGTGAAAGTCCACAAATGCCAGAATTGTCTTGTAATGTCTCAAAGGTGCCGCAATAGCATCCTGATTAACTAACACATTTTGAAATGTTGAGTTCCCTGGACCATTTTCATTGTGTTGCCTTTAAACATAGGAGAATAGCAGAACTAAAGATTCACCCCTGTAGGACACTTCAAGAGTAATGGGTGTCAAACATGTGTTCATAAGTTTTCATATTTGAGAACTTTTATTCCACATTTATATTCTAATGAAATTAAATAATATGCTGTTAACTATTCCTTACACTTAATGCTTCTCACAAGACCTAGCAGTCAGTAGTTTTTCATGTCCACTTGCTCTCTCTTGTTTAATTTAATTATAGAACTGTAACATACTTAAGGGCTTCTTGCAACTAGGGTCCATTCTATACAATGCCTTGGTCAGGCGGAACAAGCATTACCACCACTTTTGCAAGATGATAGCAGCATAAGTGTCACTATATTGGCAAGCAAAGACTTGTGACGGGGTTGTTCTTTCATCTTGCACCACATTCCCACCATTGGCTCACTGCCTCCCAACATTGATCCTTGCCAGTTTGTGATCATTATACCTCTGCTTCTGTTTTTTCCTTGGCATTCAAAATTGGACTTAAGTATAATCTAACATATATAACTAAAACCAAATTGAATTGAAGCAGTAGAAACAAGGAACTGCAGATGCTGGTTTAAACAAAAGCTCACAAAGTACTAGAGTAACTCATCGGGTCAGGCTGCATCTTTGGAGAACATGGATAGATGACATTTCAGGTCAGTTTGAAAAAGGGTCCTGTTCTGAAACATCACCTATCCATGTTCTCTGGAGATGCAACCTGACCTGCTGAATTGCTCCAGCACTTTGTGTCCTTTTGAGTTAAATCTTCCCAGCTCTGTATTTGAATGTGAGATAGCATCTCCTATACGATTTAACCACTCTGTTACAGAGGCCTGGCGGTTAGATTGCTTTAGGCACCACGTAATTAATGGAGGTAAGCTTTACGAATAGTCTTCACACAGAGGGTGTTAGAAAACTAGACCACTCACTTCCACAAAGCTGTTGAAGCTGATGGTTAATTGAAATGTTAAGACTGAGACTAATAGACCAGCACGCAGAGGTATGAAATCAATGTGAATAGATGGAATTAAGAACTGATTGGTGGGGCAGGTTGTACGGTCTGAATGGTGTCCTTGTGTTTTGATTGTCGCTGTAGGCTTTGGAATTTCCTCATTTATGTGCTGAACAGAAATATTCTGAGATTTCCCCTTTCACTGCCTTACATTGTCACTTGTTTCTTGCCCTTGATGCTGCACCAAAACTAATTGCATTTATGCAACCTCACTGACTGTATGCTGTGCAGGCTATATATATACAAATGAATGTAATGAGCTCAGAGTTTATGCTCTGTTACACAGTGAGGAGATGAATCAGCGAGGAGTGAATTGTGTCACTTATTGCACAGTTTAACTACTAGCAGGGAGCCTCATGAGCACCAGTTGACAGTATGTCTATGAACTTCTCATTCTCAATTCCCTTATGTTTTTCAGTAATGAGGCCATTGCAGTTTTGTATAAATGGCCTTCATAGAGTTGGTTATCGTTTAGCTGCAATATCGTGTTTTGTATGTTGTAAGTGGCAGGATCCAGGGATAGTTGGTGCTTACAATACTGTTCTTGATTGGGAGAAGAGCTGCTGTACTTTTAATTGTATCGTCTAATGTTTTTATTTGACATCTAAAATGAGCAAAGCCCAAAAAAAATTTTTTTTACATACACTGGACACATTTTGGAAAGTGAAATGAATAATTCTGGAAGTTGTTAGGTGGATAGTCAATATCTGTAGATAAAGTAGTTAAGTAATCATGTCAGATGTGCTTCTTGGCTTGTGGAGATTTAATTTGTTGTTGTTTTAACTCCCGGTAACTTCATGTGATTAATTCTCATTTATTTCTGTGACATTCTCTTTGCATGGTTCCTATCATCTTGCTCTAAAGTATCATTTGGAGTTTTTAAACCATCTGTGGTGTACATGTGCCCTTTGTGGTGCCTTGCCGTTCATTTCGAGCAGCTTTCAGTTCTGAAGAAGGGTTCATACTTGAAATGCTGATTTTGCTGTTCTATATATAAAATCTCTGGTGCTGGCAACATTATCTATTTTGTTTTAGTGTGCAATATTCTCAGCATTTCTGGAAAAGATTATAAATCCAGCATGCGATTGTAAGAATTTTGTGATATTTCCCATGATTGTTTTCCTGGTAACTCTCTTTGGATAAAAATATGAGTTTGATCTATGACTATAATATTACTTAATCTGTTGTTAAAATTGGATCATTTTCAGTATAAATATTTTCCAATCTGTTAAATTTGGATGAAATTGAAGACAAAGTTACAGAGCACATGGCTCTAAAAAATGCTTTCCATATCTCCCAGTTTAATTTGATTAATACATGCACAACAATGCTGTTGTGTTCAAAGCTTTGGGACAATGTGGAATAAAATTCCTAAGAAGAGTCCCAAAGACATCGTCTCACTAGTGAGAAGGACCTCTGTCATTTGGGAATGGTTTGTGTATAATCCAATTCTGAAAGATCGATCTTTGCCATTGAATGCAGATATAAAGCTGAAAGTAGCAGTTCAAAGTGTGACCATCCCCTCCAATTAAAAAGGTAAACAAAAATTTAATCTTGAAATTAGTGCAGTATTCTTCATGCACAGGGATGCTCTCAGTAAAGACTCTTTACTTGTGTTTTACTTTATTCCTGTCTGTGGTTTGTAGACCTTAAGGAGTCATTGGATAAAAAGTGTTTATCTTTGTAATGTGTTTTGAAAGTCACCAAGTCAACCAATTCCTAAAATGAATTGCAGCATGATCAAAACACTGTGGTTGTGCTATGCTTAACAAATTCATTAGCATGTTATGAGGGGTTTATTTTGGCAGGGAAGATTATTATGGCATATAAATTGCATGTATCAAACTGCACTTTTGAGATGTTTCTTTTTGAGCTGACAACAATGAATCAGCTGAGCGCTTTGTTTCTTAAAATTTGAGTTATGCTTATTCTATTGACACTGGTGCCCTGCTTAGCTCTATCCCAATGGAATGATGATGTTTATAGTGCTCTTGATCCTGGAATCCAAACACATATCATTATGTATCCTACCTGACATCTATTCTGAATGCACAATGCCTGGAACACAGTCCAAATCCCTGCCCTTCTCTGGGACTGAGACAGCAATGAAATTGGTGTGGAGGGGCTTCCTTATAGGGTAGGTGCTGCATCTTGCCCAGTAGAGTGAGTGGAAACCCTCAGTGGGGATTAGCCAAGACTGCTCTGTGTATTTGTAGACCATACTTAAGAAGTCTGGATAAATACTGCACAAATCGTACCATCTTTCTCATTGCCTCCCTTTGGATGTGATGAAAACTGTTGTCACCCCTTCTTTTTGTTTGTCTGCACAGCTCTTCCCAGTCCAGATATTCCCTGAGGCACCATTAGTGTGGTGAAATCTCTGGGCTGGAGAGAGCAGAACATCCAGACAAGAGAGGGCAGGAGATGATGGGGGTGCACATAGGATCCAGCCACTTCATGTCCCCAGAAATGCCCACTCTCTCTGTGTTCATCCCTGCGCTCCATATTTCAATACTGAATGGTTGCACCGTTGGCCCCATGCCCTCACAGGTAGCCACCACATGGAGACAGTGATGATAAGATCATGTTAATCATTTCATTGCTGTGGGAGTACTAGCAGGAGCTGATCCCTCAGTCAAAAACCCAGCGCAGCATTGGGAAGGGAGTGCAAGGGATCACGTCAAGTTTTCAGTGCTGCGGTTGGTGCGTCTTTCTATGTATAATGCTGTTGTGACCCCTTTCCTGCATGCTAAGTTAGGCACTAGTGTACAAATTCTCAGCTATGCCCACTGCATATACATGAAGGCAGTCGATACAAGAAATGTAGTAACCTTAAGAAGCCCAAACTGAGCACAATGGCTGCTGCTCCCCACTTTTACATGGAATTTCCACCTGATTAACTGTATTTTCCCATCCAAAAGTAACTTTACAAAGTCCCCATCTCTCTCACTAATCCCCAACTCTCATATTATGTGCATGCCCTTATTTAGATGTAAGCCATGTGAGTTCAGAGCTTCCTTCATCGCACTACTTACCCAATGAATTATTCAATGTTGTTTGTTTGCTTTCATTTAAAAATAGTTCTGCCATTTGTAGGAACAACCGTATGTACGTATGTCAGACATTAAATTTAATAATGTTATGGGACCTCATTCATATGTAGGGGTATGTTAGGCTTTCATAACCCGGGGAAGGCCTATATGTAACTCGTGTCATAATGTGCTTGAAAATTCTGTCATTGTCCCATGTGAATACATTCACAATCAGCATCTTCAAATTTTGCTCTCTCTACCTTTTGGTAGTGCCTCGACTTGCAATGAGGTTTTTATTGTTTTCACATGCGTTGAAACTTTTAGATATTGTACATGGGGGCAGAATAATCTAATTTCTGGCATGGTTTCATTGCAGCCCTGATGATGAAGATTCATCTTCATCCAGTGATGAAGATGATGAAGACAGACGATTAAGTGATGAATTAATTGGAAAAATTGTCTGTGTAGAGTGTACTAATGGAGACAAAAGGAAGACATCCCGGTACCCAGCTCTGGTAAGCAATGTTTTACATTTAAGTTTGCATGTAAATTAAGTTTAAATGTAATTGACTATAAATCCGAATTCGCCAAATTTTGATATGCAATTGGACACTAAATTAGCATTTTGCTTTATTGCCAGATGGGTATTACCAGAAAATCACTAAATTGGAACATTACTGTTATAAGAAATTGCTTTTGTGGTTTTTGTCTCATTTCAAAGTATTATAAGTTGACTTGCATATACACCAGCAGCAGCTGCTACCTCAACTCACAGCTGCCATCTCGCTTGTACACTGCCCACTGGGAAGTGTATTAGTGCTTTAAAGTGATTTCTTCATGGCTGGCTACCATGGAAACAGGAGAGAAACAGAGTTGAGAGAGTGGAAAATAGAAAGAGATGGCAATAAGGGGGAGGGTCGAACAGTACACTTTGAAGAGTCCTGTCCATATAATGGAGCCGTCCAGTCAGACACCCTGCTATGATTGGCCTCCATTTTGGCTGTTTCAAAATTGCATTGGAATTTTTTTTTAAATTAAAGCATATTTTATTTCTAGAAAATAATGAAACTCCATGTCTTTCTTCACAATCTTGTCCAATCATATCAATACATTCTCTCTTACAATGCAGCACTGCTGTACAAAACAAACATGAAGGGTTTGGGGGGCTGTTATCTAGACTGTTATCCTTCCCCACAGAGCCTTTGCCGTGCCTGTACTGAACATCAGTGTGTCCTTCAGCATGTTTTCCTGCACCCTGAAATCTGCTGGTCAGTATCATTAAATGTTGGGACATCTCCTAACTCTGGAATGGCAATGTTTCGGGCACACCAAAGTGCTGCTTTTACTGAGTTCACGATTTTTCAGCTGCAGTTGATGTCCGTGGGACGTGTGTGTGTCCATGCCTGTAAATCAGAGAGTCCTCTGTTACACAGCTGCTCAGGCCAAACCTCAATATGGACCTTTTAATTTCAAAAATAAACTGTATTCATAGAAGAAAATACAGGAAATATAAAACAATTCATAGTTTTCTTTATATTGGTCATGTTGTCAAGTGTCGTCTTGGTGTCCTCAAGTCAATACATTCATAGGAGCCATAGATCACAACACCCTTCCACCCAATGTAACCAAATCATTTGAAATGTTGATGAACCTTTAAAATCCAGGGTTAACATTCACCGCATATTCTGTTTTAAAGAAATCATCAGCTGCAGTGATTTTAAAAAAATTAACCAAAGGTTTACACCACAAAACACTCACTTGAGGACATCAATGTAGAAACAATCCCTCTGCAATGTGTTTATGCACATGAATTATTATGGTTCGATACGTGTTCTATCAAATTGATTTATTTTCTTTTATGTTCATCTGAAAAAAGCAAAAGTCATTGTTTTGTTTCTAAAGGTTATTTCTCCAGATTGCAGCGATGAAGTCACAGTGAAAAAGGACAGCGTTTTAGTTCGCTCATTCAAGGATGGGAAATTGTAAGTCCTTTCATGGGTTGGGTTGTGGAAAACGGGACCTGACTCAAAATTATTGGCGCACAAATTTAATCCTGAAATTTAATCTTACTGAAAACCCAACATGGTGTCTATTCTGCAGCACACTTTCAGAGTGCGTTTTGCATTATGCTGATGGAAGCGTCATTAAAGACAGAGGCTCTGTCTCGACAAGGCTGTACCTTCCTTTTGTTGTAATTGAACGTTTAAGTATGTTTAAAAAACAAAGTAAAAACAGAAGCAGAAGTAGGTCAGAAATCCCCTTGAGATCGCGTTGTGGTTCATAAAAATATAATTGAGGCTATACCTCAGGTCCATTTTCCTGATGTCCACATTCTTGATTCTACTTCTTTTCCAATATACGCTTTCGTTGGTAGCAGTACCACATTTTTCATCAGATCAATTCCTGCAGAGTTTTTTTTGATGGATGGGGAGAGATTGAATAAGATTGGTTTACATTTGCTGTTTTTTGAAAAAATAAGAATGGTGATATCATTAAAATATATAAGATTCTGAAAGTGAATGACGCCATCGATATTGAATGATTGATATTTCTGGCTGGAAGATCTCAAATATCAAAATAAGGTTCCACTATTAAGGTAGTGAATTGTAAAAGTAGAGAATTTCTTACTCAGGTTGCAAATCTTATCAATTCTCCGTGACAGATGGTTGTGGATGCTTATCTGTTGAGAATATACAAAGATGAGGTTGACATATGTGGGGAATGGTGGGAAACCAGCAGGAAATTGACCCAAGTTACAGGACTGGCCATGGTGTCCCTAGAAAATCAATATTGCCATATTTCATATACCAGCACAGCAAAATTCATGATCATAAGTGATAGGAGCAGAATTGGGCCATTTGGCCCATCAAGTCTTCTCCGCCATTCAATCATGGCTGATCTATCTCCCCCCCCCCCAACCCCATTCTCCTGCCTTCTTCCCATAACCTGAGGGCGGCACGGTGGCGCAGCGGTAGAGTTGCTGCCTTACAGCGAATGCAGCGCCGGAGACTCGGGTTCGATCCTGACTATGGGCGCCGTCTGTACGGAGTTTGTACATTCTCCCCGTTACCTGCGTGGGTTTGCTCAGATCTTCAGTTTCCTCCCACACTCCAAAGACGTACAAGTATGTAGGTTAATTGGCTGGGCAAATGTAAAAATTGTCCCTAGTGGGTGTAGGATAGTGTTAGTGTGCGGGGATCGCTGGGCGGCGTGGACCCGGTGGGCCGAAGCGCATGTTTCTGCGCTGTATCTCTGTATCTCTAAAAAAAAAAATCTAAACCTCTGACACCCGTACAGATTCTGCTGTACTCACCCACTATTGCTGTTACTTTGCTCTCAAATGAATTCCCACTATTTCTTTTAGGCAATATAGATTGCATATAGTTGAGAGCCTATTACTAATCTCTGTGAAACACAATGACCAATAGCTGTCAACCTGAAAATACCCCTTTTGTGCTCCTTTTGCTTGTCTTCCAGTCACATGAGTACCTCCAAACCCACTATCCCACAATTTGTGTAACATTTGGTTGGAAGCCTAATCAATTGCCTTTTGAAACTTAGTTATATCCTAAAAAAAAAAATCTGTTTTGCCAAACACTGTTTCCTTTTAAGAAAAACCTGTTTACTCTTCCTGAATATATTATAATTTTCCTAACTTTCTACATTTGTCCTGCCTTAATTATGGAGTCCAGTATTTTCATGACATTTGACATCAGGCTTATTAAATCCATAGTTTCTCATTTTACGTGGGCATCAGCAAGGCATTTGACAAGGTCCAACATGGAAGTCTAATCCAAAAGCTCAGAGCCCATGGGATCCAGGCTATTTGGTAAATAGGATCCAAAGTTGGCTTGGCAATAGGATGGCTGTTTTTGTGATTGGAAGCTTGAGGCCAGTGATGCAAGCATTGGATCAGTGCTGGGACCCTTACTATTTGCTAAGGCGTTAACAAATGTAGGAGGAATGATAGGTAAGTTGTTGCAAAAATTGGTGGTTTTGTTGGAAGGGAGAATGATAACTTTAGGTTACAGAATTATATTGATCAGCTGGTAAACTGGGTGAAGCAAAGGCAGATGGAGTTTAATCCTCATAAGTACAAGGTAATGCATTTTGGCAGGTTTAATAAGGACAGGACATCTATCATCAATTCATAGATCCCTAAAGATGACAGCACAGGTAGATAAGTGGTGAGGAAGGGATACAAAATGCTGGCCTTCATTAGCCAGGGCATAGAATATACAGCGCTCTCCATGATGTTTGGGACAAAGACCCATCATTTATTTATTTGCCTCTGTACTCCACAATTTGAGATTTGTAATAGGAAAAAATCACATGTGGTTAAAGTGCGCATTGTCAGATTTTATTAAAGGCCATTTTTATACATTTTGGTTTCACCATGTAGAAATTACAGCTGTGTTTATACGTAGTGCCTCTCATTTCAGGGCACCATAATGTTTGGGACACATGGCTTCACAGGCGATTGTAATTGTTCAGGTGTGTTTAATTGCCTCCTTAATGCAGGTATAAGAGAGTTCTCAGCACCTAGTCTTTCCTCCAGTCTTTCCATCACCTTTGGAAACTTTTATTGCTGTTTATCAACATGAGGACCAAAGTTGTGCCAATGAAAGTCAAATAAGCCATTATGAGACTGAGAAACTAGAATAAAAATGTTAGAGACATCAGCCAAACCTTAGGCTTACCAAAATCAACTGGAACATTATTAAGAAGAAAGAAAGCACTGGCGAGTTTACTAATTGCAAAGGGACTGGCAGGCCAAGGAAGACCTCCCCAGCTGATGACAGAAGAATTCTCTCTATAATAAAGAACAATCCCCAAACACCTGTCCGACAGATCAGAAACACTCTTCAGGAGCCGGGTGTGGATTTGTCAATGACCACTGTCCACAGAAGACTTCATGAACAGAAATACAGAGGATACACTGCAAGATGCAAACCACTGGTTAGCCGCAAAAATAGGATGGCCAGGTTACAATTTGCCAAGAAGTACTTAAAAGAGCAACCATTGTTCTGGAAAAATGTCTTGTGGACAGATGAGACGAAGATTAACTTATATCAGAGTGATGGCAAGAGCAAAGTATGGAGGAGAGAAGGAACTGCCCAAGATTCAAAGCATACCACCTCTTCTGTGAAACACGGTGGTGGGGGTGTTATGGCCTGGGCATGTATGGCTGCTGAAGGTACCGGCTCACTTATCTTCATTGATGATACAATTGCTGATGGCAGTAGCATAATGAATTCTGAAGTGTATAGACACATCCTATCTGCTCACGTTCAAACAAATGCCTCAAAACTCATTGGCTGGCGGTTCATTCTACAGCAAGACAATAATCCCAAACGTACTGCGAAATCAACAAAGGAGTTTTTCAAAGCTAAAAAATGGTCGATTCTTGAGTAGCCAAGTCAATCACCCGATCTGAACCCAATTAAGCATGCCTTTTATATGCTGAAGAGAAAACTGGAGGGGACTAGCCCCCAAAACAAGCACAAGCTAAAGATGGCTGCAATACTGGCCTGACAGAGCATCACCAGAGAAGACACCCAGCAGCTAGTGATGTCCATGAATTGCAGACTTCAAGCAGTCATTGCATGCAAAGAATATGCAACAAAATACTAAACATGACTACTTTCATGTACATGACAATGCTGTGTCCCAAACATTATGGTGCCCTGAAATGGGGGCCTATGTATAAACACTGCTGTAATTTCTACATGGTGAAACCAAAATGTATAAAAATGGCCTTTATTAAAATCAGACAATGTGCACTTTAACCACATGTGTTTTTTTTTCTCTATTACAAATCTCAAATTGTGGAGTACAGAGGCAAATAAATAAATGACAGGTCTTTGTCCCAAACATTATGGAGGGCACTGTAAGAGTATAAAGGTCATGGAAGTTTGGTTACGAGTTGGCACGAGTCCCACGTGCAGTTTGCCACACAATAGGATTACACTGAGAGAGGGTGCAGAGATGTTTTCCCAGGATATGGCTGGCAAAGAATGTTCCAGTTACGAGGAGAGACTGAATAGGCTGGGTTTATTTTCCCTGGAACAGAAGAAACTGCGAGAGAATCTGAGAAAGGTATACAAAATAATGAGGGGCAGTGGATGATCAGTGAGAAATCATGGACCATAATGGAGACATGCAAAACCAAAGAACGAAAGAGAAAATCTGAAGATTTTTTTTCATCCAGATGTTGTACTTACAAATATAAAGACTGAGGGTGGTAGAGCCAAGTACTCTCACGACATTTTAAAAAAGTGACTCGATGCTACTTGAATAGCCAAGGCACAGAAGGCAGCTGCAGGCCTAGTATTGATTTAGTATAGATGGACACAATATTTGGCAGGGATACGAAGTGTTGCATGACTCTGAGATTTCCCAAAGCCATTTTTCATATCCATTCACCAATTAACCGAACTAAAATTGATCGATTGCAATTATGTCTTTCTGCCGATTGGTTAGCACACAACAAAAGCTTTTCACTGTACCTCGGTACACGTGACAATAAACTGAACTGAACTAATGCTCAAGTGGACATAATCTCTGCCTCAGCTACTAATGTTGGAAGAGAGTTCCACAGCCTTTCAAATGTTGCTTTGATGTTTCTTTTGTTCTGTTCTGAGGCTTTTGTGTAAGAGTTTGTTTTTTAACCCTTTGAATAACTACCAGAAATGATTGTTTCATCCTTGCAAAATTATTGTATATAATCAAAGTTATATCATCACACAATGTTGTTCAAAGAAAACGAGGTCTCAAATTGAGAACTCTTCAAAATTTCAAATTCACATTCTAGGGTGCATGGTAATATTGTTCAAAGCTTCAACATCTGCTGCTGAATCCAGTTGAAGTCTGACTTGGGTTTTAAATGGGTGCATCTTATTCTGATTTTTACATTCTCTAACCTTTCTAATGAATCCTGGAATTTCACTACTGAGGTGCTGTCTTTAATGTCCTTTAAATACATTTCCCATTTCTGCTGTTCACATACTGTATTAGATTCCACATTCCTACTGCAACACTATTGTTCAGTCTACTTCTCTCAACTCTTCTATTGTTTTGAATATTGTGATAAATAGCATCCAGTGTTTGAAATTTCTTCAAACTAAATATTTTGCATTCAGAGGAGTAACATTGCCACTGAACTTGATGAAAGCATAGATCAAGCAATCTCTTGTTTTCACTCTTCTGTCTGGTATTATTCCTGTCACTGGTCCTCTGTTCCCTATTCGGTACTGTGTGGTTCCCTGATACTGTTCGATTAATGTCCTTGGACGACCTTTAACATGACATATCAGTAAGCAGTTGCTGGAGCCTGTTGTTCATATGTAGGCTTTGTCTTTCTGCTTTTGCAGAGATTATGTTGTCGTGTTGCGTCACAAACATAAAGTCGTGGGTTAAAAATGCAGAATCCAAGAATCACATACATTTGCTGCACAAAACCTGACTCTTCAGCCCAGGGAGGTATTTATGTTGTACTCAAAGCTTCCTCTGACCTTAATTCTGTGTCTGATTTATTGCCTAGTGTGGCTGTGCCCAGGAAGGACGTTGCAGAATTTGACAGTGAGATGGCCTCCAAATATGATGCAGCTATGAAGGAAGGTAAAAAGAATTGTGCCTTATCATGCTAAACCAAAAGCAGAAAACAGTCATGTCCCATGTGTTATAATGCAAGATCGTATTTACTAATTATCTCGCTGAGATTTGGTGAGTCCATGTGAAATGATCGAATTGGTCAAAGTCACATTTAATCACAAGCTGACAACAGGTGCAGAATTCTGATTGGAATTGAGGAACTGAAGGAGGCTATTCAGGCTGTTCAACCTTACTTTTAAACCAAGCTGACCTCCAGCTCATCCTCATCTGCCCATCCCATTGCCATACCTTTAACATCTTTGCCTAAAAATTGAAATGTTAACTTCATTTGAAATATTTGGGCAGGATATATGTATACCTATTCCATAGTGGCACTATGTGATAATGTTTTATTTCATTATGGAACGTCCGGATCTGAATTAAACTTCTCCTGGCTTATTTCCTCATAACTTGAATGGAAAGGTCTGGCATTCCCATTTGCAGTTTTGTTACTGGTTTAACTTCAGCAGCATTTCAAAGATGCAGTAAATAATGCGTAGAAAGTGACCTCTCATCCCATTGAAAACGTGTTATCTCTTTGAAAGAACTATCTAATTAATCCCACTCTTGTCCCTGTCTCTCGTGTTCATCAAAATCTTTTCACTTAAAATTTTTATTCAACTTTTTGAAAGTAAATTGCAGCTGCTGGAAATCTGAAATAAAACAGAAAATCTCAGAAATAATCATCTGGCCAGCAGGCAAGATGATAGAAACTGAGTTACATTTTGGAGTGAAGATAGACACAAAATGTTGGAGTAACTCAGCGGGACAGGCAGCATCTCTGGATAGTATGAATGGGTGAGACCCTTCAGACTGGAGTCTGTAGAAAGGTCTTGACCCGAAACGTCACCCATTCCTATCCAAAGATGCTGCCTGTCCCGCTGAGTTACTCCAGCATTTTGTGCCTATATCCGGTGTAAACCAGCATCTGCAGTTCCTTCCTTCTCCTTTACATTTTGGATTGATGACCTTTAATCAGAATTAGGGAAGATTAAAAAGCATGTTTTAAGTTGCAGAGTAGGGATCGGTGAAGAGATTAAAGAAAATGATGATGATTGGATTCAGACCAAGAGGAGGAGAATGATACAATACAATACAATACAATACAATATATCTTTATTGTCATTGTACCCAGGGGTACAACGAGATTGGGAATGCGCCTCCCATTCGATGCAATAATTTAAGTAATTAACAGCAACCCAACGAAACAAAACAATTGTAACAGTTTTTAGACAGGGTAAAGTGCAAGTTGATCTATGCGTTGTGGCCATCCGGCTCAGCAGGACCGGTTCATAGCAGCTATGGCCCTGGGGATGAAGCTGTTCCTGAGTCTGGAGGTGCGGGCGTAGAAGGCCTTGTATCGTCTGCCCGATGGAAGGAGTTCGAACAGACTGTTGCAGGGGTGTGAAGAGTCTTTGTGGATGCTGGTGGCTTTTCTGAGGCATCGTGTGTTGTAGATGCCCTCCAAGTCTGGTAGCTGTGTTCCGATGGCCCTCTGAGCTCTATGGACTACCCGCTGTAGAGCTTTCCTTTCTGCCTCCGTGCAGCTGAGGTACCACACAGGGATGCCATGTGTTAGGATGCTCTCTATGGTGCAGCGGTAGAAGGTCGTCAGCAGCTGTTGGGGTAGACCAGACTTTTTCAGTGTTCTTAAGTAGAACAGTCTTTGTTGTGCCTTCTTGACCAGCGCAGCAGTGTTATTGGACCATGTTAGGTCCTCCGAAATGTGTGTGCCCAGAAACTTGAAGCTGGACACTCTCTCCACACTGTCCCCGTTGATAGAGATCGGGGCATATTCCCCATTATGTGACCTACGGAAGTTGATGATCAGCTCCTTGGTCTTGGTGGTATTTAGGGACAGGTTGTTATCCGAGCACCAGTCCGCCAGGTTCTGCACCTCCGCTCTATAGTTTGTTTCATCCCCGTTGGTGATAAACCCGATCACCGTTGTGTCGTCTGCAAACTTGACAATGGTGTTGGTGTCGAATGCAGGAACACAGTCGTGTGTGAAGAGGGAGTAGAGCATGGGGCTCAGAACACAGCCCTGTGGCGTGCCGGTACTCAGGGTGATAGTGGAGGACAGGTGCGGGCCCATTCTCACTGCCTGCGGTCGTTCCAGCAGGAAGTCCAGGATCCAGTCACATAATGACGAGCTGAGGCCTAGCTGGTGGAGTTTGGTGATGAGCTTGGTGGGGATGACCGTGTTGAAGGCGGAGCTATAGTCTATGAATAGCATCCTCACGTACGTGCCCTGTCTCTCTAGGTGAGTCAGGACAGTGTGAAGAGCCAGAGAGATGGCGTCCTCTGTGGATCTATTTGCCCTGTATGCAAATTGATGTGGGTCCAGTGAGTCAGGGATGCTGGATTTGATGTGTGAGAGGACCAGCCTCTCAAAGCACTTCATGACTATCGGCGTTAGGGCAACCGGGCGGTAGTCGTTCAGGTTGGAGATCTTTGCTTTTTTCGGCACCGGAACTATGATAGCTGACTTCAGGCACTTGGGGACCGTAGCTAGAGATAATGACAGGTTAAAGATCCTGGTGAATACCTCAGCCAGTTGTTCAGCACAGTCCTTCAGTACCCTTCCTTGAACTCCATCCGGTCCTGCAGCCTTGCGTGGGTTGACCCTTTGCAGAGCGCGTTGTACCTCCTGTGTGTTCAGTTGCAAGACCTGTCCCACCGCCTCGGCTGGGGTTCTTTCACTCAAGGTGGTTTTGCCAGTTTCAAAGCGGGCAAAGAAGGTGTTAAGCTCGTTGGTCAGTGCCATATCGCTGTGGGGGCAGGCAGGGCTGCTCTTGTAGCCAGTGATGTCCCTGACACCCTGCCACATGCTTCTGGTGTCCGTGGTGTTGAAGTGGTCTTCCACCCGTTGCCTGTGGGTGTCTTTGGCCCTTTTAATACCTTTGTTCAGGTTCTGTACCTCCTTGTTCATCCAGGGTTTCCGGTTTGGGAACATCTTTATCTCCTTGTCCTCCGTGACATTCTCCACACAGCAGTTGATGTAGGAGAGCACAGTGGATGCGTATTCCTCCAAGTCTACCTCTGAACCGTAGGTGGCCTGTTGTGCAAACAGGTCCCAGTCGGTGCGATAATGGTAATGGTGCCAGCAGAGATTGGGAAGTGAAAGCTATTAATTGGAGCTGATATTTTTGAAGGACAGGGAGACCAATGAAATCAAAGGGAAAAAATATTGGTGGGACCGTGATGTACAGAACCATGCAGTTGCTGGAAATCTGAAATAGAAGTGCGCAGGAAAAACCTAGCAGATAAGGCAGTGCTCTTGGAGAGAAAAATTGAGTTCACTTTACAGATTGATAACCTTTATTAAACGGGCCAGTTCAGTTTTTTGACCTGACTTGGAACATTCTCTGCTGCTACTTAATGAGAGACAAACTCTACTCATTCTCCAACATTGACCTCATTAAGATGAAGGCTCACCGAAAATGGGAGCTGACGTTCAAGTGAATGTTTAATCTTATTTGTATTTTCTGCACTTATGTACCCACCTCCCCCAAAATCCCACCAGCATCCGAGGATATCACTTTACTGTTACTAATTATCTCAACAAATTGTCCCAACTTTCAAAACATAGTCATGAGTGTTTGGGTGGGTTTTTCAGCTTTGGACCAGGCACTAGAATTCTTGAAGAGTGGAACCATTCCCCACAACTGGAAGACTGAGTTGAAGGAAGAGAGCTCCACCAGTGATGACGAGGAACGTGATGAGGAAGAGGAGAGCAGTGAGGAGGAGGTGAGTCATTTGTTTTAGTCAGGGGGAGGAGTGTGACCCGTGAATACATTTTCTTCATAAATTCCTATTTTGAGTTGCAAGTTTGCCTTTTTTTTAATCATTTATATCCATCCAGCAAAATATCCACTGCTCTTTCAAGACTGGCAAGGCTTTGGATAATTTAATCTAGGCTCACAGGGACTTGTACAGCAGTTGCTTGCAGTGGAAATGTGAATGCATAGTATTCTGCAGAATGGAAGCAGACCGGGAAGTGAAGTAATCCAGGGAATGCATGAGTGATTGGGAGCATCACAACTTTAGTAGAAAGAGCATAATAACACTGCGTCATAACGAGTTGGGAACTAGTGAGAAGGAGAAGTAACATTGTCATAGATGGGAAGAGTAAACAATGCAGCCATGGCTGGAGGAAGAATGAGTACCTCAGTCATGGTCAGGAGAGGGAAGTAATACGTCTATTACCCACAGCCAAATGAAGGAGAGTACAAGGAAAATAACACTGGACTGAGGCAGGAATAAAGAGGCAAAAAACAGTCAGGGTGGGGGTGGTGACATTGCCCTGGGGAATGAAGGATTAACAAACTGGGGTTGTGGGGATAGGGTGATATGGTGGTGAGAAAACAATCATAGTTGCGTGGTAAGAAGAAGAACACTGGCTAACCAAGTGTGGAAGGAGGGAACAATGCAGATGTATTTACGGTGGGATGAGTAGCGAAGTGGGATGAATAACATAGCTGTTGCAGGAGAGTGAGGTGAGCTGGATAAGTCAATGAGAAATTTAAAAAATAAAAGGAATGATGATCGCGTGCTCTGCATCAAGTACAAGAAGAGTCATGAGAACATTATTACATAGACCTTTTGAACATAATAGCCAGTTTATGGACTGTAAATTTGAATATGTTGGATTTACTTCTCACTGAAATATAACACTTACTGTTACTGTTGGAACTTTTTTTCACTCTAAATTTAACATGTGCAAGTAATTGAACAGTATCACTCGGCAGCCATTGTATTTTCACTGGTTGCTGTATGCCTGTTTGTAACTTTATCTTGTTTTTCCTCTTATCTGTTGTTACTGTTTTTAAATTTTCTAATGAAAGGTGCTTTTGCTATTAATTTTTTTTAAAGTCTTGATTTTATTAAACCACCAAATCTACAGTCTGGCATCCTTGCACAATTTGTCCATAAAAACTCATTTAATCTATGCAAGGGTTAATGGACATTTCCTACATTAAACACTAGAGCATTTTATTATTTGTATCCTACATTTTTTCCTCCCTTAGCATGACATTTCCCAGCATTTTTGATTGCTTTCAAAAAGGATGGTTTCAATTCTTTTGCACCTTACATAGCCTTAGAATTATTCAAAACTCTTAACTTGAATTCCTCATTTGCTACTTTTCATCTTAAAGTTAAAGAAAGGTTTGACTTTCTTTCTTTATAAATTTTAACGTTTTTACTCTTGCCATTTCATGGTTTTATAACCTAAAAAGCAAATGTTTGATATATTTTTCTCTCTTTCACCTATATCCTTCCATGCCGTTCACTGCCACTGCACCAAACATATAGGAAGAGGTGGAGCCTTTTCCTGTGGAAAGAGAGAATTTCCTGCAACAATTGTACAAGTTCATGGAGGATCGAGGTGAGGGGACTTGTCTTGGCATTTTCTTTTAACCTTAAAGCAAGTCCTGTGAGCTCTCAGCATGTTGCTTTTAAGGTATCAGCTAAATGGGATTTAATTTTAGTGGCATGATTTTCTCAGTCACATTGGTTTCTGATTTGCGGATTTGGTTGACGTCTGGGTGATATTGAATCCCTGTAATGCATTGACCATTTTACTGATGAGCCCTTTTCTTCTTTTTAAAGTGAGGTTCATCTTGCCTCACAGTAGGAAACCAAGCTAAAGTTTGAAAATGAATATTGCAGGTTCTCTATTTGTCTCTTGTTTGCAACTCTAGTTTAGTTTAGAGATACAGGCCCTTCAGCCCACCAAGTCCGCGCCGACCCGCGATCCCCACAGGCTAACACTATCCTGCACACTAGGGACAATTTACAATTTTTCTGAAGCAAATTAACCTACAAACCTGTACTACTTTGGAGTGTGGGAGGAAACCAGGGCTCCCGGAGAAAACAGGGAGATTGTAAAAACTCCGTACAGTCAGGATCGAACCCGGGTCCCTGGCGCTGAAAGGCAGCAACTCTACCACTGCGCCACCATGCTGCCCCAAATGTAATATGTAATTGTTTTATGTAATTGTGAGATTTGCGTGATTAGGTCCATGTCAATATTATTTGATTGTTGCCAACCGCTACTGAAGATCATAGTTTGTAATGTCTATCTTAATTTAATCACAGGTACTCCAATTAACAAACGCCCAGTGCTAGGATACAGGGATTTGAACTTATTCAAGCTGTATAGACTTGTCCATCAACTGGGAGGATTTGATAATGTGAGTAGTTATTCTTTTTCAAAAACTCTATAGGAGAACTTCCTAACAGGGGATCAAGTATGTTGTATGCAAATATATGTTTTATGAGAAGTAATGTGTAGATTTTTGTTAGATGCCTTATTGCAGCATTCTGGCAAAGGGGATTTACTGAATAAATGGGTTCCATCTCAGCTCATTGTTGGTGCAAACAAGCTGCCCGGCACCTGCATTGTCTAGTTTGGAGGGATTCAGTTGTTTTTGTTTCTCCAAAGAGCTTATCAGTTGGTCAATTTATGGAAGTTTCATCTCTTTCAGTTTAAGGTTTTGCAGCTGTTCCAATTAGCAGATAATGTTAATTTTGTATGAATTTATCAAAACAGAATTTTCATTTCCTTTCAATATACCTTTTTGTTAACTGGCATTGAGAGTTAGGTAGAAAAAAGGAACTCGGATACTGGTTGACAAAAGACAACACAATACAATACAATACAATACAATATATCTTTATTGTCATTGTACAGGGGTACAACGAGATTGGGAATGTGCCTTCCATACGATGCAATAATTTAATTAGCTAGTCAGTATTCATTTAAACAACCCAATGAAACAAATTGTAACAGTTTTAAAACAATAAAGTGCAAGTAGATCTGTGCCGGATCACTGTGCGATGTGACTATCCGGCTCAGCAGGACCGGTTCATAGCAGCTATGGCCCTGGGGATGAAGCTGTTCCTGAGTCTGGAGGTGCGGGCGTAGAAGGCCTTGTATCGTCTGCCCGATGGTAGAAGTACGAACAGACTGTTGCAGGGGTGTGAAGAGTCTTTGTGGATGCTGGTGGCTTTTCTGAGGCATCGTGTGTTGTAGATGCCCTCCAAGGCTGGTAGCTGTGTTCCGAAGGTCCTCTGAGCTCTATGGACTACCCGCTGAAGAGCTTTCCTCTCTGTCTCCGTGCAGCTGAGGTACCACACAGGGATGCCATGTGTTAGGATGCTCTCTATGGTGCAGCGGTAGAATGTCGTCAGCAGCTGTTGGGGTAGACCAGACTTCTTCAGTGTTCTTAGGTAGAACAGTCGTTGCTGCGCCTTCTTAACCAGCCCTGCAGTGTTATTGGACCATGTTAAATCCTCTGAAATGTGAGTGCCCAGAAACTTGAAGCTGGACACTCTCTCCACACTGTCCCCGTTGATAAAGATTGGGGCGTATTCCCCGTTGTGTGACCTACGGAAGTTGATGATCAGCTCCTTGGTCTTGGTGGTATTTAGGGACAGGTTGTTATCAGAGCACCACCATGTGCTGGAGTAACTCAGCGGGTCAGGCAGCATCTCTGGATGCTGTCTACCCCCTGGGGGTAAATTTCACCTACCATTATTGTTATTTGAACTTTAAATAATAATGTTAAAAACAGTATTTTAAGATTTCCCCTTTGTCGGTTGCTTTATTATGGCAGAAGTGTAAACTCAAATTACTGAACAAAACAGGGTGGGGGTAGATTTACTTTCGAAAAGTTGCCTGGGGTAAACGGGACGAAAAAGGTTTCCCCAGGTTGGGAACCCTTGATTAGACAATGTACACGTGAACATCTGTCGCACCTAGATGGACTGCTGAGATTCCTGGCAAGAGGTGAGGGAAGAGGTACAGAGATGGGTGTGACATCTCCTGCGGTTGCAGGGTAACGTTCCTGGGAGGGGGTGGTTTGGGTGAGCAGGGATGAGTGAACCAAGGAGATGCAGAGGGAGCGGCCTCTGCGGAAAGGAGTGGGGATGGGTAGATGTGACTGGTGGTGGGAATCAAGTTGGATGTGACAGAAATGTCAGAGGATGATGTGCAGAGGCTGGTGGGGTGAAAGGTGAGGACCAGTGGAACACTACTCTTGTTCCGTCTGGGGGGGAGGGGAATCCGTCCAAAACCACGGGATACAGAGGAGACATGGGTGACATCTGAGAGCTAGAATTTCTAGGTTTTTAGAAATTGGGTGTTTATTATACTTCAAAAAGAGTCAATGGGTTGATATTTCTTTATTTTTTCAAATGCTCAAATTTACTCAAATTATTTCACATTTGAGCTGGAGTACATTTTGCTTAGTTGACTTTTCAACAACATTGCACACTAGAGCTAGATTTTTTGGTGTTTTCTTTTTTGTTTCAATGTGATGTTACTCATCTACTGCTTTTTGTTTTCTTCTAAGATTGAAAGTGGTGCTGTGTGGAAGCAGGTCTATCAGGATCTAGGGATCCCTGTGATGAACTCTGCTGCAGGTTACAATGTCAAGTGTGCATACAGGAAGTAAGTTTATTGCTTAGATATATTTTATTAGATATAAACATGCACTGAAATTTTGTTTTGTTATATAGTATTTGCAATATGCAGTTTAATTTGTGTTCACAATGTTGTCTGTAGATAACATTCTTAACTTGGAGTTTCAAGAGTATTTGTTTCCACCACCCATTAAGGCAGTGCATTTTTTAGATTCTAGCCATGCTTTCAATGAAAAAAATCTTGATCAGTTGCCTTCTTAACTCTCCCCACTTTCTCTAAACCAATGTCCTCTAGTTTTTAACACCAACATTGCAAAGAAAAGTACCGAACTTTTGTGTCTATCCATCTACCCTGTCAATGCCCTTATAATTTTATTAATCTCAGTCAGATCCCCCCACGGTCTCCACTTCAAGGAAAACAAACCCAAACCGTCCATTCCCACATCGGTACTGAAACGCTCCATCCTTACTATACACAGTTTTCCAAATATAGATTTAACAATGTCTTGTACAGCTGTAACATGATATCCCAACTCCTGTACTCAATACCTTGACTGTTGAAGGCAAGCATGCCAAATGCCTTCTTTACCATCTTGTCTCCCTGTGTCCCTAATTTCAAAGAACTATATACCTGCACCCCTCAGTCTCTGTTCCACAACACTCTAGTACAATCACTGCCTTCTTATTGTGTAGTTACCAGAACTGCACACAGTACTCCATTTATGACCTCCAGTGATTTATAAAGCTGCACCATAACCAATCTGCTATCTTATACTATGCACTGGCTAATAAATGTTAGTATGCCATACACCGTCATCATCATCTTATCCACTTGTGCTGTCATCTACCAAGGACCATTGGATTTGTACACTAAGTTCCTCTAGGACACTACCATTCATTCGGGCACATGGAAGCCCTTCATGAATAATGGACTGAGCACACCACCTCCAACTACCTGTCCGCCTGCTATTTTGAATAACATTAGTGGAAAATGCCATCTCGGAGCCCATTGAGCTGGAACATAAGCAAGTCATGCTTAACCCGGAGGGACTGCCAGGGAAGACGTGCTTATGGAGTACAATGCAGTACTTTGCAAGTGCTACAGTTTGGTTGAGATATTCATACTTCAAAATTGAGATTGATTGTGTTTTGTTGGCAAGAGCATTAAGTGTTATGGAACCAAGATATATAAATAATATTAAAGAACAAATCAGCCATGTTGTTACTGTAGTGCAGAATTAGGCTTAGAAGACCGAATGCCTGATTCTGTTTCTTTGTACTACGTTGCTGATCCTCTTGAGAACTGGGCACAGCCAAGAACCTCGTGATGATATACAGTAAATATGTGCTTTTTGCTATATAAGTAATCTCTTAAGCTTTCATGGATAAAGGCAAAGCTAGTTCACCACTTAAAATGTTTGGAAATGACACTTTAACTGAAATTAATGCTGCTATGTTAAAATCATAGTCATACAGCACAGGAAGGGGTCCTTCAGCCCAACTCATCCATGCCGACCAAGATGCCCCATCTACACTAGACCCACCTGCCTGTGTGTGGCCCACATTCCTCTAAACCTTTCCTATCCGTACCTTTATAAATGCCTTTTAAATGTTGTTATAGTACCTACCTCCACTCATTCCATAAATCCATCTGTGTGGAAAAAGCTGCCCCTCAAGTTCCGATTAAACCTTTCCCCTCTCACCTTAAACCTATGTCCTCTGGTTCTTGATTCCTCTACTCTGTGTAAAAAGACTGCTCACTCCCCCTATCTATTCCCCCTCGTGATTTTATATATTTCCATAAGATAACCCCTTGAATGTTGATTCATTAGAGTTGAATTCACAGTTGATATTTTCATGTAATGGCATTACAGGGTTAATTGTTCCTGTCTTGTTGATTGTCCAAGGTTTAAGCTATTATGTGATCATATCCACCCTTTTGCCTCTTTTTTTTAACAAAAGACCACCCAGATAACCAAGTTAGAAAGGAACAATTTCTGGAATAAACATAGCGTGTTGTAAGTGATGATCTGACAGAGGTGTTGAAAGTTGCAAATAGTTTTAATGAGTAACTAAGAGCAATAGCAGGAGAGTTGGTAACCAGAACACGCAGGTTAAAGATACTTGGCAAAGGGACCAGAGGGAAATGAGGACAATATCTTTTAAGCAGCTACTGACCATGATTTGGAATGCACTACATGAAAAGGCAGTGGAAAATTCAGTTGCACCTTTCAACAGGAAATTGAATAAATGCTTGAAAAGGGATTATTTTTTCAGTGATGTACGGATAATAGTGGTGGGGGTGGGGTGTGCAGCTAATTGGATAAATCATAAAGTGCCAGCTCAAGCACGATGAACCTAATGCTCCCCTCCTGTTTTCTATCATTCCATTTGTGATGGAGAACAAAAAGAACGGTTTGACATGAGGTTTTGCTGTGAAATATGAGAAGTTTTAAACTCATGATGTTATCTGCATAAACAGGGAGCTCTTTGTGCATTCTCTTACTGTTATACTTGAGAAAATGTTTAAGTTAAGCTCCCTTTTTGAAAGCTGACTTTTGTTTCAAATGATTCTCAGACTAGTTTTATTATGTTCTTGTTGGTATGGTGTTCCCCTGGAGCTATTAATTATCATTTTTTGCATTAAGTGGTTTAACGTAATTTACAACATTGAATCATCGCACCTACGAACCAAGTTCAGCAGTCCTGTGTTCTCCCCATCATAATTAAACAGCTCTATGCTTATGGAGATAACATCATGAGTTGTTTAAAAGATTGAATTTATCTAAAGCTTAATGAAGCCAACATCTATAATACTTCTCGTATTTCACAGCAAAACCTCATCAGTTGCATGAGCTTGTTCAGTTTTCCTTTTGCATTCATCAGCCAACATAAAGCAGAAATTTGATATGCTGCAAATCATTTGGCGCCCCAGCCAATTTTTAGAATGCTGTGTCAGCATATAACCATGAAGCGTCTCTCCAAATTATTCATGCTAAACGTGTCCTCCCATTTGTGTGTCCAGCCAAGTGATGTGGAAATACAGCAAAGAAGGAGGCTCAGGAGACGCAATAGCTGGAAGGAGACGCGAGAACCTGGAGCCAAAATTAAATTGCTGGAGGAACTAAGCTGGTTAATGATTATCTGTGAAGGAATTGTAGAGTAGAGGAGGCCGTTGGTACCCCTGTTTGCTTGTGAAGGGACTAGCCATTAATTCAGAACCTTAAATGTTTGCCTTCTTTTCAGGTATTTATGTGGCTTTGAAGACTATTGCAAGTCGGCTAACATTCAGTTTCCAACATCACTGCAAGGAGACTTTAAAGCAGGAAAACAGAAAAAAGAGTGTGAAAAGGCTCATGACGACCTTGATCACAAAGAAGAAAAAGAAAAGGTTGCCAGTATTACATCACCAGTGGCCGAATTTGAAGGTGAAAATGAGAATGAAAGCAAAAGGATTGTGCAGGATGAAGAACTGAAGGGCCAGGAAGCAAAATCCCTAAGGGTAAGTATTGAAGATATTTTATTACTTTAATTTGTTGGGTGATGTTTGTGGATTGTTGCAAGGTGCAGGGTAAAAATAACTGGAACCCTTTAAATATCTCATGTCAAAGGTGAGGGTGGCAGTCAGCTGTTGTTTTCAATTTTCACCTTATCAAATGGCTGCTGTCTAGTTACTTTTGTCTTGTTTCATTAAACTGCCAGCAGCTGTAAGATGAACAAAAGGAAGGTGTGGCTCTGGAATAATGCTCTGTGCAACTTTAACAGATGTCCAGGGGCTGACTCTGCACTTTGATTAGAGAAAATGGAGTGCAACAAAGAATGTTGAGGGGAGATTTGACAGATACTCAAATTCCTGAATGAATTTTTTTGAGTGAATACAGGGAAACTATTTCCATCACAGAAGAGGACATGGTCTAGCAAGTTCTTCACATTGTCCCATGGTTGGGTCAGGCTTAACGTAGGCTGGGGACACCTAGCACATCTATGTAGGAGTTCGACCATATGGTGACAGCCATGGTTTATGCTCAAAAGAATCATTTTTTGCTGTGATGTTTTAAAAAAAACTTGCCCAACCTGAGTGAACCCATATTGTGCTTATTTCTGGGGGTCTTGGTATCCGCTGGAAAATTTGACTCCTGACGTCAATATGGTTTTGATTAGTGCTAATGTCTTCTTCCATTTTTCCATTCCTCCAAATGATGTCAACAGTGGTGTAACACTCAAAATTAATTAGAGTGTGATTTTTCAACTGCACAGGTTTGAAAAATGGCAGGTCTTATTGAGTAAGGGAACAATCAGGTTTTACTAATCCCATTCTCCCTGAAATCACGCTATTTAAAACGTCAACATTCAACATGCACTTGTCCTCACTGTGATGTCACAAGACCTCAGACACAGGCTCACACTGTTTGGCCTGTGGAAGCCAACACTTCAGTCGCTCTCAGCTTCTTATCCTGGACACTGCTGCCGCTAATCTCTGCCACATCACACTGTTTGCCTATTGTTGTGTTAGGGATTACATGCTAACTCCATTCTCGTAGATAGAATTTCTCTTTTTTCTTCAATCCACAAGAGCAGGCAGAGTGAGGAAACTGATTTTGTTGTAGCGGCTGGCTTCTCCAAAGTGTGGACTTTCATGGACTCCACTCATATAAACCTCGTTGATAACCTCCTGCCAAGCAGTAGTTTTGAGAGGCTCCATGAGCTTCTTGGACAACATATTGTTCTTGCCAACAGACTGTGCTGGGTGCACTCTCCTCCCTCTTGCCATTGCAACATCTATTCATTGGCCATACTCCACTCTAGCTGGGGGAGTACTGTTTATCTTGTAATATGTCCCTTTAAAACTGGCTGCTGAGATAGCAACTGCAAGGCTAAATGCCCACAGCTTTAAGAATCGTAATAGTTCACTCAAATATATTGTACTGAAGCTGACATGACGTGATGCATAGAAACCTGATGACACAACTCTGAACCATGCTTTTGAAAATCTTGATCATACGACTTCCACAAGCAGCATTATTCTGCTGTTTTAATGCCACAAAAAGCTAATACAGTAATGCCCTTTTCTAGACACAATGAAATGATGGAAAAGACCACTGCTGAGATGAAGAGAAAGATATTTCCGCATTGAGTTGCTGTGATGTGAAATAGAATGTCTGAAATAGTAATGGAGTAGATTCAATGGTGTCTTTCAAAAGCGAATGTACTCATTGAATGCATTGTATATCAAGGTGGATATACATCATCAGCCTTGTAACAGGCTGTTGTTTTCCATGTTACAACTGGCTTTAATCAAATGTGCATTATATCAGACCATGGCACATCTGTCTTACCCAAGAAAGCCATCACACGCACATAGAGATCTATCCCATATTGTCAACTTTACCAGAGTCGGTCCTCATTTCATAAACTTGACAACCTCAGTGCAACACTCCCCAGTACTGCCAGTCTATTGCAGGTACCGTTTCTATGATAAAAGGCTTAAACAAGGCCTCATTCTTATTTATTAGATTTAGAAGATTCGACGATAATATTTTGTTGGGCATCGGGTGTTCTTCCAGTTGTCCTGCTAAACTTTTGTTCCTCAAGTAGTATTATCACCTAAGCACAATCAGATTTACAGATTGAGATGTGTACGTCCATTATCTTTTGTGGTTGTTGGCTTTGTTTGCAAAACATTAATGCCTGAAATTGATATGTACTTTACTGGCTTTAAACTACTTAACATGTGTGAAGCTATGAAATGTACTGCAGAGATGCGGAGCTTTTCTCTTCCAATGGATCTTGCTGCTCCTGGTAGCAAGTGATACTAGAGATACAGTGGGGTGATTGGCTTCCTTTGATGCATGATTCTGTGTTCATTGACTGGAGCCCTGCCTTGGATGGGGCCCACATCTCAAAGTCTTGTGTCTTGGTTTTGCCCATTGTTGCTGATAGGACCATTAAATGTGGCTTAGTTGGTAAACATCGAATGAGAAGGCAACAAGTTCAATCAGTAGCTTGAGAGTGTGACCTCCTTCTGTGGAATTCTCTGCCTCAGAGGGCAGTGGAGGCCAATTCTCTGAATACATTCAAGAGAGAGAGCTAGATAGAGCTCTTAAGGATAGCGGAGTCATGGGGTATGGGGAGAAAGCAGGAACGGGGTACTGATTGAGAATGATCAGCCATGATCACATTGAATGGCGGTGCTGGCTCGAAGGGCCGAATGGCCTACTCCTGCACCTATTGTCTATTCTGAGAGATACACCTGGGTGCTATTCATAAAACCACTGGGAACTGGAAATACGTCATGTGGCTTGCATTATTCTGGTAAAATATTACATCAGGATTCGCCAAGTCATCATTGAATCAGTGATTTGGTGTTGATAACTCTTGGTCTATTCCATCACTTCTGAGGTACCGTAAAGATGAGTATCATCAGAACAAACCTGCTCTATCCCACACTTTTGCATGTGAAAGAGAGAGCAACTCGATCCGTATCTACTACTCTATCTTGCCACCCTTTACCATCCTCACTCCCCAATCCGGCACTTTGCTTCCTTTTCACTCCGAAATCACCTGAAAATAGAATGGGCCTCATCTTTGCTAGTTAATAACCAAGCTGTTCTATTCTCTCAGGCAAGAAAACGACACCAGCCAGAATGCTTGGCACAGGCACCAGATAGCAGCAAAGTGAAAATGGAAGAAAGTGAGGAAGGGAAAGCAGGTCAAATCTATGATGTCAAAGATGAACCCAGATTTAAAGTTGAAGAATTAAAACCACAAAAAATGGTGGATAAAGAAAAGCACGGGTGAGTATTCCATAATTTTATAAAAGGAATTACTGAGCATAGTTGCTTGTCTCAAGGGTGGTTCATTAACATGTGTACCGGCAACAGAACACAAAATTTCTGACGCTGCATCTTTACAGGCCCATCAATGCAATAACACACAAATAAATATGCAATAATCAATAATACATTAAATAAATATTCAGTAATACTAGGTACCCTGACCATAATAGTGCAAAACCAAATAACGTAATGCAAACTAAAACAAAGTCCTTACTAGATCATAGTTTGCTGAGGTAGTATTGTGGTTAGTGTTGTGCAATGTTCAAGAACCTGATAGTTGCTGGGAAGTAGCTGTTTATGAACCTTGAGGCCAGGGATTTCAGGCTCCTGTAACTTTTTCCTGATGGTAGTAGCAAGAAGAGAGTGTGGGTCTTAGATGATATTAGCTGCCTCTTTGAGATAGTGCTTGCAGCAATTCCCTTTGATGGTGGGTAGGTCAGTATCTATGATGGACCACTTTCTGCAGTTTCCTTCGTTCCTGGGTATTTGAGTTACAAACCAGGCCATGATGCAACTGGTCAATATGCTCTCTACCGTATCCCTGTAGAGGTTCGGTGGAGTATTCGGCGACATACCAAATCTCTTCAATCTTTTAGGATGAGAGGCTTTGGTTTTTTTTTATGCTTGCTTCAATGTGCTGAGCTGATGACAGATCTTCAGAGATATGCATGCCCAGGAATTTGAAGCTGTTGATTCTCCCCTCCGTCTAATTGCATAGTGATGCTGTGCTAAAGATTCGGTCTGATGCAAACTAACTTCTAAATCATGAAATTGCATCATCTAAAGTTGTTAAAGATGTCCTTTGTAATGTGTTTGGGGAAGGTGTGTGAATTACAAGGTGTGTTAATGCATTGAAGAAAATGTTATACCATACTGTGGAAGAATAGAATGGACGGCACTTCAATGTACCTAAATAAAAGCCTGTTAAATGCTACTATCGTATCTGCCTCCAACCACCTCCCCTGCCAATGCATTCCAGGCCCCAAACACTCTTCTTATGTAAAAAAAACTTGCCCCACACATCTCCATTAATTTTACCCCCTCCCACCTTATAGCTCCAGTATTGAACATTTCCACCCTTGGAAAAAGGTTATGACTGTGTACCCTATCTATGCCTCATAATTTTGTATATTTCTGTCAAATCTCCCCTCAACCTCAAATTCCAGGAAATACAATCCAAGTCTATCCAACCTTTCCGTGTAGCTGAAACCCGCTAATTCAGGAAAACCTCTTCACCCTCTGCAAAGCCTTTTAATCTTTCCTGTAATGGGGCGAACAGAACTGCACACTATACTCCATGTTGTACGTTTGCACGCTGTATCATTCTATGACTCCAAATGAGACCTAGCCAAGGTCCTATAGAGTTGCGTCATGATTTCCTGATTCTTATATTCTCTCCCCCCAGCAACTACCTTCTTTACCACCCTATCTACTTGTGCTGCCACATTCAGTGTGCTATGAATTTGGACTCTCACTGCACATCAATGCTGTTATGGGCCTTGCCATTAACTGTATATTCTCTCCTTCCATTCAATTTCCCAAAGTGCAACGCCTCGCACTGGCATTTACTCCATTTCTTCACCCATTACTGCAACTGATCTGTATCCCGCTGGATCTTCTGACAGCATTCCTCACTGTCTGTAACTCCACCAATTTTGCTATCATCAACAACGACTACTTTCCAACCCTAGTACAGATCCCTGCGGAACTACACTGCTCACAGATCTTCAGCTAGAATATCTATCTTCCAACATAATCCTCTGGGACTGAAGAAGGGTCTCAACCCGAAACGTCACCCATTCCTTCTATCCAGAGATGCTGCCTGTTCTGCTGAGTTATTCCAGCATTTTGTGTCTATCTTCGGTGTAAACCAGCATCTACAGTTCCTACACATTCCTCTGTCTTCTATGAATAAGCCAGTTCTGAATCCATACGACCAAGTCATTGTGAATTCCGTACATCTTAATCGTCTGGACCAACCTACAGTGAAGGATCACCACAACACCAGATACCTGGCCAGGCTCGTTTCCTAATAAAAGGTCCAGTATGGTCCCTCCTCATGTCGATCTATTCACATAGAGACACTCCCTGACTTATGTAAAGGTTATGTTCGATAAACCTTACGTAAGTCAGATATTATACAAGTCGGAATCACCTTCTAAAGAAGGAAGAAACAAAGAACAGCAGAAGCTGGTTAATATATAAAATGACACAAAGTGCTTAAGTAATTCAGCAGGTCAGGCAGCATCTGTGGAGAAAGTGGATAGGTAACATGTCCGGTCAGGTCCATTCTTCAGGGTGATTAATGCCTGCTGAGTTACTCCAGTGCTTTGTGCCATTTCACCTAAAAACTAGCAGTCAATGGTGCTAGTCTGCACCAGTGAGCCCTTCTTCACCAGCTGTCGACCAGAGGCTATAACATGAGCCGCAACAACAGCCTCGTGAACCGGATGATGTGGCTGCTGGTGTAGAAGTTGGTGCACTTTGTGGAAGGTGTCAGCGACTTGGCCAGGATTTGCTCTCCACCATCTCCTTCGTTGTCGCCCACCTTCCCTGTGTCCACCAACAGTGGCTGAAACTGGAAGAGCAGCGAGCCCAGGTGATGATTTTTATGTATGTAGCGGACATGAAGCCCTCTCCATCCTCCCGTTGCAATACACCTAACAAATTCAGCCCCGTATGATCCTCTTGCCCCAGTCAATATTGGGGACGTTAAAGTCACCCACAACAACAACCCTGTGGTTCTTGCATCCTTCTGTAATCTGTCCACATATCTGATACTCTATTTCCCACTGACTATTGGATGGCCTATAATGTAATCCTGTCAGAGTAATTATTCCTTTCTTACTTTTAACTCGGCCCACAATGCCTCAGTAGACGTACCCACCAGTATGTTTTCTCTGAGTAACGCCATGACATTCTCCCTGATTAGTAAAGCAACGGCTCCACCTCTTTTACTCCCCCCTCTCTATCTCATCGGAAAGATCAAAACCCGGGCACATTGAGATGCCAGACGCATGCCTCTCACAACCAAGTCTCTGTAATACATAGAACTATAGTTTTGGCAGAAACTGGAAAGGTTGATTTTCTGATATTGTTGAATTCATTGTTGAGCCCCGAGGGCTATAGCATACCTAGACTGAAGATGATGTGTTATTCCTGAAGTTCACTTAGGGCATTGTTGTAACTGTGTAGCAAGATAAAGGCAGAGCAGTCGGAGTGGGTGTGTGATTGAATATTAAAGTGATGGTCAACTGGAAGTTCCTGGAAAACCAATTTGAGCTTGGTTCCTCCATTGTAGAGGAGACTACATTGTACACATTCAATGCAATTGGAAGAAGTACAAATGATTGATTGTTTCCCTTGGAAGGAGTGTTTGGGTCCGCAGATGTTGGGAAGGAATGAGGTGAAAGCGCAAGCTTTGCCATGTCTGTGGTTGCATGGAAAGTACTGTGTGAAGTGGAGGGGATGTTGGTGAAGATCTGAGACTGAACCGAGGAGATGCAGAGGAAACAGCCTCTTCAGAATGCTGAAAGGTGACAGAGTGAAGGGCAAGATGTATTATGTCATGGCATCTTGATGAAGGTGGCAGAAAACATGGAGGATGATCCTTTGAATTTGGAGGCCAGTGAGGTGGAAGGAGAGAAGAAAGGGAACTTTGCCATTTCTCTGAGAGGAAGTCTGGGCAGAAGTGCAGGAAACAAAACGGACCGATTGAAGCATGTCAGCTATGGTAGTGAAGAAGCCAGGATTATGGAAAGATGAAGAAATGTCAGAATTTTTAGCATGGTAAGTGAGTTTTCATGGAATTTTTCTTTATTTCAGGTTTTGAGCAATTGCTGCGTTTTATGTCTCACATTTCCAGCACATTTTTGTTTTTCTCCAATGATTTCTATTTACATCTCCTCCAGACCGATCAGTTGCTGTTTGTGGAAGTCTTCTTCACAGCCTCTCAGTTGAGGGGTTTATTTAGTCTTTCTAGGCCTTTTACCCTACCCCAAACCCCTCCCCCAAACCTTCTCAAACATCCCCTTTGTTATCTCCACTCTCTCTGCTAAAACATCTGTTTTCTAAATTCTCCCAGTTCTGACAAAAGATCATAGACTAAGACATTACCCTTGTTTCTCTCTTCACAGATGTTTCAGCGTTTTCTGTTCTTTCAGTTTTGCATTTTCTGCGGATTTATGCTTTTCAAAACAAAAACATTGACAGTTTTAGATGTTTTGCGAATTGAAGGAATTTTGCTACTGTGAAATCAAGAATCTTGATACAAATGGCTTTGTTCAGATTAGCCAATGATTCTGGCCATTCCTACATGGCTGTTTTTTCTACAGCATTGTAGCTGGCTCCCAAATTCTTACCGTATGCTGAAATGTAATCTTTGAGTCTATGCAAGTCAATTCTTTTCTACGTTTAACTCTACTTCTATCTCCGCGTATTTCCTCTGCTTGTTTATTTCTCTTTTATTTCAATGAACGTTCAATGAAGTGCCAGGTTATTTGGATAGGTATTGAAAAGAAACATAATTAATGTTTCAATATGTTTAGCTACTTAACTTTCCAAAACAACATTGTAATAGCTCCTTCCAACAGACCTTGTTTTTGCTCCCTGTTTTGTTCTATCCCAGCAGCCAGTGCCTCTCCTTTCCATTTCCCCACACAGTGAAAAAATATCCCCTTCCTGAGGATAATGATCTTTGTCAAAATTGCACCAGGAAAGTGATTGAGAATGGAATATCATGGTACTTTTCGTAATTTGGCTGTGCCTCTGAACTAATTCTTGGCAGAGGAAAACAGGGGAAAAAAGCGCACCTGCGATAAAAAGTATGAAGAGAAGAGGAAAGGCTAAAAGACCCTTGAACTGAAATGCAGAGGAAAAGGTGCTGTGGAGAAAAGTATGAAGAGAACATGCAACAAGGCATGAGAGGAGGGTAAAGAGGAAGGGAAAGAGGGAGTTAACTCGCTCATGTCTCTTGCCTAACTCTCAATTAACAGCCAATTTATGAAGACGGTAATTCAAGGGTCTGCAATTTATATAAATGCAGAGTGTTGCAATAATAGGGAATGACATTTTGTTAATGGGGACTTTGAGTTTAGAGTCTGAAGGATGAAATATGTAAACGGGGAAGAAGCAATAGGAATGTTAGCAAAGGAATAAATAATACAAAGACAAGGAAATCTCTGGAGCGATCATGTGTAAAGCTAGCAGAGATATCCAAGACGAAAAAAGGCACAAAAACTGGCAATAGAGTTAGTAAGATTAGAGATGCTGCAAATGCTGGGTTACAAAAAAGACACCAGGTGCTGGAGTAACTCAGCGGGTCAGGCATCATCTCTGAAGAACATGGATAGGTGACATTTCGGGTTGGGACCCTTCTTTAATTTTTGGGGTGCGGGGGAGGGAGCTGGAAAAGAGGAGGGGCAGGACAAAACCTGGCAAGTAATATCTGGATATGGGTGAGTAAAATGAGGGTAGGTTTAAATCAGGATCAGGAAGCTTGATGCAGGAATAGTTATATAGCTTATAGTTAGTTAGTAATTCAGACCTGAGGTGGGGTACGGAGTGGGATGGATTGCAAAGATTTAGTAATCATTTGTGTTTTTTTGGCTCCAGCATTAAACTTGTTGCAACGTTCATTCCAATTGTATTGAGCAGGCTGTGAGTGAGCCAAATGTGAAGACTAATTCGATCTAATTTATTTTAGCTTCAGGCAGCAGGCTTACTTTATAACTGTCAGTCAATTGAAGTGCAAACAAGGCTTTGCTCTAATTATATGGAAGATTACTTTAATCAGAATCTTGTTTTAAAATCCTTGTGGAATGTTTGTTGAAGTATGCAACTTCCACTTCTGCAGTGTTCCTTGTTTATTGGAGAAAGGCTTTGCAGTGCTGTAAGGGAGGGAGAAAATTGAGCAAAAAATCAATGCTTCCACAAAGCAAACTACTAAGGTTGCTCGTGACGAGAAAATTAATTGAGAAATATATCTTTTGGAACTTTTACTTTACGAGATAATGTCTATACTCAGATTCTGGGAGTATCTCATGCAGGAAAAAAATATAAAGCATTGCAAATTACCTGTTTTTATGGTGTTTATCCTGGAACATGACAGTTGTTATGGGTATATCTGACATGTGGGAGTCATTTAAAGGCTAGTTGATCAAAGTTCAATCATGTTCCAGTAAGGAGAAGGGAAAAGGATGGCAAAGTAAGAGAACTTTGCATGAATAAAGACGTTTTAAATTTGGTCAAAAAGAAAAAGGAAGTATATACAAGATTTAAGAGGATTTAAAACCGACAAGAACATTGAAGAATATAAAACAAGGAGGAAAGAACTCTAGAATACAGAGCTTTATTTGTCATTCGGTACCAAGGTACCGAACGAAATAGCGGTCGATGGAAGGACCAAAAGGGGCCAATAAATGTCACTGGTGAGGCAGATTAAAGAAAATCCCAAGGATCTTTATACCTACATTAAAAACTGGAGGGTAACCAGGGAGAAGATAGGACTTCTCAAGGGTAATTAGGGAATTTATGCTTTGAGTCAGGTGGAGTACCAAACAAGTACTTTGCATCTGTTTTCGCCAAGAAGAAGGATATGGAGGACAGTGAGTTCAGTTAAATATGCAAGGGCTGTTGGAGATTAAGAAGGAGGTGGTGTTGAGGTTCTTAAAGAACACCAAGGTGGATAAATCCCCAGGACCTGGCAGAATGTATTCCAAGTTATTGAGAGAGACAAGAGAGATTGTGGGATCTTTGTATCTTTACTACCCACGGATGAGATCCCGGAGAACTGGAGGGTAGTTAATGTTTTTTTTATTGTTTAAGAAGGGAAGTAGAGAGAATCCAGAGAAACCATTGGAGAGGATTCTTAGGAATAGGATTTACTCCCATTTGGAAAAGAATGGGTTAGTTAGAGACAGTCAGCCTTCTATGCAACAGATCATATCTTATTAATTTGATTGATTTTATGTTGAGGTGGTGACAAATTGTCTATTGTCTAAAGGTGATTGATGATCTAGAGTGTTGGATTTTAGTAAAGCATTTGATGAAGTCCCCCATGGTAGGCTGATGCAGAAGATTAAGTTGCACTGGATTGCCAGTAAATTGATCGTATGGATTCATAACTGGTAGAAGGAATTTAGGCTGGAGGTCTGCAACCAGTGGATTTCCACGGGGATCTGTGTTGTTTGTGATAACTACAAATGACTTGAACATAAATGTTGATGGGTTGGTTAGTAAGTTTGTAAATGACACCAATATTGTTGGGGTCACGGACTGTGAGGAAGGCTGTTGTACTCAGCAGGATATAGATCAACGACAGAAATAGGTGGAGAAACGGCAGGTGAAGTTTAATCCGAGCAAGCGTGAGGTGTTGCACCTTTGGAGGTCGAATAGAGTCATAGATTGAGACAGCGTGGAAACAGGCCCTTCGGCCCAACTTGTCCACACCGGCCAACATGTTCCAGCATGTCTTTGGTTCATATTCCTCCAAACCTGTCCTACCCATGTACTTGTCTAACTGTTTCTTAAACATTGGGATAGTCCCTGCTGCAACTATCACCTCAGGCAGCTTGTTCCATACACCCACCACCCTTTGTGTGAAAAAGTTACCCCTCATATTCCTATTAAATCTTTTCCCCTTCACCGTAAACCCATGTCCTCTGGTCCTTGATTCACCTACTCTGGGCAAGAGACTCTGTGCATATACCTGATCTTTTCCTCTCATGAATGTAAGAGGAAAATCTCAAATTATTGACAAGACCCTTAACAGCATTGATGTGCAGAGAGATCTTGGGGTCCAAGTCCATAGCTCCCAGAAAGTGGCAACACAAGTAGATAGAGTGGTAAAGAAAGCTGGGCGTGGAGGGGAGACCTGATAGAGGTATGTATATACAACCATGCAAGGTGTAGACAGGGCAAGTTTTTTTCAGAGGGTGGTGAGTGCCGGGAACACACTGTTGAAGATCGTGGTAGAGGTAGATTATGATAGTAGCATTTAGGAGACTTTTGGATAGGCATATGCAAGGAATGGAGGGATATGGAATATGTGCAGGCAGATAAGTGTTGATCTTGGCATCATATTCTGCACGGTAAATGTGGGCTGAAGGGCCTGCTCCTGTGCTGCACTGAGTTGTGTTCTATGTTAACCTCAAATATCTGGAATTGAAACCCACTTTTCCCATTAATTTGATGTATCAGATGGTTGCTCCTAACAGACTGAGACTACATCTGCCCATGGAACAATGGCAACAAATGAATTCTTTACCAAACTACTGTGCCTGCAAAATATTCAAACAAGGTAAACCAGAAAAAAAAGGTATAGAAGCACAGATAGGGCTGCACTGCTGGACCTTAAAGGCAGGGATTGGCAGAACCTGAGAGCTTTTTGGTTTATAAGCAAAGATTTGGGCACTTTTTTTATGTACTCAGTTTGTCACCTCAGATCTTGTCATCCATGCAACTCAAAAATAATTTGAGTACAATTATTTTTAAATAAGATGTTTAAATAAAAGTTAGATGAAAACTTGAGAATTATACAAACATTCCCATATTGTATAGTTCTAATTCAAGTTTGAATTTTTTTCTAATGGTATTTATTGGAATAAATAATGCATGGTGAACATTGTGTCATTGTGTGGCAGTTGTGGCGTGCAGTGCTGAGGAAGGATTTTCTCTGTCTCTGCTCGCCTCCCTTGGGAGGTGGCAGATCTTCCAACTATCACACACGTTTCAGTATCATCCTTTGGGTGTGCAACGTCTGCCCATGGCTTTCTGCACCATTGCAAACTACTTCAGCTGCTTAGGAAATGTGGAGTCCCCTCGTGTATTTAAAATAATGCTGCATTAAATCACTTCCATATAATTGCATTTTTAAACAACACTTTTAAGTGGTACAAAGGTGGTCAAGAGTTGTTTATCCTTTGGGCATACTTTCAGCACAAGTTTCCACCGTTATATTTTACATTATAGTTACTGCAGAAGGAAGCACGGTGTGGGTGCTCAGCATTAGCAACATTTTGGAAAGAGAAGCTAGTACAACCATACTGCAGTATTTCACCACATCACAGTGGCCATTTTTAATATTCAAAAGGCAGTTGTTAATATTGTTTTAAAAACATACATGTCTTTCATTTGTCTGGGGTTAGGGATGAAAGCAGTAAAGAGGATGAGGAAGATGAAGAGGATGAGGATGAAGAGGAGGAGGTTGGTGATGATGGTGAAGAGAGGGAAGATGAAGAGGAAGAATTTGAGTGCTACCCACCAGGAATGAAAGTCCAAGTGAGATATGGTCGAGGGAGGAACCAGAAGCTCTATGAAGCCAGCATTAAAGATTGTGACGTGGAGGGTGGAATGGTCCTGTACCTGGTACACTACTGTGGCTGGAACGTGAGGTGAGTTAGAAGTATAAACCGCATACAGAGTTGTTAAAGGGGAAGGTCAATGCAAATTAAATCACTCCATTAATGTGGCGCATCTTCCTTCTCTTTCCTAATAGTCTTGTTATCCTTCTAGCCTATAGACTTCCAGTTAGTGCTTTGGAACTTGTGCAGGAGGACTTGGATTTTCTGCAGACCTAGTGAATATTTTACCATCCTTGAAGTAAATTGGCGTATTTGCACTTCTATGCTCTGCCTTGCTGCTGTAAATTACGCTGTTAGCCCTGCTAAATGCTAGATTCCTGTACTGGAAGCATCATTGCATTAACTGCAGAGACTGACCTTTTTTCAAATTTTGTTCACCCCCCCTCACTTTCCATTGCTACTGGCTCGGAAATGCTCTTGCTTGAAGTGAAGTGTTTCCATTCCTTAATGAAGGGGGCAAGAAAACTGAGCATAATAAAAGCATTACTTCATTTGATCTACACTGAACACGTCTTATTAACCAACAACAACATGCATTCGAAACAGCATTTTAATGTGGAAAAGTATCCCAGGACATTTCACAAGAATGTTATCAATGAAAACCAAGAAACCTAAGGAAATAATGGAAGTTATGACCAAATACAAGTGAAAGTTTTAAAGAGAAGTCTCAGAGTCTCAGAGAAGTAGGCAAAACTGGAAAAAGTGGTCCTATGGGAGAACCTAGGCAGTTGAAGGCACTGCTGCTAACATTGGGCTGACACAAATGAGGCATGTGCATGGAGTCAGATTTAGAGAATCTTGAAGATTGTTTCCTTGTGGTTATAGATTCTAGTAAATATAAATCTTAGATGGGAAAAAGAGAGGAGGGCTGAGGCCCTGGGTATGATTTAAAGATTGTATTGAAAATTTGTATCCTCCAATCAGGATCCTTGATTGTAGTCTGAAGAAGGGTCTCGACCCGAAACGTCACCCATTCCTTCTCTCCAGAGATGTTGCCTGTCCTGCTGAGTTACTCCAGCTTTTTTAGTCTATCCTTGATTCTAACACTGTGATAAACCTCTGGCATAATCATCTTGGTTTAGGTAACCAGTGCTTATGAGAGGTAGTACCTTGTCGTCTGAACGCCGGATGTCTTTCAACTGCAGAAGCCGGCATGGGTTCGCCGGTTGCTGTGCAACTATGGCAAAGAAGGGAGAAAACCAATCAACCTTTCAAAACGTACTTCCTCTTATCTAACCGAATTGAGAGGTTGAATTTCAAAAGGCAGAACTAGTAACTAATTTACCCCATCGGTGCTCGAAGAATGAGGCATGTGTAGTGCTTTCTCACTGTTAAATTCAATGTCTAACGTGCAAGTGCCAATCTCTTGTTCCTTAAATAAACTTGCATTTGGTTGGACTTTTCACTGAGGAATTGTCCTAAGGTGGTGCACAGGCATAGAGTCATTGAGTCATACAGCGTGAAAACGGGCTCTTTGGCCCAACTTGCCCACACCGACCAACATGTCCCATCTACACTAATCCCACCTGCCTGCATTTGGCCCATTTCCCTCTAAACCTGTCCCATTCATGTACCTGTCTAAATGTTTCTTAAATGTTGCGATAGTACCTGAATATTAAACAAAATTCAACTAAGCAAGAGGTAATCTCAGCAAAGATGTTTAAAAGCTTGGTAAAGGAAGGAGATAGGAGAGATTTGATAGGGAGTTTGGAGTTGGAGGAGTGATGAGAAAGCAGCAAGGGAGAGTGGTGTAAATTAGAAAGGGCAAGTGGCCAGAGTCAGTGAGCTTTGAAATCTTGTTGAGACATGAAGAGAGGCACAACCGTGGATATGTTTGAACATTAGGATTAAAATTTGGGAGGTAACACAGATGAACAAGAGTAATACTGCATGCATGGAACTTAGTGTGACTTAAAATGCCAGCACAGTGAGAACATGTTTACCCATGAGATGGTTCTGCTCAGTTAGTACTTCGCTTCTCAGAAGTAATACGCAGATTCAGATTAGTGAATTATCATATGCACCAGAATACAATGAAATTCCCTGTTTGCATGCAGCTCATTTAGTAAACAGTATTCAGTAATGGTATTAACAACAATGAATACAACAACAAATGCAAAGCAGCAGGATGTAAGATTGTAGTGCATCTGAATTAGTGTAAAAAGAATAACCGAATGAGGTAGAGCTACGAATAAGAATACATAGCAGCACCTCCAGGAAGGGGATGTGAAAGTGACATTTGGTTAGGAGTTTGATAGCCACAAGCTGTTCTAAAATATGGTCATTTGGGCTTTCGAGCTCCTGTATCTTCTCTCAAAAGGTAGGAGAGAGAAAAAGGGAATGGGCAGGATGGGAGACATCCTTGACAATACTTTCAGCCTTCCTGATGCAACACACCGTGAAGATGGACTGGATCGAAGGATGCGGTGAGCTTGTGATGGACTGAGTTTAACATTCTCTGCAGGTTCAGGTAGTCAAGAACAGAGCAGTTGGCATATCAGGCTGAGATGCATCAGAATACTATCTTCAGCACATCTGTTGCAGTTTGAGAGAATCCTCTTGGACATGCAAATCTTCTTAGATGCCTAAGAGTAAATGCGTTTACTGATTTACTGATGGGAAGGTTCACTAAGTGTTGAGGTACTAGCAATTCAGAGCTCCTTGTGCAAACGATCTGCTCTGTTTTTAATCTGAAATGTTGTGTGGAGGCTGCATTGAGGGTGGGTGAAAGTGTGGCTTGTCTCCTCTCTGCTCTGTCGTAGTGGTGTAGAAGTAGCTCAGCTCTGTATCACTCTCCCTTTCAGAAAAGGAAGGTGTGGAGTTAACGATTTTTGGGGAGAATTAAAATGGAGTTGAAGCTGGGAGTAAAATTTCCAATTCCTCGGGTGATGGTTTTGTTTTTTTTAAACTACCGCAGTATTTTCATAGAATATGGCTGATTTTCTTGCATTGCGCTCCCCCCACTATTCCAACCGAACCCTCCCACAGCTTTCCTGAATTTTTGACCAATCTGCGAACAAGCCATTTGATGATTTTCTGCCCAAGTGAAAAAATGCTTTGTTGCACATATTTGAGAATTTACTTAAGTTTATAATTCGAGCAAATTGGTTCAGTGGAATAAATTTTAGAACCTATTGGAAATCTATCAAAAAACACATTTAGTTAAATTGTAAAAGTCCCAGAAAGTCATTCTGCAGCATGGTTGTTTCTTAACCCTGGCTTGTTTACTTTGACAGCGGCATTACCATGCATGGGCTGTTCAACTGTTTTTGTGAAAAGAAAGATATGCATGCTTATTTTTACCAATTAATCAGGGTAGTCTTTTCAAAGCATTGCTCACATATTTAGTTTGCATGGACCACTTAAAGAAAAAATTATGTTAAATTAGTTATTCTCTTTTTTTTTCTGTGTTGAAGTGTTCTATATGACCATGTTGTTGGAATTCATATTGACATGGCAGCAACTTTTAATATTAATTTCTGTCTTGAGGCACAAAGCAGGATTAAGCACGTTTTAATGCTAAATTATTTACGTCTTGTATTCTCCCTTTTCAAGTGAGCTTTACCTTGATTATAACAGTTTACACTGGAGGTGGATTCACTCACACTGCACATCTAGTGGGGAGCCAATTGAGATACATGAACCTTTTGTACCACCTGTGCTAATAATCTTCACCATATCATTCCAACACATGGTGTGAGCTTACTTTTTTGTTTTTCAGGTATGATGAATGGATTAAGGCAGATAAAATAGTGCGACCTGCAGATAAAAATGTTCCAAAAATTAAACACAGAAAGAAAATAAAGGTAAGCATATTAATATCAGACATCTGACATATAATATTCTGTAAAAGAACAACTAATATATTTAAACTGTACAAATGACGTATAATGGTCTGATCATGGCCCTGTTGAAAAATAGTTAGGTCTGTGCATTGGATTTCAAAGTAGTATAGAAATTGCAATAAAAACATTTATTCTCAACAAGATTACTTATTGTAACACATGTGATATTGTGTCCTGCATTGTTTTATTCCTGTTTTCTTTAACTAGTTAACATGGTCGCTGCTTTAATTCCTTGACTCGCATGACACTTTCCATAGCGTCCCAATTTCCATTCAGAATTTAAGTCTTTTGTCCTACAATTCCAAAAAAAGTCTCTTGTTTATAATATTGTTTATATTTTCATTTCTTCCAGCCAGTTAGCATTCTACTTCAATGTAACGTCTCACTTAGTTCAATATCTTCAATTGTAGGGAGCACGAGTAAAAATTGACAATAGTAACAATCCCTGATTTTCAAGAGTGAATTCCAAACAAGTTGACGTCCCTGTAGGTGCTTGTAACTGTGGCTGTTCTGATGCATGAGCATGGCCAGGAGAATGTTATTCATGAGGATAAAGGACTAAATATGCTCAACTAATACTCAACATCTATATATTCATGGCTTGCTGAGCAGACGATAATAAATTTGTGTGATGACCTTTAGAATATCCTGATTTGCTGGTGGTTTATAGCCAATTAAATCTATTGAGGTATAATCAGGAAAGAGGGTAACCAATTTGCGAACTGTGGAAGGTCCCACAATGTCAATGAAATATTGACCATATCATCTGTTTTAGTAGTCCTCAGAGGTTTGCCAATTCCCACGAATTGTTGAGGAGAAACTCATGAACAGCAACTTAGTTTATGTATGGAGCAAAAAGGAGAGTGCTGGAGGAGCTCAGCATCTGTGAAAGGAAATGGACAGTCAACATTTTGGGCTCCAGATTCCAGAGCATCTACAATCTCTTCTGCTGCCGTAGTTTATTTATGTAAAACTTATATGTTCACAGTTGTTTCCACTGGTAGTCTCTTCCGTCTTCGCACCACACCGTCTTGAACATATATGTGTGGTTAGTTGATGGAGAACCCTTAATTATAACAATATCAGCAGGGTTCTCTTGGGTTTACAGTACCTTCTCTTTTTGTTCATAAGATATAGAATCACAGAATGGTAATTACACAGGTGGAGGCCAACTGCTGACTGCAAGAGCGAAAACTGCAATTTTAAATTAATATCCATGAGAAATTCACTTTGTCCTTGAATTATTCAAGATTAAGCTCTGCTCAACTTTTCTATTCCTTTAGTATCAATTGCGTAATATCAATTATATTAATTGCGTAATATCAATTATGCTTCAATTATGTTTGAGTATTTGTTTATTAGAATCAAATTGGATTGAATAATAGAGACTCAAGGCTGCTGTGAATTTCAATTCATGATACTGACTTACAGAAACCCCAACAAGGCCATGATTCTGTGCAGGAAACGTTCATGATTTTTTCAAGTTGGTATTGCTTGGGATTGATGTTCCTCTGAGGTCTTCAGCCGGAACTGAGATAACACACAGTGGGTGGCTCAGCTTCATGAGAGGGGGAGAGCAGGAGTGCAAGGACAATAATGGTTGAGCATTCAATAGTGAAGGGAATATAGATGTCATTCAAGGACTTTGGGTTGTCTCCCACGTAAGTGAACAGTTGCAGGGACAGGGTAAACTGTCAGAGGTCTTTGTTTGTATTGGTACAAGTGACATGGATAAAAAGAGGGATGAGATTTGTTACTTAAATGTTACAGCTAGATAGCAAGGTTGTGCTCTCTAGATTACTTCTATGAATTGGAGGATAGGTCAGATGAATGCAGGGTTGAAGAGGTGGTGCAGGATGAAAAGCTTTAGATTTCTGGATTACTGGGACCATGCCAACGTAACAATGGATCTGTATAGGCTCGATGGGTTGTTCCAGAACTAGAATGGATCCAACCTCCTTGTGGCAATGGGATGGAAATGTATTTGAAAACATTCAGCAGGTAGGCAAGATTTATGGAAAGAGAAACAGTTAAGGTCTGGGATCCTTCATTAGAACTAGCAAAGAGAGAATCAGGTGAAACAAGAGGATTGGGTGAGGCATGATGCCCTAATGAGGCAGTTAAGCTCAAATCAGCTGATGGTAAGTGGAATTTGCTCAGCAGGCCAAACTATATATATAAAAAAGAAAACAAGAGCAAAACCGGGCCGAAATAATGGCATGCAAAAGTATCCTGTTTTGATACAGACACAAAGAAAGAGCAAATCATCTAAAATTGGTAAATTTGATATTAAGTTCTGTTGGCCACAACATCCCAGACAAAAGATGAGATGAGGTGTTGTTCCTCAGGCTTCCATTGAGCCTCTTGATAATACTGTGGAAGGTCAGAGATAGATTGGCTAAGTGGGAGTGGGATGGTGAATGGAAGTGGCAGACAACCAGAAAATCTGTGATCCCCAGTGGACTGAGTGCAGGTATTACAAAGCAATCAGCCAATCTTCATTGGATTTCCCTGGCATAGAGACCCAATTAAAAACACTAATTGCAGTTCACTAGTTTGGAAGAAGCACAAATAGATACCTGCTTTTTGTTTCTGTGCATTATGTATGGCAGGAAAAGAAGAGGTGAATGGGCAGGTGTTGCACCTCCTGTGCTTGCATCAGAAAGTGCCAGAAGAAGGAGTCTAACTGAGGCACAGTGGGGAAGGGTAATGCCATGCTGAGCCACAGTGGTCGGAGGCAGACAGGTGATTCTGTGGCAGCATTTGAGACTCTCGGATGGTGTGTTGCCTCCATGGTTCCATGGTCCAGGATGTCTTGGAGCGGGTACATGACATTCTCAAAGGTCTGCACAAGTCATTGTGCATGATGGCATGGGTAGGAAAATCGATTAGGTCCTGCAAATGGAATATAGAGAGTTAGGCGAAAGGATAAAAAGCAGGACCTCCAGGATAGGATCAACAGATTACTTGCAGAACAACGTGCTAGTGAGGGGACGAACATGAAGAAAGGACAGATTAATTGCTGAGGAGCTGGTAAAAGGGGCAAGGATTCAGATATTTGGACAATTGGGAGTATTTATTCACAAAATGCTGGAGTAACTCAGCAGGTCAGGCAGCATCTCAGGAGAGAAGGAATGGGTGACGTTTCGGGTTGAGACCCTTCAGACTGGGATCTCTTCTGGGCAGAGGTGACCTGTACAAGAGGTTAATTGGCTTTGGTAAAATTGTCCCTAGTGTGTGTAGGATTGTGTTAGTGTGTGGGGATTGCTGTTCAGCGCGGACTCGGTGGGCGAAAGGGCCTGTTTCTGCGCTGTGTCTCTAAACTGAACTAAATAAAAAAGACGCTATCTATTTAAAAGGAATTGGTAGGGTGCCAGAAATAGCACTGGCAGACAACACAAGGGCAAGAGAATAATTAAAGAAAGGATAGGGCACATTAGACACTAATGGTACAACCTATGCATGGAGCTGGGAAACTTAGATGAGGTGAACAGATGAGAAGACATACTTCTTGTCTGTTATCACTGTGGAGAAGGTCATTATAAATGGGTGAAATTCTACATTATCATCAAAAAAGAGGGGATATTAGGTATCTTGGTGGATGTAAAAGGTGGCACAACTAGTAATGCTATGGATCTGACCTCTGGTGCTGTGCATGTGGTGTTTGCCAATGGCTTTCTTACGGGTGCTCTGGTTTTCACCATCGTCCCAAAGACATGCGGGTTGGTAGATTAATTGGCTGCTGTAAATTGCAAGGTGTGGTGAGTGGTAGAATCTGGAGGCTCTTGATGGAAATATAAGAAGAATAGATACAGGGAAACCTAGTTAAGAACGAGATTGCTTAGTGAGCCAACATAGACCCACTGGCTAAATGGCCTCCTTCCTCCTGTAAGGAAATATGAAATATGGATTCTTCTGCAGGACCTGATGAGATGTATCCATTTGCAAAGCAAAGAAAGAGAGATTACTAGGCCTTCGATTCTAAGGAATGTTTTCACTAGAGGATGAACTCTGTACCTCAGAGGGTGATGGAAGAAGTATTTAGATAAATACTTGAAACAGCAAAACATAGAAAGCTACAGGCTGAGTGCTAGAAATGGGATTAGGTTTATTTATTTTACTAAGTACTGGGATGGCCACCACAGGTTTCGAGTGCTCAATAATCTCCTGAATTCTTTTGCCCCTTCGCATCTGGACAGCCATGCATTGTGTGTATAATGACCTGTGTGTTATTAATTATATCTCAATTGTGAGCCACAGATTATTGGATATGAATCTCACTGCTCATGTTATTTATAAAAGACTTAGTGAGACAATGGGTTTGTTCACCTGTACTAGGATCGTAAGATGTATTTCACCACAGCTTTGTAACAAAAGACACAAATGAAAATAACTTATTTGATTTTATATAAAATTGTCCCACTCTAGGTAAGTAATTAGAGTTCCATCTGGGAAGCAACCGAGGTTTTAAGGTACACAGTAGTCTTCTGAATCCTGTTGCTACGTTTACCTTAGTTTGCATCTAGGTGTGCATCAATTCATGTGTATCTTCATTATTTATATCTCAATTGTGTGATTCATATCCAATAATCCAAAATTATTGGAGGTGAATTTGTACGCTTAGTAACGTCATTATATTTCAAATATCCCAAGATCTGAGTAGGAACATAAATTTGCACATCAATCCCGCTCCTCTTTTCCCATGCTTTCAGGCAGAATCACATCTGTATCCTAACCCTGTCTTTAATACTTTCATCCAATATAAACATCTCACTGCAAAGTCTTTAGAGAAAAATGTCATGCAGATTTCCAGCACTCTTTGTGTAAGAAGAATTTACTGATACCACCCTTGCTCAATTCAGATTTTAGGTTTATGGCCTAGAAATTGTTCCATTCAGTTAATTTTCTTGAACTACTTGTTATCCCCTTAGTAGTTGAACCATTTTATATACCTGATCTCCTTCACAATAGAGAGTAGAATCTGAATAGGTGCAAATTTGTCTTCATAATTAACATTTTACATTGAAACATAAAAAATAGGTGCAGGAGTAGGTCATGCGGCCCTTTGAGCTAGCACCGCCATTCAATATGATCATGGCTGATCATCCAAAATCAGTACCCCGTTCCTGCTTTTTCCCCATATCCCTTGATTCCGTTAGCCCCAAGAGCTATATCTAACTCTCTTGAAAACATCCAGTGAATTGGCCTCCACTGCCTTAAGTGGCAGAGAATTCCACAAATTCGCAACTCTCTGGGTGCAAAAGTTTTTCCACTTCTCAGTCCTAAATGGCCTATCCCTTATTCTTAAACAGTGCCCCCTGGTTCTGGTCTCCCCCAACATTGGGAACATTTTTCCTGCATCTAACCTGTCCAATCCTTTAAGAATGTTACATGTTTCTATAAGATCCCCTCTCATCCTTCTAATTCCAGTGAATTCAAGCCCAGTCGACCCATTCTTTCATCATATTGTCAGTCCTGCCATCCCGGGAATTAACCTGGTGAACCTATGCTGCACTCCCTCAATAGCAAGAATGTCCTTCCTCAAATTAGGAGACCAAAACTGCACACAATACTCCAGGTGTGGTCTCACCATGGCCCTGTACAACTGCAGTAAGACGTCCTTGCTCCTATACTCAAGTCCTCTCGCTATGAAGGCCAACATGCCATTTAGCCTGGTAAGATGTTGCAGAATCTTCACTGCATTCTCTCATAGACTGGTGTATATTTCCTGAGGTACAATACGCAGAATTGAATATCATAATGCAAATGCAATTCAGGTTATTTTGCACAAAAAGCACCTAATTTATAAAATACATTGCTGTCTGTTTTTGAAAAATATATTTTGCAAAATACGGAATGTTGATGTCCATCTGCATTTCAGAGTAAGATGGATAAAGAAAAGGAAAGGAGCGATAAAAAAGATAAGGAAGTTAAATCTCCAAGCAAGTCTATGCGCGTCCGCCGGCTCTTAAAGTGCCCAGCTCATGCTGTGCCATCGGACATTTCCCCAAAAATAATTGGAGCTGGCGTGAGGAACTGTGAAGCAGACATTTCTACAATGGACATCATCAATGGAGTGCAAGGTATTAACTAACTTATGAAAAGGGGAACTTGAAAGTTGTGAGGATTTATACTTGCATCTTAGATTGGTTGATTAAAACGAGATAATATTTGCTAAAAGCTTTACTGCAGCACTCCCGAACAATGTAAGAACAATATATGTTTCTGACTGATATTTGGAAAAAACACTAAACGCCCTAATGAATTTTACTCCGAATGCGATTGCTAAATGATCTGAGACTAATCTCAAGGGTGAAGTTCTACTATGGTAAGTGGTAGAAATACCTGCTGAGTGTTTCAAGCAGTTTCAATTTTCATTTCAGGTTTCCAACAGGTTATGATTTACTTAAACCAAGGCCTAGTGTATCTTAAAATCACACAGCCAACAGGATTTGTCTTAATACAACTAATGTTGCACATCCAGAAAGCAATATTCCAATAACATGGGCGTTCTGCTATGTCATGGTGGTGGGAGAGGAAAATCTAAACTTTTGGTTGTGTTGCCTTTTCAATGTAATATTTCAGGTAAATAGTTATTAATTGTGACTAATTTGAATCAGAAGGTTCATTTGAATGATACAGATAAAGGATTTAAAACCTATCGGTAGGAAGAGTGGCATACCTCTGGGGTTTGAATACTCATTTATTTGACTTTTTTATTGACAGGCTCAGACAGCTCTGAAGAGAGTGATGATGATGACCACCGTGAGGCCACTTGGAGAAAAGGCCTAGAGGAGGATGCAACCATTCAAGAAAGTAATGAGACAACCTTTGAGGACCAGAGGAGCCTTCCACTGGCCGGGCGACCGGGCACGCCTCCCACTGGCGCCAAGTTGGGACACTTATCAGACTCTCTAGACTGGGTGAGAAAAGGCAAGTCCTCTGAGGAGGAAGAGGATGAGGAGGAAGGAGACGAGTCCACAAAACCAACGGGACAGAAAGAACTGGGTGAGAGGCGGATAAAGTCACATGTGAAACGTGCCAGGAGGAGAAAGGTAGGTGCTGAAGACTGGGTGAAGACAGAATCGCCGAACCACAAGGGTGAGAGGTCGAAGGGCAAAGAATCTCCCCTCAACAGCACAAGCAGCAACACCAGCTCCGATGAGGATGAGGAAAGAAATGATGTGAAAAATGCCACCACTAGAAAGCATAATGGTCTGCAGGAAAAGAGGAAACCACTGCATGTGACCCAACTGTATTCTGGTTTTTCAGAAGTGCCTGAGAAAAGGGTCAAGCTTTTAAATAACTCTGAATTAAGGGCTCACAACACAAAAGTAAAGGACCGAAAAGATGTGTGGTCAAGCATCCAGGTCCAGTGGCCTAAAAAAGTTCTCAAGGAGCTCTTTTCCGATTCTGATACTGAGACCACGTCGGCCCCACCCGTGGCCCAGGAAGAGGCAAAGGCAGAGACATTGGCTGAAACTGCTAAAGAGGAAGAGAGGCTGCCACATGTGGAAGCAGAAACTGCTGCATTAGTTATCTCCCCTGTCAAACCAAGTGAAGAGAAGCCAACAGAAAAACTGGACAAGAAGGGTGAGATGCCCAGCAGTGGCAGCAACTCTGTGCTCAATACTCCGCCCACCACTCCTGAGTCTCCTGTCTCGGTTACAGTGACAGAAGCCAACAGACCACAGCCAAACACAATGATCCCTCAAAGGCTGGTTCCAAGCCAGGAGGAAGCCCAGAGTGTTAAAAGCGAGACTGACAGCACGAATGAGGTTGATAGTATGACCGGGGAGCTGCAAGAGGGACAGTCTGAAGGCAATGTCTCTCCAACAGGATTTGATGCTAGCATTAGCTCAAGCAGCAGCAATCAGCCAGAAACAGAGCATAAGGAGAAAGGTAAGGCATTGCGCACTGACAAAGCATTTGTTCAACAAACCAATTATTTCTAGAATTTAGTTGGTGCTGAGATCCTTCTCCATCTCCTGACAGTGCACGTGAATATTCATGTGCGCACAAGAGAATGTGAACATGTGACCAAACATGTGTATGCCAAAATTTGCATTTATGATCTTTCGTGGTTGAAAAGCCTATTATAAATTAGCCATATTTATGGTTCCAGAGTTATTTTTTGGCTCCATTGAAAGCAAATACATTTATTGTCCCGAGTTTGTGGCAGTAATGTTCATGTTTGATCCTTGATTGCGAAGATTGATTGCTGAAAATGAGTACGAGGTAATGGGATCACTGTGAAGTTGTAAATAAAGTGCAAAATAATGCTGATGACTGTGACGTTAACCAATAATTTAAGAGCAAATTTTTTTTCTTCCAATTGTCATTTTCTATATTTGACTGAATTTTATCGCTTTCTTTAAAATTAACTTCCATTATACATGCATTGTTCACAAGGTAGCATTATTGCTCATCCGCTTTTCCTGGATGGTGCAAAGTTACCTTAAACAGCTGCAACCTCTCCATGATGGGATTAGCTTGGAAGTTCCACAATTTTGATTTAGTGACGATGGAAGAACAACATTATTCATTTCCATGTAGAATGACCTGCATTCTGGGAGCGGGAACCTGCAGGTGGTGGTGGTGCCTCAATCTGTCTTCTGCCCTTGTCCTTGTTGGTCGAAGTCACAAGTTTGAATAATGCGATTGATAAAAGCCTTGATTGATTGCTACACTGCTTTTATATCCACTGAGGTTTTCACAGCTAGAGTATGTGTGCATAACGTTGTCACGATTGAATTGTTATCATTAGGTGAAGGTGGTGGTCAAAGTTAATTGAAAATGTCATGGATGAGATACCTGGATTGTTTCCACTGTGTTGTCAAAATCCTGTCTCAATGGAGGAAGAAAGGGCTTCGTACAGCATCGTGCCCATGCCAAACATGGCTAGGCTAGGGAAGAAGCACGTCAGTCTACCTTTCCCCAACTTGAAGTCATAGAGTCGTACAGCACAGAAATTGTTCCTTTGGCTCATCCACCACATCCATGCTCACTTTTTCCTGTCCGTCTAAAGTTGCTGACATATGCACACATGGATCTAGCGGCAGCGGTCTGTACACATGACGTTAATTTGATTGTAAGTTATCTTCTGACTAGTGATTTTGTTTAAACTTTTAAAAAAATATCTATGAAAAGGCAAATTGACTTAGATCGCACACTGGAAGATCAAATATCCAAAATGTCACTTTGTGTAATTTAGGAGCATATTTGCTATAGTTCTGGCCTGTTTGAATACAAGACCTTGCATTTACAAAGTACCTCATTGCTTTCTCAAGAATACCCAACAACACCTAACACTGGTTCATCAAATGTACTTTATTATTTAGGCCGATGGACCACAGCTGAAAAAGGGATCACAGTGCTTGTTACACCATGTTTGTGGAAGTTGGAACAGGAATGGTTGTGGCCCATTACTATGGAAGAGAGCACAGCTTGTCATGCAGTCCAAATATTCTTTAGCCTGTGCTTGAAAAAAGTATATAAACAGAGGATGGAGGAGATAGCAAATGTTCTGGAATTCTGCAGCACAGGAGCGATGTTGTCTGGTACAATGCATGTGGAATTTTAGATTTTCATTTGCTGTAGAATCTGGAGTCCCAATCGGTTAAGACTCTTGAGTGGAATCTTGAATTTTTAAAAAACTGCTGGAGGAACTCAGTGGGTCAGTGGCTTGCTTTAAAGTATACCTTTTTCATTAAATTTGCAAATATATAATATATCTTCAAATGTCACCAATCGCTCTGCAAGAAATATTATTCTATGAGCTCTCAGTATATACATTAGATTACAATGCGATAAATTTTGCTTGAACATGTATTCCACCAGTGTTAAGTGGTAGGGGTTACCACCCCTGGTGTGCAATAATGGAATGTGCCTTTACTGTAGCCTGTACTGTGGAGCATTGGGTGACTGCACTGATCTTTAGCATATCCCTCAGTATGTAGCTCTGAACCGTGGAATGCGCCAGTCCACAGTCTGCTGTGGCCTACTCCTCACTCCGGAAGACCAGTGAGTTTAGAGCCACCGAAGGCTTCTTCACTTCGCTCATAATCTTTCAGCAGACATGGATGTTTGTCTTAGTGGGTGTCCTCGGGCACAACACATAAAGCACAGAGTACCGACCTATACAGCTTCTCGGGATGAACCTCGACAAAGACTACTATATCCTTTTCTGTGCTTGTATGAAGGTTCCACGCAAGCAACCATCCAACAGGAGCACCAGCTCACTTTCCTGTGATGTCTTGGACGTTCTATGCAGAAAACAACCCGATTGACTTATGACTGAAGATGTTCTTCTGCTCAGCCTCTTCTTGAATAGTTGGATAGCTCACCATAATCCAACTGAATGTAATGTTCCATGGTATCCTGGACAGGCCCATCTTTCAGTATACTGAGGGCACCAGCATATGGTGACACAATGCTTATCTACTAAAGTTCAATGCAATCATGCACAATGCTAGCCATTAGATTCAAAATCATGCCGGGGGCAGTATTTGCCCATTTCTTTGGAGATTGATGTTAAGTAAGCAACATCCAATTTGAATCTTCAGCTAAGATGGCTCAGGTGACTGATGCAGGGTAGGCATGGGATGTGGGCTTCCCCACAGACTCCAACAGTGATGGCACTTTGTGTCCAATGGAAGTCCTTTCCTGCGATTGGGAGGAGTGGTGCTCTCCCAGTCTACTTCATGTTGGTTGGTGCTCCACCTTTCCTTGTCTCCTCAGAACCATGTTTCCATCAGCTCAGTTCATCTGGACTAAGGATGAAGGGGGATTTAGGATCAGTTGAACCAGAAAACTTGACTTTGAGTGATAGGGTGTTGGCAACAGTTCTACATCTCTCCCTACTTTCTGTTTCTATTGATAAGATGTAAAATGGAGTACTGATTCGCTGTCATTTATTTAATGCAATGTGTGAAAAAAGATTGGCCCATCCCAATGAGTGAGCATTGATTTACAAAGTTTGACTTGTCCGAGCTAAACTGTTTTGAGCTTGTTCAGAAAACTCCTGGAATTGAGGTGAAGTTTGGCGTTATCTCCCTCCCGTAATTTGGGAAAAAGTCAACTGGGGTTCTCATTGACCACCACTGTTCATTTGTGGTGCATTTAAATGAATATGCTTGGCTATTGCTCTGATATCTGGCTGTTATCCTGCCAGTAAAGAGAAATGTGTGCTTAAGTAGGGCCTTTCGCAACCTCGTGCCTCCCCAAAACGCTTTACAACCAACAAAGGACTTTTTGAAGTTGATTAATTGTTGTGGGAAACTTGGCAGCTAATTATGGCTGCAGTGCAAGCTTCCACAAACAGTGATGAGATAACAACCAGAAAATCTGCTCTTATGAATTTAGTCGGTGCATAAGTATTGGCTCAAATACTGCGGAAAGCAGTATTTCCTAGTTCAGTATTAAACATATAATTTTTATGTTTAATATATGTTTCTGTTTGGCCGTGTCTATCATATCATATCATATATATACAGCCGGAAACAGGCCTTTTCGGCCCACCAAGTCCGTGCCGCCCAGCGATCCCCGTACATTAACACTATCCTACATGCCTGTGGTGCTGCTGCAAGCAATATTTTCATTGTACCTGTACTTCACTGTGCATTTGCTTATATATGACAATAAACTCGACTTCACTTGAGAATCTTACTTCTCTTCAAAGTATTGGTCATGACATCTGGGAGGGAATGTGAAACTTTGATTTATTGTTTTTGAAAACGGTCATTTCCACGGGTGCATCACTCACTCAGTACGGGCATTTTCAAGTAGTTATCAAATCTAGCTGTAAATCAGTTAGTTACCTTGTCTCTTACCTTCCTGCAGTGATTACAATACAATGACTTTGAAAGACTTGAGGTATTTTTAATGAAGGCATGGTATAAATTTTACTTTATTGATTCATTTCCACTAACAGCATTCTGTACTGCTCATAATAGTACAGAGAGCCTGCATAGTAAAGACAGTGAGCATAATGCCACCTTACAATCGCCCATAAGGTATTGATCAATTCTTATCAAAATCATTATTCGATTGTTGTGCGGAAAGCTTTCTTTCAGCAGATGCTGAGGGATTTATGTCCATATTTGCTGTTCTTGATTGAGAAATTCCACTTTTTCTTACATGTCCCAAGAGAAGTTTGACTGTGTAAAACACACAATGCTGGAGGAACTCAGCGAGTCAGGCATCCTCTGGCGAGGGATTTATTCACAAAATGCTGGAGTAACTCAGCAGGTCAGGCAGCATCTCGGGAGAGCAGGAATGGGTGACGTTTCGGGTCGAGACCCTTCTTCAGACTGAAGAAGGGTCTCAACCCGAAACGTCACCCATTCCTGCTCTCCCGAGATGCTGCCTGACCTGCTGAGTTACTCCAGCATTTTGTGAATAAATCGATTTGTACCAGCATCTGCAGCTATTTTCTTATCCTCTGGGGAGGGAATGGACAGGCGGCACTTTGGGTCGGAACCCTTCTTCAGACTGCGACACAAGTTTTACTGAATCATTTAATCACATTTACAGGAATATTTACTGGAACTCCGCCAAGAATCCTAGCTTTTGCATTTCTCTCCCTTTGCGGCCTTTTGCAAGGTGTTTTAGCTATTATCAGGCCCATGACAACTAGAACAATAGGGTTTAATTCTGATAAATGTGGAATCTACATTTCACAATTCAAATAGCAATGTAAGAAAGACGTTCATTGCTGTAGCACCGCTCATGAGCTCAGGATGTCCCGATGTCATTTGCAATTTTTTTTAAATACAGCCAAATGCCAAAGCTGGGGAAGTGCTGCACTGTCAGAGGTACTATCTTTCATTTGAGATGTTCATTTGAGGCCCTGTCTGCTCTCCTCAGGTGATTACCAAAATGTCCGGCACTATGAAAGGACAGGGGAGAATCTCCCCAATGATCAGGCCAACGTTTATCCCTCGGGCAGCATAGCTGGAGCATATCATCTGACCATTCATTTTGTTTGCAGTGTGTGGGATCTTGCTGCGTTCCCTACATTACCACAGTGACAACATTTCAAAAGTAGCTGTGAGGCACTTTGAGACATCCTGAGGATATGATAAGCTGCTATATATAAGCAAGTTCTGTCTCATTGCCGAACTGTGGGTCAAAACAGCAAGCTTGGAATGCCTGGGTTCGGGGGAAAAGCGGACAGAAGTGAAGGTTTGAGATTTTTAAATGAAAACATTGAATTGAAAACATTCATGCATTGAATGTACCTGCCTTTTCCTATAATCGAAGCCCGTAAGAGTGGCTCAACTCACGTGACTGGAGGGCTGTTTTTACACTCGGACTGTGTTACCTCTTTGATCCATTATCCTAGGTCATGGCAGACTTCTCCAGATTGTTATGCTTATTTCCATCTACATATAGTTGTAGCCATTTACAATTTAGTTTCTCCACCATTTTTTTGTTTCCTTGCGGCATCTCCATCCCTTTTATCAAGTGCTACCCTCCCCTTTGTTCAATCATTCCTATGCTCCAACTAATTCATGTTTGCTCTTTCCCAGTCATTCTTTTCAACAGCTCAATAGCATCTTTAAAAACTCTTGAATCTCTCAACATCTGTTAGTTATGACGAGACTGAACCGATGCAACAACGTTGATTCTCTGTTCACTCAGTGTCAACAGCAGTTTCTATTTTTATTTCAGATTTCCAGTCTCTGAGGTTTTTTTTGCTACTCCTGCTTTGTACTTACTGCATAATCTCATAGCTGTTGGTTGAAGTTGATGGTTCCTTGCTGTGCTCAGAAGATGCTGACATCCCTCATGCAGAAAATAACCTTGTACAGACTGCAGAGAAGTAATGAAGAGGGTCTCTTACCACGGTGGGAGGAAGCTCTCTTACAACAAAAACATTGACTCCTCGCCATTGAGTTGCATGGCTTGATTGTGTTGTTTAGTTTACGCAGTTGACAAAGGTGCCCTCTTGTGTACATTCTCTGATACAGCTAGTCCCACTCTGATCCAATCTGGCTGCATAGCGTTGTTGTGAAATGTCAAGCCTTCTGATGTTTTAATGTAAAATGCTCGTGTTAGACACATGAAAACAGATGGTCCATTAATGTAATGCGATTAAATCAGAGTGTTGCAGTCTGTACTTTCATTGTAAAACTATTACGTTTGCCAATCCTTTTTGTCCATATTGAGGTACAGGTAGAGAAGCTTTAATAACGTCGGAATTTATATTGAGCATTAAGAATCATAGTGATTTTGCTCACCCTTGTTTGATTTTCAATTCTTTAGACATGGACACTAATTTTACTTGTCTTTTAATTTTGTTCCAGTTGCATCTGGTCAAAAAAGGCCGAAAGATGCTCAGGGAGGAAGTTCAACTAAGAAGCAAAAACGCAGCCACAAACGATCAGGGATCAACAATAAAAAGAAAAGTCGAACAGGTGAGGATATCTAATTGCTACTACTTTTGTAAAAACATTGTGTGTGTTTTCTTCTGGTTATGAGCATGCTCACTCGAGAAGAAAATACGGAAAAACAATGGAAGTATTCAATGGAACAATGCTGGAAATGTCCAGCATTTCAGACAGGATCTGTTGGAGAAAAATTGAGTTAATGTTTCAAGTTGACAATTTTCAATTAATTTATTGAATCTGTTACGCTGCTACTTTCTCCATCACACTCTATTTCATTTCAGATTTCATTTCAGATTAGATGCACAGAGTCTCTTGCCCAGAGTAGGTGAATCGAGGACCAGACGACATAAGTTTAAGGTGAAGGGTAAAAGACTAATAGGAATCTGAGGGGTGACTTTTTCACACAAAGGGTGACGGGTGTATGGAACAAGCTGCCAGAGAGGGTAGTTGAGGCTGGGATTATTCCAACGTTTAAGAAACAGTTGGACAAGTATATGGATAGGACAGGTTTGGAGGGATCTGGACCAAATACGGGCAGGTGGGACTCGTTTAGCTGAGACATATTGGCCGGTGAGGGCATGTTGGGCCAAAGGGCCTGTTTCCATGCTGTATCACTCTATAACTCTACGACTATATTCAGTATTGTTCTTAAGGAGATTTACTATACTATATTTATGATTGGGGAGATCAGATTTATTCTTAATGATTTATTTCTTGCTTTAGAGCACTCTAACATCCTCCCAGGCTGAACACCAGTTTGTGGCTCCCAGTTACAAAGTGATAAGCACCAGCAGTAGGACTGAGGTCCTCAGCTCCGATAAACCTCTCAAATTCACTCCTTCCTTTAAAATAACCCCTATATCCAACTCTGACTATAATTTTGGTTGTCTATATAGTACAGTGCAAATGGTGGTTACGTCACAGATTAAGATATCCCTGCTCCAGCACACAACCCTCTTGTTACAGAGGCTAACATACCAATTGCCACTTTTGCTGCAACCTGTATGTTTATATTTAATGACTGGTGAACAAGAGCACCCAAGTCAGTCTGAAGAAGGGTCTCGACCCAAAACGTCACCCATTCCTTCTCCCCAGAGTTACTCCAGTATTTTGTGCCGACCTTCTCTTTGTGAATTAACCCTTCTAACAACAATTAAATAATACACTGCCTTACTGTTTCCCTATGAAGCAGATAACACTTATCTAGCTACATTGTTACACTGCATGTGCCAGCTTTTGCCCACTTGCATCCTCCTCACAACTCACAACCCCACCTGGGTTTATGTCATTGGCAATCAGCACATCATTGAATAATCAAAACAATTTATTTGGTGGCTTACTGCCAGTTTTGTCTGTGCTCATAACATATTCCTTCACTCTATCCATTGTGTAGGCTGGACAACAATAAGAGGAGGGACTTGCTGGAGTTATTTATTCTTCACATAACTTATTTCAGTAAACATGATTTCTGACTTTGCCTATATTATTGCTACTTGCATTTTTTTTTTTTTATTGACTGGAGGAGGTTTAAACCATCTTAGGATGTAACGTGAATCTTTTCATTTACTTTTCTACCACATTTAATAGACCACACAATTTCCTAACTGCACCCATACCAGTTCTTTAAAAATTCTGATCAATTGATACCAATCTCCTGGCCTGACCCTGGGTGCTTGCTGTTTCCCCACACTCTAATGTTTTTTTCCATCAATTTAATTGTGGAACAAGATCTTGGATTGCAGCAAAGTCCAGGCTAATTCAATGAACCTTAAATCATAGAAGTGCACAGAAAGTATATTGAGCATATGCCAGCACATTGTATAGCAATTCAATCATCCTCCTGCTCCTTTTCGATGGAGGTCCAAATTATTTTCCTTCAATGGTCTATCCAATTTACTTTTGAAAGCCTCTGTGAACCCTTGCAGGCGGCATGTCCTATAGGTGCATAAGAAAATGCTTTTTATTTGCATACCTGCTGTATCCCTCACCTATCACTTTAAATCTGATACATACTCCCTTGAATAACTACTTTTTATTTACCTATCTAAACCCCACGTGATTATGTACAACATCTCTCAACGTTCTTCACTCCAAGAGGTATAACCTCGTCTAACCTTGTGGCTGAAATCTTTCATCCTTAAAACCATTCTAGTAAATCTCTACTGCACTCTTTTGAGTACATTCACGTCTTTCCTGTGGTGTCCAGGAAACTGCCTCTGGTTCCCGGCCTCTTGGTGGGCCGAAAGGCCTGTTTCCACGCTGTATCTCTAAAACGAATCTCTAAATCTCTAGTACTGAGACCCCACCTGCCCTCTCAGGTTTTTGCAAAGAATCCTAAGTCACTAATTCAGCACTAGCCTTGTTGCCTGGCAAGTATTTATCCCTCTATCAACATTGGTTTATTGAAAGATCATCCAGTGATTTATCTGGTCACTTTATTGGAATTTAGTATGCCAAAATTTATGGGCTACATTTCCTGTCATGCAAAATTTAATATGCTTCACAAATAGTGCTTGGGGCACTCTGAGGCCACAAAAGGCAGTATGTAAATGCATTTTTCTCTTTCCCTGTACAGCAAACAGTAGTGATAGTGAAGAGATGTCTGCGGGTGAAAATACTGCCAAATCTGTACAAGTGAAGAACAATTCCACTGTCGTACCAGCGGGAATCAATTCTCTGCCAGGAAGTACATCTGCCACCAAAATACTGACCCCTGGAAAATCTCCTCTGAATGGGGAGAAGAATGCCACCCAGGAACAGGGCAGCAGGTCTTCCAGAACAAACAAATGGAGTATTCAGATGGGTGAGTCTGTCTCTGACTGTAAAGTAACTCAAATAGATTCTTCTTGCATAATAAAGTGGAAAGACCAAGTTTGGGGTATTATTTAAGCTTTTAACTCTTCTTTCCTACCCTCCTTTCTTAGTCTGATCTTTAATAGTGGCCCATTCCACTATTACAGCAGTGAACCCAGGTAATCCCTATCTTTTGAATAGACTACAAATCAGCTGTAATGGCTAATGGAAAGTAAACCCAATTGACAACTGACTCCGTTGTGACATCGATGTGTACAACTTTATAATCATATCAATATCGATCTGTAGAGTATGAAATATCCTTAAGTTATTTCCCATCAGAAATATATTCTAGTTTGTTCTTTCTTTACACTTTCCTTGTATATTTTCTTATATACGTTTCACACCATTTTTTCTTTTCAGTTGTTAATCACAACATCTATGAAATCCGTGTTTTTACAACCAAATGCTTGTACAGGTAGTTCTGCATATATGCGATAGTTGCTTTCCTAAGAAATCTTGTGTTATAGAAAATTGCATTATAAAACAATTATGTCAATGGGGAAACGGGGTTCAGGGCCTAGAGAATTTTAAACTTCCATAGACATTTCATCAATATAGGCCTTTTTAATAGCTACAAATGTATCTTCATTACTCCAAGCTGAAAATACTAACGGCTGTATTGTTTAATCACTGCACAAGTGTCAATAGAGAGATTGTTGTTTATTGCAGGGGCCTCCATGGCCTCGTTCCCTGCCTATCTCAACAACTTCCTCCATTTCTACAACCCTCTTCCATCACTTCAATTCTCCTGTTCTGCTCTGTTGTACACCTCTGATTCCAACCCACCATTACTTCCAATGGCTTCGGCTGCCCATGCATTGGAATTCTTTCCCTATCCTTCACTTGTTCCTCCTTTTCTTCACTCTTTAAACCCCACCTTTTCAAATAAGTATTAGGTAATGTGTTAAGATTGCTAATGTGACTCAGTGTCAAAAGTTATTAGTTAATGTTAAAACAGGTGATTACCACATACATGTGGAATGTAAACCTTTCCATGGGACAAGAAGAACACTCCATCCGATTTGCACTCTCTAATGCTTGTCCCTTTAACCTTCTAGGTATGGCACCTCAGACAAAAATCTCAGTGTCAGGAAAAAAATCCAATCTTTCATTCCAATGCTTCTGCCAGTAATTTAAAGTCCGTCGCCTGGTTACTAGTACCTGTCTTCTGGGAATTAGATTCTGCTTATTCACTCCAATATAGGCCCCTAGTAATTTTATATATCTCAGTAAAATCTTTCATCAAACTCCTTTATTTTCCAAAGCGAGAAAACCCTTGTCCACCCAGTTTGCCTCTCCACAACCTTTGGGTTGTTTCTAGCACAGACAATGGACAACGAAAGAAAAACTTCCCATAGGAAGGCATTTTCACTTACAACATGGGAGTCAATGGGGAAAAAGGGATGATGTCATGGGAAATCGTGAATGTGAAATCAAGTTGTGCTTATATACAGTTCCTTTAACAACCCCGAGATGTTCCAAAATAAATAACAGCGAATTAGTTGCTCTTTCGGAATGCAAACTCTCCTAACATGGGGATACATTGCACCTTCCCAGGCTACATTTTATTTGCCACGGTTACCATACTAATGCATGTTATTTATTATTTTAACGCCTCTGCCTTCAGCTGATGTTGAGAATATGAGTGGTGTGGAACGCATTACATTTCTTCAAGAGAAGCTACAGGAGATCAGGCGACATTACCTCTCCCTAAAATCAGAGGTGGCCTCTATTGACAGAAGAAGAAAGCGCATGAAAAAGAAGGACCGCGATAGTAAGTCGAGAAGTACCCTACACTCTCACATGCCCAGCCAAAGCATTTCTATGGTCCTGTAAAGCACATTGGGATATTTAATCTGATGTACAAATAGAGATGTGTTTGCAAGTGGAGTCATGAAAATTAAAGGAGGGTATGTTGCACGTAGTCCCTGTATAACTATCTGATTTTATTGTCCAAGTAGACACTGAGCAAAGAAGCAGGGAATGGAGATTTAAATAGCCCTTTGGATATCCATCAGTGAGAGAACCGAGTCTCTGTGTTCTACAATGAGGCCCATTGTAATAGGCTGGCACCATCATTTGGGAGAGGGGGAAATCAAGAGTTACTAATGTAACCCTTTAACAGCCTCAATATGTCCCAAAATTTAAAAAGTCAAAATATTGTGGAGAGAAAACGTGGCAACCAATTTATGAACAGCTAGATGCCATAAAATGTGGATACGACGAACTGCAGATGCTGGTTTACAAAAAAAGACAAAGTGCTGGAGTAACTCAATGGGTCAGGCAGCATCTGTGGAGGACATGGATATCCATGTTCTCAAGAGATGCTGCCTGACCCGCTGGGTTACTCCAACACGGTGTATTTTTTTGCTGGAGTTTAGATGAGGGGGTACCTCATTAAAATGTACCGAATAGTGAAAGACTTGGATAGAGTGGATGTGGAGAGGATGTTTCTACTAGTGGGAGAGTCTAGGACTAGAGGTCATAGCGTCAGAATTAAAGGATGATCCTTTAAGATGGAGTTGAGGAAAGATTTCTTCAAATTCTGACAAAATTGAAGATTTCAATTTTCAATTGAAAATTGAAGTCAGAGGGTGGCGAATCTGTGGAATTTTTTGCCACAGAAGACTGTGAAGGCCGTCAATGGATATTTTAAGGCAGAGATAGATAGATTCTTGATTAGTACGGGGGGGCAAAGGGGTTATGGGGAGAAGGCAAGCGAATGGGGTTAGGAGGCAGAGATAGATCAGCCATGATTAAATGGCGGTGTAGACTTGATGGGCCAAATGGCCTAATTCTGCTCCTATCACTTATGACCATTATTTCTTTAACTGTCCATCTCCTTTCTGGGCTGGATCTGAGAGTACTGCAGTGCTTTGATCTTATTAGCTGAAGGATTACTTACCTCCTATTCCAAGCTGCTTCATGTGCACTTAGTCCATTGCTGCTATTGCACTTGGTTGACTGCTCCTTGTCCAGTGGATTAAGTGCTGCAGCTGGCATACCCTCTGCACTCTCATTGTCCCCTTGGCCTGACATAATGGTAGATTGAGAGGTATGTCAGCCAAGAGATTACTGATTATGGTAATGCATGTTGCTGCTGCTTGTGGTTCATACCATTTCATGGATGCCCAGTTTTGAGCTAACAGATGTGTTCTGAGTCTATCTCATTTAGCGTGATTGTGTCAATGTGATGAAGGAACAATGTGGTAGTCATTGCTACCACTTTAATCATGTTACAGATTGTTGAGTTTGAGATCAAGTAGTTTTATTCTTGAGGTCAGTTCATTCTACCTGCCACGATGCAGTCTAAGCCCTTGAAACTGGGCAAGCCCAGTGTTATAAGCTATGCTGGTTGACAGGCATTGAAGTCCCCTGGAAGGGTACACTCTGTGCCCTTGTTGACGGTGGTGTTTCCTTCAAGTGTTGTTCAACGTGAAAGAGCACCGATTGGGAAGATGGTAGGTGGTAATCAGGAAGAGGTTTCCGTGACCTTGTTTGATCTAATACTACGAGACTTTGAAATCTGAAGTTAATGTTGATGACTTCCGAGGCCGCACTCTCTTGCCTGTACAGCCATTTCTGATGGGTCTGTGCTGCTGATTAAACCAAACATTTTGGGGAATTGTTGAAGGGGTTGAGTGGCACATTGTCTGCAAGCTGTGGCTATATGATGATGGCTGTGTCAGGCTGTTGCTCAACTTGTCTTGGGCACAGCACTCCCAGTATACAAACCCCCAGAGGTGAGGAGGATTTTGCAAAGTTCAGTGGATAGGGAGTGACTTTGCTATGTCTGAATTCAATGCCAAGGTAAATGCCAGGTGGTTTGCCTAGATCTGTCCCTCTTGTGTTAAGTCTTTTCAGAGCAATTATGTTACTACAATATTACTTGTTTTAATGATGTTGGTTGGAGGATACTGGGTCGAACTTCATTGCTTTTTCTCATATTGTACCATGGGATCTGATACATCTCATGAAGTCATAGAGGGATACAGCACTGAAACAGGCCCTTAGTCTACCAAGTCTGCACCCTACCACTCAGCCTGGTAGCCATGTTTTTTTTGTTATTCTCCCCACATTCCCATTAACTCCCTCGGATTCTACAATTTACCCACAGATTAGGGGTAATTTCCAATGCCCAATTAAGATACCAACCTGCATGTCTTTGGGGAAAGTGGAGCACCCAGAGGAAACCCATGCAGTCATAGGGAAAACATGCATACCCACAGACACCGAAGGTCAGGACCATAGGGCATCAACTCTACCAGCTACTCCATTTGCCTGCAGGTAGATACAAATGTCAGCACAAGGCAGAGACTGCTCTCCACTGTCCTGGGTAATGTTCATTTCTCAATTATCACTAAGACAGACTATCTGGTTTAACATATCAGTGTTTATGCAATAATTCTGGGTACACTTTGATCATCATTTTTCCTATGTAACAAACCAATAATGCTTCTTCAAAAAAACGTCCTTCTCTGCAAAGTCCTTTGGCACGTCGAGGATTTTTAACTGCTCATATATATAGATGTAGTAATTTTATTTCAGCTTTATGTGCAACTTTGCTTGGGAAGATGTTCAAAGATGTCTTTTGTTTTCCTTAATCTGCAGCAAATGCGACTGTGACAACGGCATCCTCCTCTTCCTCGCCTTCATCCAGTTCTCTCACAGCAGCCGTTATGTTAACGCTGGCCGACCCGTCCGTATCCAACTCATCACAGAATGGGCTGTCGGTAGAATGTAGGTGATGAAAGGACCTCCCGACGCACAGTGCACTTAAACGGCTCCCGGGGCTACTTTTATTTTATTTTTTATTATCAATTTTTTTTTTAAAAGAGACGCTGGATAGAGGCACAAAGAAAAATACAAAACAAAAAAAACAATTCAACTAGCACTGTACGCCACAAGAAAAACTGCTTCTCAGCAAAACTAACAGCACTTAAGTGCACTTTCATGAAGATGTAGAAGTACAATTTAGTGTTCTGTCGGAGCAATAACCATTTGCAGTCTGCCTGGGAATCTTGTAATTGTTGATGGACGGGCCTACCATTATTTGCTTTGTGGGTGGGAGTGAGGTTGCAAGAAGGACTTTTGCCTTTGTGTGTTCCTTGTTGGAAGATTCCATGCACAGCACACTATTTTACAGGGCCGATTTTAACCAGTTCAAGTAGTGTTGGCGAGATTTGTCTCTGCTACAGCCCCCTCCACCCCCACCTTACCACACCCTCCACTCCCGTTGAAGCTGGACCACGTGACGATCTCTGATGTTGATTTGATTCACTTTTACTGCACAAGCTTGCTGTTTGGTAAATGAATTTTACTGTTAAGGTTTTTAAAACTCAAAATGGAAAATTGCTTGCATTATTTTGTGTAACACAAGCACAGATAATTCAAAGATCACAGTGGGCAGACAGTGGTGGAACATAGTGCTTTTGGGATCAGCCTTCAACGTGTAACCAAAATGCGGATGAGATTCCTTCCTGATTACTGCCTTGTGTTTACAGGTTCGATCTAGGGGAAAGGTTACTGTGAGTTTTCCCTGACCTGTTCAGTTGGAGAGGAAACCTATTTTGTCATTTTTATATAAAGTCATTGATATTTTTTCTTTAATTTTGATACAGAACATTTCGTCAAAAAATGAAAGAAAATACCTAACAAAAACTTTAAAATCTTTAAAAGAACTGTGTATAATGAACATTGTACTTGCCAGCCTAAAAGATATATTTATTCTAGGGAAATGATGACAAGTTATATTTTTGTGTTTTTTTTCCCTTGTAAATGAAAAGCGGATTTTTTTTTCTGAAGACATGAATACTTGGTTTCTAATGTTTATTTTATCATCAACGAAGCAGTCCAAAACCTGGCTTTGTTCACATCTTGGCGATGTAGCAGCTGCCTATCTGCTCACTTTGGGATCTGCTGTGATTATTAAGGTAGAGTCAAAGGATTTGAAATCAAGATACACAGTTCACAGCCATGCCCTGGAATAAACAAAAAAAAACCCTCTGCCTGTTTTTTTTGTTGTATGTAACAATGGGTCTTATCTTTGTCCAACACATGTACTTACCAGTGAATCTTTACTTTTTATAATGCCTTTTGTATATTTAGAACACTCCTTTCCCCTACCATCCACCCTGTCCCCACCCACCAACCCCCTTGGAATTGTATTTAAAGAGCAGTGCTATTAATGCACTGCATGTCTCTGTACAGACTGTTCACTGTTTTTATGATAACTTTGGTGTACCTTGATTCAAAGTTAGCATGTTGCTTTTTATCTTTTTTTAAAAAGTATCAAAAAGTGTTGACGGGGGTGTGTGTCTTTTGCAAGACCTGCAAGGTGGTTTTATGTTTGTAGCTGTTGGGTTTTCTTTGCCTCTGAATTCACACAGGATCTTTGTAGGAAAAGCCTATTTGTTTGGTCTGTGTAGCTTGTGCTCTTAAAAAAAAAATTTTGACAATGGTTTCAGAATATTTTGATCTTGTACATGACTGTAGGACCTTTGTTTGACAGCTCAATGTACTTTAAAAAGAACTTACTAAAAGTTATATAATATTTATTAGATTCCAAACAGATTGGAAATTATGTAATTTATTGTAAAAAAAAATGTAAGCAAATTGAAAGGCTTCCATTTGAAATAAAATGCCATAGTTTGTGAAAGTTTTCTTTCTAGTACACCAAAATTGAAGTTTTAGTTTAATATATGTGTTGCGTAACCAAGGTTTCAATTTAGAGTCAGTGTTTGACCTTCGCAGGTGCAGCACACAGCAACTGGGGAGTCACTAAAACAAGCGCTGTCCCTAACCTCCCAAGCCCCGGGGTTCTCAACTATGATTCAGCATATTCCTGGAAAATTTCACCATGTGTCTCACTTCCAACAGTCCTCCCTATTGATCTATTTCAAAAACATAAAAGGGAGTATTTCAAGAATATGGGAAAAATATGATTTTCCTGCTTCGATTTCCTGCTAGCAAGAACAATCGTGGAGAATTTTGTAACTGCAACTGCCTCTCCACCATCACCCAGTTCCCCAACTCATACAACCAACACTCTTCCCATAAATAGTTGCCCATTCCTTATAAACTTCTTTGATTCCACTTGAACACACCTTTTATCTGTGGGGTTCAAACTGCTCACCCCTTACACTCTCACATTTAAAGCTCTCATCTTTCCTTATGAATAGAAGAAAACCATCCAATCTATCATCGGCGATCACTCAGTTGAACATGATTGTACTGCTGGTGGGTCCTTTCAGTGAGTCATGAGTTGGCTGAAGAGGCCAATGGAGCCAGTCTTAGTATTTCCCAACATCCCATTTGTGTGACATCTTATAACGTGAGAAGACTGGTGTATGGACCACATACAGTCCTTGACAGAGGCAGACCCGGATGTAATGGCATGGCCTTCTTTTGCCTTCTCAGCCATTGTGGTGCTTCACCTGCTGTCCAGCTACCATCCTTCACCTGTTTGCACTGTTGAGGTTTTTTTCTTGGACTGCACTTTAAGAGCCTCTCTCTCAACCTGCCCGCCATGGGTGACCCTGCAAGAACATACCTTTTAGTTCACAGGATCTTCGGCATATGCAAGCTTCTCCACTATGACAAGGGGGTGACCCTCGGTGAAAGTTCCATCAAACCTTCAAACATAGCCTATCAAATCTATATAGACTCATGGAGCTCTTCCATAAATGTATCATCTCATTCACTTTGTTGCAACCTATTTTCTCTTGCACGCCCAATGTCAAAATGTCAAGATCAAGACTGATTTTTTTTTGGGTACTGGTTCACTAATGGGGTGTAGATGGAGCTGAGATGCCCAATGATGAAATGGGTTCAATTAGTAGAATGCTCTTCTTGCTGTAAGAGAGTTCTAAGCGAAGTGTCCACAACTGGGCTCCATTATCCCATTGATTTCATACTGTAACCTTCAACATGATCAACCACAATACTCTCCCCCTTCACAGCGTTCTTCAATTCACACTTGCCTGTCACATTGTAACCAATCTATGTTATCCCACTTTCTCATCACACCCTACTCACGGGGCAATTTACATAAGTCGATTAACCTACAAACCCACACATCTTTGTAATGTGGGAGGAAATTGGGATTACCGAGGAGAATGTATGAACTACATGCATATAGCACCCGAGGTCAGGATCGAACCAGGGTCTCTGGCGCTGTAAGGCAGTAGCTCTGCCTTATATGTTCCCTTTCCCTGCCTCTGATTCACCTGTTCCATTTCTGCCACGACAGGCCTCTCCTTCAAATTCATAATTCACAATAAATATACTATTCTCAAATATATGATGTGCACAATTCTTAAAGGGCTTGAGAAAGTTGAGGTGGAATTGACGTTTCACCTTTGTGTCCCAAAATAATGGGTGGGGCATTCAGGGAGGACACGAGAAGAAATGTCTACCCAGAAGATAAAATTTAATATATTAAATTCTGTAATATTTGAATCCAACAGATATGTGGAGACTCAGTTGCTGAGAATACAGGTAGTTCGGCTATAACGTGTGTTTCCACAACATGAAAGTTGGATTAAAACGTACATGATGAATTAAGGCGCATTATGTGGGCCAAACTAGTTACAACGGGATTTCAACCAAGAACTACAGATTCACTTAAATGCTTTAGATTTACTCCAAATACAAAAACACTCCAAATATTTTGGAAATTTACAAACTGAGGGAACATCTAACCTCCCTATGGCAATTAAGCACCGTTGTCTCTTAAGAACAGTCTGAAGGTTTCATGGGGGGGGGGGTTGAAATTGATAAGTAATCGCTCTATTAACACTTGTGCAATGACACTATTATAATGTAACATAACATACAGCCCTAGTTTATTTTTGTTACTGCAAGCTAAAAATACCAAAGTTATTAAAAGAAGACCTTCATTTTTTAAAATACTGCAGGAAGAATAACTTTGTTAGTGCGAGTCTGAAATCTTGCACTGAGCCCTCTTTTCCCCATTGATACAATTGGGGAGTTTTTAATCGCGATTTTCTATAACATGAGGGAAGTAGCCGTCGTCTGGGCTTTCTAGATGTCAGGGTCGGAGAGTAAGGCCTGAGCCACCGGCCTTGACTGCAGACGGTCGGACGCCACCGGACCGGGGAGAGGCACCGGTCAGTGGGCGCTGCAGAAGGACAGCCGAGGGGAGGCCCGGAACTTGCCCGGGCCGCCGCCGGGAGCCGGGGGAAGCGACGGCACGGACAGGCTGGGCCGCAGCGCATGCTTCCGGTGCAGGCTGCGCCACCGGGGAGATGGCGGAGACATGGAGCGGAGAAAGGTAACGGGAGGGAGGCGAGGGAGAGAATGTGGGGGGAGAGTGGGGAAGGGGATGGAGGGAGTGGAAGGGGATGGAGAGAGTGGGGAAGGGGGTGGGGAAGGGGTTGGAGAGAGTGGGGAGGGGATGGAGGGAGAGAGTGGGGAAGGGGTTGGAGAGAGTGGGGAAGGGGGTGGAGGGAGAGAATGTGATGGGAGAGTGGGGAAGGGGTGGGAAGGAATGGGAGGGGGAAGAGGATAATGAGGGGTAGTGAGGGGATGGGCGTGGAGGAATGAGGGAAATGGATGGAGGAGTGAGGGTAGGTAGGGCGGGGGAATGGGGAGAGAAGGGATAGATGGGAGAGGATTGGCTTGAGGGGTGAGTGGGTGGGGGAGAACTGGAGAGGGGCTGGGAGAGGCAGGCTAGGATTGGAGGGTGAATGGATGTAATGGAGTGGAGGGTGTTTCAGTGGTCTGGGAGGGAGGTAGACTGACGAGGGACTGGAAAAGAATGTAAAATTCTATATCATCTCTCCATTGTGTGTTTCCCACAACTCCTTTTACAATCTTCGCTTTCTCCCATTCAGTGCCCTCATTAAGTTATCAATTAGGTGAGGTCATTTATACTTGGTCCACACACGATCTTGGCTTCACCCTATCTGATATTCTCTTGTATAGAGCTCCTGCACGTAAGGTCATAAAGTCAAAGGGCATGATGCACGGAGTCGCTCAAGCCATCTGGAGTACATGGCAACTTCCGGCATACATGCAACACGTACATTCTTACCTTGAAAAAACGGCCAAAATTGCCAATTTTTGTGCTGTAAAAAAATTGTGGAAATAGGGGTAGACGTCTGGCCAGCCGGCGGGAGATGGGGAAACACGGCCGGGAAGGGAGGCAGGAGAGCAAGGCCAAGAAGCAGAGGGCCGCCGACCAGCCGGCGGGTGGAGGAGGAGGAGGAGGAGGAAAGGATGGAGTTGAGCGAGCTGGGAGAGGAGCAGCGGAGCGAACCTGAGCCGAGGGGCCTGGAAGGTCTGCAGGGCAGCAGCAGCGTGCGCTGGAGGTCGGCAACCCGCCGGACCCTGAGGGCGAAGGGCCCAGGGAGCCGTGCTCGACGGCTTTGGAGGAGGAGGAGGAGGGGCGGAGTGTCAAGTCCGAAGAGGAAGAGAAACTGGGCAGAGGCCGATCGGCAGCGGAGGCTGAGCAGCAGTGAGAGCTTGGCCGGGCGCTGGGAGCCGAAGCGGAGGACCAGGGCACGGCTCTGCTCGGCGGCCCCAGTCTCGAAGTGTTGAGCGCTGGCCAAGTGGAAACGGAGCTCGACTGACGGAGAGGGCGAGTGGGGAGAAGGGCTGGAGGGCCAGCAGGAAGCGAGGCGTGGAGCAGGGGCGCCGAACCTGGAGGAGCGAGGAGCGCAGGAACAGGAAGAGGTTGTGGGACACTCAGAGCGCCGGGAGGGAGCCGGAGACGCACTGATGGGAGAAGACGGGGGGGAAGCCGAGCTGCGGCAAAGTGCAGCTGCAACAGTCAACTGCACCACCCTCTCAAATTAGGACTGATGAATTGTTCCACAACAGAGGTCGTTCCAAACATAAAATAGAAGAAAAAGACTAAGCAAATATCCCAAATCTCAATGCGTTGATGCTGGGATAGAAGATGGGCCCGCTGTACTGCCAGCCACAGTAAGTGCTTACCTGAAGTTCACCACTTGCACTCCAGAAGGTGTTGCGTGGCAACAGTATGGGTCAGGGATCGTGACCTCGCCTGCCGTGCAACCCCCAAAAGAAAGGAACTACAGATGCGCGTATATATCGCAGATAGACACAGATCTGGAGTAACTCAGTGAGTCAGGCAGCATCTATGGAGAAAAAGAATGGGTGACTCTGATGAGGGGTCCCAACTCGAAACGTCGCCCATCCTTTTTCTCCAGAGATGCTGCCTGACTGGCTGAGTTACTCCAGCACTCTGTGACTATCTGCGACATTCTTTTTGTCTTTTTACTCACACACTTCCATCTTTCTCCCTTCCTCTCACCTCCCACATCTGAACACTAAGTTGCTTTGTCCCTTTCCCAGTTTTGACAAAGTATCTGAAAAATGAAAGACCTAAGAAGTTAACTCTGTTTCTCTTCCCACAGATACTACCTGTGTTTCTTATGTTTTCTGATTTTATTAAGATATGGTGGAAGTGGGCCCTGGGTACAGGGAGCCAGAGCAGGAAAGTAAGCAGAGACAGGAAGAAGAAGTGGAGTACTGGCAGTTAAGTGTTGGCGATTAGGGAGAAGGATACTCTGGGGAGATAAAGATACCTGCTGAGGGTGAAGCGGCAGTGTGAGAGGTTGAAAACACTGTTTTTTGTATCTGAAATGTATTGTTTGAATTGGTGGAAATAGATTCATTATTAATTTTCAATGGTGAACTGGCAAACTGCTGAAATTGACAATTTCAAGACCTGTGGTGGAGAAGGAAATTATAGAGCAAGTTAGAAAGGGACTATGGAAAGATCAGAGGGAAAGGGCTTGGGAAGGAGAAAAAGAACCTTTCTTTAATTTTGTGTTATGTTATCTATGTGTATTGCAAGTAAGAATTTAATTGTTCTGTTGCCGGTACAAATAACATAAAACACTCTTGATTTGTTTTATTCCTCTTACTGTGCACCATCAGAAAAAAGTGCAACAGGGAAAGCTACACAGTGGGCCAGGTGGCAGACAGTCTGTCCTGTGAGCAGACGGCTAAGGGCAAGGCAACTCCGCTGATGCTTCTCTTCTCCACGCCCTCAATTTCCACGAGCCAGTCATTCTTCACTCCTGTTCTGGAGCGTAAGGTAATCATTGTGTTATGTGGTTAGAATTGTGCCCTGGTTTCAGTTCTGCCAAACCCAAATATAATCACGGTCCCAGATCTTGCTCTTCTGTGCACACTCACTCACTGTGTCACAGCTAGACTGGCAGAAGAAGCACTCCCCTAATAGTGCAATATAGTACCATGGCAACACCTCTGGATAATGGATCCGAAGAGCTGGCTGATAGTGAGTTCAAAAATTACTGTTTGAAGTTTGAGAATTTTATAACGGGTGGTTGGCACAGACTAGATGGACCAAAGAACCTTTAGGATGGAAGATAGTCCAGAGTGAGCGGTACGGTGGCACAGCGGTAGAGTTGTTGCCTTACAGTGTCAGAGAACCGGGTTCGATCCTGACCACGGGTGCTGCCTATATGGAGTTTGTACATTCTCCCTGTGACCTGCTTGGTTTTTCTCCGGGAGCTCCGGTTTCCTCCCACGCTCCAAAGACGTACGTTTTTTTAAGCCTAATTGGCTTGGTAAAATTGTAAATTGTCCCTAGTGTGTGTAGGATAGTGTTAGTGTGCGGGGATCGCTGATCAGCGCTGACTTGATGGGCCGAAGGGCCTGTTTTCGTGCTTTATCTCTAAACTGAACTAAACCTGATTTTAGTTAAATCCCTGTTTGTTAGTGTCCAAAGTCCTGGACCCAGTTGCATTAAAGATATGCTGGCCTATCAAAGCAAACTCAAAATGTAATCAGGGAATCTTATAAACTTGATTCCGATCCCCAGGCTAGTTAAACAAACGGCAACATGCCAAAGACATGAGTTATTTGGTGATGGAGCTGCTGTAAATTGCCTCTGCTGTAGGAGGTTGATTGGAGAATTAAGAGAAAGTTAATGGGCCCATGAAAAAGAATGAGTTATTACAAAATAAGCAGGTGAATGAGATTGATGAGTATTCTGAGAGCTGGCAAAGATTAAATGGGCCAAAAGTCCTCCTTTGTTGTAAGAAGGTAGGAGAAGATGCAGAGCCCTCCTTCGTTATAAGAATGTAGGAGAGGATGCAGAGCATGGTGGAGGTGGTGTTCAAGGTTGGAAGGACAACCTGGGCAATGAGGTTTGCTTAAGGTCAAGTAAAGTCGTCCAGCTCTTTTCTGAAGGGACTGCTTCTGTGGAGGGGAAAGGGCAATAAAACCAGATGCAACTGTGACTTCCAAGAGTAAATTGGATAAATTAATGGAAAACTGCTGGCACATTCGGGCCGAGGAGGAGGGTTTGGTAACTGTTGGCACCTTCCTCCCCACGGCCACCCCACATTTCAAATGTAATGTTAAATTTAAGCCCATCTACTTTAGTTTTGTTTAGAGATACAGTGTTGAAACAGGCCCTTCAGCCCACCAAGTCCATGCCGACCAGCGATCCCCGCACACATACACTATCCTACACGTACAAGGGACGATTTACAATTATACCAAGCCAATTGGCCTACAAACCTGTATGTCTTTGGAGTGTGGGAGGAAATCAGATCTCCCAGAGAAAACCCATACAGGTCATGGGGAGAACATACAAACTCCGTACAGACAACACCCGTAGTCAGGATCTAACCTGGCTCTCTGGCGCTGTCAGGCAGCAACTCTACCGCTGCGCCACCGTGCCAGGTGTGTGACTTGAAGAAGAGCAAGCATGGAGGCCTATATTCATTCTGTGATTGCTATCACCAAAGCAGGTTAGTATCTCGCTGCTAATTTTGGGGTCTTGCTGTGTGTAAATTATCTGCTGCTCTCTGTCACAACAATGACTACACTTCAGAGTCCTTTATTGGCAGTGCAGCATGATGGAATATCCTGAGGTCATGGAGTTACTTAAGAAGCACTTAAGAAAGGATAAACATTTTCATGCTTATCCTTTCGACACTAAGAAAAATGAATCTATTAACTTCTATGATGCAGTGAGTTGGGATTGTGTTCTCCATTCCAGGTCAGTGGTAAGAAAAGAAAGATTCCGGGGGATGAGCCTGCTGCTGTTGGAAAAGAGGCCAAGCAACAAAAGTTGGGGAAGAGGCCTGTCCGATGTAAGGTGCTCACAGAGGCTGAGCAGATTTTGGCCCAACGGTGAGTATCCACTGACAGTAGAAGATTTCTTGGTCCAGTTAACTTCACAAAGCAGACTTGGAGCACCGTGCACTGTTCTGGCGCTGTGTAATGGAATGATGAGAGAGGCACTGGAACATCTGTAAATAAAAGCTGCACAAGGTCAATACTAAAACCATAAACTTGCAACTCTCAGGAAAAGTTATATAGGTAGTAGCTGTTTTTTGAAAAGATTTAAGGATGACCCGATATCATTGTATACGGTCTGATAGGATAGAGAAGGGTGGGGATGGGGCGAAAATCCACAATAATTGAACATGAATGCTGGCAACACTCAGCAGCTCTGGCAGCATCCAGAGAAAGAGGAACACTGGCGGTAGTTCGTCAATGATCTTACCTAGCTAATTGTTTCCTTCGCTTTTTATTAACACTATTTCCAAGCTGGAGACACCACAACCAGCAGCTGTACAAATGGGGAGGCTCCAGTAAATGAACTGGGAATTGAGGAGAAACTTGCATGTTGATGACAGAAATTGCCTACAAGAGAATTCAAGTACAGAGTGGTAATAGTATCGTTTTTCAATTGTCACGTGTACAGAGATATTACTTGGTTGATGGCGAGGAAGAATTTCCAGGCTTTGGGAAGATATCTGTGGACTTGTCTTGTGAGTGGTGGTATTAGCAAGGCAGCTGGTGAGATGGGAACCTGCTTTAATTGACAAAAGTATGAAGTGCAAGAGAAAGGAGTATATAAAACACTAAAAAAAACACAAAATTGCTGGAGTAACTCAGCGGGTCAGGCAGTATCTCTAGAGGACATGACGGGTGACATTTTTGGGTTGGGGCCCTTGACCAGTTCTGGTCACCAGGCTGTAGAACGATGTTGATGGTGTTGGAGAGGGTGCAGGAAATACACAAGCATATTGCCATGGCTGGAGATTTACTGTGTAAAGGGAGCCTGCAGAGGTTACGGAGGTTTACTTAGAAGTTAAGGAGACCAAAGGTAAATTAATCAAGAGGCTTGGACAAGGTGAACGGGAAGAACCCACTTCCTTTAGCAGAGAGGTGGATAACCAGGGTACAGATTTGGAAGGATTAGAAGGTAGTTGAGGAAAATATTTGCACCCAAAAATAATATAGGATCTGGAAGTCTGACTGAAAGGGTGGTTGATGCAAGCAGAGAGACGGAAAGGTTTGTAGGTTATTGGAGCAGAATTAGGCCATTTATCCCATCGAGTCTACTCTGCCATTCATTCATGGCTGTTTCCCTCTCAACTCCATTCTCCTGCCTTCTCTCCATAACCCTGGGCACCCTTAGTGATCGAGAATCTCTCAATGTTCGTTTTAAAAATACCCAATGACTTGCCGTCTATGACAATGAAATCCACAGATTCACCACCATCTGACTAAATAAGGTATCAAAGGGGAAGCTAGATAAACACTTGAATGAGATGAATGAAAATATCCACAGGCACTGGATTTTGGGACATAGGAGTCATCAAAATAACTTCATCATTGGCTAGCATGGATGTGACAGGCTGAATGGCTTCTGTTTGTGCAGTAAATTTCTACAATTTTTCTGGGTGGAGGGAATTGTTAGTAGCTGTAGCTAAGAGGTATGGGGGAGCTTGTGACTGAGCTTAAGGACTTATTGGAGAACGAATGTTGAATGTCGAGGTGACGTTTGTGGATATCCAGAAGTCATTCCAAACAACTCCCTTTATGCATTTGGCCCCCTCTCTCCTGTTTGGTTACTTGCCTTGTGATCGGTGCTTACCGGATACGGTCTATGTAACGATGGGTGAGAGCAGCGATTGAGCTCTCTCCATGTCCCTCTGCACGGTCCTGGCCTGTGGCTGACTGCCCCCTTGTGCCCCTCGCAGGGAGAGTGCCTTGAGCGCAGCAGATGAGGACGGCGAAGGGGTCGACGGCACGAAGCGGAGGCGAAAGAAGCTGCCGACAGAAGATGGATCATTGGCAGCACTGGAGAAACCGAAGGTGAAAGCAGGCAAACGTCGCAGGAAACGCCTGGTCAATCCCGAGTTGGAGAAGCTAAAGAGCGAGAGGACTCTGTTTGTGGGGAACCTGCCCTTTGAATACAGTAAAGAGGTGAGAGAGAGATGGCTTATTCACCGACCCGCCTGCTGTTCAATGTAACGTCAAAAGGTGGAGTGCTTAATAGACCCTGGGTTATCAGTGATTTACTGACACAGATTTAATCAATGCTGACAATGCAACATCTTGCATTTAAATAGATTAAATATTCCAAGATGCTTCACAGCAGCTTTCTCGGACTCTGAGCCTCGAAAAGGAGATAGAACACAGAACAAACAGTACAACACAACAATTTCTGTTTTTATTTCAGAATCCCATCATCTGCTAATTTGTAATTTTTATCTAGCTTTTATGTTTCCCTCAACAACCCCATTAAAGGTGATTAACTGATTATAATATGGTATTTCAGTGGATATAAGTAGCCCATCACTCTAAAGTCCTGTCTACTCTATTATTTTGAATAATATTCTCCATTATTCGAGGCCAAACCCAAAAGAAACATCCTCTCTCCATTTTCCTCCTCGATGCTGCAGTTTCTGCAGCAGCTTGGGTTTCTGCAGCACCTTGTTTTTGAAATAACCCACAGATTGGACAGCATAATGTAAAGATGAGTCCTTTCTTGCACATACCTGGAAGATAGAAGCAGAACTAAATGAATATTCATCACTTCCATTTAACATTTCCTACCCAGTTGTAGTGAAATAATACAAAGTATTCCCAGTATCTGAAAACAATAATCATCTGGTGTAAATATTACCAACAATCTGTCGTGGACCAATGCATTGAAGTGACAGCCAAGAAGGCACAGTATTGCCTCTACTTCCTTGGGAGACAGAGTAAATTCAGTATTTCTCCAATGACCCTATAAAGCATACTGTCGGGTTGCATCGTAGCTTGGGTTGGGAACAGTTCTACCCAATACAGCAAGACATTGCAGAGAGTTGCAGAAGTAGCCCACTCCATCACACAGACCAGACTCCCCCTCCACTAACTCCATCAGCATGCCACACTACCTTGGGAAAGCAGCCAATATAATCAAACCTTTTCCACACCAGTCATTTCTCCTTCTCCCCGTTCCTGTTGGGCAAAATATACAGATGCCTGAATGCGTACACCACCAGATTCGGGAATAGCTGCTTCCCCTCTGTTATCCAGGTTTTGAACGATCCTTCCACAAGCCAGGGTACTGTCTGATTCTCCTCGACCCCGTTATAGAGGTTTGTCTCTGGATCTGTTGCGCTACAATACAGAACTATATTTTGCACACTAGTATCTCCCTTCGTTCTTCCTATTGCACATGTTTGGCTTGAGTGTATCTATGCATAGTATTATCTGATATGATGGGATAGCCTGCAAAACAAAGTTTTTCTCTGTATCTTGATACACGTGACAATAATAAATCTAAATCCTAATCTCCTGATTGTTTGTATCTTTCCAAACAGATGATCACAGCGCTGTTTAAGGAGTTTGGGCCGATAGAATCTGTGCGGTTCCGTTCAGTGGTAAGTTCAATAAGTTCTGGTTTTTAGGAATGAAGTGAAGCTGGTTAGAACTGCAGGTCAGCTCACCACGCTGGTGAGCACTTGGTGCCTTGTGGTGAAGGGTTATTCCCTTTGTTTACTCTGGCTCTCGTGAAGTGATCACTTTATATCCCTCCCTGGATGTGCAGAATGTAAGTCGGGCAGTGGGGAGGCATTCTATCCACTTCCATTTACAAATCCAGACCCCTGTAATATAAATGTGCCTTACTACCCAAACAAGAGGGATCAAGTCAAGTTTATTTATAAAAGTACATTTAAAAACAACCCATGTTGACCAAAGTGCTGTACATCAGAGCAGGTACTAAAAATACAATAAGAAGCAGACATCACAGCACACAGGCACAAAAAAACAGTCCAAAGGGATCAGCACAAAACAAAAATCAGCCCCATCAGAAGGCCTCAAAACGCTGAAGAATAGAAGTGTGTTTTGAGCCGATGGAAAGGGCAGATCTGATACTGTTCCACAGTCTAAGAGCTGCAACCGCAAAAGCGCGGTCACCCCTGAGCATAAGCCTAGACCGCGGGACAGCCAGTGGCCCCAAGTCAGCAGACCTGAGGGACCTGGAGGTAGAGTAAGGGGTTAGAAGGTTTTTGATATGGGGGGGGGGGGGGCAAGCCCATTTAGGGCTTTATAGACAAACAAGAGAATCGTGAAATCGATTCTGGTCCCCCTCCCTCTCAGATCAGATTCTGAACCATACTGGCAGCCAGTGGAGAGAGGCCAGAATAGGGGTAATATGGTCCCTCTTTCGGGTACCTGTAAGGAGCCTTGCTGTGGCGTTATGGACCAATTGCAGGTGGGACAGGGATGACTGACTGATCCCAGATGGGAGCAGGCTGATTGCAGAGGGATGGCAGCAGGGACGGGGGACTGGAAGAGAGAAGGGGCTAGACAAAGCCTGGCAGGTAATAGGTTGATACAGGTGAGGGGAATTTTGAATAGGCACTCTAAAGATAGAGTGGATGTGGAAAGGATGTTTCCAGTAGTTGGAGAGTCCAAAACCAGAGGGCACAGCCTCAGAATAAAAGGGCGTACCTTTAGAAAGGAGATGAGGAGGAATTTCTTGAGCCAGAGGGTGGTGCATCTGTGGAATTCATTGTAATAGACAGCTGTGGAGGCCATCATTGGGTATTTTTAAAGAGTAGATTGATAAGTTCTTGATTAGTAAGGGCATCAAAGAAGAAGGCATGAGAATGAGGTTGAGAAGGAAAAGTAAATCAGCCATGATCGAATGGCGGCGTAGATCGGATGGAACAACTGACCTGATTTTGCTCCTATGTCTTATGGAGAGGGTGTAAGCAGGTTACTGAAGAGGGAGTGCTGCTTGAAGCTGCTGATTGATAGGGTGGGTCTGCATTGAACTATACCGATTGTTGTGCTGAAAGCATGCATTCAATGATACTTTGTTCACCCCTAGTCTGAAACTGCTGTATTCCTCCTATTTAATGAGGTAGAGGTGCTTTGTCTAATCCTCTTCCCCCCTTTTATTCCCTTGGATGAAGGCACGTGAGGAACCCAGCATCTCCAGGAAATTGGCTACCATCCAGTAAGTGATCCTGCTTGTCCATCAGTGCATTTAGGTGCAGACTTCCCTGGTAGGTAGAGACTGAACCCGTGACGTAGCGTGGAAGCAGGCTTTTCGGCCCACATTAGTCCCACCTAGTGCGTGTAGCGCATATCCCTCTGAACCCTTCCTATCCATGTACCTGTCTAAATGTTTCTTAAACGTTGCGATAGTACATGCATCAACTACCTCCTCCGGCAGCTCACTCCATACACCCACCACTCTTTGTGTGAAAAACTTACCCCTCAGGTTCCTATTAAATCCATCTTTGGCACAATGCAGAACAAGGGATTAACTGTTCTGGTTTTGTGGAAAGCAATCAACGTGCTCTGACATGGGAGGGCACTTGAGGAACATTGTATCATGGGGTGCGGCGAGCAGAATTGCAGTGCAGCAGAATAATAGACCTTTAAATCTTCCTGTGCACGGGCCTGGGTACATTCACAAAGGGAGATACCCGGATGATAAAGAAGATGGAGAATCTAATGACATAAAGTAATAGTTGTAGGGACATACACAGTAAAAGCAGGGCCCTCTTTCCATTGTGTCCGCACTGTCTTCAACCATCCATTCATATTAATCCCATACTAATCCCATTCTATTCTCCCCACATTGCACCGAAGGGTGATATAATAGAGGTACATAAAATTATAAGAATGATGGATTGGGTGGATGATCAGAATCAATTTCCCATGAAAGGGAATCAAAAGCAAGAGGCCCTAAGTTTAAAGTAAGAGGAAGGAGGTTTAAAGGGGATTCGAGAGGATTTCTTTTTTGCACATGGTGGGGATATAAAAATAACTCACTGTCAGATACAATCAAGACATTTAAAAGGCATTTAAGCGGGCAGATAAACTGGTGAGGCATAGCGGATGCTTCCAGGGCTTTTTTGGTAGATGGAATTGGTGTAGATGGGCAAAAAGGTCAGCAAGGGCATGACGGGCTGAAGTGCCCAGTTCTGTGCTGAATACCTCTGCGACTATCTTTGGGATGTGGGAAGAAACCAGAGCACACAGAGGAAACCCACGTGGTCACAGGTGGTAACTGTGTCACTGCACCACCCCGGTGTGGAAAATGAACTTGCACATAGACACCAAACTCTAAGCAGTGTCAAACAGTGAGGAGGATATTAATAAAGTGCAAACAAAGACTGGCAGAATGGGCAGGGAAGAGGCAGAGGAAATGTAGAGCACTGGTGTGAAGTAACAGAATGAGCAGAAATTAATTGAACAAAATGGCACTCTTGTACTGGAGCTGTTAAATGCGCATATATAATTGAACGTAATTGTGCTTGTTGAAAAGGCTGTTGGTAAAGTATTTAAGATCCCAGGCATCATAAATGGAGGCAGGAAGGTGATGCAGTTTCAGGTTTGCACCACGGCTGGAATATTCAGTTTAGTTTATTGTCACGTGTACGGATGTACAGTGAAAGGCTTTTGCGTGTTATCCAGTCAGCGGAAAGACAATACACAATTACATTTACAGTGTATAGATACATGATAAGGGAATAACATTTAATGCAAGGTAAAGCCAGATAGATAGTAGTTCAGGACTGCTCTCTGGTAGTGGTAGGATGATTCGGTTGCCTGATAACAGCCATTTATCAGGTTTATTGGATTGCACCCTATTCTGGTCATCATGCTTTTCAAAGGATGAGAAGCAGCTGGGAAGGCTGCAGATGTATCTTACTAGAATGGTTTCGGAGATAAGCTGTAATAAAAAGGAACTGCAGATGCTGGTTTATACCACAGGTAGACACAAAATGCTGGCAGCATCTCTGGAGAAAGAGTCCCAACCTGAAACGTCACCTATCCATTTTCTCCAGAGATCCTCCCTGTCTGGCTGAGTTAGTCCAGCACTTTGTGTCTATCGATATTTTTTAAATAGTCTTCCTCATTTGCCTTGATGCAAGTCTGAGGTTTAAAAGATAGCAGAATTCTCAATGTGATGACTGCCCTCATACCCTCCTCTAATTAATCCCTTCTCCCCACCCTCTTTTCAGGAGGAAGGTTCATCCTCAACGGAAAAACATGAATGCCTACGTTGTGTTTCGGCAGAGTGATGCTGCAGTCAAAGCACTAGCAAGGTACGAGTGCAGTTCCAACTTCTGTTCTGACTCTTGACTTATGGATGCTATTGACCAGTTTCACATGACTGCAGTCAATATAAGCCTGCAACAAACTCAAATACAGTGCACTAAATTTTATTGATGGCTGCATCTTTCCTTGAGTAGGTAGCACAGTGGCGCAGCAGTGGAGCTGCTGCCTTATAGCACCAGAGACCCGGGTTCAATCCTGACTATGGGTGCTGTCTGCATGGCGTCTGCACGTTCTCCCTATGATCGTGTGGGTTATTCTCCGGGTGCTCCGGTTTCCTCCCACATCTCAAAGACGTACCGGTTTGTAGGTTAATTGGCATCGGGAAAATCGTTATGCTGTGTCTTATAATTGAGACACAAGGAACTGCAAATGCTGGAAACTCAAGCAGAACACAACATGCCGGAGAACCTCCTTCAGACTGATTCAACATTTCAGGTCCCAACCCTAAACATCACCTGAACGCCTGCACAGATCCTGCCGAACCCGCTGGCTTCCTCCAGCACTTTGTGTTTTGCTCCTCCTTTATAACCTTTGTGGAATGTTTATTATATAATCTATAATTTAACTCTAGTAATTCATTTATAACCAGCATTCCATGTTTTTAGTTATAACCAGCATTTAGTGTTTTAATTCAGTTGTAAAGATATTTCTTGTGCTCCGTTTATAGATATAATTGATCTGTTTCCTGTATTTTGCAAATACAAAGACTAAACAAATCTTGTTTTGTTTTTAAAGGAATGGATGTGAAATACAATATGGATTTAATATTCGTGTGGACCTAGCAAGCAACTGGAATGCTGTGAGTCATGAATGAATGGCAGTCGGTCAATTTGTGCTTTCCTGGCTGTGGTTGGTATGTCATGTGTCTTGTTTCTTGCAGCATGACCATCGGCGATCTATCTTCCTGGGCAACCTGCCTTATGGTAAGACACTCTGTGCTTTTTTTCCTGAATATTCACTCTGTTCGTTTGAACTGCAGCATTCTTTTAAAACAAATAGGAAATTATTATTTATGCAGAATAGATTTTCAAATTTGTATCCTTATCATAACATCTAAACTTGACTATAGCAGAGGCCACAAGAAGCACCTTCCATAGCACCTTCCACCACCTTGGCACTTTCCGGAGCAAGTTACAGACTTGTCTGGAGCACTATCTCTCTGACTTTATATTTCACTCCTCTTTCTTCCTTTTTTCCCCATTCACTTCTTTGTTACCATCTCCACTGCGCGTCGCCTGTATCCATCTATCTCTTGCTGTTTTTTGCACCACGCTTTCCCCTTGCCCTTCTATCAGTTTTCTCTCCTTTACTGCATCAATCTGAAGAAGGGTCCCAACCCAAAACATTGTCTGTAAATTTCCTTCCACGGATGCTGCTTGGCCTGCTGAGCTTCTCTAGCAGTTTATCTTTTGCTCAAGATTCCAGCACAGTGGTGCAGCTGGTAGAGCTGCTGCTCGCAGCGATCAATGTTTGATCCTGACCTCGGATCTGTCCGTGTGGAATTTGTATGTTCTCCCTGTGACCATGTAGGTTTCCTCTGGGTGCTCCAGCTTCCTCCCACATCCCAAAGAAGTGCAGGTTAATGGCTTTGATAAATTGCCCCTTGTGTGTAGGGAGTAGATATGAAAGTGGTATAACATAGAACTAGTATGATTGGATGATTAAAATGACACAAAGTGTTGGAGTAACTCAGCCGGTCTGGAGAACATGGATAGATGACTTTTCGCGTTGTGGGATCGGGGATGACACCGGGTTCGGCAGTCACTACACCGACACTCGCAGTAGGGTGAACTCAAGTTAGGTGGGACAGGGTGGTGAAGAAGGTGTTTGGCATGCTTGCCTTCATTGGGAATGTTTGAGTCCAAAGGTCGGGGCATCATAATACAGTTATACAAGATGTGGGTGAGACCAAAAGGAGCACTCTGTACGCTTCTGGTTGCCCGGCTATAGGACGGTGGTCATTAAGTTAGAAAGGGTCCAGAATTGTTCATTAGGATATTCCTTGGCCTTGCAGACTTGACTTATATGGAAAGGTTGGGAATTTTTATTTAGAATATATAAAGCTGTGGGGTGACCTTATTGTAGTATGCAAGATCGTGAGGGTCATGGATTGAAGTCATGGATAAAGTGAAGGCTCTATCTTTTTGTAATTTCGAAAGACATTTGGACAGATACATGGATTGGAAGGGTTTAGTGAGATATGGGCCAAATGCAGGCAAATGTGCGAACCAAGAATGACAACTTGGTTGACATGGACTAGTTGGGCCAAAGAACCTGTACATGCTGTACAGCTCCAACTCTATAAGTTGAATAGCCTTTTTTCCTGTTGTAGCCATTAGATATGTGAGATGGTTATCCACAAAGCAACCACTCCTCCTCCAAGCTTTTTTGATCTGTTTTAAGATTCACATTTTTTTTATTTTTAAGAAGTCATCCCAGTGGAGTAAATCAATAATCAATAATCTGCTTGGACACAGATATCCAGGAAAATGATGTGCGTGATCACTTCTATGAATGTGGAGAAATGGAGTCGGTACGGATAGTGAGAGACCGGGAATCAGGAATGGGGAAGGGATTTGGATATGTGCTTTTTCAGGTAAGGTGACAGAGACGGTGGGGGAACCTGTAATATGTCAGTTTTCTCTCTGAAGCTTAGAATCAGATTTCATTCTAGTGCACGTATACAATGAAGGAATTAGTGAGATTACCTTGCCTTTCTCATGTTGTTTAGCGTTCAACCCCCCCCCCCCCAAAATTGCTCTTTAACAAAAGTATTGTGGGATCTTAAAAAAAATGATGAGCACGTATATAAAAATTTGAGTTTAGATAATTAAGTAAACAAAGCAATATTGAATCAGTTTTCGGTATAAAATCCTGATTTTCATTTAGTTGGGTTTGGAAACTGTAAGTCATGATTTTTTTTAGCACAGATGGGCATCTTGGCTGGCATGGGTGAATGGGGCTGAAGGGACCGTTTCTGTGCTGCGTGACCCGACAAAAAGCTTGGTTTCTGTTGGCAGAACACGGACGCAGTGACACTGGCCCTTGAGCTCAACAACTCGGAGCTCAAAGGACGCAAGATGCGAGTTAGCCGCTCGGTGAAGAAGGAGAGAGTCTCCCAGGACCCAGCAGCGGGGGAAGAAAGGAAGGGGAAGCAGAAGGGAAAGAAACCGGCCGCCAAGGACTTCACTGGGTTGATGGCCATGCCGGTGGAGGGAAAGAAAACCAAGAAGAAAAATCAAGGGAAGAAGAGCAACCGAGATCAGAGGAAGACCAAGTCTAAAAAGAAGAGATGAGAGGTTGCAACACGTCCAAGCTCGGCCAAAGTCCATCCTGAGTGGCAACTGCAGTAACATTGGTCAGTGTTCGGTTGGGGCTGAAGCCAAACTGAGGAGCAAGACCCACTCATTCAACAAGCTGCTTCTCTTCTGCCAAGAGCACGGGTTTAGACATGGACAGCTGCCGTTTAACACTCAGTAGTTAATGAGAGTTTTTAGATGGGTCATCCAAAATTGACAGCAGACCTTAGTTTCCTTAGGTGGTGTGTTTGATTTTATCACCTTGCATCAAAGGTGTTGTCTGCTCGACTCAAGTCGTTGAGACATTTTAAAACACTGTACATTATCCTGCCGAAGTATGCTCCAATAAACGACATCCCAGTGCAATTTAATCAACCATAATCCTTGTCTGGAGGTACGTTTGTCCATTATTTGACCAAGAATATACAACTGCAAATGTTCATGCAGTTCAATTAAAAGCAAATGGTCAGTGCAGCAATCTTATGAAATAAAATAGAAGATATAAATGGCAACATGGAGGATCTGCAGGAGGCTCTTGTGTGAACTGTTTTCTCACCAGTAGATTGTGATTGTGCACTGTTTGATGGGCGAGGTGGTGTTTCTGACATGTAAAGAAAATTGTGAGAGCTTTCTTTGACTATATTGTCCCCAATACAACTAGCATCAAAATATATTTTGTGGATGTAAAGTGCTTTAGGGACCAGGGAGTCCAGGCCTCAAACTCCGATTAACCGCGTCTTTTAGTTATTCCTGTCTGAATTTCATGGACATGGAAGTGTTGCAGAGGAATCCTGAGTCAGAGGACCCCAATAGGTATCAGTACACGGGGAGATGATGAAATGAACATTCTTTACACAGTAATTGAATTAACCATTCAAGTCTTTTATTCATTTTAACTGTTGCAGTCAAGATTAATAAGAAAGTAATTTGAACCAAAGTAGCAGCAGTAGCCTGATCAGCCCTTTACAGCACTACCTTCAGTAAGATGAAAGAGAGGTGGGGGTACAAGTACACAGTTCCCCAAAACTGGTGACACAGGAAGACAGCGTGAAGAAAAGGCACATTGTATGCTTGTCTTCATCGGCCATGGCACGGAGTACAAGAGTTGGGAATATCACGTTACAGTTGTACAAAAACTGATTCCGAGTAAACTTGAAATACCACACTATAGGAAGTATGTGATTGGACTGGAGGGCTTGAGTCATAAGAAGAGATTGAATTTGCTGGGATTGTTATCCCTAGAGTGAGGTAGACTGAGGAGTGACCCTTTATAGTGGCTATAAAATAATGACAGGTACAAATAGATGGCCGTAGTCTCTTTTTCATTGTCGGTGTCTAACACTAAAGAGGTGCAAGAAACTGCAGCCACTGAAGTCTTGAGGAAAAAAAAACAAAGTACAGGAGGAACTCAGCAGGTCAGTCAGCACCTGTGGAGGGAATGGACATATGTTTTGGGTTGGTACCTTTCTTCACTTTGATTGGAGTAAGGGGCGAAACTGGAAAAAAAGAGATGGATGCAATTCAAAGCCTGCCCTCGCATCACCCCATTTCTCCCATCACCCCACTCCTTTCCTCTCCTCTATACATTCATTTCCCATTCACAGTCCCATATTTCTATTTCATCCATCTCTTTCCCTTCCCACCATGCCCTCCTTCCCGCTTTACATCTCACTCTTCTTTCCTTATCTGACACCCTTTCTAAATCTAATATTTGTCACTTACTCCAACTATCTGCCAGTCGAACCCTCCTCACCTGTGCCCACCTGTCATTTGCCTCGTCCCACCTCTCTTTTCCAGTTGTCACCCCACCTACTACAGTCAGTCTGAAGAAGGGTCCTGACCCAAGATGTCGTCTATCTATTTCTTCCAGATATGCTGCCTGGCCTGCTGAGTTCCTCCAGCACTTAGTTTTTGGTCTTCTTCTTTCGTGTCCATCATCCATGTTTCAAATGTTACATCACTGTCATCGTCCGTCCTGAAAAAGACGCAAGGTTCTGGCGACAATCAGTGGCATCCATCACTTGTACAATAGATGAGGGTGGTAGCAGAATTAGCTCAGGACACTTCCAGTTTCCAGCCCCGCGACGTGGATGCTTCTGCTATGGGGCCAGTTTTTGGTCAAAATCAAAGAGAATAGATTTTAGGTGAGGGAGGGATATTTAAAGGGGTCCTAAAGGGCAAATGTTTCCATGTGGAGTCATGGGTTTAGGGTATGAACTGCCAGAGGAAGTGGTGGAGGCAGGTACAATAACCACATTTAAAAGACACCTGGACAGATACATGAATAGAAACGGTTTAGAGGAATATGGGCAAAATGCAGGCAAATGGGACACTCATAGATGGGCATCTTAGTTGGCATGGATGAGTTGGGCTGAAGGGCATGTTTCTGTGCTGCTTAATTATGATACGATATGATAGAAATGTATTTATCCCATGAGGGAAATTAGTCTGCCAGCAGTCATAAAAAACAAACACAAAAAAACACAAACACAAAATACGTGAAACATCAGAGATGTAATTAACTCTGCTAGACTCAAGTTTTCTGCCTAATTTGCATAAACATTCTTTCCTTTGAAGGCCACAAATCCATTGCTCACCATCGTGAATTAACGTCAATTGTGTAGAGGGGTAGAGAATTGCAAAGCTTTACCACACGTGCTAAATAATCGGCCGTTATCCTGAGGCTGTTCCTGTTTCTTGAATCTTCACCCAAAGAAAAGATCCTCTTGTTAAGTCTTCTAAAGAACATTGTGCATTTCAATAAGGTCACCTATAATTGCTCTAAACTCCAGAGAGTGGGATTCAATGTCTCCTCAGCCCAGGCCTCATTCCAGGAATTATCCTTAACAGTGGAATTAAAACTGGATTATAATTATGTCAGCTAATGAATGCTCATAAAATGTAAAGTCAGCTTGCATGGCGACACAACAAATCTTTGCATACAACCATTGGCTGATTTCATTCTAGGAGCTGGAGAGCCTTGGCTGTTACAGCATTGCAGCATCTGTGGAAAGACAAGCAAAGATTACACATTTACATGGATGTTCTCTCATCAGCTAGTAGTTAAGAGAAAAAAGGCACAGTTTCTGAGACATTTTGTTGTCAGTGAGTTTGTATGCCACTAAAACGTGCAAGTTACCAGCAACACAAAGTTTCATCATTAGTAATTGATTATGGTTTCTTTTCATCAAAACAAGGTATTTAAAAGCAAATTGCTGAAAATTTTATTTTAGCTGAATGGCCTTTCATTATAACTTGGTATGTGAATTTGAAAAAGTGTCTCAGAGCTGTCACTTGGAGGTAGATGTGGAAATGTCACCATTGATTGAAAAGTGATGCTGAGTGTTTGACAAGAACACTTGTAATAAAATGCTTAATCAACACCCACTGGCAATAAAGGGCATGTTAGATTTAGCGAACAGTGCAACATTTCAATAAGTTCAGAATCTTGTATTTAATTTATCAAAGGCTATTGTGAAATACAAATGGGCTATGTCTTTGGAAATGTTATGCTTTTGCCGGTTCATTTTGAAGCTACATGCATCAACAGCTGTCATGCAGGTGGGGGCACTTTTTACTGAAAGTCATTGCTTCAACTTGACAGGCTGATGTACGCTGCCCATTCCTGACATTTCATCAGAATAGCATCTGTCTGAGTTATTAAACTGAGATGGCGCCTGCGGGCTTAGGAGGATTTAAGTTGCAAAATCCACGAAGCTGATCAAAAGTTGTCCAGTCCCATATGTATCTTTCAACCAATGTTGCTAATTAATTATCATTAACACATTGGTGAAAGTGCAGCCCCTAGCACACAGGTTGTGTGCCTCACTTCTGTACCACACCGAACACAATATGTAAGTAACAATCAAAAGTAAGGCACAAGTATATCCCAAGATCCCACTAGATGGAATATAGTGTAGCAAAGTGTGGAGTCATGCATTTTGTTAGTAGGAATAAAGGCGTAGATTATTTTCTAAATGGGAGAATCCAGAAATCGGAGGTGCAAAGGGACTTGAGAGTGCTGGTGCAGGATTCCCAAAAAGTTAATCTGCAAGTCGAATCAATAATAAAGAAAGCAAACATAATTCAAGCATTTATTTCGAGAGGGCTTGTATACAAAAACAGGGATGTAATGCTGAGGCTCTATAAGGCGCCGGTAAGGCTGCATTTGGAATATTGTGAGCAATTTTGGGTACAGTATCTGAGGAAAGATGTGCTGGGTCTGGAGAGGGTCCAGACGAGGTTTACAAGAATGATCCCAGGAATGAGTAGGTTGACATATGATGAGCGTTTGACGGCACTGGGCCTATATTTGTTGGAGTTTAGAAAACCTCATTGAAACCTCAGAAAACCTCATTGAAACGTACAGAATAGTGAAAGGCTTGGATAGAGTGGATGTGGAGAGGAAGTTTCCACTAGTGGGAGAGTCTAGGACTACAGGTCAAAGGATTTTGGGGGGGGATGAGGAGGAATTTCTTTAGTCAGAGAGTGGTGAATCTGTGGAATTCTTTGCCACAGAAGGCTGTGGAGGCATAGTCAGTGGAAATACTTAACGAAGAGAGAAATAGATTCTTGATTAGAACAGGTGTCAGAGATTATGGGGAGAAGGCAGGAGAATGGCGTTCGGAGGGATAGATCAGCCATGATTGAATGGCGGAGTAGACTTGATGGGCTGAATGGACAAATTCTCCTCATCACTTATGACTGGGAATGCAGCCGGAGGCCTTTATCGAGGTGCCGTGGCCTCGATGCCTCCCGGATCGCCGCTTAGAAGTCTGGATTGGGGCCCGGCCACAGCCTTGCGGGTGGAAGCCCGGGTCGGGCGAAGCAGCCAACGGAGCCCGTGGCTTGGGCCCAGGTCAGCACCACGGAGGCGTAAAGTGGGGCGTCGACAGCGGTGAGGCCTCGGCGGTGAAGCGCCAGTGAAGTCTCGCAGTCGACGGTCAATGAGAGCGTGGGGGGAATGTCGTGAGGGGGGGAGGGGAAGAACAATGGAGGTCCTGGCGTGGGGGAGAACAATAGACAATAGGTGCAGGAGTAGACCATTCGGCCCTTTGAGCCAGCACCGCCATTCAATGTGGTCATGGCTGATCATTCTCAATCAGTACCCCATTCCTGCCTTCTCCCCATACCTCATGACTCCGCCATCCTTAAGAGCTCTATCTCGCTCTCTCTTGAATGCATTCAGAGAATTGGCCTCCACTGCCTTCTGAGACAATGAATTCCACAGATTTACAACTCTGACTGAAAATGTTTTTCCTCATCTCTGTTCTAAATGGCCTACCCATTATTCTTAAACTGTGGCCCCTGGTTCTGGACTCCCCAACATTGCGAACATGTTTCCTGCCTCTAACGTGTCCAACCCCTTAATAATCTTATATGTTTCGATAAGATCCCCTCTCATCCTTCTAAATTCAAGTGTATACAAGCCTAGCCGCTCCAGTTTTTCAACATATGACAGTCCCGCCATTCCGGGAATTAACCTAGTAAACCTTCCTCAAATTTGGAGACAAAAACTGTACACAGTACTCCAGGTGCGGTCTCACTAGGAAGGACCTCTTTGCTCCTATACTCAACTCCTCTTGTTATGAAGGCCAACATTCCATTGGCTTTCTTCACTGCCTGCTGTATCTGCATGCTTCCTTTCAGTGACTGATGCACTAGGACACCCAGATCTCGTTGTACGTCCCCTTTTCCTAACTTGACACAATGGAGACCAGGTGTGGGGTAACTGTCGGGGGGGGGGGAATAAAAGGAGGAGCCGGCATGCTTTGTAACTGTCAACGCCATGGGTGGCTACTATTTGTATATATTGTGTCTGCAAGCAAAGAATCTCACTGTGCCTAGTCACGTGATAATAAAGTAGTCCTTCCTACGATCTTATGATTTAAAATGTGTAATTCCACTGAATGTGTAACACAAATAGGACAATCTGCCCCACAGTTCGATACCAACATTTACTCAGCATTCAGTTCTTCCCCCTTTCTCCATTCCTATCCTATCAGCATAATTTCCACTTGTGCTTATCGGCATTTGCCTTTGACATTTGCATACGATTTAAGTTTCAGTCGCATTGGGTAAGTGTCTCCTGCATTCGCAGTTGGATTTATTATCTTGAATGTGCGGTTACAAATTTAGGTCAGCCAACAAGTGGAAACTCTTGAGATTTGTACTGTTAATCTGTCTCATAATCTGTAACACAAGAAAATACCAGGTCCTGAAGCCTGTCCCTCCATTCAATATCGTTGTGGTGATCCATGCTGGCTTCAACTCCTCTGTGCCAGTTCCCCGTTACCCTCAACCCTTCAAATATTCATTAATCTCCACCTTAATTGGGGTTTTTTCATTAATTGCCTTAAATTTTTGATAACATCTTCAATTCCCCTTTCCCCCCATTGAAAACAATGAACTGGGTATCAGGATATCATCATGTGCTACAATGCCGAGAACTCTATTCTATATTATCCCTTTGCTCTATCTATTGTAGTTGCGTTTGAACTGGTTGTATCGATGTATGGTATATCTGACCTGTTTTGGATATCATGCAAAATAAAGCTTTTCATTGTATCTCGGTATCTTTGACAATAATAATAAACCTAAAGGCCTCCCTTCTCCTGCTACCTTCCCAAAGATGAGCTGGCAGGTTAAACGATAGGTGTGGATTGTGACCTAAACTGTTCACTCTGCTTCTCTTCCCACGTATGTGGCCTGACCCTGCTGAGCATCTTGTTTATTTTTTACTCTCTATTACCCCTTTAGTTTAGCTCGTGGGATGAAGGAAGGGGTTTTAAGATATGTTCTTGATTGGGATGGATATCAGAGATGCTAGGGAGAAGGCAGGAGAATGGGGTTGAGAGGGAGATACAGATCAGCCCTGATTGAATGACGGGAGGAGACGATGGGCCGAATGTCCTGATTCTGCTCCTCGGACAAGAAAAAGAGAGGGGCTTTAAAAGGGATGGGCTGCTGTGTGGGGGTCCAGCAAGGAGCAGTGGGTCGGATGCGGATCCCAGCGTTGTAAGAAGCAGCCAGGTCTCGGTGACCTTGACCAACTCTGGCTTGGGCTGCGCTCTCACAACCGGGCGCCACGCTGGAGGGAAGTCATGGGTGGGTAGGAACAAAGCACGGAGTGCTATCCCCACGGCCACGACCATCACTCACGGCCATCCACAGCCACCACCGCCCCTCCTGCCATGGAAGAGCAGCCACCGTGAGCCGGGTCAGTGCCCCCGGGGGCGGGGCTGGCAGTGGCGGCGTCAGGCAGCGCTGCGGCCGCCCATGCGGGGGTGCGCGGGGTCCTTGGTCGGTCGCGCGCGCGGGCAGGCGGTTGGTTGGTTGCTGGCAGTTGGGCGCGCGCGCGCGGGTGGGTGGACGGACGGACGGCGCGGGGCCGTGGCGGGAACGATGGCGGGGAGGACGGGCGCCATCGCGGCCGGGCTGTGCGGGGCGCTCTTCGTCGCCTACTGCATCTACTTCGACCGCAAGCGGCGCAGCGACCCCGACTTCAGGAACCGGCTGCGGGAGCGTGCGTACCGGGACCGCGTGGGGGTGGGTGGGGAGATTGGGGTTCACGCTGGGGGAGGGTCATTGACGACGCGTGTCCGCGAGGGGAGGGGGGCGAGCGCCCGCGCCCGTGAGGCAATTGTCCGCACGTGGTGGAGTCAGCGCGCGTGCCCGCGGGGGTCGCTCCGCACCGTTGTCCGCGCGTGCCCCGCCAGGACCAGCATCTTGAGGCCGCACGTGATGGAGGCGCGCTCCCGCTGTGGACGGGTGTGGGGAGAGAGAGAGAGAGAACGGGAATTGTGGACGGGCCGAATGCCCACACCCCCACTCCCAGGCTCAGCTCTCTCCAGAGGGCAGCAGTGGGGTATCTGCATTCCCAAACCCCCTGGGTGTCCTTGACCACCTCTGCACCCTGGACAAGAAGGAATGCTAAATGATCGCTCCGGAGATTTCCAACGTGCTGAGCTGCACTCGTGCTTGACACTATTTCACCTCTCCGACATTGCCTGTAAATGATTATAACTGCTTAAAAGCCGGTAATAAGATTAAAAGACAGATTGGAAAAAATACCTTAAAAAGTTGATCAGAAATTGGCAAGGGCAGTGGGTCTGATAAAATGCTTCTTTTAATGATTTGGCACAATCTTGATGGGCTACTTTGATGCCTGACTCCATTAACCATAGAAACTAAAAATGCTAGAAATGCTCAGCAGGCCAGGACACGTTTGGGAAGAAAAAAACTGGGTCAACAGGTTCGAGAGGTTTTGTCAGACCTGTAGCATTCATTGTGTTTCTCATCCCACAGGTGTGGCCTGACCTGTGTATTTTCTGCTTTTATTTTAGATTTCCAATATTTTAGATTTTTTGTTTGCTCTGGTAGCCACACTCTTTTTACAACATGTGTAAAAAAAGAACTGCAGATGCTGGTTTAAATCGAAAGTAGACATAAAATGCTGGAGTAACTCCAGGGCAGGCAGCATCTCTGGAGAGAAGGAATGGGTGACATTTTGGGTCGAGACTCCAGCATTTTGTGTCTACCTTCCTTTTACAACAATGTTGACTTTGTCCCTATATTTCAGCAGAGGTACGGTACTTGCATTAAAGCCTGTTTACAAAACAAAGTGGTGGAGGAACTCAGTGGGTTAGGCAGCCTCTCTGGAGACCACGGATGGATGACGTTTTGGGCCAAGACCCTTCTTCAGACGTGTTTAATCCTTGTTCTCCTGAGATGCTGCCTGACCCGCTGAGTTACTCCAACACTTTGTATAAACCAGCATCTGCAGTTCCTTGTTTCTATGTTTTTACACTTTCCAACCTTTCACTTTACAGGAAGGAGGAAGCAGAAACTTGCCAGACAAAAGGCTGGGCTTTCACGGGTAAGTATCAATTTTCATTACTGTGTGGAGTGAGCAAGTGTACAACATTATGAGAGGCCATAAAGGCACATAGCATGGAAACAGGCCAATAGGCAGAACTCATCCATGCCAACGAAGATGCCTTATTTAAGCTAGTCCCATTTGTCTGCTTTTGATTTGTATCCCTCTAAATCTTGCCTATCCATGTACCTGTTCAAATGTCTTTGAAATGACATTGTACCTGCCTCAATTACTTTCTCAATGGCAGGTTGTTCCTTAAACCCACCCGCCTCTGTGAAAAGGTTGCCTGTCATGTTCCTATTAAATCCTTTCTGTATTATCTTAAACCTGTGCCATCTAGTTCTTGATTCCCTTACCCTCAGAAAAAGACTGCATTCAACCTATCTATTCCTCTCAAGATTTTATACACCTATAAAATTTAATTTTAATTTTAATAGATCACCAATCGGCGGTCTCCTGTACTCCAATAAGTAAACTCATAGGCTGCCAAATCTCTCCCTAAACTCAGCTCTCAATCAAAACTGAACACAATACCCCAAGTGAAGCCTCACCAATGTCTTGTACAACTATAACATAACATCCCAACTTCAATTCCCTGATGACGAAAGACTAAAGCCTGCTTCACCACCCTGTCTGCACGTGACTGCACTTTCAGGGAACTCTGTACTTGTACTCCTAGATCCCTCAGCTCTACGACCCTCTCCAGAGCCTTGTCATTCACTGTGAAGGTGTTGCCCTGGTATGACTTCCCCAAATGCAACACCTCACACTGAATTAAACTGCATTCATCGGCCCAATGGTTCAAGGCCCCACTGTAATTTTTGATAACCATCTTCACTGTCAATGATACCACCTATAAAAGCAATTACTAATCATGCTTTATACATTTCCATCCCAATCGTTGATAAAGATAACACAAGAATGGGCCCAACATCAATGCCTGAGGTACACCACTAGTCACGGACTGCCAGTCTGGAAAACAACTTTCAACCACCACCCTCTGCTTCCTACCACAAAGCTAATTCTGTATCCAGTTAGCTTCCTCTCCTTAGATCCCATGCAATCTAACCTTTCAGTGCAGTCCACCATACGGAACATTATCAAAGACCTTGCTGAAGTCTACATAGACCGTCTACAGCCCTGCCCTTGTCAACCTTCTTGGTTATTTCTTCAGAAAACTCATCAAATTCACGAGAAACTATCTCCCAAGCACAAAACCAGGCTGACTGTCCCCTGTCATTTCAAATGCATGTATATCTTATCCCTGCTAATCCTCTGCAGTTACTTACCTACCACAGATGTTAGGCTTATTGGTCTAAAGCGCCCAGGCTTTTCCTTGCACCTCTTCTTAAATAGAGGCACAACACTAGCTACCCTCTAGTCTTCCGGAACCTCACCCTTGTCTAATGATGATTTATATATCTCAGCCAGAACTGCAATTTCTTCTCTAGCTGCCAACAGTATTCTTGGATATATCTGATTAGGCCCAAAAGATTTATCTAACTTCATACGCCTTAGGATGTCCAGCTCCTCAACCATAATACTGACTGTCCTCAAGACATCCCCATTAGCAGTCCAAAGTTCCCTCATCTTCATGTATTTCTTTGCAGTAAAAATAGAGGAGAAATATTCATTGAGGACCTTGCCCATCTCCTAAGATTGCACACAAAGATGTCCACTTTGGTTTTTGTGGTGCAGTCAAGGTAGTTAGAGGAAATGTTCCATATATCAGATGTCAAAACCTAGAGGGTAATGGGGAAGAGATTCAGTGGGATTCTGATGAAGCATTTGCTCGCCAAGAGGGTGTTTGGAATGTGGAACACATTGCCTGAGGGGCTGGTGGAGACAGGCTCTCACAAGATTTAAGTGGTGTCCAGAAGAGCATTTGATGACCATAGCATAGAAGGCTACAGCCCAGGTTCTGGAAAATGGAATTAGTGTAGTTGCAGATTGGCACCAATGAGTCTGTTTCTTGGCTGTATGATGCAATGACCAGTAAGGGCTTGGTTTGTGACTTGCCTCCATTATGGTGCCAGTTATCTGTATGCATTACTGGTCTGTTTGTAGCGTTCAGTTTGCTGAAGGCACGGCAGGGTTGTGCGGTCTGCGTGTATATTGATGCTGCATTCTCAAACCCCCTGGGTGTTTTTACTAACTTAACACCCAGGACAAGAAGGAATGCTAAATGAAAGTTCCAGAGAACTCCAACGTGCTGAGCTACACTCGTGCTTATCACTATTTCACGTCTCAGACATGCCTGTAAAGGACCATGGAACTGATTGGTCATTTCCATAGGCTGGGGGTGAGACAATAGGTGCAGGAGTAGGTCATTCGGCCCTTTGAGCCAGCACCACCATTCAATGTAATCATGGCTGATCGTTCTCAATCAGTACCCCGTCCCTGCCTTCTTCCCATACCCCCTGACTCCGCTATCCTTAAGAGCTCTATCTAGCTCTCTCTTGAATGCATTCAGAGAATTGGCCTCCACTGCCTTCTGAGGCAGAGATTTCCACAGATTTACAACTCTCTGACTGAAAAAGTTTTCCTCATCTCCGTTCTAAATGGCCTACCCCTTATTCTTAAACTGTGGCCCCTGGTTCTGGACTCCCCCCAACATTGGGAACATGTTTCCTGCCTCTAACGTGTCCAACCCCTTAATAATCTTATACGTTTCGATAAGATCCCCTCTCATCCTTCTAAATTCCAGTGTATACAAGCCTAGCCGCTCCAGCCTTTCAACATATGACAGTCCCGCCATTCCGGGAATTAACCTAGTAAACCTACGCTGCACGCCCTCAATAGCAAGAATATCCTTCCTCAAATTTGGAGACCAAAACTGCACACAGTACTCCAGGTGCGGTCTCACTAGGGCCCTGTACAACTGCAGAAGGACCTCTTTGCTCCTATACTCCTCTTGTTATGAAGACCAACATTCCATTGGCTTTCTTCACTGCCTGCTGTAACTGCATGTTTCCTTTCAGTGACTGATGCACTAGGATACCCAGATCTCGTATGTCCCCTTTCCCTAACTTGACAACATTCAGATAATAATCTGCCTTCCTATTCTTACCACCAAAGTGGATAACCCCACACTTATCCACATTAAACTGCATCTGCCATGCATCTGCCCACTCACACAACCTGTCCAAATCACCCTGCAACCTCATAGCATCTTCCTCACAGTTCACACTACCACCCAGCTTTGTATCATCTGCAAATTTGCTAATGGTACTTTTAATCCCTTCATCCAAGTCATTAATGTATATTGTAAATAGCTGCGGTCCCAGCACCGAGCCTTGCGGTACCCCACTAGTCACTGCCTGCCATTCTGAAAGGAGCCCATTTATCCCCACTCTTTGCTTTCTGTCTGTCAAACAATTTTCTATCCATGTCAGTACCCTACCCCCAATACCATGTGGTCTAACTTTGCCCACTAATCTCCTATGTGGGACCTTGTCGAAGGCTTTCTGAAAGTCAAGGTACACCACATCCACCGGCTCTCCCCTGTCAATTTTCCTAGTTACATCCTCAAAAAAACCAGAAGATTAGTCAAGCATGATTTCTCCTTCGTAAATTCATGCTGACTCGGAATGATCTTGTTACTGCTATCCAAATACTCCGTAATTTCGTCTTTTATAATTGACTCCAGCATCTTCCCCACCACTGATGTCAGACTAACTGGTCTATAATTTCCCGTTTTCTCTCCCTCCTTTCTTAAAAAGTGGGATAACATTAGCTACCCTCCAATCCACAGGAACTGATCCTGAATCTATAGAACATTGGAAAATGATTACCAATATGTCCACAATTTCTAGAGCCACCTCCTTAAGTACCCTGGGATGCAGACCATCAGGCCCTGGGGATTTATCAGCCTTCAGTCCCATCAGTCTACCCAACACCGTTTCCTGCCTAATGTGCATTTCCTGCAGTTCCTCCATCACCCTAGGATCTCTGGCCACTGGAACATCTGGGAAATTGTTTGTATCTTCCTTAGTGAAGACAGATCCAAAGTACCGGTTCAACTCGTCTGCCATTTCCTTGTTCCCCATAATAAATTCCCCTGCCTCTGTCTTCAAGGGATCCACATTTGCCTTGACTATTTTTTTCCTCTTCACATACCAAAAAACCTTTTACCATCCTCCTTTATATTATTGGCTAGCTTACCCTCGTACCTCATCTTTTCTCCCTGTATTGCCTTTTTAGTTATCTTCTGTTGCTCTTTAAAAGAATCCCAATCCTCTGGCTTCCCACTCTTCTTTGCTATGTTATAATTCTTCTTTTTTATTTTTATGCTGTCCTTGGCTTCCCTTGTCAGCCTCTTACTCCCCTTAGAATCTTTCCTCCTCTTTGGGATAAATTGAGGGAGTGGGAAGTTTGGAAAGTGTAAGAAAGAACTGCAGATGCTGGTTTAAACCAAAGTTGACACAAAAAGCTGGAGTAACTTAGCGGGACAGGCATCATTTCTGGAGAGAAGGGATGGGTGACGTTTCAGATTGAGACTCTTCTTCAGACTCGACCCGAAACGTCACCCATTCCTTCTTTCCCGAGATGCTGCCTGAGTTACTCCAGCTTATTGTGTCTATCTTTGGGAAGTTTGAAAAGATTGCTCACCTTTGGTCAGTACCCAGTGAGAGCACTACTGAACGATCCTTATTGCTCTCAAACCTCAGTGTCCCCCACTGTATGGCATACTGATGACTGCTCCCCAGGTCGTCTTACAGTATGAAAGTATGGAGGCCAGGAAGGACCTCATTCTGGGTTGCGAAGGAGCCAGGGTCTGGAGTAGGGAGGTGTCTGAACTGAGTGCTGAACTGGGACCTGGGTTTGGGACAGATGCTTCTTGTTTTATCACTGTTATGAAAGTGGGATTTCACTTTTTTTTTTCCTCCTTCACTCACCCCATATGCCTTTAATCAGTCTGGTAAGAATTGTATCTTGAAGCATTAGATCCTTACTTGGGTACAAGATGGTGCTATGTGCAGGCGCTCGTCTTAGTCTCCCCCCCCCCCCCTCTGAAATGGCTGCCTTTTTATAGAGGTCTGGTCATAATGTTTGAAATAAATAACATTGCATATTTTTCTGAATGTGTATATTGACTTAAAGGGAACATCAATTGCCTTTCAGGATATGTTGGTGAGATGTCTGCTTTGAACTCCACCAACATATGCACTGAAAGGGTTGCCAAAGTGCTGTTGGGTATAGAATTATAAGCTTTTGACTCGACAATTAAGGAATTTTGAATGGTGAATGACTTGGAAGGGAACTTGGCTGTTGTGGTATTTCCATAGCTTCCCTGTCATCCTTATGATGTTGCTGGTTTAGTAAATTAATTACTCTTGCGTCATAAAAAAGTTTGGGACCATGCTTAAACTGCTGGTGTTTCTTATGCTATTCCACCATGTGCGGGGGTGGGGTCACAACCAAGGGTGGTCTTCTCTGCAAATGTTTTGCTGTGCCTTTTAGTTTTTGGACCTGGAGGGAAGACAGGGAGACCCTGGTCATTTGCATTTGATGCTTATCGGGTCCCACTTGCAGCAAGTGTCTGGGCTTGGTCACCTCGACCATCAAAGAGGTGCCACGTCCCGATTTGCAGCTTTCAAGACCTTCAGTTCTACATGCAGCACCCTACAATCTTTGATCTCTGTTGTATGCTGGCTTTGAATAGTAAGCCTCCTGAAACGTGCCTGCTTCACCTCTGCTTGCAGCTACCAGACCTGAAAGATGCAGAAGCAGTGCAGAAGTTTTTCTTAGAAGAAATCCAGCTGGGTGAAGAGTTGCTGGCACAAGGTTAGTACATATTGCGAATATCTTCTGTTGTATAAAAAAATTGGCCCTTTCCTCTCATAAACACACCAAAAAGACAAATATACAGGATTAGTAGTGGATTAAGAGTAGAGAGAAAACCAATTTAACTCCCACAAACTAAGTTCGTGGGCATGAACTTGTGGACCTTTGGAGTTCCAACCATGCGTGTGGCTTTCCAACCTCCTGGTCTACTGTTGGAGCCGTGGTGACAGTGCAACCTGCAGGCCATGTCTGCCCGAGGAGCTTTTGCTTGTCCAGTCGGGCCCACGGCAACTCACCACCCTTGCAGCCCCAATTGTATGCTTGTCAACACTTCCAGAGAGTCTCCAGGACACTCCCGCCTCCTTAAAAGGGGTGGTCCATGCATTTGGTGGCCTGCCGGGTCCGTGAGGGGTGGTGTAGCAGCAGACGAGTAAGGGTGACTTCCTGGGACACATGCGATGCTGGGCTTGGAGTCAGGGATCTGAGACTTGGGTCTGGTTCCAACATTTGGGCCCTGCCTGATGCAAGTCTGAATGCTAATCTCATGTACTGATTGGCTTGGGTCCTTTATTATAATTGTAGCGGCAACTTAGTCCTTCCCAATAAAGTCCTTAAGCTTACCACTGTCACGAAAGGAGTGGAGTGATAATTCTTGACGCAAACAACAGAGAGATCTTCACGACGTTTCAGTTTAATTAGTCGTTTATTGAAGTAGTAATACAAACAGATTATATCTCCTGTCATTTAACAGTAAGAATTTGTATCTCACCAAGCTCCTATTGTGTCTGAAGCATTACGTCAGTGCATCCCCTATTATACTCATAATTCTGGCTCCTCCCAGTCAATATATGCACATATGCCCATATATGTTCGTTCAGTAGTCGTTCGTTTGTTATTTTTACAACTCCAGCTACCTGTTCACACCTTCTTCTCAGGAGGAAGTGTATTCTACACTCTATACAGAATCTGCCTACACCCACCAGTATTGTACCTTGTATTATTACTGTAGGAGTCATTTGTGTTCATTAGCTATCTTAGCATATTATATTATTTTGTATCCTGCTGTATTATTTTTGGGCACTTGGGGGTTGTCATGAGATGAAAATAGGCTTATCACAAAAAATAAACATTTTAATCAGAACATATAAACCATCATCTATAAATTACTTTTAGTAACTGAAAGCTACTAAACCAGTTACTAACTACATGAGTGTATATTTTTCAGGTAAAGATAACGTTATATTTGAAAGCTTGATGTTAGCCACTGTACCTAAAACTAAACTCCATTTTAAAACCTGCCCCAAAGATAGTAGGTGGAGGATCGTTGGGGTTTTCAAGCAATCAGATGCCGGAATACTGGAGTTTTACTGTGTTTTTTCTAATGAAGGCAGCATTCCTCAATTTATTAACAATTATCCACAAGCCACGCAGGATTGTAGTCTAATAATCCGTTTCAGTGATGTATACTTGAGGCATGAGGCCAAAGATCCGGGTTTGACAGCTCAACTAAAGCATAGACACTAACACCAAATAATTTAAGATGGAAGGCTTGCTTCTTCACTATATAGATTACATTCTCTTCAGAATGCTATGGTGGGATTTTAGATGCCCGACTGAGAAGGGAGATCGAGTCTTAGTTTCTCATCACTGACAGAGCAGCACTCTCTCAGTACTGAGCCAGATGTGTCACTTAGATTATGTGCTTGGGTTTCTGTGGTGATACTTGAATCAATGAACTGACACAGATGAGATTTCTACTTAGAGGGTCAATACCACAGCATCTTTAATGCTGTATAATGTCCAATGTTGTTTCCAAGGAATATAATTAATTTGATGCTTGGAACAATTGGGATAGGTGAACAAAAACTTTGTCAAAGTAGTGCATTTCAGGAGTGTCATGGATGGAATAGCAGAGAACCAGTATGGAAGGTATTTCAGAAGTGCTGGAAGCTCATCTGCTGGCCTTGAGACGGGGAGTGTGGACTGGATCCAGGACCAGGGTTGGAACGGAGCCCTGTAAACCTCAGTTCAAAGCTTTATGTAGACTTCACTGAAAGTTGTGACTCCCTTTTTGTGCAGGTGACTACGAGAAGGGTGTGGACCACCTGACGAACGCTATTGCTGTTTGTGGACAACCTCAGCAGCTCTTGCAGGTGCTGCAGCAAACCCTGCCTCCACCGGTGTTCCAGATGCTGCTGACCAAACTGCCTACCATCAGTCAGGTAAGAGGCAATGGGTTGGTAGTGATGGGGGTTGGGGAGTTCAACTCTTTGTACTCTCAAGGCTGCCCCATGGTTTTGCACCAATGTACAACATTTGTTTACTATTTATTCTGTCTATTGGCAGTCCTGTATTTGAGCCTGTCAGTTGGGTCAATCTCTGAAACTTGATAACCATGCTAGGAAATAGGTTGTCACCCATAGAATCAATTCAGTTTGTCCCTGCTCTTTCCTGACAGACCTGCATCATTTTTTCCATATGCACTTTCCTGTTTGAATGGTAGTTCAGTGTGAAGATATGAATGTACAAGGATAGATCACTCGTCCCCTTTGATCACGGCTAATGTGGTAATAACCTCAACTCTTCATTCACTACCTTGCATGTCACATATCTATCTATGTCTACCTTAAAAATATTCAAAGACTGCACCACCCTTTGGGAAGAGCAGTCTAAAGACTCACAACCCTCAAATAAAAACTTTACCTCTTCCATCTGAAATGGACAAGGTGTTATTTTTTAAAATTCTAGATTCTGCCACAAGAAGAAACATTCTCACAATATCCATCACATCAAGACCTGTCATAAGATCATGTTTCAATCATGTCACCTTAAACTCCAGCATCTGGGAACATAATCAGGTCACCCTACCTCATAAGATAACCTGCCCGTTCCAGGTATTAATCTAGTAAACCTTCTCAGAACTACTCTCAATGCACCAGCATCCTTTCTGAATTGAAGTAAAGAGACTGATTCTGCACAGATGTTGCTTCACCATCATTCTCTACTTGCTTCCTTTTACATTTAATTCCTCCGGCAATAAACAATAATGCTCCGTCAGCATTCTTAATTGCACACTGACTACATGATGACATTAAGAGCCTACTGCTTCCCTGAACTTTGCACTCTCACTATTTAAATAATATTGCTTAGTTATGTTTCCTGCCAGAACGGACTGTTTCACATTTACCCACGTTATACTCAAGATCTATGCCTGCTGTCCGCATCGAGTTGTAGGCTCCACTTAAGTTCTTCACATCTTACCTTCCTACCTTTGTCATCAATAAATTTAGCATCCATACCTTTAGCACATTCATTCAAGTAATTGATATTGATTCTCAAAATCATCAAGTTATTTATATAAATTGTACACAACTGCAGTCCAGATTCGCATGGAACTCCACCTATTACCCTCCGCCAACCAGAAAAAACATTTATGCCCACTTTTTCCAGTTAGTCTTCTATCCGCATCTGTGCGTTAACTGTTTCCTTCTCCTGCGAGATAGTCTCAATTTCAGTTAACAACAAATAATTATTTTCTTTAAATAAGACTCCAGGTTCCTTTTGCCAGTTTTCTTAAATTTGCATCCTCTGTAACTAATTCTGGAATGAGTTTCTCCCTATGTTCTGTGTCAAAACACGACACTTTTTTTGTTGTTTTTGTTGCTAGTATTTAACTGGTAAGTTATCTTGCCAAGACTGCTGGGGGTATGTGTGTAGTCTTGTGCTGGAACGGATTTGGGTGTGGTGATGGTGTGTGAGTGGGAGCCATTCTGGGCAGCAAGCGGGAGGAGGGTGTAATGTCAAGATTTTCCAACTAGTATTCCTAGTACTCCGTCGTTTGAATTTTGCCATTCTAAGATCTGAGATTTCTTGATCCCTTATTGTTTGTGTTTAGTTGATTGAATGTCTATGGTAGGTATGTAGGTGGTTTGGGATGTCAGGGCTGCATTCTCAAACCTCCTGGTTGTTTTTGGATCTCAACATCCAGGACAAAATGGAATGCTAAATGAAAGATCCAGAGAATTCCAATGTGCTGAGCTTCACTTGTGCTTGTCACTATTTCACATCTCTGACATGCCTGTATGGGCCCGTTGATGGAAGATATGCTTTTCCACAGGTGGAAGATTGTTCCTCCTCTCATTACCAGTGTTAACAGCATCGCGGAACCATAAGTCATGAGGTCATAAGTAATAGGAGCAGAATTAGGCCATTCGGCCCATCAAGTCTACTCTGCCATTCAATCGTGGCTGATCTATCTCTCCCTTCTAACCCCATTCTCCTGCCTTTTCCCCATAACCCCTGACACCCGTACTAATCAAGTATCTATCTATCTCCGCTTTAAAAATATCCATTCAGAGGGTGTTGACCAGGGGGAAAGGAACCGTCTGTTTTCAAAGGTTCAGGCTATTGCACCCTTTGATGGCAGCTTTCCAGCTGAAAGTTTGTCCTGGGCCCAATCTTGAATAGGGGTTGTGGACCAGGAGAGATGGGTTAGAGGTTTATACAATGTGCTGCTGGAGTTGCAAATGAAGAGAGGAGGGTTTAAAAACACTCTCCTGGTGAAATGGTGCATGTTTGTGGAGTTGGAGGGAGATGGGTGATCTGGATGATTTTGATTAGCATTAAGGACTTTGGTTGGTTAAACCTCCATCAATGTAGCTGCTGTTCCTGCTTCTTATATCACTTTGGAATGAAGCGCCTCTAAATAAACCAAGCATTGATTCAACAAGTAACAGCTGTTGCCTCTGACTCAAAAGTTTAGTGGAAACACCCCTCAGCACTAGTTTCGAAAGCAGAAGAATTATCTCCGATGTCCGAGCCAGTATTTATCCTGCAATCAAAATCATTGAGAAACAAAAATCAGGTTGTCTCGTCATGACTTCATCGTTCTGTGGAAGATTGGTGGGTGCTGCATTTCCACAATTAAGTTGGGATACTTGAAGGTGTAGAGTGTACTGTAAGTGTTCATCTATGAAGTCTCCACTTGCTTTACGGTCACCGGTGTTGTTAAATAATGTGCCAGCAGAGTTACAGCAGCCTTCCACAAAAAAACAAATGTGATGGTGTGACCATGAAGAGGAAGGGAGGCGGAGGAGGAATGCAATACAGAACTTGCCCAATGGATCGTTTTGGTCAATTGTGGAGATCGTTAATCGTTGCCCTTTTTCTCTGCAGAGGATCGTGACTGCACAGAGCCTGGTTGAAGATGATGTGGAGTGAGCTACCTATGACACAACATGCAGATACAACCTCTATCCCACCCCTTCCTCCTTAATTGTATATATTTAGCGTAAGATGGACTCTGGATTGAAACTGGGAAATTTAAATGTGGTCCTCTTCACTAGAAGCTCCTGTAGCATCACGTTATTTATTGTGCCAGTGTGCCGGCTATATTTCGATACTACTACGTTGATGGATCTTGTGTTGCGGTTATAATGCTGACAGTGAAGTTTTTTCTCAGCTTAACTGTGTTGGGAACGTACTGATGCGGAATGTGTTGGGGTTGACAACAGGAACCTTTCCTTGCACATCTGGATCTGTCGAAACCAGCGCTCCACATCTGTCTGATTTAAAATGAATACTGATCATCTAAAGAGATTTTTAATAAAGTTATTAAACTTGAAGCATCTTTTATTGAGGAAGGCTTAATGTAAGTTTACGTGAAATGGTGAAATTAAGCCATTGTGGTAGAATGCACTGTTTCAAACCATAGTTTCTTGATCTGATTATTCCGTTTGATTCTGTCAGCTTGTTAATAGCTGTGGCACCCCATTAGTTACTAGTTGCCTGTCTGAGGAAAAACTTGTTCATTAACCACTCACTTGTCTAATATATTACCCCCAACCCTGTGTACTGTTGTGCAGAAATCTTTTATTTGGCTCCTTATTGAATGTCTTTTAGAAATCTACTGGTCCCATTTTATCCGTCTTGCTTGTAACATCCTCAAAGATCTCCAGCAAATTGATAAAGCACTGTTTCCCTTTTGATTTTCTTACCTTTGTCTAAATGTCCTGCTGGTGCTCCCTGGGTAACAGATTCCAGGATGTTCCTAATGACAGATTTCTGGCTAAATGGCCCATAATTTCTAACTTTCTGCTTGTCCCCTTCCTTGAACAGTGGTGTTTCAACTTTCCATCGGGATGGCATCCCCATCACAATAAAGGGAGGGCGCAGCATAAGTGTGTCAGAGACCCTTTGTGACCGTGATGAATGGATGATTCTTTTCTGCTTCCAAGATTTCAGCATCATAGAAACCAATTCATGTCACTGCACAGTAATGCATGGCTGAGAGCACTCACAAGGCTGTGGCGGGTGTAGTGCTGGCAACTTGTGCACCAAAACTAGCTGTGCCTTCAACCAAGTTATTTCGCTGGTTACAACACTGGCAATGTGGAAAACTGTTCACCAAAACTAGGACGTGTCTAAACTGGTTAACTTTTGCTCAGTCTACTTTGTCATCAGCGGAGTGATAGATGGTGTTAACGGTGCTTATTTATAATCTGTTCACCCACACCCAGTTTGTGTTCTGCCTGGATCGTTTGGCTCCAGATATCATTCCAGCCTTGTTCCAAACATGGACCAGAGTGTTGAGCAGCAGAGGTGAGAATGACTGTCCTTGACTTTGCGGCATAGGGGAGCTCTGATAAAACCGGGCTACCAGTGCTGAGAATTCAAGCCCATCTGTTGAATGCCTGCAATCGGGGTCAATGTGTCTCACGTGCGGCTGTACAAGCTTCTATCTCCTAGAAACTTTGTGGAGCAATGAGAATATTGTGGGTCAGACAATGTACCTCCTCCTCCCCGGCCTGATCAAACTGAACTTGAGCTGCCTTCCCCCTCTACTCTGTGTAATATTTTAACATGCTATAATTCCACAGTTTTGAATTACATTTCACGTTTTAATAGTTAGAATGGCATTGCACTTAAATTGGGAAGACAGGTTCAATGGGATTACGTATTTAGAATTCAATTGCATTTCAGCTGAGAAAATACAAACCTCAAAACTTCCCCACCTAAGCTAAACCCGTATTGACATGAAATATGTGTAAACGGAAAAGATCTTCAGATGCACACAGCAGGGTTCCAATCTATCTCCTTTGGTTAGCTGAAGGTTCACCTTTTGATATTTGTTAACGGGTGTCAAGGATTATGGGGAGAAGGCAGGAGAATTGGGGGGGGGGGGGGAGAGAGAGATTGATCAGTCATGATTGAATGGCAGAGTAGACTTGATGGGCCGAATGGCCTGATTCTGCTCCTATCACTTACGAACACCATCAGATTATCATTTCCAAAAGCTAAGAATAGCACCCAGGACTAGGGAGCCTATTTATAACTCCATTGTTATTACAAGGTGCTGCAGACAGTAAAGGGTTGGGTGAAGAAATGATATTGGCAATCTCTGTCACTGCCTCTTACATCTTATACAGTTGCAGAACCTTTGGTTCTCTCATGACGTGCTGGGATATTAAATGTTTGGTCAATTTTTACCTATGTGTCTAATTTCAACTGCCCATTCCCATCCATGTAGGTGCAGTTAGTCACTTCCAGTGATACTACCGTAGGATCGATCTTTATGGGTACTGTCAAACATCCCTGCGCGAGAGTCTATGACATTGAGTAGGCCTTGAGTGGTGACTAGGCTTTAAGTGACAGATCCTAGGGCCCTGCCCCAGAACACCCTTGAGTCAAGTTGAGTATATTGTCATACGTACATTGAGGGTGAGGCTGCATTTGCAGTATCGTGTTCAGTCTTTTACCCAGGGTAGGGGAATCAACGCCCAGAGGACATAGATTTAAGATGAGGGGAAACATTTAATAGGAACCTGAGGAGCAGTCAGAGGGTGATGGGTGTGTAGAATGAGCTGCCAGAGGAGGTGATTGAGGCAGATACAATATCACCATTTAAAATACACTTGGACAGGTTCATGGATGGGAAAGGTTCAGAGGGATATGGACCAAATGCAAGCAAATGGGACTAGCTTAGATGGGGCATCTTGGTTGGCATAGATCAGTTGAGCTGAAGAGCCTGTTTCCGTGCTGTATGACTGCACAAGTATGGTATACAGGTACAATGAAAATTTTGCTTGCATTGGCATCAGTCACATTGATTCAGATAACACACAAGAACATAAATTGTACATAAATTATACATATACTCTACAAGACAGTGTAAAATACAATTAGAAAACAAGTCTATGATAGTGCAGGAGGTGGGATTAGGGTTCTGTAGGTCGGTTCAAGAATCTGATGTTTGCAGGAAAGTCACTGTTCCTAAATTTCTCCTTCAGGCTTCTGTATCTACTGCCCAATGACAATCACGCGAAGAGGGCATAGGCCGGATGGTGGGGATCTGGTGATCGAAGCCGCCTTGTGGCAACGCCTCATGTAGATGGTTTCAATGGTGCAGAGGGCTGTGCCTGTGATGTACCGGGCCGAGTCCAGCACTCTATAGCCCTTTGCATTCCTGTGCGTTGGAAGTACCGCACAGGCCACAATGCAACCAGTCAGGATACTTTCTACAGTACATCTAGGTAGTATTTGGTGACATGCCAAATCTCTAAGAAAGTAAAAGTGATGGCACGGCTTTGTGATTAAATCAACGTGCTGGGCCTAGGACAGGTTTTCTGAGATATGCCGAGAAAATTGAAACTACTAACTCCAACCCACCAATGAAACTGGCCTGTTTCATTGGTCTCCTGACTTCCCCTTTCTGAAGTCAACGATTAGTTCCTTAGTTTTGTCGGCATTGAGGGAGAAATTGTTATTGCGGCACCACGATTTGATCTCTTTCCTGCGCACTGACAAATCACACCCGTGTTTCAGCCAAGTCAGCAAATTTATATATGGTATTAGAACTGCATAGCCACACACTCGTGTGTAAAGAGAGTAGAGCTGAGGGCTAAGCACGCAGTCTTTATGGGCAGCGAGGAGGGTGATGTTACTGATGCATACTGATTGAGATTAGCTGATGATGTCAAAGATCCAGTTGCAAAAGGAGGCTCAAATCTGAGCTTGGTGATGAGTTTGGAGGGAATTATTGTGTTGAATATCAACCTGTAGTTGATGAACAGCACCTTGACTTGTGTGTTCCTATTATCCAAATGGTCCAGGGCAGAGTGGAGCTACAATGAGATAGCATTGCTGTTGACCTGTTGTGGCGTTAGACAAGTTGAAGCAGACCAAGGCCATTTCTGAGGCAGGAGTTTATTTGAGCAAAAAACAATCTCTTGAAGAACTTAATTGTGGTGAACGTAAGTGCTACCAGACAGTAATCAAAATGAAGTAGCTCACTTCTTATGCTCCAGCACAACAGATGTTTGAAACAGGTGGGTACCTGAGACCTTAGAAATGAGAGGTTGAGATGCCTTGAATGCTCCATATTATGGTCCATACGGGTCTTCAGCATTTGGCCATCGTTATCTAGACCCAACCTTGTGGTCTTCTGTCAGCTTACCAGGGTCAAAGACCTTTGCTCTATTTTTAATTGTTTCTAAAATCAAAAACATTTAACAACAGTTCAAATAATTTTGGTAATTTTCAGGTAATTATTAACAAAGATCAATCTAAAATGTTAGGATAAAATGAAATGTGAAAAAGAATAATCAGGCCACTGATCTTTTCATTCAGGTTGGTGGGCCCATTCCAATGAATGGAGTCATGGTGAGGCTGAGGGACCAGATAGGAAGTGTATACAGTTCCTGAGATCAGAACATCATTCCGAGTCCGCTGTTGGATTGGGATGCCCTCCGAAGTAGTTTTAATGCGGATTGCCAGGCCAGAGGTAAGAGCAGGCACAAGGAACTGCCGGTGCTGGTTTACAAGATAAAGACACAAACCGCTGGATGCTGAGTTACTCCAGCACTTTTATGTCATTCAGAGGCAAGATCAGCCTGGTCCATAATGCATCGGGACGAGCGCCTCCATTTTATCCTGCTGAAATACCACAGCATCCCCACAAGGTGGAGCTGCGTCTCCACTACTGAGCACAGTGGTGTTTATTTTGCTATGTTTTCCATTGAGGGAAAGCCAAGGGAATGGCGAGTGGAAGAGCATGATCTTCACCTGCTCTGTTCACTCATGGCGGTGCAGATATCCCAGGCTCTGACTGATCCTCACCCTTGTGATAAAGCAGCAAAGAGAGATGTGAAAGATAGAAACAAGGAACTGCAGATGCTGGTTTACAATGAAACACAAAGTGTTGGGGTAACTCAACGGGTCAGGCAGCATCTCGGGAGAACATGGATAGGTGACTTTGTGGGTCAAGGCCCTTCTTCATGATGTGAAGCCTCGAATTCTGTATTTTGTACAGCCCCGGAAGGCTGTAAATGTTCCAAGGCGGCTTGCAAGAATTTGACTGAGCTGCACAGGAATAATTTCGCCCAAAGCTTGGCCATTGTGGTGGAGGAGAGGTGCAGCTCGGTGGTGGGGGTCAGGATTAGTGCTTGGAGGGGTGAGGGGAGTGAAACACAAGGCAAGGATTTCATCTGAGCACAGGTAAGGGTGGGCTAGGCTAACATTGCTAAGCTGGATGTAGGTGGTCTTGTGCCCTGGTGCAGAGTCAGAGATGGCAGAGGGACAGGGATGAAGCTGATCCCTGGAGAGCAGGCCGTGTCTCAAGGGTCTCAAGATTCAAGAGAGAGTTAGATATAGCTCTTAGGGCTAACAGAATCAAGGGGTATGGGGAGAAAGCAGGAACTGGGTACTAATTTTGGATGATCAGCCATAATCGTATTGAATGGTGGTGCTGACTCAAAGGGCTGAATGGCCTACTCCTGCACCTATTTTCTATGTTTCTAAGTAGAAAGGAATGGATGAAGGATCCTGACCAGAAATGTCTACTATAAATTTCCCTCCACAGAAACTCCCTGACCCATGAGTTCCTCCAGCAGCTCTCATTATTTCGCTCAGGGATCAGAAAAGATGGCTTTGGATTTTGTTGTGTTTAAGTTGAGGAAAATACTGTGTAGGACTTAAAGTGCTGGAATAACTCAGCGAGTCAGGCAGTCTGGAGCGCAAGTCTTCAGCAAAATGGTCGTCGAGTCTACATCTCGCCGATGTACAGTAGGCTATATCGGGGAACACCAGTTGCAGTAGAGGAGGTTGGAGGAGGTGCGTGTGAACTACTGTGTGTCCAGGACTGGCTACCAAGGGAGTAGTGGGACAAATCTGAACAAGCGGAGCAGTAAACTATGGCTGTGGTCGGCTGAGTATTGTCAACATACATGTGGAAATTGAAGCTGTATTTTCAGATGATGTTACTGAGTGGTAGCATACGATTGAGAAACACGAGGGGGCCCAGAAGGGGGATAGGCAATGGTGCGGAGCGCAAACAGAACTGTGGAGATAATCTGGCCATTACTTGACAGATGATGATAGAACCAGGAACATGCAGTCCTCCCCACTGAAGGGGCATTGAAGGATGATACCATGGTTACCCACATCACAGGGGTAGAGAGTTTGAAAAGGACTATTAGGGAAGACGTAGATTAGGATGGTCACAGTCTTCAGAGTGTCATTAGTCACTTTGATGAGGGATGTTTTGGGATCTGCGATGAAAGCTTGATTGAAGTATTTTTCAAGTCTGTTCACAACTGCAGTGAAGGAAACACAGAAGCCATTTTGTCCTTTGGGACTGATGATCAGCTTTTAATATTGGCCTAGTCATTTTGAACTCTGACTTGAGTTGTACAGTGGGATCTTTACAGTCACCTAAGATAACAGGCGGGGGGGGGGGGGGGGGGGGGCACAGTTTACAGTGCCCTGACCAGTGCTGCTCAGGGACTCTTAGCTTGGATTATCTGCTCAAATCGTACGTCTGGAGATCCTGGTCTCTGGCTCACAGTCAACACTGGTGCTCACTCAGCCACAGGCAGTGTTTAACAGCAGGCTTAGTGCTTCCAGACTTTACTGGTAATTCCATTCTTTACACATTCCGCCGCCCCCACCTACTCCCACTCTCGCAGGGCCTCGGCAACTGTCACTGCTTCCTCCATCCAGCAGCTTGTGGTTAAAAACATTCAGCTTTTGACACTCGTTCTCCTTCTGTACTGTGGAAAACCCCTGAGCTGCAGCTGGCAATAACAACGAAACCAAACAGATGTCCCTGCAACCGCTTTATTTTTTTTCACCCTGCTCCATTACTTTCATTCAGAGACGGGGTCCAAACCTGGAGACAGCAACAAATGGGAAGAGGGTGCAAGGCTGGGATTACAGGAAGTGGGCCCTGCCAACAATGAGCATCAGAACACATTGGACCCATCTTGATGGAAGATCCCTCCTTCATTGAGTTGGCCCTGGCACAATGGGCCGAATGGTCTCCTCGAGGTGCAGGATTCCATCAGATGTGTATCTACAGATATCCCCACAGGAAGAGAAAAATAGGCCATTTAGAGTCTGTTTGACAGTCAGTGAGATCATGGTTAATTCAAGAATCAAGGAGGTTTTGTTGTCATATGTACCAAAACAGAATAATGAAATTCATACTTGCAGCAGCACAAAGGGTTTGTAAACACAGTACCCAATAGATAATATAATAAACAAACATAAAAACAGTTCAATAAATAAAAGACAATATTGTGCACAAAACAAAACAAAACCAAAGTCCATAAAGCAACCTGGATAATTTGGAATTTAGTTGGAGTTCGGTGTGATCAATTGCCTGATGGTCGTTGGGAAGAAGATATTCCTGAACCTGTCACTGAATTTGGTTCCTTCTTCAACTGACCCCCAGGCTTAATGATCTCCTGAGGAGGGAGTGCCAGATTTCCACTGCAATATGTTGAGAGATGATCTTTGAGTTAGACTGCACTTCCTCAGTAGCTGAACTGTAATGTTAAGGTTATGTCTCTTCTGAACTACAGTTCTGGACTTCTAGTCTGAAGAACCATCACCAGACCTCCAAGCCCTAACCTGTCCTCCAAGCCCATCCCTCCATTTGGAATAATACCAGGTTAATTAAACTCCAGATGTTCAATTCAGGTGCCCTGTTAAACTGGATAGAAGCAAATTACAACAAGGGTACAGACAGGATAAAGGTTAATGCCTGGTCACAGAGCAATGAAAAGAAGCGCATACTAGTTTGAAAGGTGAGGACAAGTGGCAACTGTAGGGAAAGATATGGAGAGTGTGATGGTTTAGGAATATGATTGATTAATCATATTCACCGGGAAGTGCCTGGGCTGCCGCCACAGAGACTGCCACCATGTGCCGGAGACCCAGTCAGTGCTTGGATAGAGGCTGGTGGGAAGTCGCTGCACTGTGACTGGGGCCGCAGCCAGCGATCCAAAATCTGAGCTGCTCTCCAGGGTGGAGGCTCTGGGTTGGGGTTAAGGTTAGGTGGGATGTGAAGGCGTGCTGGTAGTTATGCGGGAACAGGGAAGAGAAGAGAGAAGGTGGTGGTAAAGGGAGGGGGAGCAGATGAGGGAAGGGAGGGTTTTTAGGGATGAGGAAAGGAAGAGAGGGTGTCGAGGGAAGGGAGTGGGGGAATAGAAAAGAAGTAGGGAGGGGGTGAGGAAGGGAGCAGATGAGGGAAGGAATGGTGTTTAGGGATGAGGGAAGGGAGGGGATTTAGGGACGAGGTAAGGAAAGAGGATGAAGTAAGGGAGGGGAGTGGGGGAGTAGTTGGAAGGAAGGAAGTGGGGTTGAGAGAAGGGATAGGCTGAGGAGGGCAGGTGAGGATGGAGAAGGACATGAGGGGTGAGGGGAGGATGTGAGGGGAAGGAAAAAAGACATAAAGAGAAGGATGTGGAGCTTCAGGTGAGATGATGGACAGACCATCTTTCACCATGCCAAGTAGCTGCTGTTTGGCTGTTCACCACCCAGCCAGCCCATGATGGGCAAAACATAAACACTGGAGGAAGACTATAATTCAGGGGAACAGAATTAGGCCATTTAGCCCATCGTCTACTTTGCCATTCAACCATGGCTGATTTATTTTCTCTCTCAACCACATTCTATTGTCTTCTTTCTCCCTGTAACTTAATCAAGACCTATCAATCTCTGCCTCAAAAATACCCTATGTCTTGGCCTCCACCGCTGTCTGCAGCAATGAATTCCACAGATTCACCACCCATTCCTCCTCATCTCCATTTTGAATGTATGACCTTTTATTCTGATGCTGTGAACTCTGGTCCTAGACTCTCCTATTACTGGAAACATTATTTCCACATCCACTCTAGGGCCTAAATACCAATCAAAAAAGTAACACTTGCTAGACAATTTTCTTCATAAGAAACAAAATTCGTAAAGTGAAACACTTTGTAGTTATAGCAGAGACTGAGACACATAAGAGCAGGTTGAAAAAACGAAGGCAACGAAAGCTGTGGGAGCACGCGCGCGTGTGTTCGCTCGTGCACAACTGATCCGGCCCGCATGAAGTCACATTATGCCCATTCCGGCCCGTGATCCAAAATGAGTGACACCCCTGCCTTAAACCTATGGCCTCTGATTCCCGATTCCCTTACTCTGGGTAAAATACTTTGTGCATTTACTCTATCTATTCCTCTCATGATCTTGTACAGCTCTATAAGATCACCCCTCATCCTCCTGCGCTCCAAGGAATAAAGTCCTAACCTACTCAACCTCTCCCTACAGCTCAGGCCCTCGAGTCCTGACAATCTTCGTAAATCTTTCTGCATCCTTTCCAGCTTAACAACAGTTAAAAACAATCTCAAAACTAAACTAAGCAGTAGGGGTTGTGGAATTAAAGTCGAGAGAGGTTTGTGGGAGGAAGTTCATGATAGGGATTGTAGACGTTGGGTGTTTGATTTGAGTCGGGAACGGAGGGCTTCAGTTATATATGAAAGAAGAGTGGAGACGGGGGGTTTACAGTAGGAGACTCGAGTGTACTACCTGCCTCTGCTGGGGGTGTGTGTACTTATAGAGCCAGCCCCACCCATTCTTTTCTGAGCACCGGGACTAATACCTGTCCCAACCCATACCTGCATTCTGGTCCTGATGGCCTCAGGCAGGTAACAAGGCCCTATTTAGCATGCAGCGCCATGCATTTATTCATATAGTACTGACTTAACCGAAGTCATATCCCAGCCTGTGTGGGAGAAAACTGGAGCACCCTGAGGAGACTGAAGTGGTCACAGAGAGAACATGCAAACAACCCCAGGCAGGCAGCACCCAAGGTCAGGATGGAACCCAGGTTGTATTTGTGTTGTGAGCCAGGGCCTAGTCTGTGGTCAGTGGGTAGCACTCGTAGCTTTGGCTCAGAGTTCAGTTTCAGAGAGAACTGAACTGAACGCAGTATCGCATGTGCTGCCCTGGATGAGGAGTGGGGTTGTCAGAGATGCCATAGCTGAAATGGAAGAGCAGTGAGCTTCTGGTTCTTATTTCCTCATCAACACCTCTGAAGCCAATAATCTAGTCATTATCACATTGCTTTGTGTGGATCTTGCTGTGTGCTGATTGATTGTTATATTTCCTTCATTGCTACACATGACGCTGCTGATAGAGCCACTGTCTGTCTCACTGCGACAGAGACCCGGGGTCAATCCTAGCCTCAGGTGGAGTCTGCACATTCTTCCTGTGACTGTGTGGGTCTCCTCTGGGTGCTCTAGTTTCCTCCCACCACAGGTTTGGATGTATCTTGGGCACAAGGAGAGCTGGGGATTTAAAGGCTCCCTGCTGGGGGAGTGCTGAGAAATCTGGCATTTACCCAAACTCTCAAAACACTGGATAAGTGACCCTGCTTTTGTGAGGAGACATTACTGGTGCCTGCGGTGGGTGACATTTTCAATGGCCCCTGGTACAGGGTGGTGCAGTGAGATGGATGAATTGTAGTGGTACTTTATTTAGACTCAGTACGCTGTTGCTGTGGTGAGTGGTGTCCTTAAATAGACTCCCCAGGCTGTATTTTTGGGCTATTTAAATGGACTCTGCCCAAGGTGCAGACATTCTTTGCTACAAAATAGCCCTTGTGCTCCGAGTCTCACCACGGGCACCACCTCTCTGGCTGACACAGTGGTGTCAGTAGACGTTGACTAAATCCGCCACGTTGTCCCACATGCCTTAAGTGGACATCAGAAGCACATCCACAGCTGCACACCCTCCGACTCTGTGTGGAAGATCAAAAACAAACACCTGCTGGCCCACTTCAAGTCATTCCTTCACAAGTTCAGATGGGCTTTTGTCTTTTTTGTCTAGCATGAATTATTCTTTTGCTTTTTCTCTGCAGACAGACGTTTAATTATTTTGCCAGTCTTGGGCTGCAGTTATATATTCATGTATATACTGTACACATGCTCTAGCAGAACAGGTGTGTTTCTGAGCCAAGGCCTTTGCTGTAAGCAAAGTATTTCCCCCCCAACGGGTTGACTGAAAACCCGGAGCAGATTCTAAATATGTCTGGACGTGGAATTTCCACACCACACATCTTAGTTCTGTTTACCCAACCAGCGACCAACTCCGGGTGTAGGGGGGAAGAGAAGATCGGAGAGGTTAGAAAAAGAAGATGGGGGGAAGGTATTAAAAAATTATAAAAAAGGGAAATGAAGAAAGGTATAACGGCGTTTTTTTACGCAGTGGATGGTGGGGACCTGTAACACGTTGCCAGGGGTGGTGGTGGAGGCAGATATGTTAGTGGTGTTAAATAGACTTTAAGATAAGCACATGGAAGGACGGGGAATAGAGGATATGGATCAGCTGATCCATATGGATCAGCAGGCAGATGAGATCAGTTCAGCTAAGCATCAATTTGGGCACAAACAGTGTGGATGAAGGTTTCGTTCCTGTGCTGTACTGTTCTATGTTAGGCAATAGACGATAGGTGCAGGAGTAGGCCAATCGGCCATTCGAGCCAGCACCGCCATTCAATGTGATCATGGCTGATCATTCACAATCAGTACCCTGTTCCTGCCTTCTCCCCATACCCCCTGACTCCGCTATCTTTAAGAGCTCTATCTAGCTCTCTCTTGAAAGCATCCAGAGAATTGGCCTCCACTGCCTTCTGAGGCAGAGAATTCCACAGATTTACAACTCTCTGACTGAAAAAGTTTTTCCTCATCTCTGTTCTAAATGGCCTACCCCTTATTCTTAAACTGTGGCCCCTGGTTCTGGACTCCCCCAACATTGGGAACATGTTTCCTGCCTCTAATGTGTCCAATCCCTTAATAATCTTATATGTTTCAATAAGATCTCCTCTCATCCTGATCCCATGTTCTGGGACACAAGGGACTGCAGATGCTGGAACCGGAGCAAGAAACAAGGAACTCAGCAGGTTCGGCAGCATCTGCGGGGGGGAATTGACAGACACTTCGGGTCAGGACTTTTCTTCAGACTCTAGATGGGTATTACATACTGGCTGGCATGTGGGATAGCTTGTGAAGAGAGGTCACTGTTGCAGTGCGGGAAACTCAGCGGCTAACCTGTGCACAGCAAGATCCCGTAGGCAGCAACGTGGCGATGGCCGAGTGTTTTGGCCGTACGAATGGAGGAATTTTAAATGAGGCCCGGGGCTGCAGGGAGAACAATGGGAATAATTTTCTGTGATTGGGCCTCAAGTTTAACATTTCACCGAAAACACAGATCGTCAGCCCCTCAGCACTGCACTGGGAGCTGTTGTGTGGGACTTGAATCAAAGTCCTCCCTGATACAAACAGTGTCATTCCAGCTAAGCAGGGATCACTCTGAAGCTAATAGTTTTAAGCCTTGTGACTAATAATAAAGGCTGCATTGTGTGCCAAGGTTTGTCAACATGGGATGTCTGTCAGAATGAGGCAACCATGGAAGAGGCAGCATTGTGCAGAGGAAGGTTTCATTTTGACATGTTCTGGCCTCTCCGTTACCTCTGAGTACGGTTTCAGTTCCTACATCCCTGGTGCGGGAAGAAGTCTTCACTTTTGGGCAATAAGACGGCAGAGAGCGCGACCGCTTTTGCATCATGTACTGCATTTTAGAGCTTCCCCCGCTCGCAGCTACTGTGTGCCTGGGACCAGTGCAGGAGCCAGCCAGGAAATTAGCGTGATTGAGGGATGAAGCTCAGCCTTGGAGTGGGTGTGGGGGGATTTTGAAACTCTCAAGACTGAGTCATCGGTTCAAGAGTAAACTCCACTTGGTGAAACAGAGCTTGAAGTGAGCAAGTTGTAACTGAGTGGCCTCGGTCTGTCATTGGTTTACATTGTTGGACGGGAGCCAGATTCTGGCACAAGGCAGACACTAAGCGAGCCTTTGAAGAAAGCATGTGAATGCAGAGCTGGGGTTTTGTTTTGAGTGTGGTATTTCAGCCCTTGACTAAGATCGCACACAGGTTTTTTTTTTAGAAACTTCCCCTGATTAAAAGCATGTGAGTTCAGAAAGAAAAGTCAGCCTCAAACAAGCCTTCTGGTAACCGTAAATGGAAAAAGTGAATTCATAGCAAATTCCTGATGTAAGCAGTTTCGTATTAATATACTGTTCCTGTCCTTAAAGGCAACTTGACCATGGGTTCATAGGAAAACTTCTGTCACAAACAAGTAATTAATCCAGCAATCTGTGCTGACCAGATTCAGTGTCATCACTTTGTAAACACTTTATGAACGTTTTTGTCAGATGTTGTAACACAAAGGGCTTGGCCCTTTAAAAGGACCAAGGTAGCTGGCAGGGTATTTAGTCTTATGTGGACGTTCTGAGCAACAAGGATCTTGGCTCCTTTAATCCTGAAGGAGGAGATTTGGAATTGAGGGTTGAGACCCTGAGGGTTGAAACGTCACCCATTCCTTCTCTCCAGAGATGCTGCCTGTCCTGCTGAGCTACTCCAGGTTTTTGTGTCTATCTTCAGTTTAAACCAGCATCTGCTGTTCCTTCTTACACATTGAGGGTTGAGGATGTGCAGGGTGCGGTGGGGTTGAGGGGGGAAGATGACTGGTTGGATACAAAATGCGAATTCTAAAAGAGCAGGAGAATGGAATTCTAAAAGAGCAGAATCTCAAAACCAGCATTGAATGAAGACTGGAGATAAAAGGAACTGCAGATGCCAGTTTACCAAAAAAAAGACACACGGTGCTGGAAGATCACAGCAGGCGTTTTGGGTTGGGACCCTTCTTCAAATCTCTTTTTACTATGTGTTATAGTTTAGCTCCAGGATAAATTACAGGAAGGTTCTGTGGATTAGTCTTTAACCCCGTGAGATAGCAGCAGAGAGTTAACAGGTTGGGAAACCCCGCAGGGAAGGGTGGAGGAGGTGAAGTCACCAAATGTGTAGCATTGGTAGGAATGCACCTACTTTCACAACATCCAACCTAGCCCAATGCATTTCACAGATTTTAGATGTTTTATTACAGTATGATTTAGGGAGCATAGAATTTAATCTTAGCACAACAAGCGGTGTATTAATGGGCAGATACCCTGCTTCAATAGTTTTAGCTGATGGGTAATTATTATTTGTAACAACAGGAAGAGTTGTTTGCTTTTATTCAAAGGGGGGTTGTGTGGTCAGGTACATTCATGTTTGAAAGCAGCTGGGGCCTTGATTTAACACCTCATCCAAAGGCAGTGACTGCACCAGAAGTGTCCGTGAATGGCCACTCAAGGGCTTGGCATGGGACGGGAATTTGTAACCAACAGGCTTTATTAGAGGTGTGGCATTGAGCCCTCTGTAGGTACTATCGCATCAAATGGAGCAACAGACACAAAAGAAATTGCAGATGCTGGAATCTTGACCAAAATACATACTGTTGGAGGAGATCAATGGATCAGGCAACAACTATGGAGGGAAATGGACAATTGATGTTTCAAGTCAGGACACTTGTTCCAACGGGAACGGGTTTCGCAAGCTGTTTCTTTGCATACAATCGCTTCAATTGCTTTCAGCTTTTCCACACAAGGCGAGAGGATGTCTTCTGATTCGATTCGGATCGTCAAGATTTTCTTCTGAGGACGGGAGACTTCTTCTGATGGGCCAGCTCTCTGTAGCAAGCTTTGTCAAATTGCTTCAGGTACTGTCGGACAGTTGGAATGCCTGGATTGATCAAGGCTATTTTGTAAGTGGCAAGAAGCAAGGAGCCATGGCTCATCCAAGCGATTTAATCTGAGGAATGAAGTCATCAAAACTGCCAGGCGGATACAGCAAAGTTTATTTGAGGAGACAATGAAGTGGTTGTTCTATTGGAGTTAACACAAGGTTTGGTTGAATTTGAGTTGGAGAATTTTGTTTATGACTGAGTATAATAGCAGGGATGCACAGCTGTGAGAGGGAGGACTACACTGATCCACCAGTCTGATAGCACAGTTGAAGGAGTTAAGATCTGACCACAGGTTGCATTCTCTTGAGTTCAGAAAATTAAAGTGATTAGATTGTGTAAAATGTCAGAGTCCAGAACTGAAGGACTTGGCTTTCAAATTAGAGTCAGGCGAGTAGGAGGAATTGGGGGGGGGGGTGAAAGCAGGAACCACTTGATCACAGAAGACTTGCTCTCCACCCTTCTAGTCGACTGAAACTGACCAACCTTTGAATCACATCAACTCGAGTTTATGCACAAGTACAGTGTGGAATAGGGTCAAGATTTTCATTCGACAAAATCCTTGTGAAACAAACAGCGGCTGGGGAACTCAGTCGGGCGAGCAGCTCCTGTGGAGGCAGCGATGTGATCCCTATATCAGGTTTGAGACACTGCATCAAGTTCAAGTTTATTGTCATATGCACAAGTACGGCGAGGTACAAGTTCAATGAAAATCTTGCTTACAGCAGCATCACAGGCACAACAAATTCTACGTAAATGATACACAAAAGTTTTTTAAAGTCCAAAAACAAAAACAATATATTAGTGCAAAGTACTGCCAGCAAGAGAAAAAAAACCATCCATGGCAGAGGTAGACCATAGTGTTCCACGTTTGAAGTAGGATTTAATTTAATTGAGGAGGGATTGCAGATTGCAGATTTACCTTGGATAGATGGACCTACAGTAAAGGTTGGCCCGGATCTACTAAATGGATAAGGGCTTTTTATCAAAGGGCTGAACAGCCTATTCCTTTTCTGATGTTTCTCCCTTAGTTCGACTACTACAGTGAGCTGAAGAGCTCTGGATTGAAGCCAGCTCCTGAAACTGGAAGGAATGTGGTCTGACTGTAGGCAGTGCAGAATTCAATGAGCCCATTGTGCTGACACAGACGAGCTCAATGGGCTGACGATGATTAGCCCCGGTGCTTCCTGCAACCATTTGAACTCGCAGCTCTTACTCTTCTTGTCACGGGCAGGATGAATCATCTGCTGGCAAGAAACGAGAACAGAAAAAAAGAAGGAAGACACGCCTTTCATGTCCTGTGACATGTTTTAAAATGCAATGCAGGCAAAAGCAGAAAGAAAACACAAATCAGAGCCATAATGTGCAATCTGAGTCAGAAAAGGTCAACTTAAAGTAGCACGGTGGAATCTTGTACCATCTGAAGGTGGACAGTCCTAGGTTAATTTACACATGTCGGGCCTGTTTGCTAGCTGGCAGCTGCTGCCTTTTCTCTCACTCATGCAGCTTGGCTTAGAAACTGGCTTGGGTGATGCTATTTTGTCAGCACTTCTGCAATATATTTTGATTCCACCCATAGTAAATCATGCAAGCAATTACTAATAGGTGAAAGTGCTCCAATTATCATTGGACCAGTCACTTAAGCACCATTCCTCTTTGGAGGCCTGATGTACTCAAGTCAAGTTTATTTGTCACATACACATACACCATGTGCAGTGAAATGAAAGTGGCAATGCCTGCGGATTGTGCAAAAACCCCACCAAAATTTACAATTACAGCATATAAATTAAAATTAATACAGAAAATAAAATTTAGTCCCTGGAATTATAATAGTTAACAATCCTGATGGCCTGTGGGAAGAAACTCCGTCTCATCCTCTCCGTTTTCACAGCATGAAAATGTCAGGACAGGCACCCAAATATGACGTTGCCCAACTCTCAATGTCATAAACTACAACCAAAGTTCCACACTAAACCACCTGCGGCCAATCTAAATACAACCAGAAGCACATTGTGGTACGTTCTATTCATCTTATCGCTATTTATAGGACTTGCTGACGTCGGTAGACTTGAGATGACAGCTTCAGATCTCAATACAGGGTGCTCTTGCTCAAAGTCTATGGGGAGGGCTACAGCCGACCTCTCCCGAGCATTCACCCCGAGAGATGCTCACTTAGTGGGTAAAGTTCAGTACTGGAGGTGTGCGTGTGGCCAGTCAGGGACCTCTGGGCAGAAGGCACTGACCTACCCATCCAGGGAACCTCCTCCCACTGTTAGAGACACCAAGTGCCACCTGGGCCTCTCCGATAAACGATGCACTGACAGACTCAGGTTATCTAAAGCCTCGTCACCATGATGTGGGTCGACCTGCAGCAAGTCCACGCCCTGGTGCCTGGACTACTCCCCTTATCGACATCAAGGTCACGTCGATTTCCTCACCATGGGATCTTTCCAAGCAGCCGCAGTCCCTCTCAATCCGCTGCTCGCCACTTTGTCAGAGGTCACACGGGCACTGTGAGGAGAGAGAGCGAGAGTTTCAGTGAAGACCGGTGGGCATCTTGCTAGCATTGCTCGCTCCCCCACTGCAGGCAGCTATCGATTGTAAGAGCCACAGTCCTCCGTCAACAGGAAAGATCTTCACTCCCACAGTGTTCAGGTCATTGTGGTTCTCAAGAAGATTGTCATGTCTCCAGGAAGCCCACGTGACTCCTTTACCCTAGACGGTTCTGCACGTCTGGACATTTTCACTGGCTGGAACTGCCTGGACAGATGGATATGGAGGGAGAGGGACCACCCCACTTCTCACCAGAGTACAATCTCCAAGCACAGTAGCTGAACACAGGTTCGGGAATCTTAATGGAAATAGTTCTCTCAAGGAGATTTTATTGCCGGCATCATTCCAGGGATGTCCTGTAGCACACTCCGGACAAGATGCGGAGACTTCACTGTTACATTCTCCAGACTTTCCAATCGTGGTCAGCAGCAGAGGTGGGAGGAAGGAGCCCTGACCTTTGGGGTCAAGAGGCAGGGACTGGAAAACAGGAGTTAAAGTGCAATGGTGAAGCTAACGGGAATAATTTCACTGGATGCCAGGGTTTGGAAGGGAATTTCAGAGAGAGATGACTCTTACACAATGCCTAGTGTAAACTAAGTGACCCTCCACACACTAGTCAATGGAGAGAGTGCAGTTGCTGTATAGATCACCTCACATCCACCTGCATTAAATAAAACACATCAGTGAATGATTCCCAGATGCCATGACGTCAATGGGTTTATGGAGATTCTGTGTGTTTCCTGAGAAGTGGCACCTTGCTTAAACCGCCATCATCTGAGCACAAAGTACACCACTGAAATCAGTTCCGCTCTGTAGTTACACTCATTGGTTGGACCTTGAACTCTAGACTACAGCACAGCATTGATGGTGACTGGTCAACATATTGCCACAGAGCGGTGAGTCAGACACACAACAGGCAGTTAGGCACTCGGTGGGGAGATGCGTTGAGAGACTAACATTTTATGCCAATGAAGTAAGTGCACAATCATTTGACAAAATGAGACTCCCATCTGAGGCTGGTGTTAAATCATTGTAGCATTGACCATTTTATGCTAAATGTTGGGGCACAACCGGTGAAGAGGCAGAGGTAGAAGCACCCAGTTTCACTAAGCTCACGACACAGGATTGAGGAAGGTAGCATCACACTTTACTGCACTACTTTGCTTTTCAGTAAGGCTCTCCCATCAAATCCCATCCCCTTTGGTAATCCATACCTAGGGAGTTCGTCAGGGAGGAGAATCTTGGAGCAAAACGTTCATCTCACTGTGAAAATCCCCTCATGTTTCTCTGCCTCTCATAGGACTCGCTCCCTCAGGAAAGGCCATGGTGATAAGGACTTGGAAAACCTGAGCCTGCCTTTTACCCAGTGTAGGATAATCAAAAACCTGAGGACATGGGATTTAGGTGAGAGGGGAAAGAATTAATGGGAACCTGAGGGGACAACCTTTTCCTCACAGACCATGGTGGGTATATGAAACAAGCTGCTGGACGAGGTCATTGAGACAGGCACTATAACAATATTTAAAAGACATTTGGACAGGTACATGGATAGGAAAGATTTAGAAGGATATGGGTCAAACATGAGCAGGTGGGACTAACGTAGATGTGGCATCTTGGTCGGCATGAGTAAGTTGGGCCGAAGGGCCTGTTTCCATTCTCTATGGCTATGAGAATTATAAGAACAAGCAGGGTAGTCAGTGCTGGAAGAATGTGGCAGAAATGACGTGAATATCAATATTTCACAATTTGTGCCACAGCAATGAGGCTCAATTTTTAAAGAGGAAAACAATATGTTGCCAAGACCTGCATTCAGAGTGAGCATCATCACATGTCATGCACGATGAGGCAATCTTTATAGGTGAGTCATGACAGGTTATGCCAGCAGTTGCTACATCAGGGTTATTTATCTCTGTACAATTAAATATGGTATTTTTCCTGAGGCAAGAAGTCTGAAAATACATACCTCTATATTCAAGACAGTTTCTTCCCAGCTGTTATCAGGCAACTGAACCATCCTATCACCAACTAGAGAGCGGTCCTGAGCTACCATCTACCTCATTGGAGAGCCTCAGACTCTTTAATCGGACTTTACTGGACTTTATCTTGCATTAAACATTATTCCCTTTATCCTGTATCTGTACACTCTGGACAGCTTGATTGTAAACATTTATAGTCTTCCCGTTGACTGGAGAGCATGGAACAAAGAGCTTTTCACTGTACCTTGGTATACGTGACAATAAACTAAACTAATAACCTGAGAATTGTTTCTAACCAAATCAATGATGCATTAGTGAGGCTGGGACTATCACAATGTTTAAGGAACAATTAGATTGATACATGGATAGGACAGGTTTGGAGGGATATGGGCCAAACGCAGGCAGGTGGGACTAGTGTAGATGGGACATGTTGGTTGGTGTGGACATGTTGGGCTGAAGGGCATGTTTCCATGCTGTATGACTCTATGATTCTCTATAATTCTATAATGGAAAATCATTACCTTTTTTGTAAAGTTATACACCACGCTATCTTTCTTGTTTCACAACCTTGTAGGTAACTTTAGCATGCACAATGCCTGGTTATACCTTGAGTTCGGCTTCAGAAAGTCTGCTCTGTTTCACTTTGAACTAACACAGATGTCCTTGATAATCCAGGAGATCCTGCTCTAGAAGGAGCAGCTTCAGACTGAAGGAGTAACCTGTGGGCACAGCTGCGATGTGCCAGCTGATAGGCTGTGCTGGGATGTGAAATGGTGACATGGTGAGGAGACATGAGTCTCCTGAAGGTACAGACCAGGCCACCTTTGGGGCACTGGTTGGACAACGATACAGGATGTGCTGGCTCCAAGACTTTGGACCCGACTACCCCCGAATCCCAAGTGTCTGCTGCCTGCAGCCATCACCCTCTTCAGAGTCAGCTCCCTCTGCGGTCCAGTTGTCTGAATGGGAATGCTGTAGAGAGATTGGCATCTCTCCGCCCCTGCAAGACCGTGCATGGGCACACTGGGTCTGTCCATGGGATACAGGCAGAGGGAACTCTCTCTCAGACAATTCATCAGGGTACAGTGGATGGATCTCACATAGGCACAGTCTTCAGAGATATACTGAATCAAGCCAAGAGTGTTGAATTGTCAAATGCCCCAGGAACAGAGAACATAGGAACACAGAATGAAATTCTTATTAGCTGCAGGTTTGCAGGCATATTAACACAACAAATAAATATACAACCATGCAATAAATTATCAGTTATACTAGGTAACCAGACCATGTATTACAAGCTGAAGTACTTAGCACAAGGTTATACAAAGTCCATAGTAGTTTATTGCTGAGGTGGGGCTGTGGATAGTATTGTGCAGTGTGGTTCAACGCCTGATGGTTAATGGGAAGAAGCTGGAGGTCATGGTTCTCAGGCTCCAGGCCCTTTTTTCAGATGATAGCAGCTAGATGAGAGCATGGCTAGAATGGCGTGGGTCTTTGAAGATATTATCTACCATCTTGAGGCAGCACTTCCTGTAGATCCTTTCGATGGTGGGGAGGTCAATACCTGTGATGGGCCAGGCAATGTCTATTCTTGGACACTGTGGATGGGAACTCAGACTGCATGGTGGAGACTCACCCAGGGAACAATGCATGGTGTGTGGTGTGGCAGCTCCCTGATTCGATTCTTATCATCAGCATTACATTAGAGTCGACTGCAATCGCCTTGCAGCTGACAGAGTGAGGAATACTCCCAACTGTCACCTGTCATCTCTGACAACATTTTTCTGGCTTCCTGCTGGACAAAGGAATTGAAATTATTAATAGCCATGTATGTAGATGTTACATCTGTGGTGTGGTAGAATGGTGTATGCTGTCTCAACTAGTTAGTTCGTTTGTTCAGTTTATTGTCACATGTACCGAGGTACAGTGAAAAGCTTTTGTTGCGTGCTAACCAGTTAGCGGAAGACTACATGATTATAATTGAGCCATCCACAGTACAAGATACAGGATAAAGGGAATAAAATTTAATGCAAGATAAAGTCCATTTAAAGATAGTCCAAGGGTCTCCAATCAGGTAGACAGAGGTAGATTGTGGCTCAGGACCGCTCTCTGGTTATTGATAGAATGGTTCAGTTGCCTGATAACAGCTGATAACAACTAGGCTTGACACACATGCAGGGATATTAGAAATACAACAGAAAGTGCTGGAAACACTTAATGGGTCAGGCAGCCACTGTGGAGAGAGAAATAGTTAGTGTTTCAGATGGCTGACTTTTTATCTTAATTCACTGGTTCCTAGCTGGGTCAATGACTGAGACATTGACTGTTTTTCTCTCCACAAATGACCTGACCTGCTGAGTGTTCCCTGCTTTATTTCAGATTGGCGGCATCTGCCGTATATGATGTGTCCAGATGCAGGACGAGGTGGGAGTTTCAGATGAGGATGGGAAGCAGCCACCTCCATCGTGCTGATACCAGAGGAGACAGATGCTCAGGGAAGGAGTCTGACAGGTTAGGGGCTTGCCTGCAAGAAGCATATCTGCCAGTAATGGAATATGGGAATGATTTACATTGGAGGACCACTGTGATCTCGAAGGAAAATGGAAGTCGCGGGTAAATGAAATCTCATCAAATTAGTTAGTTTAGTTTAGAGATACAGCGTGGAAACAGGCCCTTCGGCCCACCGAGTACGCGCCGACCAGTGATCCCTGTGCACTATCCCACACATGCAAGGGATAATTTACAATTATACCAAGCCAATTAACCTACAAACCTCTACGTCTTTGGAGTGTGGAAGGAAACCTGAGACCCGGAGAAAACCCACACAGATCATGGGGAGAACATACAAGCTCTGCACAGACAAGCACCCGTATTCAGGATTGAACCCGGGTCTCTGGTGCTGTAAGGCAGGAACTTTACCGCTGCGCCACCATGCTGCCCTTTAGAATGTTAGAAGAGATCAGTGTGATGAGGGATAGACACAAAATGCTGGAGTAACTCAGCGGGTTAAGCAGCAACTCCCGACCCTTTTCTCCAGAGAGGCTGAGTTACTCCAGCACTTTGTGTTTATCCTCGTTGTAAATCAGCATCTGATGAGGTAGCTGATCTCAGGCTTACGCAAGGCTGAACCTCCATCACGGCCTGGCTGCTGATTTGTAGTGACGGTAAACATAAGCCTGCAGGATTGCAGTATTTCATTGAAGGCAGTGTGTGGCAGAGTGCTTTCAGTCCAGTTCAGGGTCTTGACTGCAGCAGCAAGAGATTGGCTGACGTGCATGGTGGACATGGCTGATTCATTAGTTGCCACCCTGCCACTCCATCTTGTTCAGCCCATGAGCACAGCAGCGCTCACGCCACTTAACCCTTCCACACCCAGAGTGCAGGAGTCATGCAAAATTAAGTATGTCACTTAAGTACTCGTGAAGCTCTCAGGCAGTCAACAACCCGTCTGAAGAAGGGAAACGTCACCCATCCTTTTTCTCCAGAGATGCTGCCTGACCCTCTCAGTTACTCCAGCATTTTGTGTCTACCTATAGTCAACAACTCGTCAGAGAAAGAGGTTCTAAGGAGTGACTGGATGGAGAAAACAGAGGCTGGGAGGCTTGGGAAAGGAAGTTCTGAGCCAGAAACGTTGAACAGTCAAAGAGGGGTGATCAGACGTCCACAGGGGAAGGCTGGAGATTTCAGGCAGATACAAGATGATATTCCTTCAGGGGCATGGGTGACATGGACAAGGCCTGCAATTTCTTGCTGTTGCTAACTCCCCAGAACGGTGGGACCTCCGAGGGCGGTGAAGAGCCATGGTGCTATGTCTCGATGTGGGCGGTGCTTTTGGTTGATGCATCAATTACTTTATTCTCCCCCAACGGGAAGGCAGGTAGACTACTCATCCAACATGTAAACAGGCCCTTTGAACCATCTAGTCCATGCCAACCAAGTAGCCATCAAAGCAAATCCCATTTGCCCATGCTTGACCCATATCCTTATCATGTTTCTGTACATTGTAAATGGCTCGATTGTAATCATGTATTGTCTTTCCGCTGACTGGTTATCACATCAACAAAAGCTTTTCACTGTACCTTGGTACACAGAACAATAAACAAAACTAAACTAAATATCCATCTAAACCTTCCCTATCTATTGAAATGTCTTTTCAATGCTGTTATTGCACCTGCCTCAACCACTTTGTCTGGCAGCTCATTCCTGTGTATTGGTGGTGTTTCCTGACCGCACTCCGCAGTTTGCTTTCTGATTCCAATACTGTGATGGCAGCGAGGAAAAAAACTGTTGAAAGTGATTTGTTCCTCATTCCTTTTGTTTCACCAGATAGAAAAGTGTAAGAGCCCCGTGGCACATGGTCCTGGGACAGGCACCTGTTAGATTATGTCACTGTTCAAGTGAGAGGCTGCAAGAGTGTCTGGATCACCACGTGTAAGCCTACCCCACATGGAACGTTTTCTGCGCAAAAACTTCTTTCACCATAAGTCAATCAGGCAGTGGTTTCCATGAAATGTCCTGCAGGGAAAAGGAGATAGAATGTGTGGGATAGCTTCCCGGACAGCCTGTCAAATTTATTTGGCAAATGCCTCATCGCAAGAACGCTGAACCAATCACCAAGACCCAGGCTTGGGAGAAAGGTCCTTCTCATTAGATCCTTCATTAGGTCGAGGAGCAGAATTAGGACATTCAGCCCATCAAGTCTACTCCACCTTTCAATCATGGCTGATCTATCTTTCCCTCTCAACCCCAGTCTCCTGCCTTCTCCCCATAACTCTTGACACCCGTACTAATCAAGAATCTGTCGATCTCACCATGCTCACTTAGAATCCAAATCCTCGCCCCCTTGCCCACTGCTGTTGATATGGCTGGATTGGAATCGCTCTTTCTCAAGGGAAAAACTGTTTGACTGGCAGCTGAAGGCCAAGGTCTACCAGAAAGTCTAAGACCTAAGAACATATGGAGTATGTAAAGAGTACAGGAGGTCCAGCAACTCGTTGATTACCATGGCATGAACAGATTCCTCAGTGGTGTCAAGGTCATCTACGCTTCAACTCCCACCACACTGCGAGCCAGGAATGGAGACAAATGCCAGAGATGACAGAGAAGTCAACAGCTCCCGGAAGGAATACTTAAAATAACAACTTAACATGACATAGTCATGCAGCATGGAAACAGGCCCTTTGGCCCAACTTGCCCATGCTGACCAAGGTACCCTATCTAAGCTTTCCCACGCCCACATATGACCCATATCCCTCTAAACCTCTCCAATCCATGTACATCCAAATGTCTTTTAAATATTGTTATAGTACCTGTATCCCGTAGTATACTGTCCATTCTAGTATCGCCACCACTACTGACCAACAAGAAACCAGAATGGCCATATGCCAACTGAAAACCTCAGAACAGATGGTGTCCCCAATAAAATGTTATGGAGATGGACTTAATGTTATTGAGATGGACAATGTCTGGGAAGAAGAGGACTTGGGAGAAGGCCTCAAAGAATATTATGGTGCGTGAGGAAGAGAGTGTTTGAAGATCAAATCATCAGACCCAGCACGTAGCTTGTAGTCTATCTCACCAGCATTCCTGGATGTTTCCAAGATTTGCTTTGCCTGCAGTAGGCACGGGAGATATAGCACCTATCACCTGGATAGTCTCTGTAAAATCCTCCCAATCTACCGGCAGGATCATCAGCCAACATCGGCATGGGTGGGCTGATTGGTCCAATTGATGGGCGACATTATTCACGTACCTGACTCCTAGCACTCTCCATCGAGCTTTCTCTCTGCAAGGGATCACAAGTTGGACAAAGAAACAGATTCAAGGATGTGCTCAAATCATCCATGGTAATGTTCTCCAACATTCCCAAGAGCATTCAGGATGGTACTGAGAACATTGAGTCCTGCACCAAGAGCACACAGGTGCCCCTCGTAACTGGCAGAAGAAACATACCACCTCACAAAATACTGACTATTCTTCCAGAGTCTGTGATTCCCGCATTGGCCACCTGAGAACCTACAAACCTGGAGTGAGAGTAAGTCATCTTCAGCCCTGAGGACTGCTGAAGGCAAAGAAAATGATTAATCTCCCAGATATTTGCTTGAACTGTGTCCTGGAATTAATCTTCAGTTCCTGGAGGCATGAGGTGGCAGAACACTTGCCCCCTAGCTTGGCTTATGCTGGGGGAGACAGAAGACATTCCCTTCTCCCTGTGGATACATCCTCAGCTTTGCGTGTTATTTTTCAGGCAAATGGGTCAGGATGGTAGCTATTTAGTTTAGTTTATTGCCATGTGTACCGAGGTACAGTGAAAAGCTTTTTGTTGTTTGCCAACCAGTCAGCGGAAAGACTATACATGATTACAATCGAGCCGTCCATACTGTACAGATACATGATAAAGGGAATAATGTTTAGTGCAAGATAAAGTCCAGGAAAGTCTGATCAAAGATAGTCCGGGGGTCTTCAATGAGGTAAATAGTAGCTCAGGATCACTCTCTAGCTGTTCGTAGGATGGTTGCTGGTGTCTGCTGCTCTCTCTCTCTCCGCCTCTCTCTCTCTCTCTCTCCGCCTCTCTCTCTCTCTCTCTCTCTCTCTCTCTCTCTCTCTCCTCTCTCTCTCTCTCTCTCTCTCTCTCTCTCTCTCTCTCTCTCTCTTTCTCTCTCTCTCTCTCTCTCTCTGCCTCTCTCTTCCTCTCTCTCTCCGCCTCTCTCTCTCTCTCTCTCTCTCGCTCTCTCTCTCTCTCTCTCTCGCTCTCTCTCTCTCTCTCTCTCTCTCTCTCTCTCTCTCTCTCTCCGCCTCTCTCTCTCTCCCTCTCTCTCTCTCTTCGCCTCTCTCTCTCTCTCTCTCCCCCTCTCTCTCTCTCTCCGCCTCTCTCTCTCTCCCTCTCTCTCTTCTACTGAGCAGTTGCTCTGTGTAATGACAGGGTGGCTCCAGGTGGTTGCCGGAGCCTTTTGCCCAGTCAAGGCCAAGACCACCTCGAGCAGACACGACCATTGAGTGAACCTCAGCCTCAGACTCCTACATCCCCCTGCCCCTTCTTGTACACGCAACTCCCTACCGAACCCTTCCTCTTCAATACCATTCCCTACCCTCTTCAGATCGCTATGCATTCCACACTGATCTCCAATTTCTCCCAAACACTTCTCTTGATATCCATTTTTCTGGTCTTCTCTTCCCTCCCTCACCCATGAATCCCTCACCATCCCAAACTCTTCTGTCCATCTTCACCTTCTCACCATCTCTACCCCTGTCACCAACCCCACCACTCCCACATCCCAATCATCCCTTATTGGTCCCACCCCTACCCATTCCTACCTCTTTATCAACCCCACCCCTCCTCATCCCCACTACCCTTCACCATCCCTGCCCCTTCATGATCCCCACCCCTCCCCTTCCTCACCATCCACTCACCATCCCCACCACCCACTCCCCACCACCCACTCCCCACCACCCCTCACCATCCCCACCACCCACTCCCCACCATCACACACCATCCCCACAACCCCTCACCATCCCCACCACCCACTCACCACCTCCATCCTCCTCACATCCCCCAATCTCTCATCACTCTCACCCCCCCCTCCTCACCATCCCCACCACCCCCAGCTCCCTTATCTCTCTAACCCCGACTACTGTGAACTCTGCCCCCCCCCCCCCGCTCTCCCCCACCTTCAGCCTACTCCTCTTCCAGTTGTCCACCCCAGTTTCAGTCCCCGGACAGCCATGGTTTGCTGTTTCCTGTTCAGTCCCTGTCTATCTGCAGCCTCCATGACCCCAACTGAGTCCCATTGGGATGAGGCCTGAGGACCATATAAGGACACCAAAGGGCCATATCCCCATCACAACCATCCCAACACTCTCAGGGTCCCACCGCACCCCAAGTCCTGGTCAACATTGCCACAGCTGGTAATACCCCTTGAGATTCTGGCTGGTGGAGCCACAAGAAACCACACACATCCTTATGGCCTCTCTATTGCCTGCACTGAACGAGGGAGTCCATGGGTAGGTTTGTGTACGTGCAAATATCTGTGGGTACATGTGTGAGAGGCATTGTTTGTGTGTGTGGAAGAGATCATGGAGTTGTGTGAGTGCATGCATCCATACATGTGTGCAAATGCTTATGTTGTGTGTGTGTTGTATGTGTTTGTATGTATGCATGAATATTTGTGTGTGACATCTAAGAAATCATGGGAGTGTGTGTGTGTGTTTTTGTTGTGTGTGTGTGTAGATGTGGTGTGTGTGTGTGTTTATTTGGTATGTGTGTGTGTGGTGCGGTGTGTTGGAGAGGATGTGAGAAGACGTGTGTCTTTGTTTATTTCGAGGTCCTTCAGCTGTCATTCTGCAAATTCACAATCTGAAATCTCTCCATTCATGCTGGCATTTCCTGTGTCTAGTTTATTAAAAAAATGAGCTGTTTCTGCAGCAGCTGTCCTAGTTCCACCCTCCTGCCACCTCGGTGATGTAAACAGCAGCCGATGTAGAGGATAAGGTTTCCATGCATCGACTAGCTGGCTCACCCCCTCTACAACATGTGACTGTTTACCAGGAACACACTCCCTCTACGTCAAACCTTTTTTCCTCCTCTACCGTCAGAAAGGCCAAAGGTCGTTGTTTCAAAGGAGCAGGGCTGGGTCAGGGGGTGGGGAGTTGAAGGGACTTTCCGTGAGTAATGTTTCTAACCCACGCCTTCCCTTTAGAACTGGTGTAATCGGATCTGGCAGCTCTCTGTGTCGGTGCTTATGGTGCCTGGGAGAACCGCCTGACACTCGGCCTGAGAGATGGAGCCTCTGGCCCTGCTACACTCAATGGATGGGGCTATCCCGCAGCTCAGGCAGCATCTGTGGGAAGCAAAACAGATACGGCCTGACCTGTGGAATATTGGAGCATTTTCTGCGTTTGTTTCTGATTCTCAGTATCTGCAGGTTTTTGGATTATCAATAGATGGGGGCCCCAGCCCAACCCAGTCAACCTGCCTTCCTATCCTATCAGGCACTAGGGCCGCTAACCCTTATTGCCATGTTCCTGGAGAGTTTGACTCTCTCAAACAGGCAGCCTCTGTTTCCATTTCCATTTGTGTTTCATAACCAGTAAAAAAAACTGGGATTAACAGAAAAAACAATTGCATTGTTTTCAAATCTTTTCCTCCAGGAATCCCAACAATCACAATAAAGCATGAGGTTTCTTGGAATGGGATATTTATTGTGCCCACCTGCACAGTCTGTGCACCTGAGGAAAAGGGAGCGAGAGATCAGACCTGGCAGAAAAGTCAGGGTCTACCAGCCGGCAGTGATCTCTGCCATCCTGTACGCTTTGGACATATGGATTGCCAGCAGTAGGAGTTTCCAGGCACTGGGAAGTCATCGCCAATACTGTCTCTACAAAATCCTCCAAATTCACAAGAGGTCAACAAACCGACTTTACATTCCTCCCTCAGGTCAACACACCCAAAGCTCATGCCCCAATAATACAACACGGTGGCGCAACGGTAGAGTTGCTGCCTTACAGCACCAGAGACCTGGGTTCGATCCTGACTAAAAATGCTGTCTGTACAGAGTTTGTTCGTTCTCCCCGTAACTGCGTGGGTTTTCTCCGGGTGCTCCAGTTTCCTCCCACACTCCAAAGATGTAGAGCTTTGTAGGTTAATTTGCTTTGGTAAAATTGCAAATTGTCCCTAGTGTGTAGGATAGTGTAGTGCACAGGGATCGCTGGTTGGCGGGGACTCGGTGGACTGAAGGTCCTGTTTCCGCTCTGTATCTCTAAACTAAAGATTATACTTGATTGGCTATTCACAAAATGCTGGAGTAACTCAGCAGGTCAGGCAGCATCTCAGGAGAGAAGGAATGGGTGACGTTTCGGGTCGAGACCCTTCTTCAGACTGATTGGCTACATTGGCAGGACATGTTGATGGGCTTCCCGACACTAGACTCCCGAAACAGGCTCCCTTCCCAGCTTCATCATGATAAAAGATTCCAGGTGGTCAAAGGATATAGAATAATAGAGCCATACAGCACAGAAACAGGCCCTTCGACCCAACACGTCCATGCCAACCAAGTTGCCGAACCACTTACCTGCACTTGGCCCCTTTCCTTCCAAACTTTTCCTATCCATGTACCTGTCCAATTGTCTTTTAAATGTCGTAATTACACCCACTTCTACCACTTCCTCTGGCAGCTCATTCCGTATACTCTTCACCCTCTGTGTGAAAATGTTGCCCTTTAGGTCCCTTTTAAAACTTTCCGTCACCTTAAACCTATGCCTTCTAGTTTTAGACTGCCCTATCCTGGGGAAATGACCGTGGCTATTCACCTTATCTATGCCCCTCATGATTTTATAAACCTGTATAAGGTCACCCCTCAGCCTCCTGCGCTCCAGGGAATAAAGTCGCAGCATGTCCAGCCTCTGCTTACAATTCAAACTCCCCAGTCTGTGATTTATGCCTCTTTAGCACCCTTTGATTGCAGGATGTTGTCAAAGCCCCTTTGAACAGGCCCAGTAACATCCCCAGCAACCTCTTGGGATCCCTGACCAACGACTGCTCAAAGAAGTAAAGACTGCAATTCCTTTATCCATCCAGCAATCACTCACTCATCCTTTTTCTCCAAAGATGCGTCTGACACGCTGAGTTAATCCTGCACTTTGTGTCTATCTGGGTATATACCAGAATCTGCAGTTCCTTTCTACACAATATCTCACCATGGCAGAACTGGGAAGGGTGCGCCTGCTTCGGGAGACTGGTGTCGGGTAGGCCAGTGTTAGTGGCAGACAGAGTGTATCCGTCCTGTCAGGCCCACACATGGCAGTGACTAATGTCCCTTATAAGCTTCATCAAACATGAAACCAAGTCCTCCTGGCACCCAAAGGAACGCGTGATGGAGGAAGAGAGAGTTTCCAGATTGTTTCCCCACTCCCTATTTCCAAGCAATCACCTCAAGACGTCAGTCCTGTTTTTCCAAATTATCTTTCCCTTCTCAGATTGTTTTGATTTCCGAACAAGGTTAACATTTATCCAGCTCGAACATGCCTTTCTGAAAATCCCTGCACCACACCCAAAACTCTCCAACGTCGCCACAAAGGAAACAAAATCCCAACAAGCACAATAACGCACAAGGTTTCTTGGATTGGGCCAGTTGTGGGTCTCCTGGGCATTGCACAACGTTAGCAGTTACTGGCAAACTTATTCAGGTGAGCTCCCCACTGCTGACCCAAGAGTAAAACAGGTCTCGTCCCACAGTAAACCTTGCTGAACAAAGATCTGTGATTCAACATCCCAAGATTCATCCACTCTCCACACTGCGGCACCTGGGTAGCTTAAAACACAATCGTATGAATAGTGAAAGGCTTGGATAGAGTGGATAGAGGATGTTTCCACCAGTGGGGAGTCTAGGACCCGAGGCCATAGTCTTAGAATGAAAGGTCGTACCTTTTGAAAGGAGATGAGGATGAATTTCTTTAGTTAGAGGGTGGTGAACCTGTGGAATTCATTTGCACAAAAGGCTGTGGAGTCTAAGTCAATGGATACTTTTAAGGTTGAGTGACAGGTTCTTGATTAGTACTGGTGCCAGGGGTTATAGGGCGAAGGCAGGAGGATGGGGTTGAGTGGGAAAAATAGATCAACCATGATTGAATGGCGGAATAGACGATGAACCAAATGGCCTAATTCTGCTCCTTGAACGGATGAACTTATTCTCCAATTTTAAGTAATGCTCCCCCACCCCACTTTCCAGTGTTCCCACATCCCAGAATGCACCCATTCTGTGACTATCCCACATCACTCCACCTCCATCCCTCCCTCTGGCTTTATATTTCACTCCTCACTTTATCTGACCTGGACTCACTATCACAGCCATGGGTATTAATCCACCAATCACTTACCAGGCTTTTATCTTCCACTACCTCACTTCCAGCTTTCTCCTCTCTCGACCCGAAATGTCACTCATTCATGTTCTCCAGAAATACTCTCTGACCCGCTGAATTATTACTTCAGCACCTTGGTGTCTTTTTATGTAAACCAGCATCTACAGTTTTGTGTATCCATTTTATTCCTACATCTTTTTGTCTTCTTTTCATCTCTGGTCTTTGTCACTTACTCCCTCCCATCTGTTAATCAAACTCCCCCTCACCTGTACCATCCATCAATTACCACCACTGGTCCTCATCCTTAATAACTTCTTCTCAACTCCTCCCACTTCCTCCAAATCAAAGGCATAGCTATGGGCACTCACATGGACCCCAGCTATGCCTGCCTCTTTGAAGGGTACTTTGATCAAAATCACTGTTCCAGGCGTACACTGGTCCGGTCCTATCCTCAAACTCTATCGCCATTATATTGATGACTGCATTGAAGCTACCTCCTGCACCCATGCAAAATTCATGGACTTTATTAACTTCACCACCAATTTTCATCCTGCACTCAAATTCACTTGAACCATCTCCGACACCTCCCTCCCCTTTCTTGATCTCACCGTTTCCATCACAGGAGATAGGCTATTGACTAACGTCTTTTACAATTCACTGACTCCCACAACTATCTTGACTACACTTCTTCCCACCGTCTATGCCGCATCTGCGCCCAAAATGAGGTATTCCATACCAGGACATCCAAGATGTCCTCATTCTTTTGGGAACCGAGGTTCCCCTTTTCCATCATAGATGAGGCCCTCACACGTGCCTCCTCGGTACCCAGCAGCTCCGCCTTGCTCCCCCTTCCCCTAGTCGCAACATAGACAGAGTCCCCCTAGTCCTTACCTTTCACTGCATCAACCGTCGCATGCAACACATAATCCTCCGATATTTTCGCCACCTCAAACGGGATCTCACTACGAGTCACATCTTCCTATCTCCACCGCTTTCTTGCCTTCCGCAGACATCGTTCCCTACGCAACTCCCTTAACCCATCCCTTCCCACCCAAACCACCCCCTCCCCAGTTACCTTCCCCTACAACTGCAGGAGATGCATCATGTGTCCTTATACCTCCTCCCTCAATCTGTCCAGGGACCCCAACAGTCCTTTCAGGTTAAGGCAGAGGTTCACTTGCACCTCCTCCAACCCCATCTACTGTATCCATTGTTCAAGGTGCGGACTCTTATACATCGACAAGACCAAATGTAGACTGGGCGATCGTTTCGCTGAACACCTCCGCTCAGTCCATTTGGACCTACCTGATCTCCCGGTTGCCAGACACTTTAATTCTCCTTTCCATTCCCACATAGACCTTTCTGACCTTGGCCTTCTCCATTGTCAGAGTGAGGCTAATCGCAAAAGAAACAGCATCTCATATTTTGCTTGGGCAGCTTACAACCCGGTGGTATGAATATTGATTTCTGTAACTTCAAGTAACCCCTGCTTTCTCACTCTCTCCATCCCTCCCCCACCAAAGTCACACCAGGTTCTCGTTCTCACCTAGCAAACAGCTAACAATGATAGACACAAAAAGCTGGAGTAACTCAGCGGGACAGGCCGCATCTTTGGAGAGAAGGTATGGGTGACGTTTCGGGTCGTGACCGTTCTTCAGACTGACCCGAAATGTCACCCATTCCTTCTCTCCAGAGATGCTGCAAGTCCCACTGAGTTACTCCAGCTTTTTGTGTCTATCTTCGGTTTAAACTAGCATCTGCAGTTCCTTTTTACACAAACAGCTAATAATGGACTGTTTCCTTTTCATCGTTAATTTTTTGCATATCTTTCATTCATTTGTTCTATATCTCTCTACATCACTGTCCATATCTCTTGTTTCCCTTTCCCCTGACTAGTCTGAAGAAGGGTCTCGACCCAAAACGTCACCCATTCCTTCTCTCCAGAGATGCTGCCTGTCCCGTTGAGTTACTCCAGCATTTTGTGTCTATCTTCAGGTTAAACCAGCATCTGCAGTTTCTTTCCTAAACATTAGTTACCATGTTTTGTCCCAGCCCAATCACTCTTTTCCGGCTTTCACCCCCCACCAGTCTGAAGAAGGAACCAAACCCAAAACGTTGCCTGTCCATGTCCTCACTGGTGCTACCTGACTCGTTGAGTTCCTTCAGATTCAAGATTCCAGCACCTGCAGCTCCTTGTGTCTCCTGTTGCCGGAGTTGTTTGGGAGAAGCTGCTTCTGCTGGGCTAACCTCATCAGGTAGTTCAGCCAGATGGGGTACTGTAATCACCCCTTCTGCAGATGATACCACGAGGCAGCAACATCTGCTGCTGTGGACGTTTGGAAGGTGGGTGATGGGACTATCCACCATCCTTGCCACGTGGCCAGGCTTGTCCCGAAGCTCTGCATCTGCTACTAATGCCAGTGGGGCCCTGTTTATTAATCAAACCAACAATTCCACTCATCAGTGGCAGGGTACCTCTGGGTACTCCCTAATTTAAAGACGAATCTTGCAGATGTAGAATCCAGAAAGGCTGAGATGAAAATCAGGTGTTAAAAGAGAATGTTGCACAACCTCATTACTCTTCCTTTCTCACAGGCCAACAGTGACCACACTCTCCAGAGGTGCTTCATCTGTGGTAGACTGCTTTGGCAGGTCCAGAGATTGTGGAACATGCTCTACAGGTGCAGACGCCTTTTGTTCCAAGATATCCAAGCTGAGGAAGGGAAAATCAGGATCACAGTTTGGTGATATACTCAGGTAATGACGCATCAGAGCTTGCTGAAGTGAGTAGAATCATTCCTTTTACACTGTGGCCGGCTTAAATATAATCATGTATAGTTTTTCCACTGACTGGATAGCGCACAACAAAAAAACTTTTCACTGTACCTCACTACACATGACAGTAAACTAAACTAAAACTAAAACTTAAAAACTAAACTCATAGTAATGGTTGCAGCACAGATGGAAATTATTTGACCCAATGAGTCAGTCCTTGCTCTCTGATAAAACAATCCAGCCCACTCACGGCTCTTCCCACAGCCTTGCCGAATATTTCCCATCTGATCCTTATTAAGCTCACTTTTGAAAACTGGGGCATAATTTATAATCATGAACAATGCCCCTTTAATACTATTATGGAGTCATAGAGTTGTACAGTATCGAAACATGCCCTTCAATCCACCTTGTCCATGCCAATTTGGAATAAATTGGGCTAGTATCATTTGCCTGCATTTGGCTCATATCCATCTAAGCCCTTCCTATTCACATATCTATCCAATCTATATACTATTAAAACTCACTTCTTGTGTATATATTTTTTTGGGGTTTGACCTGGTATGCGCGTAACAACGGTTTCTCTGATTTCGTCAAAACGGTGAACCGTAGCGCCACGATTTTTGCACCACCTTAATCACCACGCGGTTATCTGCTGCAAAATTGTTTTTTATTTAATTCGGTCGCATGTTTTTTAAGTTACAGAGGTTTTAAAGCGCTCCCCCCCCCCCCCCCTAATTTATAGGGGGCGCTGTGGTGCGGATTTATTGAAGGTCTTCAGCTTGTGATGTCACAATGCCCCTGTGAGATGAGCTCGAGCTGACCCCCCTCCCCCCCCCCTTCAGCGTGTGATGTCATAATGGACAAGCAGCTGCTATTGGGTGTCTACTCTTTACAAATTTACATCTTTTTATTTTTAACCTTTTTTTTCAAGGTCTTCAGCTTGTGACGTCACAATGCTTGTGTGAGATGGGTTCAACATTGTTGCGAAAAGCAGCTGATTGTTTTTTAAAGTTGTGTTTTTTATTGCAAGTCACAGATCAGCATGGGGCCCCTATGCTCGTGGGCCACCGGGGCAAGTGTTTCGAAAAAAGAAAGGGGAGGTCCCCCTTCCCCCCTCAACCCCTTCCTCCCCACTCCTTCCCACCTCCATCCCCACTCCCTCCCCCCCTCCTCCCCAACTCCCTCACCATCCGTCCCCACCTCCCTCACCCCTCGGGGACGGGCCCAACGGGGAAAGAGGGGTACTGGGAAAAGGGGAGGTCCCCCTCCCTCCTTCCCCCCTCCCTCCACCTCCCCCCCTCCCCTCCCACCCCTTCCCCCCTCCCCTCCCACCCCTTCCCCCTCCCCTCCCCTCCCCTCCTCCCTCCCTCCCCCCTCCCTCCCCGCCTCCCGGTTACAATGGAAACCATACGAGGACGGGCCCAACGGGGAAAGAGGGGTACTAGGAAAAGGGGAGGTCCCCCTCCCTCCCCCCTTCCCCCTCCCCTCCCCCCTTCCCCCTCCCCTCCCTCCCCCTCCCCCCCCATACCCCCCTCCATCCCCTGTCCCTCCCCCCTTCCCCACTCCCCCACCCCTCCCCTCCCCCTCCCCTCCCCCTCCCCTCCACACCTCCCTCCCTCCCCCTTCCCTCCCCCCCACTCCCCTCCCGGTTACAATAGAAACCCTACGAGGACGGGCCCAACGGGGAAAGAGGGGTACTGGGAAAAGGGGAGGTCCCCCTCCCCCCTTCCCTCCCCCCTCCCACCACCTCCCCCCCTTCTCCCCTCCCCCCTTCTCCCCTCCCCCCCTTCCCTCCCCTCCTCCCTCCACACCTCCCTCCTCCCTCCCTCCCCGCCTCCCGGTTACAATGGAAACCCTACGAGGACGGGCCCAACGGGGAAAGAGGGGTACTGGGAAAACGGGTGGTCCGCCTCCCTCCCCCCTTCCCCCTCCCTCCCCCCTTCCCCCTCCCTCCCCCTCCCCCCTACTTCCCCCCCTTCCCCCCTCCCCCCTCCCTCCCCCTACCTCCCCCTCCACACCTCCCTCCTCCCTTCCCTCCCCCCCCCACTCCCCTCCCGGTTACAATGGAAACGCTACGAGGACGGGCCCAACGGGGAAAGAGGGGTACTGGGAAAAGGGGAGGTCCCCCTCTCTCCTCCCCTCCCCTCCCCCTCCCCCTCCCCTCCTCCCTCCACTCCTCCCTCCCCTTCTCTCCCTCCCCTCCTCCCGGTTACAATGGAAACCCTACGAGGACGGGCCCAACGGGGAAAGAGGGGTACTGGGAAAAGGGGAGGTCCTCCTCCCTCCCCCCCCCCTACCCCCCTCGCTCCCCTCTCCCCTCCCCCTCCCCCCCTCCCTCCCCTCTCCCTCCCCCCTCCCCCTTCCCCCCCTTCCCCCCTTCCACACCTCCCTCCTCCCTCTCTCCCCCTTCCCTCCCCACCACTCCCCTCCCGGTTACAATGGAAACCCTACGAGGACGGGCCCAACGGGCACACTTGTGCTAGTGACTTATAAAAGTCCTAATTGTATTCTGCTTCTATAGCTTCCTCGTTTCAGAAATGGATACCAGGCTGTGAGTGTTCATCTTATCCATGACCCCCCCTGATCTTGTACATCTCAATAATGTCACCCCCAGCCTCCTGTGTTTCAAAGAACAAAGTCCCAGCCTTTCTAACCTCTTGCTGTAACTCAATTCCGCATGCCCTGGTGAATATATTTTGCAACTTTCTCATCACTGACGTCAGGCTCATCGCCCTGTAGTTCCCTGGCTTATCCTTCTTAAATAACGGTACAACATTAACCATCCTCCAGTCTTTGTTAGCACCAAAACATGGCGACACGTGTGCTACCTAGGTGAGGCCTGCTACATGATTTTATCAGGTTGTCTGCACAATAAAGCATTTCACTGCACCTAAGTACTTGTGACCATAAAGTATCATTGAATCATTGGAACTTCACGGGATCTCTGAAGTACCTCATGAATGGTTCTCAAAAGTACTTTATCAACTGGGACACAGTTTCTATAGCAACTAAAAGTTGCTATAGAAATCCAAGCTCTTCTTTCAGTGGGATAATGTCCAGATAATCATTCTCAGTGCTGTTACAAGAAGGATAATCATTGGCCAGGACCCTGAGGGAAATGCATCCTTCGAGGCGAAATATGACAGCCCATCTCTGCAAGGGACCAACACTTCTGGCATGCAGTCCCTGTGGTTGGAACTGATGCAGGATCAGTGTTGCAAAGGTTCAGGCTTGTGGTCATGGAGTAGGGAGCTCGGACACCACAGAAACAATTTCTGCCACACATTACCTTTTGGGGAAACCCTTCTCTCCTCTTTGTTTTTCCCCACCCCTTTGTTTTCCCCGCTTGTCAGAATAAAATGGCAGTTCTGTAACACCAGTAACATCCAAAGGAACTTCTCAGGAGAGTTTTCTTACAAACTTGGACACAAATAAGAGATGGAATGGGTGTAGTATGGTGGGGGTGTTACAGAGAGAGGGAGGGGTGTAGGGGCTGGAGGGGGTTACAGAGAGAGGGTGGGGTGCAGGATATGGGGTGGTTACAGAACGAAAGGGGTGTAGGGTTTGGGGTGGTTATAGAGAGAAGTAAAGTAAGGGAGAAAGGGAAAAACAAGGTCAGAGAATGAGTTAAAATTACAAAATGAAATGGAGATGCGGTTAGCCTATGGTCCATTCTGGGTGCCAAGTGCAGGGGTGGTGTGTGGATGGGACGTTGCAGTGGGACCCAGGAATTGTTGGGGAACAGTTGTGTGTGAAGGTCAGAGGGACTGCTGGGCCAGACCACTCTGGTCTCCTGAGCTCTGTCATTGAAAGCTGGGGCTGCACTTGATGTCGCAGTGCCCTCACCCTGCGTGCAACGTGGTTGAACTTCACCCTGCAGTGAGGTCGGGCTGGGGACCTGCGGTCAGTGTGTGGATTGACCAGTGGGGCTGTGTGGACCGGTTGTGGCTGCCGGGGATGTGCATGGGCTGGTGGGTTGAGCAGCAATGTGAACTCCACTCCTCCGCCGAGACCGGCAGGTGAACTGCTGTACCCTTCAGTAAACTCTGTTAATTAACAGCCAGCAGCCCAGAAACGTCCTCTCTAGCCCGATTGCATAAATCAAATAACAGCACGTTAGTGATTAAACTCACTGACAGAAACCGGGACTGAGATCTGAGGCTTTGGCAGCTGCCTGCTGTAACCGTTGGGTGACTTATTTGTCCTGATAAATGAGATCGCTGCTGATAAAGAATAAGGCCTCCTTTCCCTTGACTCTTGTTAATGATTACACACTGACAAAGAGAGATTGAGCCAGCCATATAATGTCGCCTTTACAAGGGAGCACAGTTCCCTCATAGTAACAGCAACAAGATCTCCTTGGGACTTAAATGATAAGACCTGTTTGTGATTGAGGGACGTGGTTCAGTTGTGACCACTCTAGATCCTGAATCAAAAGCAGCATGGGGGTTTGAGCGGTTGGAGTGCTGGATTAGGTAGCTGTGAAAGCAGGCAAGGGGAGGGTGATGAGTGATCAACTGCACCTCTGTTTGGCCTGGTACAGGCAGTAGATCCCAGTGGTGCTGCCTGTTGGTCTGAACAGCCTACACCAACCAACACGCCCCATCTACACTATATACTAAAACTCTCGTTTGTTATCTTGTTTGTGACTGAAACGGTACACGATATCGCGACAATTTTAGGCCCACCTTACTCATCATTTTGTCACTTTAGTGATAATGCAAGTAGTTTTATTGAAATCGGTGTTATATTTTTAAAGTTATTCACATTTTAAAGTTTAAAAGGAGGGGAGGGGGAGGGGAGGAGGGAGGGGGAAGGGGGGAGTGGGGGAGAAGGGAGTGGGGGGGTTGAGGAGAGAGGGGGGAGGGGGGGTGCTACACCAATGCAGGAGAGGTTTGGGCCCAATGGGTCCACTTTGTCCACTATCCCTCTAAACTTTACTGTCCTATCCATGAACCTGTCTAAATGTTCGTTAAACACTACCCACTGGCTTGTTGCCCCAGTAGGGTCCAATTCCACAGGTCAATGACAGCACAACCTGGCTGCACTCCTGAAAGGAGGTGTTTTCGTTTTTAAATAGGCCCTTTGGCCCTCCGAGTCCACGTCGACCATCGATTACCCGTTATTACTTGTTCCAAGTTATCCCACTTTCTCATCCACTCCCTAGACACTAATAATACAGAGGCCAATTAACCTACAAACCTGCACATCTTTGAGGAAACTGGAGCACTCAGAGAAAACCCACGCTGTCACGGGGAGAACCCGGGTCTCTGGCCCTGTGAGGCAGCAACTCTACTGCTGTGCCACCGTGCGCCACAAAGGAGCCCAGCTCCAGTGGTGGAGGAAGAGGGCCAGCTTCCAAACTGGCCGGCCTGTGGAAGGGTCTGCACCTCCCACCATCCCCAGCAACCGGAGAGGAAGCAACTCTTCCTCAGTCTCAAGGGCTAGGGAAAGGTGCACATGGATCAGAAGAGGGAAGTTGAGAGCTGAGAGCAATGCTGTCAAATACCAAGAGGCTGTTCCCTTTCCAGCTGGTCTCTGGCCCACAGTGTCCAGGCCTGACTGATGCTGGGGGGTTAAGGCTGGGTAGCAGGAAGTCACGCCAAGGGCTGAGAGACAGGATTGACAGCCTCCACAGGGCAAAGAACACAGAAATCGGCACGGTGGCGCAGCGGTGGAGTTGCTGCATTGCAGCACCAGAGAGCCGGGTTCGATCCTGACTACGGGTGCTGGCTGTATGGAGTTTGTACGTTCTCCCTGTGACTGCATGGATTTTCTCCGGGTGCTCCGGTTTCCTCCCACACTCCAAAGAGTTTGTAGGCTAATTGGCTTCGGTAAAAAGTATAAATTGTCGCTAGTGTGTGTAGGATAGTGTTAGTGTACGGAGAACATTGTCGGCGCTGACTAGATGGGCCAAAGGGCCTGTCTCCACGCTGTATCTCTAAACTAAATTAAACTAAACTAACCTGAACTGAACAGAGCCCAGAGGGCAAGGACTAGCCCCACACACAGAGCCCACAGGGCAAGGGGCAGCAGCGACTGTGGGAGACTCTGCGACCCAGAGCCTCACCTCAGGAAGTTAGTTTTGACTTAGTTTAGGGCTGAATGTGGGAGAGTTGTGTCTACAGGCACAGCCAATGTCTTGTGCAATGGGCAGTGTGCAATCATATCAGAGAGGTGCTTATCTGTACTCCAAGGCCACAAGACAGAAGAGAAGGTTGGGTGATAATTAACCTTGCGAAGGCCGAGCTCAGCTCCCACTCTGTGACACTGCAACACTGGCCACTGTATACTGGGAATAGAGTGCATACTGCAACACAGCCTACCGTACACTGGGAATGCTCTGTACACTGCAACACTGCCCACCGTACACTGGGAATGCTCTGTACACTGCAACACTGCTTCACACTGGCCGCTGGTATTGGGCTGCACATTGCTGCCGTCCTCTCCCCTGTGCAGTGTTTCTGGTGCATCGAAAGAGGCTGATCAGCTCATTGAGCTCTGCTGGCCCTTTGTACGATCCCTCATTGCGCACATACTGAACCTTCCTTCCCAGACCATGTGCTGCCATCTCACTGGGTGAAGTTATTCACCCCACGCCATCTCCAGTGATGCTGTTGATTATCTAAAGTCGCTATCTCTTGGTTTCCAACCCTCCAGCCAAAGGAAACCGTTCCTCCAAAGTTACTCTGTCAAAGCTCCTCCATTATCATTAAATCTCCCTTCACCTTCTCAGCTTGAAGGAGCAGATCCTTGCTGCATTTCCTATTGTTGTTTCATTCCTCTTCAATGCCTGCACAAGTTCTGAAGAAGGGTCTCGAACTGAAACGTCACCCATTCCTTCTCTCCAGAGATGCTGCCTGTCCCACTGAGTTAATCCAGCATTTTGTGTCTATCTTCAGTTTAAACCAGCATCTGCAATTCCTTCCTACACACCTTTGCAAGTTCAGTTTAGTTTATTGTCACGTTACCAAAATAAAGTGAAAAGCTTTTGTTGCGTGCGAACCGGTCAACAGAAAGACAATACAAGATTACAATCGAGCCGTCCACATTGTACAGATACATGATAAAAGAAAAACGTGAATCATGTTTAGTGCAAGATAAAGTCCAGTAAAGTCTGATCAAAGATAGTCCAAGGATCTCCAATGAGGTTGATAGTAGCTCAGGGCCTCTCTCTAATTGTTGGTAGGATGGTTCAATTGCCTGATAACACCTGGAAAGAAACTGTCCCTGAATCTGGAGGTGTGCGTTGTCACATTTCTGGTTTGCAGGTGTGAGGATGAACTTTGAGTAAAATCCCTGCAACAGAAACAGACTGCTGGGGGAACTCAGTCGGCCAAGCCGCTTCCGTTGGGGCAGAGCGGTGGTCGACATATCAGTTCGAGATCCTGCATCGAGTTCAACCTGTCGTGTGCACAAGTACGGTGAGGTACCGCTACAATTACAACTATGCTTGCAACAGCATCACAGGTACACAGACTCAGACATCACACACATAAACAAATGATACATAAATTACACACACAATTCTTAAAGGAAAGAAGACTACAGACAATAAGGCATTAAAGTGCAAAAATATACTTAGAAATAAATACAAGTCCACAGAAGTGCAAGAGGCTACAGTGTACTGTTGCCGAGGTAGGATTGGGGTTGTGCAAGTTGGTTCAGGAACCTGAAGGTTGTAGGAAAGTAACTGTTCCTGAACCTGTTGGTTTGGGACCTCAGGCTTCTGTACCTACTGCCCGGTGATAGCTGCAAGAAGAGGGTATGGCTCACATTGTGGGGATCCTTGATGATAGATGTAGAAACAAAGAACAGCAGTTGCTGGTTACCATACAAAAGGACACAACGTGCTGGAATAACAGTGGGTCAGGCAGCATCTCTGGAGAACGTGGATAGGTGACGTTTTGGGCCGAGACCCCTCATCAGACTGGGGTCTTCAGCAGTCTGAGGAAGGGTCTTGATCCAAAATGACACCTATCCATGTTCTCCAGAGAAGCTGCCTGACCCACTGAGTTACTCCAACACGTTGATGATAGATGATAGATGCCACCTTCTTGAGAAAGCGTATCATGTTGAGGCTTTCAATAGAGGATCAAGACCCTGTGACCCTCACCATGGTCTAGTCGGTCGGTCTGGCTTGGGAGACCAATGCAAGAGAGTGCAGCCTCTCTGTGGCATCAGCACGACAGGATGAAGGGATTCTCAAACCTTCAATGTGATCTCCCATCTCTGAATGCACCACCCTTCAAAAGTGTACCAAAGATATTAGGAAGAAAAATACGTGATTTTATAATTTTTACCCGGGGTACTGTGCTGGCGGGAGTGCCTGGGGGTTTAACCTGTCACACTGGGTCTCCTCCTCCTGTTCCCACATCATGGGACCGATGGGCTGAACGGCCTCCTGCTGTTCTTGTGTATCAGGATCGATGGGCTGAATGGCCTCCTCCTGCCCCCATGTTTCAAGATTGATGAGCTGATCCCCACACCTGCAAACCAAGATTGACCAACCTTCTACTGGACCTATATAAAATGACCGAGGGGCTGAATGGCCTCCTGCTGTTTCCGGGTAACCAGCCAACAGTTGAAAGGCTGAGGTATGACCAGCTGACCTTCCACCGAGACCCCAATGAAGTGATGGTGTGCCAGTTGATAGACAGACAACTTGATTCATGGGAGCAGGAGGAGGCCATTCAGCCCATCGACCCTGGTACACAAGAACAGCAGGAGGCCGTTCAGCCCATCGATCCCATGATGTGGGAACAGGAGGAGGGTACCCAGTTGCTTCTATCTGCTCTGGAAAAGCAAAAAGCTTTTAACAGAGAGAGATAGGGAGAGATAGAGAGAGCGAGCGAGCAAGAGAGCGAGAGAGAGAGAGAAAGAGAGTCTGCCCACCATCAGCCCACTGGTCTGCGTGTGGTAAAACGACAGGGGAAGGTCTTGAAAGGGACTTTATTTAACCCAGATTGACTTTGTACCCCTCGGGATCAGGAGGCTCAGAGATAATTTGCCACAGGCAGCAATAGAAGCAGCGAGGAAGCTAACTAATGCGTGTGTGGTGACTGGGGGAGATACACAGAGGCGCAAGAGGTGAGGTGTAAGAGCACAGAGAGAGAGAGAGATGGGGCTTCAACAAGACTGATGTAAGTGATGAATAATGCAATGGCTCTAAAGGGTGACAACCCCCATGGCTTGCTGGCTTCCTCTTCATGAAGATGACGAGCATATTTCACATCCTCAACCTATAATTTTGCAAGGTCCTTGCAATTTGGAAACAGTTCCTTTAAATTGGAAAACAGTGCATGTCACAATGCCATTTAAGAAAATTGGTAGAAGAATACCAGAGAATTACAGTGCCATTGACCTGACATCTGTGGCAGGAAATTACTTCAGTCTCTAATTAAGACCAGAGTAACTGAAAACATTGAACATTTGCAGAGATCAGGGAGTGAGGAAAGATTTGTAAAGATTGGGTTGTGTCGGAGAAACCTGACTGAGTGCTTTTGTGGAAGTAATGGGATGTCCAGGGAATGGTAAAGGATCCTACCTCTTCTCATCTGCCAGCAAGGACCCTCACCAAATCAACCCCTCCCCGGAACGTCACCTATTCCTTTTCTCCAGAAATACTGCTTGACTCGCTGAGTTACTACAGCATTTAGTGTCTATCTTTGATGTAAATCAACATGTGCAGTTCCTCCCTACCTCCCTCTATTGTCTGTCTGACTCCCCTCACCCCCCCCCCCCCCCACCTGTCCAACACTACACTGAACATCCCAACCTTATCATTGGCCCTGCTGTCCACATCTGCTTGACCTACGACTGTACAACTTCACCAAACCCACACCAGTCGTATCCCCTATCTCCTCCCCTCCCCACCCCACACATCTGATCCACCACCAGTCCAACATCCCCACACACACCAGCCTGATTCCCTCATCACCTAACTCACCCCACACAACTGTCTGAGCCCCCCCATCCACTGCCCACCAAACCCCACCCCACCTCACACATCTGTTTGTCCCCTATCAACTGGCCAACCCACCCCACCCCAATATCTGATTCCCTATAAACAGCCCACCCCACCCACACATTTGTCTGATTCCCTGTCATCTCACAACCCCTCTCAAACCTTCATCTGACCCCTATCATCTGCCCAACTTGCCGCACACATCTACGTGGCCCCCTCCATCTGCCTAAACCACCATCTATCCATTAAACCATCTGATCCACCATCTATCCATTAAACCCATCATCTGATCATCTCTATGACCAATCCCTCTTTGGTGTTTCTGATCCCCCAACCATCTTCTATCCAATTCCCCCAACTCACCCTCAATAACATCTCTACAGACCCAGTCATCTGTCTGTTTCACTCCCCTCCCCTTCCCCTATTCATCTGCTCAATCCCCATTGCCTTTAATCTGTCTCACCATTGGTTTTGTGTCCCCCCTCACACAACCTCTCTCGCACACTGTCCCCCACAATCATCTATTTAAGGGACCATCTTCACAGTGGAATGTTTTGGCATCTCTCTCCCTGTAAGATCTACTCTACCCCGACATCCTGAACCGTGGATTATTGGGGCCCTTCACTGGTTTACAGGGCTGGATGGAGTCTAATCACTTCCCCCGGTTGCAGGCTCAAGGACTGGGGCGAGGCTACACGGAGACTGGTGCTCCAGCCGTGAAGGTGGGAAGATGGAAGGGGTCAGAAACACCAGTGGGGGTATTGGTCGTGGCGATGATTAGATGATGGGCTGAATGGGAAGACTCCCTGCCCATCGGGCGGTAGAAATCTGGAAGACCCGTTTACAGGCTGCAGCCAGTGACCGATCGATAGTCAGTTTTAAATCCGAGAGGTTGCAATAGCCGAGTGGTGTATCTGGTAGAACCGCTACACCAGGCTGCTGCACCAGGCTCGATCCTGACCTCCACTGCTGTCTGTGTGGAGTTTGCACATACTCCCTGTGTCCTGGTCTTCCACTGAGTCCCGCAACCCAAAGATGAGATAATTGGCCACTTTAAATTGCCCTTAGTGAGTGAGGGTGATTGATAGATTCTGGGGGGAGGGGGAGGAAGTTGATGGGATCGTGGGAATAATCTAAAAAACAGCGGGATTAAGGTAGGATTAAAGTAATTGTCTGGTTAATGGTTACTGCAGACTCAGCAGGCCCGAGGGCCTGTTTCCATGCTTTGACACTGCGAATCATGATATGAAGACGTATGGGGAAGAGGAGAAGATATAGTTAGGTCACAGATCATATTGAATGGTGGAACAGGGTCATGGGCTGAAATAGGCTTCTCCTTTTCATATGTTCCTCTATTCATAGATTGCCGCACAGTAAGTGAAACCTGAGGATGGGAATCTATAAACAGCCCACATTCAGTGAGACTGGCCTGAACGCCTACTGAATGTTGCCCTGTCAGCAAGTGAAGTGCAGCAGCGTCAGACTGGAAGAGGAATGTGGAACACAATCCTCAGCCCCTGCCCCCTCCTGAAGCAATACAGCGACAAGGCACTGGCTACCACCCAGCTCATGCTGAGGATTGGGTTTAAATCTTTCAGTGCAGGGCGGCACGGTGATGCAGCTGTTGGAGACGCTGCCTCACAGCGCCAGAGACCCGGGTTCGATCCCGATCTCGGCTGTCTGTGTGGAGTTTGCACATTCTCCCGATGGGTTTTCTCGAGGTGCTCCGGTTTCCTCCCTAATGTTTAGGGAGTGGAGGCGAGCGTGGGATAACATAGAATTGGCGTGAACAGGCATGATCGATGATGGTCGTGGACTCAGTGGGCCAAAGGACCTGTTTCCATGCTGTATCTCTACTCTAAACAAAACATGTATTTAGATATTGGCAGTATTTTCATTTTAATTTCTGGGGGTGGAGTGTGCAGTGAGGGGAGGGGGATATGGGACCAGATTCATTTGTAGCTCACAGAAAGGAATTGGTTCATTCTTGATATTAGACAGCTGGATGTCTAAGAGCAGTGTCTTGTCCTTTGGAAACTGGAGTCACTGTGAGGCGTTTCAATGTCCTGGACATCTGAAGATGCTTCACAACCGTTAAAAGGGGAATATTGAGAATTAATTAATTAATTAATTTAGAAAACACAGATATTATAATTAATCAAAACACAATAATCCTAGAAATAATTACAAGCTCTCAGCCTAAGCAATATAATTTTAAGATGTAGAAACAAGAAACCGTAGATGCTGGTTGCCTGCAGCACCAGAGGATTAAACACCCTTGACCACTGCTGTACCACCATCAAGGATGCCTATCGCTCTATCCCGCGCCCTCACTTCGGGAAATCCAACCATTCAGCGGTGGTGCTTCTTCCTGCATACAGGCAGCAACTGACGAGCGCACACCCAGAGGTGAGGAGCGCACAGAGCTGGTCTTGGGAGGCAGAGGAACAACTATGGGACTGCTTGGAGTCGGTGGACAATGTTCAAGGACTTGGCAACGGACCTGAATGAATTTGCCACAGTCATTACAGACTTCACAAGGAAATGTGTGGAGGACTGTGTTCAAGAAGGGAGCGAGAGAGAAAACAAGGAATTATAGACCAGTTGGCCTGACATCGGTGTTGGGGAAGATGCTGGAGTCAATTATTAAAGAGGTAATAATGGCGCATTTGGATAGCAGTAAAAGGATTGGTGCAAGTCAGCATGGATTTATGAAGGAATCCTGCTTGACTAATCTTCTGGAATTTTTTGAGGATGTGACAAGTAAAATGGATGAAGGAGAGCCAGTGGATGTAATGTATCTAGACTTTCAGAAAGCCTTTATAAGGTCCCACACGGGAGATTGGTGAGCAAAATTAGAGCACATGGTATTGGGGGTAGGGTATTGACATGGGTAGAGAATTGGTTGGCAGACAGGAAGCAAATAAATTGATTTATGAAAGGGCATGGATTTATGAAAGGGAAATCCTGCTTGACTAATCTTCTGGAATTTTTTGAGGACGTGACAAATAAAATGGATGAAGGGAAGCCAGTGGATGTAGTGTATCTAGACTTTCAGAAAGCCTTTGATAAGGTCCCGCACAGGAGATTGGTGACTAAAATTAGAGCACATGGTATTGGGGGTAGGGTGTTGACATGGATAAAAAATTGGTTGGCAGACAGGAAGCAAAGAGTAGGAATAAACGGGTCCTTTTCAGAATGGCAGGCATCGGGGAGTGTAGTGCCGCAAGGCTCGGTGCTGGGGCCGCAACTATTTACAATATATATTAATGATTTGGATGATGGAATTAGAAGTAACACTAGCAAGTTTGCAGATGACACAAAGCTGGGTGGCAGTGTGAACTGCGAAGAGGATGTTAGGAGGTTGCATGATGACTTGGACAGGTTGAGTGAGTGGGCAGATGCATGGCAAATGCAGTATAATGTCAATAAATGTGAGGTTATCCACTTTGGCGGCAAAAACAAAGAGGCAGATTATTATCTCAATGGTGTCAGATTAGGTAAAGGGGAAGTGCAATGAGACCTTGGTGTCCTTGTACACCAGTCACTGAAAGTAAGCGTGCAGGTACAGCAGGCAGTGAAGAAAGCTAATGGCATGTTGGCCTTCATAACGAGAGGATTTGAGTATAGGAACAAAGAGGTCCTTCTGCAGTTGTAGAGGGCCCTGGTGAGACCACATCTGGAGTATTATGTGCAGTTTTGGTCTCCTAATTTGAGGAAGGACGTCCTTGCTATTGAGGCAGTGCAGCGTAGGTTCACGAGGTTAATCCCTGGGATGGAGGGACTGTCATATGAGGAAAGATTGGAAAGACTAGGCTTGTATTCACTGGAGTTTAGAAGGATGAGAGGGGATCTTATAGAGACGTATAAAATTATAAAAGGACTGGACAAGCTAGATGCAGGAAAAATGTTCCCAATGTTGGGGGAGTCCAGAACCAGGGGCCACGGTCTGAGAATAAAGGGGAGGCCATTTAAAACTGAGGTGAGAAGAAACTTTTTCACCCAGAGAGATGTGAATTTGTGGAATTCTCTGCCACAGAAGGCAGTGGAGGCCAATTCACTGGATGGATTTAAAAGAGAGTTAGATAGAACTCTAGGGGCTAGTGGAATCAAGGGACATGGGGAGAAGGCAGGCACAGGTTACTGATTGTGGATGATCAGCCATGATCACAATGATTGATGGTGCTGGCTCGAAGGGCCAAATGGCCTCCTGCACCTATTTTCTATGTTTCCTACAAAAACCATCCAAGTGTTCCCTAACCAGAAGCCTCGGATGAACCAGGAGATCCGCAATCTTTTGAAAACCAGATCCCAGGCATTCAGGTCTAGTGATGTAGAGGTCCATAAGAAGTCCCTACAAGACCTTGACAAGGCCATCAAAAAGGCCAAAAGGGACTTCCGCTCAAAGCTGGAGGATGAGGTGGATGTTCGGCAACTGTGGCAGGGCTTTAATGCCATCACCTCCTACAAGGCAAAATCAGGAGGCAGCTCAAGCGACAGTGAAGCATCACTCCCTGCCGAGCTCAATGCGTTCTATGCACGCTTTGATAGGCCTTCCCGAGCCCCCATACACCCTGATGGTATTACAGTCAGCTTAGACTTCCATGTTTAACAGTGCAACCATCAGTGTGTAAGAAAGAACTGCAGATGCTGTTAAACCGAAGGTAAACACAAAAAGCTGGAGCAACTCAGCGGGACAGGCAGCATCAGGTTCTTGAACCGACCCGCACAATCCTAATCCTACCTTGACAATGGAACACCACAGACCTCTTACGCCATGGACTTGTTCTTTTTTCTAGTCATATTCGGCACTGATGTCTCGGATTTTGCAAAGTTTATCTTTCCACAGTCATGCAGAATTGATGCATGATTTATGTTTTGTGTGTTGTCTGAGTCTATGTGCCTGTGGTGCTGCTGCAAGCATGATTTTCATTATACCTATACCCTCACTGCACCTGTGCAGATGACAATGAACTTGACTTGACATGCTCAGGAGGCCAGGACTTGCATCGTCGTGCCTGGCTGAAGATTGGCAGTGCTGTTCGGACCTGCCATCCACGTCAGCATGGCTCAAGCTTGGGCAAGCCACAGCACAGCGTTGGCCCGGCACATCAGTGTGGATCATGCTTACCATCTTTAGGTGAGGTTTTGCCCTCTAAACTCTGCCACAGACTGCAAGAGTACCCTCATTGAGCAATCCTTGACACTGTGCCGTCTGATGTGATGTAAAACCCAGAGTACCTCACACACACACACAGAAACATACACACACACAAACTCATACACACACAAACACATATACACATAAACACACACGCACACAAAAACACATGTACATACACACAGGAATACATACACAAGCATGCATGCACACACACACACACAAAAACACATGTACTTACACACAGGAACATACACTAGCATGCACACACACACACAGAAATGCACACACACAAACACACACACACAAACACACACACATGCATCACAAAAGCACACCCATACATACACACACACATTCTGATTACATTTTGGGCTTCAGCAAAAGCACACGCACAGCATAGAAATGATTTTATAAAATAAAACATGGTAGACTGCACAGAAGTGAATTTGAGTGAGTTTGCTAGTGATGGGAAGATCTGTCATTTGATGTGTTTGCCTGGAAACATGGCTGGGCAGCAATAATTACTGGCGTTTGATCTGCCTGCTCTTTGTAGAAGCTGCAACACTTAAACCCCCTTCTGCAGAGCTTTGTGTCTTCATGATGGAATTTATGAGTGAGACTGGGCACATAATTGTAAGTTAGCGAGAGAGCAGTCTTGTGTATTTGTCTGAAAATATATATGTGGAAATTAGTGTTTATGTTTCAAAGTGAATGTAAAGTATATGTAAGAGGGCCTGCGTGTTATATCCTTGTGATTGTGTGTGAATCTGAGAACATGCAACATTCTGAGTATCTATAGTGCGTGTGTGTTCATGACCATGTGCATCTGTCTGTGTGAGTGTATGTACACTGGGACCGCAGCTATTTACAATATACATTAATGACTTGGTTGAAGGGATTAAAAGTACCATTAGCAAATTTGCAGATGATACAAAGCTGGGTGGTAGTGTGAACTGTGAGGAAGATGCTATGAGGTTGCAGGGTGACTTGGACAGGTTGTGTGAGTGGGCAGATGCATGGCAGATGCAGTTTAATATGGATAAGTGTGAGGTTATCCACTTTGGTGGTAAGAATAGGAAGGCAGAGTATTATCTGAATGGTGTCAAGTGGACGTACAACGAGATCTGGGTGTCCTAGTGCATCAGTCACTGAAAGGAAGCATGCAGGTACAGCAGGCAGTGAAGAAAGCCAATGGAATGTTGGCCTTCATAACAAGAGGAGTTGAGTATAGGAGCAAAGAGGTCCTTCTGCAGTTGTACACGGCCCGAGTGAGACCGCACCTGGAATACTGTGTGCAGTTTTGGTCTCCAAATTTGAGGAAGGATATTCTTGCTATTGAGGGCGTGCAGCGTAGGTTGACTAGGTAAATTCCCGGAATGGCGGGACTGTCATATGTTGAAAGACTGGAGCGACTAGGCTTGTATACACTGGAATTTAGAAGGATGAGAGGAGATCTTATCGAAACGTATAAGATTATTAAGGGGTTGGACACGTTAGAGGCAGGAGACATGTTCCCAATGTTGGGGGAGTCCAGAACAAGGGGCCACAGTTTAAGAATAAGGGGTAGGCCATTTAGAACTGAGATGAGGAAAAACGTTTTCAGTCAGAGAGTTGTGAATCTGTGGAATTCTCTGCCTCAGAAGGCAGTGGAGGCCAATTCTCTGAATGCATTCAAGAGAGAGCTGGATAGAGCTCTTAAGGATAGCGGAGTCAGGGGGTATGGGGAGAAGGCAGGAACGGGGTACTGATTGAGAATGATCAGCCATGATCACATTGAATGGCGGTGCTGGCTCGAAGGGCCGAATGGCCTCCTCTTGCACCTATTGTCTATTGTACCTGTGTGTGCGTGTGTATGCACATGACTTTATGTGTGGAGGGCAGTTTGTATGTGTGTGAGTACATACGTCTGTGTACTGATTTGGAGTATGTTACTAATGTGGAATATTCTCCCTGTGATCGCGTGGGATTCTCCCCACGTGCGCCTGTATGCTCCCACATTGCAAAGACATGCGGGAGTTAATTGGGCTCTATAAACTGCTCGGTGTGCAGGGGACTGGTAGAATCTGGGGGCAGCTGATGGGAATGTGGAAAGAATAACATGGGTTAGGATAGGATTAGTGTAAGGATGGCTGGCATGGACTGGGTGGACTGAAGGGCCTGTTTCTGCGCTGCATCCCCCCATTACTCTATGCTCTGCGACAGAGAGCTAGGGATGCCTTAAATGTGAGCAGCCTGGGCCAGAAGGGGTTAATCCTTGCCTGTTAAGTGAAATACAACACATGGACAGTCACTTGACAACACAGGAAGCTGCCCTGGCAACATTTCAAACCCTACCCCGCAACTGTGTGTGTGTTTCCATTGGGAGGGAACCAAATGCTCCACGACGTCTTGTGTAACATTCCTCTCCCCTCCCTGCTCCTGCAAGGAAACCATCACAAATTCTACTCAGCAGCACAGACACAGCCCTGCTAGGCCGCTCCCAGCCGCTGCCTCTCACCACCCCCTGCATCTAGCACACTGGAGGGGAGCTATTTCCCCCCCTCCCCCTCAACCTTGCAGCCTCCATCTCTGATCTCTCTGCACTGGTGCAGCTCCCACCCACCTTCGCTGCTGAGCAGCTGTGGATGTTGGAGGGGGGAGGGAGTGAGGGAGGGAGGGGGGGGTTGGAGGGCAGCAGCAGCAGCTCAGAGAGCCAAGCTCTGACGCACAGGGCTGTCAGCTCTTGCCGCTGCAGGCCAGTGGCTCCTCTTCCTGTTTGGTTTCCCACCACTCCTTTCCCCCTCCCCTCCCAGCATCTCCTGGCTGCTCGCCTCTCCCTCCCGCACAACCGGCCCTGAAAGGACTTGTTTTGTTTCTTCTCTGCTCTCAGCTGCCTCCAGCCACGGTGGTGACATCACCTCCACATTCGTTGAAGTGCCTGACGAGATGGACGTGCTCGCTGTAACCCCATGGTCCAATCCCCCCACCCCCATGGTCCAATCCCCCCACCCCACCGCCCCAGTCCCCTTTAGACTTTAGAGATACAGTGTTGAAACAGGCCCTTCGGCCCACTGAGTCCATGCCAATCAGCAATCACCCTGTACATTAACACTATCCTACACACTAGGGGGATAATTTATACCGAAGTCAATTAACCTACAAACCTGCACTTTTTTGGAATGTGGGAGGAAACTGGAGCATCTGGAGAAAACCCATGCGGTCACAGGGAGAATGTACAAACTCCACATAGACAGCATCCGCAGTCAGGATTGAACCTGGGTCTCTGGCGCTGTGAGGCAGCTGCTCTACCGCTGTGCCACAGTGCTGCCCAGTGTGAGCCAGGCTGTCTGTGCATTCATGTTGCTGGTGTGTGTGGGAGCTTGCTGTGCCTGAGCTGTACCCAGGGTTGCACCAGAGAGCACTCCCTTTGGCTGCAGGGCCGGACAGAGCCTCTGAAAGGCATTGTAGGAACAGAAGTCTTTGCAAATCAGGACACGAGTGGTTTATGGAGAGGAAACAAACTGCTCTTTGTGTTGGTGGGGCTCCTGTGAGGAAAATGTGACACAGTGAAGCCTAGTTGGTTTTACAAGTCATAGGTTAACTGATTGAAAGATGCATTGTGGAAACAGGCCCTTCGGCTCACTGTCCATGCTGGTCACTCACACTGGTTCTATGTTATCCCTGTATTCATCCACTCCCTACACACTAGGCCAATTAACCTACAAACCCGCATGTCGTTGAGATGTGGGTGGAAACCAGAGCATCCGGTGGAAACCCACATGGCCACAGAAAGAACGTGCAAACTCTTCACAGACAGCACCCAGGGTCAGAATCAAACCCGGGCCTCTGGCGCTGTGAGGCAGCGGCTCTACCAGCTAACATGAAGGAATTACAATGTGAAGGTTAGGACTGGGGATCCAAAGGTGATGGAAACCACCCGGGGCTGGGCTATAAACGAGTAACTAACGCAAAGGACGCCAGTCCAAAGGAGGCCCTTCCCCAGTATTATGCACCTCCCCTCCTGGACTTCAGAGGTGTTCCCCTGCCCTGTCAAAGCACTGTCCCACTCACCACTTCCTTTCTCATCGATTCCACAATCCACAACCCCGTTGTTGCCTCCACTCATCACCTCTCCCCCACATCCTTCTCTCCCCCACCTGCTTCCACGCACCCAACATCCCCCTGCCCCGATCCACCTGACCCACCCATCGTGCGCCAGCCCCTGCCTCCCCCCCCCCCACCCTCCCTCATCTCTATACCCAGGCTGCTTCTCCTCTATGCTCTAGTTTTGACCCCAGGCAACATCCATCCCTCTGCCTCCACAGATGTTGCCTGACCCGCTGAGTTCCTCCAGCAGCTTGCCATTTATCCCTGTCTAAAGGACTCCTCCCAGACAGATCAGAGTCCAGCACCATCTCGGCAGCTCCCTCATCCCTGCTCCTCCTTAAATCCTTCTCCAAGATCTGATGACAATTCAAAGTGGACAGCTGGTAGAGCCGCTGCCTCATAGAGTCAGAGGCCCGGGTTCGATCCTGACCTCAGGCACTGTCTGTGTGGAGATTGCACGTTCTCCCTGTTGCTGTGTGCATTTCCTCCAGGTGTTCCGGTTTCCTCCCACATCCCAAAGATGTGCAAGTTTGGAGGTGAATTGCTCCTAGTGTGTAGGGAGAAAATGAGATAACATAGAACGAGTGTGAACGGGTGAAAGATGGTCAGCATGAGCTGAAGGGCCTGTTTCCATGCTGTATCTCTAAACTAAACTAAACTAAACTAAACTAAGGAGCTGCGTCAATAGAACCTAGGGACACCTTCCCTCTCCAACAGTCCCAGTGCATAGACAACAACAACATCACAGCAAGACCTTGATCAGTTGGGCAGGTGGGCTGAGGAATAGTTGATGGAGTTTAATGTAGAGAAATGTGAGGTTTTTGAAATGTCAAACCAGGGCAGGACCCTCACAGTGAATGGCAGGACTCTGAGGAGTGTTGTAGAACAGAGAGATCTAGGAGTGCAGCGGCAGAGTTCCTTGAATGTTGTATCGCATGTCGACAGGGTGGATAAGAAGGCTTTTGGCACATTTGCCTTCATCAGTCAGAGGATTAAGTACAAAATTTGGGTTGCTATGGTACGAGTTGTAAATGACATTAGTGAAGCCACATTTAGAGTATTGTATTCAGTTTGGTTACCCTGCAATAGGAAAGGTGTTGTTAAACTGGAAAGGGTGCAGAGAAGATTTACGAGGATGGTGCCAGGACTCGAGGGCCTGAGCTATAAGGATAGGTTGAGCAGGCTAGGACTTTATTCCTTGGAGCGCAGGAGGATGAGGAGTGATTTCATGGAGGTGTACAAGATCGTGAGAGGAATAGACAGTCTTTTACCCATAATAGGAGAATCCAGAATCCAGAATCAGAGGCCATTGATTTAAGGTGAGATTTAATAACCTGAGGCCAACTTTTTTTACATAACGGATGGAATGAGCTGCCGGAGGAGGTAGTTGAGTCAGGTACCACCATAACTTTTAAGAAACACTTAGATAGGTACATGGATAAGATAGGTTTAGAGGGACCTTGGCCAAACGCAGACAGGTGGGACTAGATTTTTACCCAAAGTAGGAGAACCAAGAACCAGAGGACATAGTTTTAAGGTGACGGGGGAAAGATTTAATAGGAACCTGAGGGGCAACTATTTCACACAAAGGGTGGTAGGTATATGGAACGAGCTGCCAGGGTAGGTACTATCACAACATTTAAAAGACATTTGCACAGGTACATGGATAGGGAAGGTTTATAGGAATATGGGCCAAATGCAGGCAGGTGGGACTAGATGGGGCATCTTGGTTGGCATGCTGTATGACTCCATGACGGGTATACTTGTGTCTGTGTGTATGTGAAATGTGTACAAATATATATGTATTTTTGTATGACTGCTTACTCATTTATGTGTATGAATGTGTGTGTGTCTGTGATTGTGTCTGTATGTATCTATATATTTTTATGTGTACCTCTACACTTACTTGTCTGTGTGTACATATGTGTATGTGCAGATGTAGTTTTATGCATTTATGTGAATAATTGTGAATTAATATGTGAACATATCTTTCGGTATGTAGGTATCTGTAAATGCACATGTGTATGGTAATGTTTAAGTGTATGTACGAATGTGCATATGTGTACTAATGTGAATGTCTGTGTGTGTGTGAGTGAATTTGTGTCTGTGTATGAGTGTGTCGGGTGAGTGTGCATATCTTTGTGTGTCTGTGTGCATGTGTAAGTATGTATCTATGTGTGTCATATGAGTCATGTTAGTAAGTGCATATCTGAATGTATGAATGCATGTGTGAGTGAAGTGAGTGCGCATCTGATTGTGTATGAGTGAGGTAAGTGCATATGTGTGTGTGAATCTGTGTGTCTGTATGAATAAGTGTGTGCATCTGTGTGTATGAGAGGTTAGTGCATATCTGTGTGAATATGTGTGTTTTGTGTGTGTGTGTGTGTGTGTGTATGTGTGCATGTGTGTTGGTGTGTGTGTGTGTGTAAAAATATGTGAGTGTGTTTGTGTATTTGTATATGTGAATGTGTGAGTATGTGTGAATTAACATTAGTGTGTGTGTGATTATACGTGAGTAGTTGCGATAGTATCACCATGTTTGGACTGTATCAGTAAGTCTTTCAGTTGCTCGGCTGGATTTAAACCAGGAATTTTTACCTTCTTCTCGATAATTCTGCTGTTTGATGCTCTCCTGGAGTCTGGCAGAACATCAGACATTTATTTTCCACTGAACCGCATCCAAAATCTCTTTCTAGTTCCCAGTGACCACAACTGGGCTCAGTACACTTTGACTCACCCACAGCCTCCCAGAACAATAAAGACATGCAGCAGGAAGAGTGAGCCCCACATTGGCGCAGCTTCCATGGTGATAGTCTGGGTTAATTTTAGCACACTCGCCTCGGAGTCAGAGGGTTGTGGGTTCAGCCCCACTCCCGAGGTTTGTGCACTTAATCAAGTCTGACACTCCAGTGAAAGGAGGATGGGAGCAAATTCAGCAATAACTTTCATCAGACGAACTGCGTAAATACTTCAGAAGGAAAAACACTGGCCCAAGGGCTCAGGGCAGGGGAGTGGGGGAGAACCGGAAGGTGCTATCAAAGCATCGGCATGTTGCACCATCTGCCAGCTCTCTGGCGTTTGATTAATATAATTTTATTAAGCAAAAATATTCATGGATCTAATTGTTCAGCCAATGTTATTGCTCATTCCTTAAACACATGGTGAGGCACTGAGCTGAGGGTGCGTCACCTCAGGATGCTGTGGCTACTTATTCTGCATTATCTCCTGGGAATGGCGAAACAAGCAACTGCAGATCCTGGTTAATGCACAAAAGGACCCAACATGTTGGAGTAACTTAGTGGGTCGCGCAACATCTCCGGAGAACATGGATAGGCGACGTTTTGGGTAACTCAGCAGGTACGGCTTCATTTCTGGAGAACATGTATAGACAACGTTTTGGGTCCTGACCTGAAACGTCACCTTTGCATGTTCCCCAGAGATGAAGCCTGACCCGCTGAGTTACCCCAGCACTTTATGTCCTGCTGTACTGGGAATTGACTTGCATTGCAATTATTTAGTCTGTGGGTGTTGCCAGCGATCATTGCCCATCCACAAAAGACAAGTTATTGAACTGCTGCAGTCCTTCTCGATTCTGTCCCAGAGACCATGAAGAACCAGTGATCATGAAGAACCACGAGGAAGTAAAATCAAGCTGCTGGAAAATTTCAGGAGGTCAGACAACAACAACGGAGCTTTATATAACCCTGGGCAGGCCGCATCGGGAGTGTCGTGTGGGGGTCTGGTTGCCCCATTACAGGAGGGATGTGGAGGCTTTGGAGAGGGTGGCAGTTTCCCAGGATGCTGCCTGGATTAGAGGGTATTAACTATGGGCAGAGGTTGAACAGACTTGGATTGGGTTCTCTGGAGCATAGGAGAGGAGACCTGATAGAACTATGTAAAGTTATGAGGTTATGCCGCTGCGAGTGGTGGAGGTAGATGTGACAGTGGCATTTAAGAGCTTTTAGATTGGCACATGGGTGTGCAGGTGAATGGAGGGATATGGATCACGTGCAGGCATAGGAGATTAGTTTAACTGGCATCATGTTCGGCATGGACATTGTGGGCCGAAGGGCCTGTTCCTGTGCTGTTCTGCTCTACGTTCTATGTAACCGTAAATATTCCAGGTTAACATCTCGCAGCAGAGGACATGGTTATAAGGTAAGAGGCAGCCATCTAACACTGAGGTGTTTCGGAGTTTCTACACACGGAGGGCGCTGAATCCCTGGGATCGTCGGGTGTGAGTCTGGATCACTGAGGGTATATAAAGAGGAAATGGATATACTTTTGAAAGGTCAGGGAACGCTGGGATATAGGGAACTGGAGCTGAGGACTGGGGCAGTTCAGCCAATTTTTTTGTTTAAACTGCTCAAGATTCCAACATTTGCAGCCTCCTGTGTCTCTGCCACAACACGTTGAAAGGTGGGGCAGGCTGGAGGGGCCGAGTGGCCGAGTGGCTTTCTCCCGCTCCGGTATTCCTGCGCTCTAGCCCTGATCTCGCACTGACCCGACACTGGAGCATTCTCCCTGTGGTTCCTATTGATTTAGGAGAGGATCTAGCGCTGTGGCATCACAACAGGAGAGCAACTGAGCAGGATGGAGCAGGCTGGAGGTAAAGTCTGGCACGGCCTGCAGTGGGCCTATCTCATGCTGCCTTGTGCTGAGGCAACAACGAGTGCGACTGATGACAGAACAATTCCTCCTGCCAGTACACAGAAATATCCAGCACCTTGTCAGAAGCATGTAATGCATTTTACCTGTCCCTGTACCAGGGAAAGCATCGACTAAAAAAAACACACAAAGTGCTGGAATAACTCAGCAGGTCAGGCAGGATCTCTGGAGAACATGAATGGGTGATCTTTCTGGTTGGGACCCTTCTTCAGACTGAAAGTAGAGGGGAGGGAACTGGAGGTAAGAAGAGACCAGAACAAAGCAGGCTGGCAAACAGATGACCAAGGATGGGTGGAGCCCATAATGGCCCATTGTTGGCCGGGAAAACGAAGGGATACAAGGATGCGAACAGTGGAACTAATGGGATGACAAAGGTGGGCAAGGGGGGAGAGGGGGAACCCAGGGGTTACTTGAAATTAGAGAAATCAATGTTCATACTGCTGGGTTGTAAGCTGCCCAAGTGAAAAATGACTTCACCTTCAATGTTATCCGCTATCCATGTTCTCCAGAGATGTTGCCTGACCTGCTGTTACTCCAACACTTTGTGTCTTCTTTCCATAAACCATCTGCAGTTCCTTCTGTTTCTACAAAGTATCTATTATCGTTTTTATCAAAGTCAATCATTCAACAAAGCCCAGTACAGAGAATGAGGTGGTGCTTGCCATATTACCTGTTGCAATGCCAGCTGTGCCCAGCCCCCAAGCACGGGTGTGCCACGATATCATTTCATATCAGCAGCAAGGTTTGCTGAATTCCTCGCGGGAATGTGGCTCCTTCTCCAAGGCCTCAGACCGGTTCCTAAACAAGGAGCTGGGAGATGAGCCAGGGTACAGTCTGTCATTAAACATGAGGCTGCAGAGCATGTGTTATTGTTGGACAGGCAGCAGCAAACCACGTCATATCTGCAAAGAAATGTGATTCAGACATAACAAGCCGGCCATGGGCATGAATCCAAAGAGAACAATTCCACCCCAAAGGGCTGTCAAGACAAACACCGCACAATGAAAGAGCCGGCTCAATGGATGTATGGCCAGGACATGGCCAAGGTTCAAACAACAGAGAAAGGCTCCACTGTGCGATATTGGCAGCACACTGATGCAGCTGGTAGTGCTGCTGCCTCACAGTGCCAGAGACCCAGGTCCGATCCTGACCTCTGGTGCTGTCTGTGGAGTTTGCACGTTCTCCCTGTGTTTCCTCCGGTTTCCTCCCACATCCTAAAGATGTGTGGGTTTGTAGGTTAATTGGCCTCTGAAAATGTGCCCTTCATGTGTAGGGAGTGGTTGAGAATGTGGGACAACGTAGAACTAGTGTGAATGGGTGATCGCGATGGTCGGTGTGGACTCAGTGGGCCAAAGTTTCCATGCTGTATCTCTAAACTAAACTACTAGTGCAGAACTGGAGAAGTGTGCAATGTTGGAGAGGCAGTACTGAGAGAGCGCTGCATTGTCAGAGGGAAGTACTGAAGGGACGTTGTGTTGTTGGCAGAATTGTATCTTAGGTTGTTTTGTTTGAATGAGTGAATCACAGTTTTCTGCAGGAAATCCATCTATTTATTGCTGCACTGCATAAAATAAAATAAACATTTTTACTGTCTCTGTTTGGATTTTCTTCATTTTTCCGTCTGGACATTCCAAACACAGCAGCAAAGACAAGTCGTCATTCAAACAGATCCGAAGGTTTGTTACACCAGGCACAGTGAAACAATTAACAAGGATATATCCAATTTCACAGCTCTTCACCTTGACCAAGACCTTGCTTATTGAATTCTTACCAGACAAATCATAGCAAATCATGTTCATAAGTTCGAGGAGCAGAATTAAGCCATTTGGCCAATCAAGTCTACTCTGCCATTCAATCGTGGCAGATCTATCCTTCCTGCTCAACCCCATTCTCCTGCCTTCTCCCCATAACCCCGACACGTAATAATCAGGAATCTGTCAATCTCCACCTTAAAAATATCCACTGACTTGGCCTCCACCCTCTTCCATTCTATTTTTAAAAAGTTAATGAAAGAGTGTGTGAGCATTGCTGCTTCAAGTAACCGGCCTTAAATTCACATGCTGGTGTGCTGTTGTCCAGTTGTTGTGTCACTAATGGACATCCCTAGAGAGCTCTCGTTGTAAAGCACTAACCACAAGTCCCAAGCATTGGTGAGAAATACCGGTCAAACAGAGGTTAGTCTGGATGGGAGACTTCGAGAGCAGATCTGTGGCATTCTGATGGATTTGCTATTTTCTTCACCTACCCCCGATGTCATCCCATTAAAACAGCAACGAACAAAAGTCAACACAAATCCACGTTGTGTTCATTGGTGTGTTCGCTGTCTCCTGCTGATCTTGGTTCACTGGAAGGAAGACCCAGCAAAGACCCGTAGTACACAGACTGCCACAAACCACCTTACTCATTCTTTCCTCAACAACACCCTACTTCCCCCCTCATCCACCTCCACCCCCATCTGCTGCTGCCTCATGGCTCCAAAAACCCGGGTTCGGTCCCGATCTCGGGTGCTGTCTGGGCAGAGTTTGCACGTTCTCCTGTGACCGCGGGGGTTTCCTCCCACTCCAAAGATTGGTTGGTTGAATGTCCATTGTGAATTGCCCCCAGTGTGCAGATGAGGGGTGACTTGATGAGAATGTTGGTTGAATGAAATGGGATTTGTGTAGGATTAGTGTAAATGGATGTTTGATGGTGAGCACAACCCAATGGGTCAAAGGGCCTTTTTCCACGCTGCATATCCCAGTCTGAAGGAAGGTCCCAACCCAAAACATTATCTATCCATATTCTCCAGGGTTACTTCAGTCCTGTGTGTCTTTCCTTGGTAAACCAGCATCTGCAGTTCTTTGTTCCCACCTTTAGACTTTAGTGTGGGCATAGGCCCTTTGGCCCACCGAATCCCCAGCGAACCAGTATTCACCTCATAGACTAGCCCTATCCGAAACATAATTTTACTGAAACCAATTAACCGACAATCTTGTACATCTTTGGAATGTGGGAGGAAACCAGAGCTCCCAGAAAAAAAGCCATGTGGTCATAGGGCGAACGTACAAACTCTGTACAGACAGCACCCGTAGTCAGGATCAAACCTGGGTCTCTAGCGCGGTAAGGCGGCAACTCTACCACTGCGCCGCTCCACAGACATACCCTATGTCTATACCCTATGCTGGCATCATTCCTTACTGCTTCATAAGTCTCCCTACTTACTATGCATGTTGCTGGCAGGAGCCCACACAGTATTCACTGTATGTAATGCTTACACAGTAGTCATCCATTATAAGCAGGCACAGGAATTTATAATGGGAAATGAAGGGAAATTATATATTTAACACACTTTTAGGTTGGATGGATGATTAATTGCCATGGCAACTATATCTTTAAGAAAGCTCCCTTGCTTCAGTTTGATTTTATGGATATTTTGCTGCTGTAATTTGATTAGGTAGGACATTTATTTGCAGGCAGTGGTAGGAGAGAGGTTTTTAAACACTTGTATGATGGGTGCAAAACCAAAAATAGAGAAAACAACCAATGAGAAACAGAAGCGTGCACGGAGATTGCCATTGAGACTGAAGGCTGCTGGTTGCTGGATGTGCAGTGGGACTGAAGTGACAGGCAGCGATGAAAGCATTTATTGTCACAGAAAACACCCCCACACGAGGCGTTTTATTAAAATCACTCACTGCGCTATGGAAAAATAAAGGCAGACTTCAAAAAGTTTAAACAAATTAATGTTCTGTGCCACGGTTTCTATGGAAACAAATGACCGTGAATATAAATTACAATTGCATACTTAGAAATGACCAATGAAGTGATTTGGCTCGCTTTGCTCGGGCAGGGTACAAGGTTAGAACTCGCAATAAATGTTGTTAAACATTTGGAGATCACTATCGTGCGGGAGTAGTTTGAAGAATTTTTGATGTGGCTTCCATTACTCAAGAGAGCCGGGGTCCATAAATAGGAGATAGCCTCTGATAAAGTGGATATTTAGCATTAACCAACTGCAGGGAGGAGTCGCAGATAGAATGGGTTTAGATTTAGGTTTAGTTTTATTATTGTCATGTGTACCAAGATACAGTGAAAAGTTAAGTTTTTGCATGTTATCCAATCAGATCAGATAACACTATACATAAATATAATCAAGCCAAACTCAAGAACAGTAGGTAGAGGCAAGGGGAAGATACAGAGTGCAGAATATGGCATTCTAGTGCGTCAGTTTCATAGACAAAGTCCAATGTCTGCAATGGGGTATAGGTGAATCGAACAGAACCTCGGCTTATGGGGAGGGGTTGAAGGGTAGCAGGAAGCTTAGCTGGAACATATTTGCTGCATGGGTCTTTCAGTGTTTAGAGATCGAAACAAGCCCTTGGGTCCATGCCGACCATCAATCACCGTGTACACTAGTTCTATATTATCCCTCTTTTGCATCCTACACACTGGGGGCAATTTACAGAAGCCAATTAACCGACAAACCTGCCAGTCTTTAGGATGTGGGAGGAAACCAGAGCATCCGGTCACAGGGAGAAGTATAAACTCTGCACAGTCAGCAGCCGAAGTCAGGATCGAACCCGGGTCTCTGGCGCTCTGAGGCAGCAGCTCTACCAGCTGCCCCACTGTGCTGCCTAGATCATTGGCCTCCTCCTGTGCAATGGACAGGCCATAACCCAACCACTGACCAGGACATGTACTGCACAGTGAATTCCAGCCAAGGGCTTCCTCTAAAGTCTTGGGTTGTGGATGTTCCTGGCAAGGTCAACATTTATTGTGAGCCCCACCTCTCCCTTGAGATGGTGGCGGTGAGCTGCCTCGTCAAACAGCTGCAGTGTTGTGAAGGATAATTGATTAGAACATAGAACAGTACAGCATAAAAACAGGCCCTTCGGCCCACAATGTCTGTGTCGAACATGATGCCAGACTATCCCTTATCTGATTGTACACAATCCACATTCCTCCATTGCCTGCATATCCTTGTGCCTGTCCAAAAGCCTCTTAAATGCCACTAACCTATCTGCCTGTACCGCTGACCCTGGCAGTGCATTCCAGGCACGCACCACCCTCTGTGTAAAAAGGTTGCCCTGTACATCTCCTTTAAACTTTGCCCCTCGCACCTTAGAACTGCTCCCACTAGTATTTGTTTTTTTCCAATCCTGGGAAAAAGGTTCAGATTGAAATATATAACATGGAAACAAGCCTTCAGCCCATCCAATCCATGCCAACCATCGATCACCAGTTCACACTAGTTCTATGTCATCCCACTTTTGTATCCACCCCCTACACAAGGGGCAATTTACAGAGAACAATTAACCTAGAAACCAGCACGTCTTTGGTATGTGGGAGGAGACTGGAGGAATCCCACGCAGTCACAGGAAGACTCCACACAGACAGCACCCGAGGTCAGGATAGAACCCAGGACTCTGGCACTGTGAGGCAGTGGCACTGCCTGCTGCGCCACTGTGCTGCCCTCGAACATGCTGCCAGGGGAGTCACAGCGTTTCAACCCAGTGACGGTGAAGGGTTGGTGATATTCTTCCAAACCCAGTTTGATGAGAGATTTGGAGAAGAACCTACATGGTTCAGAATCAGCATCCACTGCCACCCTCAGCTGGTGCACGTAGTGGGCGTGTGATGTTGGTGGGTGGGTGCGGGAGGTCTGTGGGCAGATACACCAGAGCCAGAGGGTGCAGGTGGCACAGGGAGTGAACATTTTGCTGCCAATTAAGTGAGCCCACTATTCCAAGGTGGGCAAGCTGTTGGGGAGCTGATCCCGATGCTCCCCCTTTCAGAACCATTTTTTAAAACAAAGTGCAATGTTTGACACAACTGAAGAGCTTGCACCAACATTAAAATAACTACTGACTTGGAGTCAAGGGGCACAGCAATGGACTCCTCTACCCACTGAGTGCCCACTAAACATTAAGCACCCACTTACCCCAAACCTACACCAATCCCATGCCATCTTGCGCAATCCCTTCATCTCCCTCCCCTGCCCCTGCCCTGGAGGCAATTTTCAGAGCCAATTAACCCTCCATCCTGCACATCTTTGCAAAGCGGGAAAAAGCAGAACATCCGAGGTAACCTTTGCGGTCGCAAGGTGAACGTGCAAACTCCACTCAGACAACGCCGGAAATCAGGATCGAAGCTGGGTTATTGGAGCTGTGAGGTAGTGGCTCTACCAGCCATACCACTGTGCCGCACAATTGATCTAACCTATACGGTCCAAGTGTAGGTCGTTTTTCTGAAATCTAATCTCGGGATGTGGGTGTTGTTCTGAAACCTACATACTATTTATAGAACACGGCACAGCCAAATTCAAAGGCGATTAAAGTTAATTGTGTATTGTAATGGTAGGGGCCAATCACCATTGGACTGTCCGGGAATTGCAGGAAATTAGACATTACCCTCCTCATCAACTTCAGTTGTGTATTGTTCTGTCCACCAGCGTGCAATGAAATTCCTCATTCGCATGAAGCTCACAGTATATCAGTATACATGGAACGAAGACACAACGTGCTGGAGTAACTCAGCGGGTCAGGCAGCATCTCAGGGGAGAAGAAATGGGTGACATTTCGGGTCGAGACCCTTCTTCAGAAGTTGAGTCTGAAGAAGGGTCTCGACCCGAAACGTCACCCATTCCTTCTCTCCTGAGATGCTGGCTGACCCACTGAGTTACTCCTGCATTTTGTGTCTACCTTCGATTTGAACCAGCATCTGCAGTTATTTTCCTAAGCGTGCTGGAGTAACTGCCGGTCAGGCAGCATCTCGGGATGACATGGATCGGTGACATTTCAAGTTGGGACCTTCAGTCTGAATGTGGTAGGGGTGGAGAGGAAGCTGGAAGAGAGGTGGCAGTAGGACAACGCCTGGCGTAACAGATCTCCCCCCTCTCTCCCTCACCTCCCATCCCCTGCACTGGCCCCTCATCTCCTCCCCACACTGGGGAACAACAATGACAAGTGCAAAACATCACAGCGGTTGTACAGAGATTGTGGTGCAATCTGAGGTAGTGCAAAAAATAACGAATGTGCAGCAATGGGATAACCGAATGAGGTGGAGATAACAGTGTGAGTACAAGGCAGCACCTTGTGGGAGCTGTGAAAGAGGTGATCAATTCAGGAATTTGATAGCAGTGAAAGAGGTATCGCTCTTGTAACATTTTTTAAAATGGGGGAAATAAGTTAAAGACCATTTTATTGGTAGACAAGAGCAGACTGCCTTGACGACACCATGTTACCTAATGTGTTGGAAATGTGCGAGTGGATACTGTGGGATTTTCAATGACCAAGCTGTTTTACAGCAAATAAAAGTCTATTTGCTCAGTAAACAATGCCCTCTACTCAGTAGACAAAGTCTATATTTCAACACATGAGAGAAAACAATCTGCCATCGACTTTAACGGAACATGTTTATAAATCTGCAGCCTCTTCTACATCTGATAACAGTGCGTTGACTTCTACAGCAAAACACAGTGAGTGGTGGATAGGTACAAAGTGGAAACTATGTGCTCACGATCAATTGGTTTGGTTTGGTTTAGAGATACAGCACGGAAACAGGCCCTTCGGCCCACCGAGTCCACGTTGACCAGTCATCCCCATACACTAACACTATCCTACACACGCAAGACAATTTACAACCTTACCCAAGCCAATTAACCTACAAACCCTACGACTTTAGTGTGTGGGAGGAAACTGGAGCACCTGGAAAAAACCCACGCGGTCACGGGGAGAATGTACAAACTCCGTACAGATAACACCCAGAGTCAGGAATGAATCCGGGTCTCTGGCGATTCTACTGCTGTGCCACCGAGTCGCCCCTGGATTGGTTTGGTTGGACAATGATTTAACCATCTCCAATTTGAAGAGAAATAGCATTTCTATCATGTATGGCCTACACAATTTAGTGAAAGGTACTTTTTGCATCAGCAACTAAAATCTCTCCTGAAGAAAACTACAGCAACATTTCCCGATAATTGTTTATCAGCAAGATGCAATGCGCAAGACAGCGGTCATCTTTAGACATAACCATCTCCTACAGACAGTGAGGGGATAATGGACAGATCGCCTGTTTGTGTGGGGTTGGGAATTGAGAGGTAAATTTTAACACTAACACTTGGGACAGGTCCCTTGAATAATATAATGGGATCTTGGTCTTAGGATTCTTCTCCCCTCTCCCATCAGGCAAAAGGTACAAAAGTGTGAAATCGCACACCTCCAGATTCACCGACAGTTTCTTCCCAGCTGTTATCAGGCAACTGAACCATCCTACCACAGCTAGAGAGCGGTCCTGAGCTACTATCTACCTCATTGGAGACCCTCAGACTATCTTTAATCAGACTTTACTGGAGTTTATCTTGCACTAAACATTCCCTTTATCATGTACACTGTGGACGAGCAAACAATGCCTTGATTGAAGATCTCATTTAAAAGGTGCTATGGCGAGTCGTAGGCGATGTGCGTTGAGGTAGACGTTTATTGTAAGATTAACAACCGTGACAACCAATGCACTAAACGACAGACAACCATAAATCTTACTGTCTCTCTCGGAGTTCTAAACCAGACTGCTCGGTACCTTTACCTGCGCACCACCTCACCTCTTCTACCAATCAGAGGGTTCGATGGTCTGGACCAATCCCTGTGCCCCTACAGTGCCACCTTTCAGAATGAATGGATCCCTCAATACTTGTTCAGCAGGACCCATGGGGATTTTCCATGCTCTCATACGTTCCTGCTTCCCCACAACCTTTCCCAAGTGAATGGTGCACAACATTAGCGCCCAGAAGCCCAAGGCATGTGAGACATTCCCAGTCAGCCATTTTTTTTTACAATTTCAAAAATAAACTTTATTCAGAATAAAAATATACAAAACCCAAAACCGTATGAAAGCTCTTCCTACATTCTCAGTGTCTATACTTTCAATACCATACTCCATAGTGTTTGCACCTGTCTTTACACACTTGCCTCTCATGTGACCCCCCCCCCCCCCCCCCCCCCCCGGGTGATATCCCCTCTCTTGTTTGAGACTCTGCCCTCAATGTGCAGCAGCGGAAGGGCACTAGACTGTGGTCCTCCTCCACAGAGCTTTACGTTGGCAGCACGGAGCTTCAGTGAGTCCCTCAGCACGTATTTGAGCAGGCCAGATTAGGCAACACAATTTTAACTGGGAATCTCCACAACGGATCACAGCCCAAGCAATGTCATCTTGCCTTTAGCCGCTCAGTTCACATTACAGTAACTCCGATATTTCTGTCAACTATGGAAAGTCTGTCAGCTTTTGAAAACTGGAACGATGTGTAGGGAGCTGCAGAAATGGACTGACTTAACAGCGGTATACTGAATCCAGTGTTGGTGAATACATTAACATGGGTTACAAGGAAGTAAGTGAATTTGCTGACCATCGCTGCCACTTTTGAGGTGGTTTTGTTAGTTTTTTCAAGCCTCCTGAAACATAGGAACCACAGCGGCACGGTGGCGCAGCGGTAGAGTTGCTGACTTACAGAGTTGCCGACAGAGACCCGGGTTCAATCCTGACTATGGGTACTGTCTGCACGGAGTTTGTACGTTCTCCCCGTGACCACGTGGGTTTTCTCCAGGAGCTCTGGTTTCCTCCCAAGGACCAACAAGTTTGTAGGTTAATTGGCTTCGGGAAAATTGTAAAATTGTCTCTAATGTGTAGGATCGTGCTAGTGTACAGAGTGATAGTGATAGTGTCAGTGAGCAGAAAGGCCTGTTTCTACACTGTATCTCTAAAATCTAACTAAACTACTGCTGAGCCTCCCTCTCTAACCTGTCAGCAGAGGAATATCATCAGGATGAACTTTGACCAATATTGATTTCCCCTCCCCTCTTGTACCTGTCCGCGTGCCACACGCTGGTACCTATGCTGAAGGGTTTTACCTACCATTGCTACCAAACAACTCCAGTTAATTAAAGCCTGCAATAACAGTAGGAGAGGTATCGGCGATGGAATCATAGCATCTTATAGTTTCAATCTCGATAAAAAAAACTTTCTCCAATAGTAAGAGCTTTAATCTGTTTAAATATTAACGCTCCTTCTCAGACGCTCATAACACAGGGAGGGGGTTCACTTCATGGGAGCATGCTGCTGATGTTCTTTTGCAAGTGGCATTCTTGTGCCACAAGGAGGTCAGAGCTGCCAAAGGCCACACATTATTGTTCTTGCTTTGAGACTAGCAGCTACCAGGAATAATTGGGGAACTATCAGCTCAAGGCATCTGCCTCAGCAGGGCGAGGAACGACAGTGCTCCCTGCCTGCCTCACTCAGGTGTCTTCTGGTGATAGAACAACATAGAACATAGTACATGATTGGACTAGAAGGCAGTGAAGGCCAATTCTCTGAATGCATTCAAGAACATAGTACATGATTGGAACAGGCTCTTCAGCCCACGATGTCCGCACCAAACATGATGCCAAGTCAAATTAATCCCTTCTGCTTGCACATGATCCGTATTCTTGCACATTCCATGAATCAGCATGTGCCGATCCAAAACCACTGAATTGCCATTAGCGCATCTGTCCCCACCACCATACGTTCCATGCACTCACCACTCCTTGAAACCTACCGAATACTGACATAGAGTGGACGTGGAAAGGATGTTTCTCGTAAGTCAGAACCAGAGGGCACAGCCTCAGAATAAAAGGAAATACCTTTAGAATGGAGATGAAGAGGAATTTCTTTAGCCAGAAGGTGGTGAATCTGTGGGATTCATTGCCACAGATGGCTGGAGACCAAGACATTGGGTATTTTTACAGCGGAGATTGATAGTTTCTTAATTAGGAAGGACATCAAATGTTCTGGGTCGGCAGCAGCAGAATGGGGCTGAGACCGAAAAATAGACCAGCCATGGCGGAGAAGACTCGATGGGTCGAACGGCCTCATTCAGTCTCATGTCTTATGGTCCCTGTCAGACATCACTCCCTCAGGTCTGCCTCTCACTATCAACCTCGATCTTGCTCCTGTCTCTGATCAGGACATGTCCCGTCTGTCTGACGCCAAGGGCACCACAACTAACTAAGCCGTGGTTAGGACAAGTGTAAGTGGATTGGTGTGGCAGTGTGTCAGACAGAAGCTGAGTTGCTGCTCACAAAAGAGGTCTTTAGCAGACTTGGTGGAGTTGGTTAGTGACCATCCCGGCGGATGTGGATACAGTGCCTTAAATCAATGGGTAACTGAGACCATCAGTGTTTCTTGTCGCACCCTGGCCACTCCATCTTCTCCCTTCTCCCATCAGGCCAAAGGTACAGAAGTGTGAAAACACACATCACCAGATTCAGGGACAGTTTCTTCCCAGCTGTTATTAGGCAACGGAATTATCCTACCACAGCCAGAGAGCAGTGCTGAACTACTATCTACCTCTTGGTGACCCTCAGACTATTCTTGATCGGACTTTGCTGGCTTTACCTTGTACTAAATGTTATTCCCTTATCGTGTATCTGTACACTGTAAATAACTCCCACTGAGCCCACGCCGGCCACCAATCACCCGATCACACTAGTCCTATGTTATCCCACCTTCTCAAGCATTCCCTACGCACAAGGGGATATTCTTGCTATTGAGGGCGTGCAGCATAGGTTTACTAGGTTAATTCCCAGAATGGCGGGATTGTCATATGTTGAAAGACTGGAGCGATTAGGCTTGCAGAGACTGGAATTTAGAAGGATGAGAGGGGATCTTATTGAAACGTATAAGATTATTAAGGGGTTGGACACGTTAGAGGCAGGAAACATGTTCCTAATGTTGGGGGAGTCCAGAACAAGGGGCCACAGTTTAAGAATAAGGGGTAGGTCATTTAGAACGGAGATGAGGAAAAACCTTTTCAGTCAGAGAGTTGTAAATCTGTGGAATTCTCTGCCTCAGAAGGCAGTGAAGGCCAATTCTCTGAATGCATTCAAGAGAGAGCTAGATAGAGCTCTTAAGGATAGCAGAGTCAGGGGGTATGGGGAGAAGGCAGGAATGGGGTACTGATTGTGAATGATCAGCCATGATCACATTGAATGGCGGTGCTGGCTCGAAGGGCCGAATGGCCTACTCCTGCACATATTGTCTATTGTCTATTGTCTAATTTACAGAGGCCGATTAACCTACAATCCCGCACATCTTTGGGATGTGGAAGGAAACACGGTCATCGGGAGAACATGCAAACTCCACCCAGACAGCAACCGAGGACAGGATCGAACCCGGGTCACTGACGCTGCGAGACAAAGTCTCTACCAGCTGTGCCACTGTGCCACCCACAGCCCAAAGAGGTGTGAGTTGGTGGGTTAACTGGCGGCTGTAAATTGCCCCCAGTGTGTGAGTGAGGGGTAGAATATGGAGGAGGAGTTGATGGGAAAGTGAGGAGCAAAAATTTAGTTTGGATCGATGTGTTCTTGATATGTGTGCCAGAGGACCTGATGCCACACTGTGTGACTCAAAGACTCTGTAACCATCTCTTTGGTCAAAAGGATGATGCTCTTTAATAAGGGGCTTGTCTGTCCTTTTGACAAATATTTTGATGGTATTAAATTTATATCTTCAACTGCGAATTACAAAACCTTTCATATCTGACTGTCTGAAGTTAACAGGCACATGAGTTTTACTCTGTTGTGGAATTTAATCCAGAGGCCTCCTTTGAAATCTGGGTCATGCTGTAACTAGGGAGGAATTAGGTTACAGCAAGGAGGATCCAGGAATGGAATTGGTGCAACTCCTTTGTTCTCTGCATTGAAAGGATTACAATCAATCACGGTGTCAGGGGAATGTGAAATGGAGGACTAAGAAAGGCAAAACTTGTACTTACATGACTCAGCACATCCGAAAATGCTTCACAGCCAATGAGGTCCTCTTCTGAAACACAGCCGCCAATTTCTATACAGCAAGCAGCCACAGATGTAATAAAGCCCTGCATTGGAGGGACAAACAACCCACTCCCAGCTGCGTCCTGGAGTCTTTGGAGATTTAACCATGAACCCAAGACACTTTGATGGCACAGCACTGCTTCAGCACACTTCACTAGTGCTTTCAATAATTCCCTTTGACGCCCAGACAAGATTACAATATCAAACCCTAAAAGACATTTGTTAATAGATGATCAGCATTGCTGGTGGAAGCAGATATGATGATGGTGTTTGAGAGGCTTTTACATGGGCGTCTAGATATGCAGGGAATGGAGGGATATGGATCATGTGCGGGCAGATAGGAGTTTGTCTTGGCATCATGTGCGGCACAGACATTGTGGGCCGAAGGGCCTGTTCCTGTGCTGTACTGTTCTAGATTGTATGTATTACTGGCATGGGCAGAGGGACTGACTGACACATCTTTGTTCATTCAAAGGAATGAATGGCCTGGTACAGTTTCTCAATCTAAAACCTCGACCAACACCACCTGCCTTACCAGATGCTGCCTGACATCGGCACAAACCTATGAACTATGGACTGTCTTTGGTTGCACTAAGGGCTTTGGGATTTTCTGCACTAGTACTGGGGGTTTTAATTTATTGCATGCTTCTTTATTATATGTGTATTATGTTTACAGGCTTAATATATAATATGTGTATTATGTCAGAGTCTGAAGATGGGTCTCGACTCGAAATGTCATCTATTCCTTCTCTCCAGAGATGCTGCCTGTCCTGCTAAGTTACTCCAGCATTTTGTGTCCATCTTCAGTTTAAACCAGCATCTGCAGTTCCTTCCTACACATGTTTACAGGCCAGTTATGCTGCTGCAAATAAGAATGTTATTGTTCCTTTGTGGTACATATGACAATTAAACACTCCTGACCTGGACCTCCTCCAGTGTTCTGTTTGTTGTTCTAGTCACTACATTAGTGCACAGTAGTGACACCTCCAACATCTTTGCAACCAAATGAATTTGTTTTTTATCACAAATGCTGTGAGTTTGTCATTATTTCCCATTTCCTCAGTCTTCTCCTACCTGTGTTACATCAACAGCCATTAGCTTTACCAAAGAGATGTCCTCCAGGGAGTGTTCCATCAGCTGGATAAATGCTGGAAGAACTCAGCGGGTCAGGCAGCATCTGTGGAAGGAAATGGACAGGCGATGTTTCGGGACAGGATCCTTCTTCAGACTGTCCAATGTTGGAGCTGGCCATTTCTTCTTGGATGAGTAGTTAAAAGCCATTAATCATTAATAGAGAGGCAATGTGCAGCATGCTCAAGAGACTGAACATGGCCGCACATGTAGTTGTTGTTTGGATTTAATGTAATACAAAATAAGTGGCGTCGTAGAGGTTTGTTATTATGCTGATTGCAATTCTCCTATCTGCTCCAGGAACAGAAATGTCCCCTCATTTCATGGGACTAACATCAAAAAAAGCCAAAAAAACACCCATGTAAGATTGGTGGGTGTTGATTGCATGTTTTTGTGACAAAAGTTTTTTTTAACCACAAAAAACGTTCTCAATTCATTCTCAAACATTCAACTCAAAATGATTTTCAATATAACCACATAGAGAATGACAGCAAGTCCCATTCCCATCCCAAAACCCATTCAATGATTTAGAAGCAGAAAGAGAAACAAGACACTTCAGAGGTGTGTTATCAAGCACGCTTTGAAGCTGATGCAAGAAAGTGCACATGTCCTGACTCGGAAAGTTGTTGCTTAGTCCCTCCACAGATGCTGCCTGACCCTCTGAGTTCCTCCAGCACTTTGTTCTTTGATGCTGAGGAGACAGCAGATGGCCACCAGTGAGGGGTGGTTGTAAGGAGATCCTTGAAGGAGGAATGAGAGGTGGAGTGGTACAAAAGGTGGAGATGGGAATGGTATAGAATCATTGAATGGTACAGCAAGGAAACAGGCCCATCCCATCCCAAACATGATGACAAGCTGCACTAATCCCATTTGCCTGCTTTAGCCCCTATCTCTCCACACATTTCCTATCCAAGTATCAGTCCAAATGCCCTTTAAAAATTGCATCTGCCTCGTTTACCTCCGCTGGAAGTTTGTTCTAAATATTCACCACCCTCTGTGTTGAAAACCTACCACTCAGATCTCATTTTTCACATTAAACATGTGCCCTCTATTCTGGACTCCCCATCTTTAAAAAAGGATAGACACAAAAAGCTGGAGTAACTCAGCGGGTCAGACAGCATCTCTGGAGAAAAAGACAAGGTGACGTTTCGGGTTGAGACCCTTCTTCAGACTGATTGTCAGGGGAAAGGGAAACGAGAGATATAGACGGGGATGTAGAGAGAAACAGAACAAATGAATGAAAGCTATGCAAAAATGTAACAATGATAAAGGAAACAGGCCATTGTTAGCTGTTTGCTAGGTGAGAACGAGTACATACAATGAGAACAAGATGACTTTGAAGCTGGTATGACTTGGGTGGGGGAGGGATGGAGAGAGAGAGAGGGGATACAAGGGTTATTAAAGTTTGAGAAATCAAAGTCATACCACTAGGTTGTAAGCTGCCCAAGCAAAATATGAGATACTGTTCCTCCAATTTGTGTTTGGCCTCACTCTGACAGTGAAGGAGGCTTAGTACAGAAAGGTCAGTGTGGGAATGGGAAGGGGAATTAAAGTGTTTGGCCACTGGGAGATCAGGTAGGTCCAGGCGGACTGAGCGAAGGTGTTCAGCGAAACAATCGCCCAGTCTACGTTTGGTCTCGTAAAAGGATTTACGGGATTCTGACTATCAACCACTCAACCTCTCAGCTTCCTACATTGCAATGAAAATAAACCCAGTCTATCCAATCTCTCCTTACATGTTTCTATATTTCTATAACCACAGCCCTCCTTTCCAGACAACATCCTGGTGTCGCCTCTGCCCCCTTGCTATTGCTATCACAGTCTTTCTGTAGTGAGGCAACTGGAATTGTACGCTAGTCTTTATGTGATTAAATGCGGTCTCAGCATCACCGTGTTTTGTACCACTGGGACATGTCGACCTGGAAGCAAGGGTCCAACATTGGATGAGTACAGATATCTTGGTGTGTTATTGGGGCTGGAAATATCTACAACCTCGTGAAGAGGTAAGTTCAAAATCAATGGCGATACTCTCAAAACTCAGTTTCAGGTGGACTGGTTCAAGTAGAGAATGGAGCAAGACCAGTCGAAGAAAATTGATGCTAAAGGTGGCCATTTGGCCCTTACTAGATAAGCTCTTGGATAGTAAGGTGAAAGGACGAGCTTGTTTGTGAAGAGTAGAGAGAGGGAGCTCAGCCAGATGTGCCTTGGAACAAAGGAAAGGGTTTTGGCTGCTGGTGTTGAGGGAGGGGCAGAGAGGGGAGGGGTAATGCTATAGAGGTTCAAGGAGACAGGAGGAATACCCTTGGAACCCTGCTCCTGGGAACTCGTTCAATCCTTGTAGGCTGATCTGCTCGTTGAACTGAAATATTTAACATGAAACTCTTCATTGTGAAAATGATCTGAGGTTTGCTGATCTTATTCAAGGCAAATTCAGACCATCTAAGAGGCGTTCACCTGACCCACTGTGCCACCCTTCGAGTTACTCCAGTACTTTGTGTTTTTGCTCAAGAATCCAGCATCTACAGTTGCTTGGGTCTCCATTAGCTGTGACTCTCTTCGGAAGGTTCAAAACGTTCCAAGTCCACAGAAGTGAGCGAGGTTGTCTTGGCACCTGTGTCAAGTGACGGCACTTTTGCTAACCGTAATGTATATCATGCAACAAAGACTTAATTTGGCCACAGAAATCACCCCGCTGACTCGGGGAAACTTGAGACGCCAGTCTCGTTTTCTTGGCTAATTCAAGTTAGACACTGTAGGCTGTTTGCTCAGGGTGTGACGTGCGTAGCTTGGTTACTGAGTGAAGAAGCCTGTGGCAAGTCCTGCCTTCAGTCGTGTACGGAGAGTATTTCACACCGAAAGGGAAGGAAGCCCTTCCCTTTCTTTTTATATGATGATGAAATGCAGGAATTGCCTGAGAGCTTTCGCCTTACTACAGTGAAACAGCTATCGTTTAATGAAAACAATATGCTCTTGTAACCCTTTTGGCTCTGTTGAAACAGATGATGCAGAGCTGAAAGGGTTACAAGATTTTTTTGTTGCAAAAGGCCTCATATCAGAAAGTTCCCATCTGCTGTCTGCGCCAAGGCCACGTGTTGCTTCCGACCACGAGATTATCTGTGCGGGTGAACAAAGTCCACGCACTTCTGTACCGGGGCGAAATGACTAAGCTCGTTTGCCCTGCCCATTTACACACAAACCTCATCTCCCAACTAGTTTTGAGGAGTTATTTAAAAAAAAACACAACATGCTATCAACTGAGGCCCCCTCTAATCTGATATTTCTCCCCCGCGTGTTTGTCCTTTTTCCATGAGGCTTTCTAACAGGAAAAGGCAATGAATTTGGCAGCGAATGTTTAAACATAGGAAATTAGGCACAGTCAGAACCTCCTTTTCGTCGCTTGCATCGAATACATGAGATTTCTTGTTACATGGAGGACTGGAAGAGGGGGTTAGCTGGATTAATATATTCTTTCCAACGCTGGTTGATTAAAAACAGACCGTGTGGACGCACTTTTTGGAACCCAGTCTCTGGCCGTGCACAACGCTAGATAATAGGGATGTAGAACATGTCGGACAGAAAACATCATATCCCAGCGCGCATGGAAATTGAAAACAGAGACACTGTTACAAAGACCCCCACCAATCCCAACCCACACACACACATGCCCTGGGGAGTCCGATTATCAGAATTGGCCGATTGTGTTAGAAATATCCGGCATCACAGTTCAGCTCCGGCTCCATTTATTAAATAGTTGGGAGACAGAGGGCTGGTACCAGTGCTGAGTTTACCAGACTCCCAGCCCCCCCTCCTCCCAACCCCCTCTCTCTCTCTCTCTCTCTGCATTTGTCAGAAGTCACGTCCATGCGATATTTCCATTGCAAAAAAAACCCGTTTCAAATGCTGACATTCTGCCTGCTGGAATGGCCAGCCCGGGTGAGAGCAGGCGCTGAGAAATGAGCCGACGTGGCATCTCAGCAACAGCCTCCCAGCAGCGTCTTGGAAGCCCGGGAAATATTCCATTTATTTTTAACACGGCTGTGAAAAGCGCTTCATGCCACGGCATTTCGCAATATTTCGGTTCAGTGTGGCAAATTTTATTTCCTCCCGCTAAATAATTTTACTGAAGGCGAACTGAAAGGCGAGTTGTTCTCGGGGTCGAATTACTAGCGACCCCAGAGGTCTCTGCATTAACATGCATGCACACAATACATATTTTAACCACAATACAGGCCGTTATAAAAATAATGCTCAATGCAACAGTGGGCGCTTAAAATTTGGGGCACTCGGCCTCCTGTATTCGCGTTTCGACCCACCTATCACGCTTCACCTCGCCTGGAGCAAAATAAAATCCTCAATGAGATTAATTATTGAATATGACACCACATGATAGAGAATGCAGGAAGAGCTTTTGTAGTTTCTGTTTTGTGTTTATATTTTTATTCTGAATAAAGTTTATTTTTGAAATGAAATTTTGAAATTGATAACCATTACGTTAACTAGTATTACTTCATGGCACTATTTTATACCAGCTAGTATTCTTTTATACGAAAATATTTTATTTTATACCAATACTATTTAATACTAGCTAGTATTATTTATATGAAGATATTTTATACTAATAGTATTTGAAAATACGAGCTAGCAATATAAAGTTGTTTTATTACAGCTAGTATTATTTTTATACTATTTTATTATTTATTATTTAGTATTTTTTATACTAAAATGCTTTGTATTATAATGCTATTATAAAAGGTAGTATTTTTCTAGCTAGTGTTATTTTATAGTACTATTTTTATAATAACAGCTACTATTTTTTATAATACAACCATTTAAGATAATATGTGCAAACTATGCGTGTGTTTGAAAGGCATCATTATAAATGTGAGCCACGGCTTCTCTGGCAATGGAGTAGTGACTGTGATGGAGGCGATTGCCTGAGTTATACGGTGCTGCAGTTGATTCTGGCTTGCGTCCAGGAGAGGCGCGCCTGCGCTCTGCCGGCTGGCTCGGTGCCCGGCTCAGCGAGAGCCTCAGGGTTTGGGAGAGTGTACGTGACCCAACCGTCCAACATCCTTTCATAAAAGCAGCCGCGGCGCGCACCCCTCCCCCACTCCCTCCAGCCTCTGAGTCCTTGTTGTGCTCCGTGTCTGCACATTTCCTACGCATTGCCTCACCCTGCCTGCTCCTGGGTTCCCAACCTCGCTGGCAACCGCTCAAATGCGACGAAGCAGGAAAAACAGAAAGTGCGGGGGCCATACGTTACTGCTCCAATCCTAAGTCCGCACAGAAAAACAATTACAACTCACCAAAACATTTCCTCAAGGCGAAAAAAATAGATCCTAGTTTTTATTTATTTCTTTAGAGTTGCGCGTCCTTAACCTCACTTTTATTGAAGCCGATTCGAACACATAACTAGCTTTAACGTCATTTATTTTTATTTCCGTGCATTGCAATTTTGTTCGACCAGTTTTGCTAAAATTGCAAACTTAAAATATTTTCACTATAGTGTAACTAGTTTTAAATTGCCATTTTTTAGTTAATCAAAATGGGAATGTATCCAGCCTGTTTGCTCAGTGTAGCAAACGTTGTATCAAAAACTGCATTCTCCGACTGTTAAATTTTAACAACTGTTCTTTCATTCGCCATAAAATGTGTTTTGTAAATATTCAACCGCGTCTTTTAAGAAACTTTGTAAAACAGAATGTCTTGCCCCTTTTGAATTAATGAAATGTCTACTGTTCCGCATTTCTGGTTCAATGTTAATGACACTTCTCGTACAATACTGCAACCCCACCCCCGCCGGAGTAATTTTTGATGACACATTTTGTAATGAATTATTTATGAAGGCGGCCAGCACGTATCTTTAAGTTGTACACACGCTACTATGTAACACTGACAAATGAACTCTGAGGACCGAAAAATGTGTAATGTATTAACGATGCACAATTGCATACGTTTGAATCGTACGTCCCTAGCGTATTTAAAGTGAAACTATTAAAAAAATATGTTTGCGACTGTACAGCAGAGGTTTCCATGCAGTTTCGTTAGCAAAAAAAATCTCAAAAGAGTTGCGTTTTTAATTATAAATAAATGCACTTTAAGACGCCATCGTATGTGGTACAAAAAAACCCAAGAGAGACCTAAACGCTTCCACCATTTCTTGGCTGTAGTTCCTGTGACATTTCCAACATCAACAAGAGCGCTCAGTCTCCGGGCCCTGACGTCACCCTAAACGGCACTATCTGGATGTAGGAGATTGGTTAGCAGAGCACGGCTTCTCTACGTTCGCCATTAATTTTTTTATTTTTAATATACAGCTGTTGCAATAGCTCAGCTTGCACACCCTTTGGGAGGTCGGGCGAGCACTTCATCCTCAGCAAAAGGAATCGACTGTGGGCTGCTGGGAAAGGGTTAATGAAATTTGGAATGCAGCCAAGGCTCCCCCGGGCTAAAGAAGGCGAAGCCCGTTCGTGTGACCCAGATGGAGAAGAGTCCATAGTCGTGCACACGGATATTCACATTTACACTTTTTCTTTAATTTGTAAAAGAAAAAGCCCATTCATGGGCGATTCATGATTCTAATTCAGCGATTCTAATTTTAGAGTGATTGAATCATGATTTTCCAATGTTCAGAATCCCCTTTCACTGCTTTTGTAAATAGTACTCGCTTTTGCTCTTAACTCAACATCTCCGCCAGCTATGCTCCCATAGTTTTGCAAATGTAAATCTCGTCCTCGTTCGTCCTTGCAAATCTGCAGAGCAGGCAGGCAGGCGATCGATGCACGGCGCCGGTGACGCGCGCGCGCGCCCGCCCGGCATTCCAAATGGAATGTTAGTAAACGGAACTCTTATTTACATTGTTGTGTGAGGGTGCCGGTGCGCAGGCGCAGGGGGCGGCTACAATCCCGCTACGTCATCAAAGACCGGAGCGCTCTCACACGTGGGGGCGAGGGGGGGCGGCGGCGGCGGCGGCGACTGCGCAGGCGCGCCGCGGAGCTGTCCAAGAATCGTTGATGAAAAGACGACCGAGTCGGGAGAAGGGGGGAGGGAGGGAATGATTGAGGGACAGGTGACGTCAGGCCGGGGGTGAGCGAGTAGCAGCGCGAGAGGGGCAGAGAAAGAGAAAGAGCGAGTCCGGGGCGCGCGCTCCGGGTACAGGCACCGACTGCCATGAAGTTGCAAGTTAGTAACCAGCTCATGTAGATACTTTGTTTCCATTCTCTTTTTCCTGGGGAGAAATTTTCTTTTTTTTGAAACATTGGGGATTGTTGCAAAGTCAGCAGAAGGGGCGGGGACAGGGGGACTCCTGTGCACACAGAAACACATATACACACAACAGACAACCCCCCCCCCCACCCTCCCCCCAGACAGACAGTGAGACAAACACCCAGACACAGACTTGCTAGCGTGCACTTGGAGAAGCCCCCTGAAATCCACACACGGATAGAGAGCCGGCGCCATGTCGTCCGCGGCGGTTGCATCGACCAGAAGGCAGTCTTGCTACCTGTGCGACTTGCCCCGCATGCCGTGGGCGATGATCTGGGACTTCACGGAGCCCGTCTGCAGAGGGTGCGTCAACTACGAAGGAGCCGACCGCATCGAGTTCGTGATCGACACCGCCCGTCAGCTCAAGAGGGCACACGGATTCCAAGACGGCCGCTCACCTGGTCCCATCCCAACCCCGGGCAAAGCAACTCTGACCAAAGAGTCGTCCATGTCGATGGTGCACTCGGCGGATGGCTGCTCGTCGCGCCCGCCACAGCCCTTGGATCGTTATCCGCTGGCCTCCGACCGGCCGCCTCCTCGCCTAGACTTCCCGCCGTCCCGGCAAAACGGCGCCGTTAACTTGTTAAACGGATACTCGAAGGCGGACGAGCCGCCGGAGCTGAACCGGCAAAGCCCGAACTCTCGGCGGGCGCACGGCGCGCCGCCTCCGCCTAACCTGGTGCCCATGGTGAACGGCAGCTCGCACTCGCTGCCCCCGCCGCCAGCGCCCCCGGTTCACGGAATCAACGGGCGGCTGGTGGATGTAAACAAACGGCCGGGCGGCAGCGGCGCCGAGCATGAGGCCAAGGACAACAAGCACCGGACGGACGAGCTGCCCGACAGCCTAAAGTGCCGAGGCGACGACTGGGCCACCAAGCCCAAGACGGTAAAGGACACGTTGCTAAGTCTACCGGGACACCCGCCCTTCGACGTCCGATTCAAGAAGGAGCACCCCTTGCAACATGGTCGGGTGCTCGCCTTCGATGCCACAGCGTCGGCCAAACCAGGTAAGCAATGAAAGTTGCGGCACACGGGCTTCCCCCGTCCTGCAATGGGTTGAATGCAAACGCGCTGTTGGGATGGCAGGGAATGCATTGCATGCAGTGGATTTTTCTGGTTGTATTTTATTTTCCACAGTGTAAAAGGATAATGCCAGGTGCGTGTGGAGCCAAGTTCGGGGAGGGGGGAGGGGAGGTTTCAGTAAGTGCCATGTCAGCAGGTCGTTCTGCCCTCAGCGCCTGTGCTATCCCTCTTCCAGGAAGTGGCGTGGCGTGTTCGGCTTGAAGTCCTTGTGTGGTCAGAAAACCTTTGATGTAATGTCCCGACCTTCCTTCCCCTAACCCCCTCAACCAGGTACCCGAGGAGGCCGCAAGAGGAAAGCTTCCCCTGAACCCGAGTCCGAAGGTGGGGGACCACCTCTCGGTAACAAGGTCAACGGAGAGGTGCAGTCGTGGCTACCGTTGTCGGCCGATGGCCTGAAGATGACCTCTGTGTCGTACGCCCCGTCGCCTTCTCCGCACTCGACTCCGCCGGACGCCGGGCAGAACGGACAGTCGCCCATGGCGGCCCTGATCCTGGTGGCGGACAACGCGGGCAGCGTGCATTCACCCAAGGAGGCCGGCCAGGTACACTCGACCACCCGCCGCAATAGCAGCAGCCCCCTGTCGCCGGCGTCGCTGAGCCAGCGGCGACTGGGTCACCGGGACGTGCCGGCGCCAGTGGGCACCCCGCACCCGGGCATGGAGCCGGTTCACCCGCCCAACATTCCAGACTCGTCGGTGCCCAACAGCGTGCCGCTCTGCTGTACCATATGCCACGAACGCTTGGAGGACACCCACTTCGTCCAGTGCCCGTCGGTGCCTTCGCACAAGTTCTGCTTCCCCTGCTCCCGGGAGAGCATTAAGCAGCAGGGTGCCACCGGCGAGGTGTACTGTCCCAGCGGCGAGAAATGCCCGCTGGTCGGCTCCAACGTGCCCTGGGCTTTCATGCAAGGTGAAATCGCCACCATTCTGGCTGGAGACGTCAAAGTAAAAAAGGAGAGAGACCCGTGATTCGTTAGTGTGTTTGTGTTTTTTTTTTAAAGACACTCTTTTGAAACCTCTCCCCCCAAAAACTGATTAATTGTATATATTCAACAAGTAAACATGGCTGTAAAATTTTGATTTTGAATACATTGTCTTTCTATATTTTTTGAAGATTACCAAGGTATGTTCTCATAATGACCGTTCCCGGTTTTTTTCTCTCTGTGATGTAAATCGTTATTATACCTTATTGGCGAAATCTTTCTGTACTGGCCTTTTCTTGGTGACAGTAACTGTTAAATGTAGACTGTGACTAACATTGCTTTCAGAGCACTTGGCAAAAAAAAACTGAATGCTTCTAGCTGTACTTGTATGCACTTGTTAAAATTGCCAAATACAGTTTTCTGGCATTTTATTAATACCTTAGTGTGTGTGACTACTTTTTCCTGGTCAGGTGTAGGGCGCAGGAGGGTGGTGCGTGGGTATGGTACATTGATAGTGCTGGTGAAACGCTGTGATGTCACTGTACAGTAGGGCGTGAGGTTGTGTACAAGAGATCTGCTACAGTTTGACCTTGAAAACTGCAGACGTTTCTGTTTTAGTGTACAGAACATGGCAACATGCGCGTACTTTGACTTTAGTAGCATGACTATTTTTTATTGTTCGGCTGCTCACAAATATGATAGATTTTTTTTTAGACTGATAGCACCTCTTGAATTTGCTTACTATGACAACATTTGGACAGGACAGGTTTAGAGGATATGTGGGACAAATGCAGGCGGGTGGGACTAGTGTAGACGGGGCAGTTTGGTCGGCATGGGCAAGTTGGGCCGAAGGGACTGTTTCCGTGCTGTATAACTATGACTCTAAATGTCATAATTGCCAAAGGCATCATTCTTTCACTCACTACACACACACACAAAGTTGTGTGGGGTAAATCTGTAAATTCACCCACACCCTCTCCCCCTTTGGCCATTATACTTGCTTGGCATAATTCAGTGTTTAGATTTTGGCAGGCAGTATAAATCTTTAACAAAGCCTCCATTTAGTGCCGTCCAAGGGCCAGCTGAGAGTGACTTTGAGCAATTCGCACTTGCCAGACAGAAAACAGAATAGAGGGTCTTTAATGCTAATATTTTCAGCGATTATTGACAGACAAAACAGAGGAGGGCGCGGTGCTGCAGAATAAAACATCTAAGTAAACATCCTCAGCAACACAACCCTGCCGTAACACACAACCAACTTTTGAACCCGATTGTCCTGAACCTTTCCACGAGGCAAAAACAAAGAAGCACTAATTAAGAATCCCCCTCTCTTGAAATCGGAGCGGTGGAGGGATGAGGGCGGCCGTGCTTTTCGCGTGAGGACCCGTGTGAATGGTGCACGTTGTTTTGCTGCATCACTGTACTTCAGGGGGAGGGGAATCTGCAGCATCAGCAGTGGGGGCAGGCCACGTGATTTCCCCTGACACAAAAGACTGATCTCAGATGTACATTCATGATCAACGTCTGCGAGTTTCAGCGCTACACACACGAGAGAGGAGCACACGTTTTTGTTTAACTGTTGCAACAGGAAGAATGTTACAAAATATTCTAACCATCCTTGTTTGTTATCCCGTACTCGCCCCGTCTGCCTTTAACGATCATGGATTGCGTTGTTTGTTACCCTAAGAGATGTAATGTAAGGCTAAAATGTATGAAGCAACCTCGCCCTTGTGAAAAGAAAATCGTGCAGTAAAACCAAACTAGCCTGTACGTTTGTTTTTCTGTACGTTCCACCCATTTTATAAATCATTCTAAACGAAACGATGCCCGAGTATGGAGTTAATTTGCTGATTTTCTTTGAAGCCAGATTTTTAAAAAAAATTACTGGTGTAGAAAATCGAACAATCTTGAGATTTAAAAAAATCCCGTTGATGTTTATTTTGGTGGATTAAACCCAGCCCGTCTGCATTAACATTTTCCTGAGTCTTAGTTGACAATATGAGATCATTGAGGTTTTTTTAAAAGGATCTTACGGGATGACAGCTTCTGGAATCCCTGAGTCATCCAACCTCTTTTGTTCCGGTACAATGTGGCGTTAGCACGCCTCGCTGTCACACAGTCAGTTCAGTGCAACCAAAATAATTAATTATAGTCCTACCAGGATTGACTTTATTGTAAATGAGATGCCGGACTTGAAAGGGAATGCCTCTGTCTACACTTCCACATCCAATCTACCATAACCCTCTGCAAATTCCAACTAATGTTTGTTGATTCAAATCCTATTGGTTTTAACCAAATAGAGTTTTAAATTATATTTAAAAACCGAGTCGAAATTTAAAATTTTAACATTTTAAAATGTTAATTTTTTTAGATTTTGTTTGTGACTATCTGATTCTGTTAAAAAAGTTTCCCTTTCAAATTAAACAAAAGGCTAGTTATTCAGAACTCCAGTTCTAAAGCATAAAGTTGTGTTGCATTAATTGAGCCAAAGTCTCTACCTCCACTTTCCTTTTACTCTTAAATAAATCCAGACGTTAGGCTTATCCTTGCAAAGTAGCAGGGACAGGTAACTTGCCTGCCTCCACGTCATTAACACTGCTCCCAACTGTAACACCACCACAGCTATACTGGTACGGTTGCCTGGTTAGGTACCGTTCTGAGACATTGCTCTCTGTTTGGCTGCAGAGGGTGCCATCAAGCATGAGGCTTTGTTCTTGCTGCTCCTCCAGAAGGAACAAGGGGTCTTACCAAACCTCCCAAGATGGTCATGCTCCTTATGTTAAGTGGCTGTTGAAATGGCAAATAAATCTCCCCATTTCCTGCAAGGTTGTGGACTATCCAGCCCAGTGATCGTTAAAAGGCTTTAAGTGAGAATTCAGCCTCCAGAGTGGGTGGGTTTCATTATTGCACTAGTCAGCTGTTATGTCTAATGCAATTGTTCATTTCAGTGCCAGACTCCATAGTCTTATCACAATGTTTGTTACATCAAGGCCATATTCCTTACCCTTTCATTTTCTTGCGATGGTTATATTCAGGACTCAGGGAGTTTGCCACAAAGCCCATCAAGTGTATATGTGGCATCGGTGCAGCAGCTGTGACATTCTAAGATATTCTGATTTGACATGTTTTGTTGGTGACAGCTTACAAGCTGACAGATTTATTTATTTATGAAAGGAGGGCTACTGGGATTTTTGTTCCCATTGCCCCAGTGATGAGTAAGATGCAGCCACACAAGCCTCCAATGAACGATGGTGGCCCAACCTTACCCCAGGGGCTCTTGGCCCATGTCCCTAATGAGCTTATCGAACAATACCATAATCCTTTTTCCCATCTCTGGCCTTTGTCCAACCACCTACCTATTAAAACTCCCCCTGGTATATAATTGTGAAAAGGTACACCTCCAGATTTAGGGACAGTTTCTTCCCAGTTCTTATCAGGCAACTGAACCATTGTACCAACAACTGGAGAGCAGTCCTGAGTTACCATCTACCCCACTGAAGACCCTTTGGCTATCTTTAATCTGACTTTACTGGACTTTCTTTTGCACTATGTCATCTATGACTGTGACTAAACGTTATTCCCTTTATCCTGTATCCGTATCCTGTGGACAGCTCGATTGAATTCATGTTTGTCTTTGCGCTGACTGGTCAGCACACAACAAAAGCGTATTACTGTACCTCAGTACACGTGACAATAAACTAATCTAAATGAAACATTCCACATTTGTTCCTGTCCCTTTTCTCTTCCAGCTTTCTTCACCCCACCCCGCACACACAATCAGTCTGAAGACGGGTCCCAACCTCAAATGTTACATATCCGTGTCCTCCTGAGATGCTGACTGCACTGCTGAGTTACTCCCAACACTTTGCATCTTTTTTTTTGTTGTAAACCAGCATCCTTGTCTCAAATTGCTACACCCATCTCTCTCTGGATTACTTCAAATGGGAGAGGAGGACTTCCACATGAGCAGGTGAAGTGGAGAAACCAGTGTGCCAGTCACAATGACAGGGCGGACTTAAGACTAATTCACTGACCATTGTTACTACTTATTGACAGAGATATTTCAATAGTCCAGTCTCTAGTTATGGCTGATTTCACAGAATGATTCCACTCCAATGTGAAGGTGATGTGTACCAAACCAAGAGCTGCTGTAGATTTGGACCCCTGTCTCTCTGGGAATTCTTGTGTTGTATCCTGATAATGGCAAATATAGACACAAAGTGCTGGACTAACTCAGCGGGACAGGCAGCGTCTGGAGAGAAGGAATGGGTGATGTTTCGGGTCAAGGCAGTTCTTCAGACTCTGATAATGGCGAGTTTCCCTGGTCTGGAATAAGCTGCTTGAAGATGGAAGCAGACACAATTGTACCTTGCCAGAGAAATGTAGAGAATTCACTTATTCCTCCACTTCCTGAGTGGAAGAATAAGTGAGTTTTGCAGGTCTGTGGGGAAAGAGAAGGGGTTTATTTTAATGTATTGTCACGTGTACCGAGGTACAGTGACAAGCTTTTGTTGTGTGCCAACCAGTGGGGGCAAAATGGAAAGTTCATTCCAAAAGCGATGGACCAGGCAGCCTATCGCAGTGCAATGTGATTAGTAAATGGCCAACAGCCTGAGGCAGCTGCAAAAGCAACTCCAATACCACCTCTCTCATAAGCACGGGCGGTTCGGCCGCCCTCACCCCGCATTTCTCTTCTCGTTGCCGCTTCTCTGCCATTTCCAAGGGAAGGTGACGTCAATGTGGTGCGCTGGAACACCGATGGAAAATCTGAGAGTCAGAGAGATGAGATGTACGATCAGTCAAACAGCAGTGTCAATAACCCGCAGCTACCCGTGGGACTGCCCGGTACTAGGCCGGCGGCCATATCTACATTTTTCCTAAAGGAACCATACACGTGATACATTTCATTTTCACTGTTTGTCTCACATGCCCAGTTCCCTAGCCTGGCGATTTCCTACCAAACAAACTCTTAATTCACATTCCTCACCATCCCCCCTCCCCCGCCCCCCTACAAACTCAAATTCCATTCCGCTCCACATTTCCTACTCTAGGCCTCTTGAGTGTTAACTTCGGGTTAGATTTCGCAGGCGAAAAAAATAAGCTTAATGGCTCCATTCTTAAAACAGGCGCAGAGGGAAAAAACACGTATAAAGGGGACATGGAGCAAGAAATCTGGTGGAAGCGCCCGAGAAAGGGTTTTTTTCAACAAAGAGAGACACAGGGAACCGCAGATGCTCGAATCTTGAGCAAAACACACTGTGCTGGAGGAATTCAGCTGGTATTAACAAGGATAGTTGCAACGTTATTTTACAAACCCAGACCATGGTTAGACATGGAGCTACTTTGAACGTCCGTGACACCTTTGATTACAGGTGGGCAAACAATAAAATTCACGCTGAAATTATGGCAAGTCCGGGCTGGCTTTTTGTTTTTTTTGCAAGATATTCGTCGAAACAGGGTTGTGCGGGGCAGTGGGGTGGGGGGGGGGGGGAGAGAGATGGGCACCATTTTATTTGGGGTGGAGTGAACGCGCCATCCTATTTGACCCAGTCTACGGTGAGTCAACCCCCCACCCACTTTGTTGTGGTCTGGAAGTTTGAATGGGGAACAGAGCCAGACACGAAGGAATAGAGCCCCGTCAGTGCCCCGAGGCTTTGTGTGTATGACGGCCACACATTGTGTGTTACACACAGCACAGGGACGCGGGGAGAGCGAGCAAGCTCCTGCATGAAGAGGAAGAATTTGCACGCCAGCTGTCATTTGCCAAGGTATGCGGGCATGTTTTGAGGAGTTGGCTTGTTTTTCTTCCGTGCCTTGACATGTAAATTTCCCGTGGAAGGCTGGCAGGCCCGTAAAACCTCACACGTCTGCCTGCCGAGATCACACGGTCTTTGAACGACCCACCCCTGCATTAGAACAGAGACTACACATCAACAACACTGAAGTCTGAAGAAGGGAGCCGACCCCAAACGTCGCCTGTCCATTCTATCCACAGACGCTGCCTGACCCGCTGAGTTACTCCGGCACATTGTGTTCTACTCGAGATTCCAGCATCTGCAGTTCCTTGTGTCTTCAACGACAGCACTGGGTTGGTTTCATGGCCGGAAAAGATGCTACAAGAACACACATTCTTTGTGAAAGGGTCAAAATGTGGTCGTAGAGTAGGAGGGCAGGAGAAATCACAGAGGGGGAGCAGCGAGAGAGCATGTTGCTAAACTCTCGTCGAAGAGAGGAGGAGAACTTCTTCAAAGTGGACATACCTTGAGGAGAAATCGCAGTGGAGCAAAGGTAGTGTAAGAAAATAACTGCAGATGCTGGTACAAATCGAAGGTATTTATTCACAAAATGCTGGAGTAACTCAGCAGGCCAGGCAGCATCTCGGGAGAGAAGGAATGGGTGACGTTTCGTGTCGAGACCCTTCTTCACTCTGATCAGTCTGAGGAAGGGTCTCGACCCGAAACCTCACCCATTCCTTCTCTCCTGAGATGCTGCCTGGCCTGCTGAGTTACTCCAGCATTTTGTGAATAAATACCTTCGATTTGTACCAGCATCTGCAGTTATTTTCTTACACTTCTTTGTGAAAGGGGTAACTTTAAGCAGTCAGAGATCTCCCCCTTACATTCACACCAATTCCTAAATCTGAGATTGCTTCACCAGCTGCCGATGAGCACTCTCCGAATGTCACCTTGAAACTTCACACACCAATGGGGGCCACACCAGCCATTGTGTTTCATTGCATTGCCATCGTGATACTCCTGCCTTATATAAAACTACGCTGACTATCCCTCATCTGTACTTCCCTTTCCAATGCATATAGATTTTGTCTTTCTGAATCCCCTCCGGTTAGTTACCCACTGATGTTATGCCCACCGCCCTATGGTTCATTGGCTTGTTCTTGCAACCCTTCTTAAATAAACGCACATTACTCACCCTCCAGTGTTATGGTACCTCACCCACAGCTAACAAAAAACTCTGAAAGGGCCCAAGCAATTTGTTTTATTTGCTTCTCACAATGTCATAGGATACATTTGGCTAGTTCCAAGGGACGTATCCACCTTTATGCGCTTCAAGGCCGCCCAACATCTTCTGTTTTGTAATATAAATACGTTTCAGGACATCATTGTCCTCTTCTCTGAACTCAGTAGCTTCCATGACATTCCCCATACCAAATACAGAGGTAAAATGTTCATTTAACACCTTTCCCACTTCCGTGGCCACACACTTAGACGACCATGCTGGTGCTTATGTGGACCTATTCACACTCTAGTTGCCTTTTAGCTCTTAAAACACGACACAATCTCACTTTTCAAAGCCTCTCACTTGCCAGAGGTCCCGTTATCTACCAACAGCCTCTCCATTTTCCCTTCACCAGCGAATTTCACCCTGGAACCTCACACGGTAATGCACTGGCGTCGCGGCACCCCGTATCAAAGTATAAATCAATGAACCAGGAGACCGTTCGGGCCAACATGCCCGTGGAATCCCTTTGACAGAGTCACGTGCTCCCCCTCTCCACAGCCGAGGGCTTGTTTTTACTCTCGCGTGTATTTCCTTTTGAAAGTTATTTTTGAATCTGCTCCCGATCGCCCTTTCAGACTATGCAAAGCTCATCAAAACACCTCACTGTAAAAAATAAATGTTCCCTCTGGTTATTTTCCCGACGACCTCAAACGCTGGGGTCACGGCCCGCCCGTATGGTGCAGCGTCTCCCCGTTAACTGTCAACACACTCCAACGTTTGGAGTCTTTCTATCCCCTTCTCCTCCTCCTTTCCTCCTTCCCTCCCACTTTACCCGCTTTACGGAGATACCCTATTTTTCCAATCTGTCAGTGCAACTGAATCCTCTCCCCCCACGCCCCCAATCCAGAGTAAATCCTTCCCCCCATTTCCACCCCCCAACGCCGGTAGACTGCATGAGGCAGCAATGTAGGTCGGAACATTCGTGCGTGCAGAGAGTGTAAGCAGGGTTACAGCGCCGCACCAAGCGGGGTCCACACCCCGCCCGGCTGCTTTGGACAGGGGAGGCGAATGCTAATTTTAACTGCGAACGCCGGGCACTGCACAAAGAGAGAAAAAACACATACATCCCTTTGCATTCTCCTGCAGGAGATTGGGAGGAGAGGGGCCGGGGTGGGGGGTGGAGGTCGATACTAAACAAGGAATGCTAACTAATGGGACCAGCTGGAGGAACTATAATTAGATAAACGATTTGGCTTTCAGCAACCATTCTTCCCCGTGGCTAACACCAAGAAAGGGATTTGTGTTCCGTATACTACTTGCCTTTTTACTACTTGTGTGTGTGTTTGTGTATGTATGTATATATATATATATATATATATATGAAAGTCAAATAGGCTGATTGTGAAACAGAAATAGTTTCCCTAGACCTTAATATGATAGTGCCGTCGGAGAGCTGTTCGCCAAATCCCGAGAGCAATCACTGTCAAGGATCGACCCATTAACATTGGACAGGCTGGGAGAAGTACGTCGAAGGTTGCCATGGCAACAGGGGATACGAGGTTCTTGCAAACAATCTATATCTCAGGATCGTGAAATATATTTGAAGAAACCCGCCCCCGCCAAAGCGAGTTTGTGCAAATGTAAATTATTATTCAATCGGCGCAGCTCGTTGATCCGAGCCCTTTGATCTCAGAAGCGCCCGAATATTTATTTCAATCGTCCAGACAGACCTATATACGTTTTGAGCACCTTCAGCGTTGAGAATACCTCCCTGAGCAAGGTCAGCGCGATATTGCCATGCAAACCCTCGCTCCCCCGCCGGCCTTTCATTGCTTGTACCCTCCAGGGGTCGGATACTGCACTGGCAATTACACACCCCTTCCCCAGCCCCGGTTTGCTTTTACCCATTCAACGTTATCTCAGCACTCACCCACTCACTCACTCACTCCCTTCACTCACTCACTCACTCACTCACTCACTCACTCACTCACTCACTCACTCACTCACTCACTCACTCACTCACTCACTCACTCACTCACTCACTCACTCACTCACTCACTCACTCACTCACTCACTCACTCACTCACTCACTCACTCACTCACTCACTCACCCCCCTCACTCACTCACCTACCCACTCACTCACCTCACACTCACTCACCCACTCACTCACTCACACACACACTCACTCACTCACCTTCACACTCACTCACTCACTCACTTACCCCCCTCACTCACCCCCTCACTCACCTCACCCCCTCACTCACACACTCACTCACCTCACTCACTCCCCTCACTCCCTCACTCACTCACCCCCCTCACTCACTCACCTCACTCACTCACTCACCCCCCTCACTCACACACTCACTCACTCACTCACTCACTCACTCACTCACTCACTCACTCACTCACTCACTCACTCACTCACTCCCCTCACTCCCTCACTCACCTCACTCACCTACCCACTCACTCACTCACCCCCCTCACTCACTCACTCACCCCCTCACTCACACACTCATTCACTCACTCCCCTCACTCACTCCCTCACTCACCTCCCTCACTCACTCACTCACCTACCCACTCACTCACTCACTCACCCCCCTCACTCACACACTCACCCACTCATTCACTCACTCCCCTCACTCCCTCACTCACTCACTCACCTACCCACTCACTCACTCACCCACTCACTCACTCCCTTCACTCACTCACTCACTCCCTCCCTCACTCACTCACCCCCCTCACTCACTCACTCACCTACCCTCTCACTCACTCACCTCACATTCATTCACCTCTCACTCACCCACTCACTCACACACACACTCACCCACTCACTCACTCACCTTCACACTCACTCACTCACCTTCACACTCACTCACTCACCTACTCACTCACTCACTCACTCACTCACTCACTCACTCACTCACCCCCCTCACTCACTCACTCACATCACTCACTCACCCCCCTCACTCACACACTCACCCACTCACTCACCTCCCTCACTCACCTCCCTCACTCACTCACCTCACTCACTCACACACTCACTCACCTCCCTCATTCACCTCCCTCACTCACTCCCCTCACTCACTCCCCTCACTCACTCACCTCACTCACTCACCTACCCACTCACTCACTCACCTACCCACTCACCCGCTCACTCACTCCCTCACTCACTCACTCACTCACTCACTCACTCACTCACTCACTCACTCACTCACCTCACACACTCACCTCCCTCACTCACCTCCCTCACTCACCTCACTCACTCACCTCACTCCCTCATTCACCTCACCTCACTGGGAACATGCAAAACAAAATTAATACAGCCTTCACTATTTTTCGGTTTTGGAAATTGTGGATAATTCGCCGTTGTAAAATTAACACTTTCCTGGTAAAAAGAGGAACAGCCGTGAGTTGGGGGAATTGAGCGCAGGCGTCCAAGAAAGCACCCCCTCCCCCTCTCCCTCCCCCCCTCCCTTCCCCTCTCCCTCCCCCGCACCCACAGCGGATAAACACAAAGTACTGGAGGAAACTCGGCGAGTCACGCAGCATCTGTGGAGGGAAATGGACAGGCGACGTTTCGGGTCAAGACCCTTCTTCAGATCTTTCCACCCCCTCCGCAGTTGCTGCATGACCCGCTGAGTTCCTCCAGTACTTTGTGTTTCTGTTCCAGATTCGGTCATCTGCAGTTTCTTTGTGTCTCCGCCCGACTGTACTTCGTGTGCGACCCCCTCGTCCATTCAATCTCAAGGGTTTTGACAAACTGACGGGGAGACACTGTTAGGCGGAATATACCGTGGTAATTTCGCAGTCACAGCGGCAACTTCCTGATAAATTCTGCCCAGATGGGTCACTTCATCAGACTTGCCCCTTTGAGCCAAAGTATTCTGCAAGGCCTCTCTCTGAGTTGGGGGCTGGGACACGTGGACGATTGGCAACAACACTTCTTCCTAGATAACCATCAACACCTTAAGGCCTTGTGCTCAGTCCCCTGCTCTACTCTCCCTACACCATTGACAAAAGTTGGACACAGTTCCAACACCATCTTTAAATTTGCCGATGTTGCCACCGGTACAGTGGCACCATTGTGAGAGGGGAGTGTTGAGAATGGATCCACTGTATCACTGGGCTCCACACACAGTCACTCTCAATCACTGGTGTTCCCATAGAGCCACTCCCCTCTATAGCAGTACACCTCTCCATTACTCTGCCCACATGAGCCACTCCGTTCTATCACTCACCTTCGAGATGGAGAAACTCGTCTATGTCCTTGGTCAGCAGATGGAGTCAATCTGCAGCACCACTAATCTCCACATGGAGTCACTCTCCATCACTCTGCTCCACGTTGAGTCACTCCTCTCCACCATGGTCTCCAAGTGGACTAACTCCCCTCCGTCTCTGATCTCCACAGAGTCTGTGTGCCGCTGTCTCTCCACATGAGCCACTCCCTTCTATCTCTATTCCATGCATCGAGTCACTCCTCTCACTCACAGGTCTCCACACGGAGTCACTCCACTCCAACATTAGTCTCTGCTCTCGCTCATTCTTCTCTACACAAAGTCACTCTCCATCATTGGTGTCCACACAGAGTTACACCAGTCCTGGACAGGTCTCCACATGGAGTCACTCCCCTCCATCACTGGTCTTGACAAGGAGTTAATCCGCTCTTCCTCCGATTGTCTCCACTTGGTGTCACTCTTCCCCATCACCAGTCTCCATGGAGAGTCACTCTCCATCACTAGTTTCTACATGGAGTCACTCCTGAGAGAGCACTGCTCTCTGTATGGAGTTACTCTCCATCGATGGCCTCCACACAGGGTCACTCCACTCCGATAGGTTTCTACATTGAGTTGCTCTTTGACATTACTGTTCTCCACATCGAGTCACTCTCCATCTCTGGTCCCTACACAGAGTCACTCCTCTCCTCTCCTCCAGAGTCACTCTGCTCCATCTCCACTCTCCACATTGAGTTACTCTCCATGACTGGAATGGAATGGCAGATGACTGTTATTTTGGGTTTCCCCATCTCTGGAGATCGGCCTCCCTCATCGCACAGTGATGGAGACCTTGATTATCTGACTGCATAGAGTCACCCCCCCCTGTATTTCTGTACATGAGGAGGAGAGGAATTTCTTTAGCCAGAGGGCGGTGAACCTGTAGAATTCATTGCCACAGATGGAGGTGGAGGCCAAGTCATTTGGTATTTGTAAAGCAGAGATTGATAGGTTCTTGATTAGTAATAGCATCAAAGGTGTCGGGGAGAGGCGGGAGACGGGTTGAAAGGGAAAAATATTGAATGGTTGAATGGCAGAGCAGTCACGATGGGCCTGATGCTGCCCAATGTCTTATGATCTAAACTCCGCAGCCACTGAGATGGGATTGAATTCAGGTCTCTGGGTTGTTCGTTGGAGGCTGCATGGCCAGACTAACAACTGCACTACCATCACTGTACATTGGTGATGGAAAGAAGGGGGATTCTTGTAAACAATGTAATGTGGCAGAAAGTGAGCTTGTGTTGCGAGGCTGGGAGATTGTAACTGGATTGCGATGATTAGAAATGGGATATTAATAAATTGGAATGGATAAAAAGTTGGATATACATATACAGTTAATCAAAAAAACATTGATAACATCTGTAGGAAGGATATATGATTAAACTTAAGAGCCGTGGATAAGCCAATTTTACTTCAATGATGGGAATTTTTTTAGTTTAGTTTAGATTAGTTTAGATACAGAATGGAAATAGGCCCTTTGGCCCACTGAGTCCATGCCGACCATGGGTCACTCGTACACTAGTTCTATGTTATCCCACTATCACATCCTACACACGAGGGGTAATTTACAGAAGCCTATTAACCTACAAACCTGCATGTCTTTGGAGTGTTGGAGGGAACCGAAGCTCCCGGAGAAAACCCACGCAGTCACAGGAAGAACGTAAAACTCCACACAGACAGCACCTGTAGTCAGGATCAAACCTGGGTCTCTGGCACTGTGAGGCAGCAACTCTACCGCTGCGGCACTGTGCCGTTCCAATTCTGAACACACCCTCACCACCACTACAAAGTTCTGGAAACAATAACCAAAAAGATACCACTCAGATAAGTATAAAAATAACTTAGTGTGCATTTGTTAAGGGCAAATCATGACCGATGGAGATGGTCGATGAAGTAACAGAGAAGGTCAAAGCGGGAAATGCAGTTGCAGTGGTGTACGTGTCCTTCAAAAGGCGTTTGATAAAGTGCCACGTAATAGATTTGTCATCAAGATTACAAACCGTGGAATAAAATGATATGTGGCAATGTTGATATAAAATTGGCCAAGTAACTGGAACCAGAAGTGGTGAAAGGTTGCTTTGCAGAGAAGAGGGAAGTACACAGTGGGGTTGGTACCCGAGCCACTGCTTTTCTTTGTATGATTTGGTCTTGAGGGTACAGGGCACAATTTTCAGATTTGCAGATGACACAAAACCTGAAGCAGTGGTAAACTGCGAGGAAGTTAATAAAATTTTTCAAGAGGATGTTGAGTGAGGGCTATATGGCTGGGAAATGTTACACCTTAGTAGGGAGTTAAAGAAACAGACCTGGTGTTAGATATTGTTAATAAATCGGTTTTGTTTGAATATGAGTCATTGTTGGCGTGTTGTGATGGATGGAATGTGGGATATTGTTATTGATAGTGATGGATGGAAAATGAGATTTTGTCATTGAATTGGTTGAGTTGGAATGTGTGATCTTGCTAATAGGCTGGCGGGTTGGTAAAGTGGGTGTTGTTACATTGGTCTGGCAGCAGAATGGGTGGTTGTGAATAGCTTTGCATGGATATAAAGTAGGTTGTTTTTAATAGCTTGGCACAGATGGAAACTGTGATGCAGGTTGGTTTGGACACAGAGTGGGATTTTGTTAATAGGATAGTGTGCGTTGACAGTGTGAAATTATTCATAGATTTGTGCGGGTTCTTGTAATTCTTTGAATTCTAAGCAGTGATATCAGCAGTGACATTATACTGAGCGCGGAAGATACAATCTAAGAGTCAATAAATCAGGTCATTAAACCATAAACAATTGGTTTTTGAGCAAAGCCCAGCCAATTTTGACTCAGTCTATCAAACAAATAAATAGAGTACAGAGCAAGCTATTGTCAAGACTACAGTAGGTGTGAGTTTGGGAGTAGCTGTTTTTCTCTCACCTTTCTTTGCTTTGAGAAAGGGTGATGTAGAAGCGCAACAAACATGCTATTGGAGGAACTCAGTAGGTCAGACAGCATCTGTGCTGGGGCAAGATGTGGAAACAATGAACTGCAAAACAATGAACAACACAAAAGGAGACAAAGCATTGGAGTAACTCAGCGGGTCTGGCAGCATCTCTGGAGAACATGGAAAGGTGACATCGTGTTGAAACCCTTCTTCCAACTGATTTTGGGGGAGAGAGTAGAAAGCTGGACGAGAGAAGGGGCAGGACGAAGCATTGCAGGAAATAGCCGGACACAGGCGAGAGAGATTTTTGATAGGCAGATGATAGCCAGAGATTAGAGCAGAAGTCTGAGATATAGATTGAAGAGTTGTGAATTGTGAAGGAATGTTGAAGGAGAGAGGGGAGGGGAGGAAAGAAATAGGTGTGAGTCCAGGTGGGGCATGGGGGGTGGCGGGGGGTGGGGGTTGTTAGAGGTTAAAATAGGATCATTCAATTTCTACCATTGGGCTGTAAGTTATCCAAGTGGAATATGAGGTGCTGTTCCTCCAATTGGCGTGTTGCCTCACTCTAGCAATGGAGGAGGCCTAGGACAGAAAGTGCACAAGTTCACGTTATAGGAGTAGAATTAGGCCATTCGGCCCATCGTGTCTACTCCGCCACTCAATCATCTTATTTTCCTGCCTTCTCCCCATTACCCTCGACACCCGTTCTCATCAAGAATTTGTCTATCTCTGCCTTAAAAATATCCACTGACTTGGCCTCCACAGCCCTCTGTGGCAATGAGTTCCACAGATTAACTACCCTCTGACTAAAGAAGTTCCTCTTCACCTCCTTTCTAAAAGAGCGCCTTTTAATTCTGAGGGTATGACCTCTGGTCCTAGACTCTCCCACCAGTGGAAACATCCTTTCCACATTCACTCTATTTATGCCTTTCATTATTCTGTTAGATTCAATGAGATCCTCCCTCAACCTTCTAAACTCCAGCGAGTCGAGGCCCAGTGCTGTTAAACGTTTGTCATACGCTAACCCACTCATTCCTGGAAACCTCCTATTGACCCTCTCCAGAGCCAGCACATCCTTCCCCAGATATGGGATCAGTATAGGAATGGTAAGAGGAGGGAAAATGTTTAGCAGGCAGGAGATCCAGTAGGTCTTGGTGGACTGAGCGTGTATGTTTTGAGTGGATTTTGAGTGGAGGGAATTGGACAATCCTCGTTTCCGGTTGAGACCCGAGAGGAGAAAGAAAGTCTTGTAGTAAGTATGTCAACTGACCTACTGGGTGATAGACCAACAAATAGGAAGTGGGACTGAACGAAAAAGCTCATCTTTGCCATGAATTTCAACGATAATTACTAAATTCTGGTGAGGAAAAATTAGGTCAAAATTATTTTGAAAATAATAATCTATGTAGGGTGATGGATGTGGGAATACAAACGTACATATCACTTAAAAAAGAAGAGTACTGGCTGATGTAAGCAAAAAAAACAGCAACCTCAGGATTATTTAGAGATGAATTGAAACCTGGAGAAATGGTGCTGGTCTTGAATTGTATCTTAATTAGTCATAGTGTTATACAACGCGGAACTCGACCCTTCGGCCCAACTCATTTATGATGAAGCACGATGACCCATCTAAGGCAGCCCCATTTGTCTGTGCTTGGCCCATATCTCTAAATCTTGCCTCCATGTACCTTGTCAAGTGTCCTTTAAATGCTCTTATTGTACCTGCCTCACCTACCCCCTCTGACAGCTCATTTCATATCCCCATCACTCTCTATGTGAAAAAGTTGCCCCTCAAGTTCCTTTAAATCTTTTCCCTATCACCTTAAACCTATGTTTTCTAGTTTTTGATTCCCCTACCATAGGAAGACTGCGCTTTCACCCTGTCTATTCCTCTCGTGAGTTTATACACCTCTATAAGTTCACTCTCAACCTCCTGCGCTCCAAGGAATAAAGTCCCAAGCTTTCCCACTGCTCAGGGCCTGGCACCCTTTCCTCGATCCCTCCCTTTTACAACACTCCCCAAGGCCCGACCTTTCACTATGAAGGTCCTGTCCTTGTTTGACTTTGCAATTGCACCAACTCACACTTGTTTGAATTAAACTCTATTTGCCATTCCTCGGCCCACTTGCCCAGCTGATCAAGATCCCGCTGTAGTCAGCACTAGGAGAATGGTACACAGCATTGGGTGGATAAATACCTTTTGCAACCTTCATGGATAATGTAGGGTGCAAAAGATATTTATATGAATGCCAGGACTTGAGGCAGTAAAAGGATGAACAACCTTTTCTCTTGAAATGACAGGTTGAGTGGTATACTGAGAAATGAACGTAGATTTTCAAAAGGCTTTGTTGGAACAGCGAGAGTGCTGCCGTTTGCAGGGAGGAGGAAGACTGGAGCTCTGCAGTTTTACACAGGCAGAATGAAATCGCACAGGAACTCGAGAGGAACCTCTGATCCAGAGTGATGAGAGTGGTTAAAATAGAGCTCCCACAAGAGGAGTTAAGGTGAGAGGGTTTTGAAGACTTTCATTCGGGTAAGTGCATGGGGGTGAAATACGGGGGTGAGGATGGAGAGTTTTAAACAGGTGTCCACAAGGACATAGAGGAATGGGGTAGAATTTGGCCATTCTGTTCATCAAGCCTGCTCCATCATTCGATCATGGCTCATCTATTTTTCCCTCTCAACCCCATTCACCTGCCTTAATCAAGAACCTATCTATCTCTGCTTTAAAAATACCCAATGACTTGGCTTCCACAGCCGTCTGTGCAATTAATTCTACAGATTCACTACCCTCTGGCAAATTAATTTTCCTCCTCATTATTCAGAGCCAATGGCCTCCGATCCTAGTCTTTCCACTACTGGAAACATGTTCTCCACATCCACTCTATCTAGCTCTTTCATTATTCGGTAGGTTTCAATGAGATCCCCCCCTCATCCTTCTAAAACCAGCCAGGTAAAGAGGCTACCATGGAAATGTGGAAATGCATACTCTGGCACCACAATGTTATGCAGGTGTGCACACTCCTCATGAAAAGTCAGCACTTTTAAATGGACGCACATGTCTTGGTTGCCAATGTTAGGTCAAGCCTGATGGTGGAGCTTTGCGTATGATGAAGGACTAGATTTTATGTTCAATAGTGCAATGAGGGCTTACTTATTATAAGCAAATTGGAATACCTGAAAGAGAGTTATCCTAAGGACATTAGTATTCATGGAAAGAAGGGGGTAATTTAAATATATTTGCATTCGGATGCAAGTGAATTTTTTAATGATGTAGAAAATCCCTAATTATTGCCAACCTCTGGCACTGAAAACGCCACACGGGTGGTGTCAGGCTGCAGAATTTGATTGTTGATGCAGGGTGTTAATGGAAGTGGAGGAATGAGGGGAACAGGATTTAGACTTTAAACTTTATAGATACAGTGCAGAAGCAGGACTTTCAGCCCACCGAGTCCGCATTGACCAGCGATCACCCACACACTAACAATATCCTACACACACTAGGGACAATTTACAATTTTACTGAAGTCAATTAACTTACAAACCTGTGCGTCTTTGGAGTGTGGGAGCAAACCGGAGCACCCGGAGAAAACCCACGTTATCCTCTGAGTACGTACAAACTCTGTACAGACAGCACCTGTAGTCAGGATTGAACCCGGGTCTCTGGCGCTGTAAGGCAGCAACTCTACCGCTGCGCCACCGTGCCACCCAAATGGGATGAATGGAATTGAAAGCAAGGAGATATGATAACAGATGGGTCGAAGGGGAGAATCTCCCGACAGCTGACATGCCCTGAACACTATAAATCAGACAAGACTGCAATTGAAAGTCTTATTACAGTCTTGCAGAGACCATGCCTGATTACAAATGAAGTATGTATGTATGTGTGTTTGCTCGTGATTGTGTGTGTGGCTGTGTATGATTGCATGCGTGTGTGTGCATGCATTTGTGTTTACCTGTGTGCCTGCATGAGTGTCCTTAGGTGCATGTATGAGTCTGAGGAAGGGTCTCGACCGGAAACGTCATCCATTCCTTCTCTCCAGAAATGCTGCCTGTCCCACTGAGATACTCCAGCATTTTGTGACAATCTTCTATGCATGTATGCGTTGGTGTGTTTGTGTTTGCATGTAGGTGTGCATGCTTGTGTGTGTTTGCATGCATGTGTGCATGTGCGCGCGTGTGTGTGTGCCTCATTAGTGGTTGCGTCTGGTGTGTGTGCTTAAGATATCCGCACTGGGAGAATGTATTAAGAGCAAAATTACCTTTGTATGTAGATGTTATTTCATTTGAGAAAATGGCTGTGACACTGAACTTTGAAAGCCCCAATGGGTGCAGGAGTGAACCATTCTCGTTGAGTCTGAAGAAGGGTCTCGACCCGAAACGTCACCCATTCCCTCTCTCCTAGATGCTGCCTGACCTGCTGAGTTACTCCAGCATTTTGTGATATCTTCAATTTGTACCAGCATCTGCAGTTATTTTTCGACACCATTCTCATTGCTCTTTAGTCATTAACATGCACGACCATGACTAGTAAGTGGTTTGGAAATTCTCAGAACATCACAGTGCATCTGCCAGTGACCTTATTGAGGGAAGTGTGACGTTACTCAGACATTAAATCCTAAGGGAGCTTGATAAGGGAGATGCTAAGCTGTTTTCATTAATGGGAGAGTCACGCACAGGGGGACAGAGCTACAAACTGAAAAAGGGCCACTTGAATGAATGTATGAATGATACTTTGTTGTCACATGTGACAATTCACAGTGATATTCTTTGTTTTGCATACACAAGGTATGCAAAGAGTTGTTACATAAAGGGCACCGACAAAGTTACAAAGTATTCCATTTTACACAAACCAATTTTAACACATTCCATTTATGGCCCCCGCCTTAATTCTCGGCAGCCCCCCCCCCCCCCCACCAGGTCCTCCTTCGTTCTTCCTCATGGTGATCCCCCCACACCAGGTCCTCCTTCGTTCTTCCTCATGGCGATCCCCCCCCCCCACCAGGTCCTCCTTCGTTCTTCCTCATGGCGATCCCCCCACACCAGGTCCTCCTTTGTTCACGGCGGCACATCCATCCTCCGGCACCCACCTCAACCACCGACGTCATCCTTGACATCGATAACCATCCCCACCTTGACCACCGGCACCCTCATCGACCGCCGGCCCGACCTCCTCACTGAAGTGAGGCGAGATCAGTAGAAATCTCTCCTCAGAGAGCAGTAAATGTCTGGAAAACTTTGCCCCCAAGCGGATCATTAGATATATTTAGGGTGGAGATACACTAATATTGAAAGATCAAGAAATTGAGGGGTTATGGGGAATTGGCACAGGTCACGGGTTGAGGGCTGGAAGGGGTAAAGATCAGACGATCACATTGAATGCCCCTTTGTCCTTGCATTCCTCGTGCTCCCTTATGCTCCTCCATTGTGTACCCCGGGGGTGGAGGAAGGAAACATGGTGGTGCAGCAGGCAGTGTCCAGCAACCTGAGTTCTGACGCTGTCTGTGCGGAGTCTGCACGTTCTCCCTGTGACTCTGTGGGATCCTCCACCCCCTTTCCCAGTGCTCTATCGGAGTGGTGCACGCGGTGGGATGTGAAGTGGCTGCTGTTGTTCACCCCTGGCTTCGGACGGAGATGGGACCACCAAGGGAGAGACGAGGAAGCTGTGATAAAGAACAGGTTGTAGCGAATGGTGAAGGTGGAATGGAGTATAGGACTGATGGGATTGCACTGAGATATTATGGTTTAAATAACCTCCTTCTCTACAAGAAGACAGGGCGGCATGGTGGCGCAGTGGTAGAGTTGTTGTCTCACAGCGCCAGAGACCCGGGTTCAATCCTGACTGTGGGCGCTGTCCGTATGGAGTTTGTACGTTCTCCCTGTGACAGCGTGTGTTTCCTCTGGGTGCTCAGGTTTCCTCCAACACTCCAAAGATGTACAGTTTATAGGTTAATTGGCATTCTGTAAATGGTAAATTGTCCCTAGTGTGTAAGGTAGTGCTAGTGTACGGGGATCGGTGGGCCAAAGGTCCTGTTTCCGCACTGTAACTCTAAACTAAAATAAATTTAATTAAATAAATTGTGAGTGGCAGTATCAATTTTATGCCTCAGTGTTAGGAATTGAAACCATAACCTTATGGATGTGCAGCCTATTCGAAGCTGGGTTAAAAGGCAACATCCACTGAGCCAGTGCCGACATCTGTGGTGGGACATGGACAGAGTGATGGCTTCTTCGTTTGGTCTGAGGAAAAGATCTGACCCAAAACATCGTTTATCCATTCCCTCCATAGACGCTGCCTTACCTGCGAATTCTCTTCAACGGTTTGTCATTAAGTCATTCAGCAGGGAATCAGGCCTTTTGGCCTAACTTGTCTGTGCTAACCAAGATGCCCCATCTAAACTAGCCCCATTTGTCCTCGTTTGGCTCATGTCCCGCTAAATCTTTCCTATCCATGTACCTAGTGTCCAAGTGTCTTTCAAATGCTGCTCTAGTACCTACCTCAACTATTGCCTCTGGCTGCTTGTTCCACATACCCACCATCCTCTGAGGGAAAATGTTGCCACTCAGGTTCCAATAAAATCTTGCCCCTCTCACCTTAAAACCCATGTCCTATGGTTTTTGATTCCCCATCCCTGGGTAATTCACTCTGTCGATTCCTCTCGTGACCACCCCTCAGCATCCTATGTTCCGAAAAATAACATTCTAGCCTGCTCAACCTGTCCCTAATTTTCAGTTTAATGTTGGAGGAACGTAATATGTGAGTTCCTCCAGCACCAGTATCTGCAGTCTCTTGTGTCTCCAGGAAATAAAAAGCACGGATTCTATTTTTAAGCCCTGAGCTCACTCCTGTTAGTATCAGTGGGGGGGGGGATGGAAATGGTAGGGAACTTGTACGTTTAATCTACGAGGGAAAAAAAAGTCATGACCTTCAAAGAGGCTGGAACCTCCCGATGTAAAAAAGCAGCGCTGTTCTCGTGGGTTCTGGGAATTTCTCTGCTCTCCTCACCCACCCCCCACTCTCTTCCCCTTCATTCCGTGCCTCGGAGTCCGTGCGATGGGAATTGGGGCCAGTGTTTCTCTGGGAGATGAGAGCGAGGTTGTTTGTGCACTGAATGGTCTGCCTGTACAAGCAGCTTGGCCTGGGGCCCAGCGGTGAGAGGGGCCCTTTCACAGCGACAGCAGTGGCTTTGTGGAGTCATTATTTATGGTATGTAGTGTTAACATCAGCTGATGCGATGCATTGATTAAGATGACAAGCAAATAACAGTCAAGCATTTCAGGCCTGTTATCGCAGTTAACATTTCATGGCACTGACTCAAGAGGAGCTGTGAAAATCCCTGGTTCAGTTTGCTGCAGTTAACATCACAGAGGCAGCTCTTACGGTGGATAGACACAAAATACTGGAATAACTCAGTGGGTCAGGCAGCATCTCGGGAGAGAAGGAATGGGTGACGTCTCAGGTCGAGACCCTTCTTCAGACAGTGTCAGAGTGAAGGGGGAAATGTACCCTCCGCCTCCCACTTTGCCTCCTCTGGAGGAGAGTTTTGTCAAAGAACAACACGGGGGGAGGGGAAGGGGGAGGGGGGCTTGGGAGACGGCAGGGAATGCAGGCGGGGGTGAGGGCGACGACAGGGCCACATCTTCCAGCAGCCTCCTCCCTCCCCCTCCCCCCTCACTACTGATGGGGGCTCCAGGCCACAAGGGAGACAGACGCACATTCATCGAACCGCCAGACACTCCTTGTAAACAGACACAGAATGCTGGAATAACTCAGCGGGGCAGGCAGCACCTCTGGAGAAACTCCATTATTCAGGGAGATGCTGCCTGTGCCGCTGAGTTACTCCAACATTTTGTGTCCATTTTCGGTGTAAACCCACATCTGCAGTTCCTTCCCACACACTCCTAGTAAACACATCGGCCCTAAGCCAGCCTCAGCGATGAGAGGGGATCTTATTGAAACATGTAAGATTATTAAGGGATTGGACAAGATAGAGGCAGGAGACATGTTCCTGATGTTTGGGGAGTCCAGAACCAGGGGCCACAGTTTAAGAATAAGGGGTAGGCCATTTAGAACGGAGATGAGGAAGAACTTTTTCACCGAGAGAGTTGTGAATCTGTGGAATTCTCTGCCTCAGAAGGCAGTGGAGGCTGATTCTCTGGATGCTTTCAAGAGAGAGTTAGATAAAGCTCTTACGGCTTGCAGAATCAAGGGATATGGGGAGAAGGCAGGAACGGGGTACCTGATTGTGGATGATCAGCCATGATCACATTGAATGGTGGTGCTGGCTCGAAGGGCCGAATGGCCTCCTCCTGCACCTATTGTCTATTGTCTATTGACATGCTTGCATCTACTATTCACACCCTGTTCGTTGAGCGAGAGTAGGAGTTGTGAAATTCGAAAGGGCGGCGCGGTCATTAGGAAGGAGAAAACTATCAAATATTCAACAGATGTTTTATTAATAAAAATCGTGGAGGCACTTTGTTGAGTGTTCGAAGCATTCACGTCTCCAAGACTAAAGTTGTTTTTTTCACACAGAGTGAAGGGTGCTAAGGAAGGCAAATGCAATGTTAGCATTCATTTCGAGAGGACTACATTATTAAAAAAACAGGGATGTAATGCTGAGGCTTTATAATGTCATGTTCATAAGTGATAGGAACAGAATTTGGCCATTCGGCCCATCAAGTCTACTCCGCCATTCAATCTTCAGCCGTCTATCTTTCCCTCCTAACCCCATTCTCCTGCCTTCTCCCCTTAACCCCTGTCACCCGTACAAATCAAGAACCTATCTATCTCTGCCTTAAAAATATCCATTGACATGGCCTCCACAGCCTTCTGTGGCAATGCATTCCATAGATTCACCACCCACTGACTAAAGAAATCCCTCCTCATCTCCTTTCTAAAGGAACGAACATCATTTAAATCTGAGCCTTTGAGTCTAGTCCAAGACTCTCCCACTAGTGGAAACATCATCCCCACATCCACTCTATCCAGACCTTTCACTATTCAGTTAGTTTCAATGAGGTTCCCCCTCATCCTTCTAAACTCCAGCGAGTCGAGGTGCTGGTTGGACCTCAGTTTTGGGCCTCATATCTGAGGAAGGGTATGCTGGTGTTGGAGAGGATTGAGAGGGGCTTTACAAGAATGATCCCAGGGATGATTGGTTTAATGTATGATGAGCATTTGACAGCTCTGGGTTTGTACTCACTGGAGTTTAGAAGGATGAGGGGGAACCTCATTGAAACTTACTGAATAGTGAAAGGCTTGGATAGAGTGGATGTGGAGGATGTTTCCACTAGTGGGAGAGTCGAGGACCAGAGGTCACAGCCTTAGTCTAAAAGGGTGTACCTTTAGAAAGATGAGGAGGATTTTTTTTAATCAGAGGGTGGTGAATCTGTGGAATTCATTGCAACAGAAGGCTATGGAGGCCGTCATTGAGTACTTTTTAAAGTGGAGATTGACAGGCTCTTGTTTAGTAAAGGTGTCAAAGGTTACAGGGCGGCACGGTAGCGCAGCGGTAGAGTTGCTGCTTTACAGCGAATGCAGCGCCGGAGACTCAGGTTCGATCCTGACTACGGGTGCTGCACTGTAAGGAGTTTGTACGTTCTCCCCGTGACCTGCGTGGGTTTTCTCCGAGATCTTCGGTTTCCTCCCACACTCCAAAGACGTACAGGTATGTAGGTTAATTGGCTGGGTAAATGTAAAAAAAAAAAAAAAAAAAAAAAAAAAAAAATTGTCCCTAGTGGGTGTAGGATAGTGTTAATGTACGGGGATCACTGGGCGGCACGGACTTGGTGGGCCGAAAAGGCCTGTTTCCGGCTGTATATATATGATATGATATGATATGAGAAGGCAGGAGAATATTGTTGAGAGGAAAAGATAGATCAACCACGATTGAATGGCAGAGTAGACGCGATGACCCAAAATGGCCTAATTCTGCTCCTATGACTTATGAATGTACTGCCAGGGATGATGGTGTTGGCAGATACAACATTGGTGTTTACAAATCTTTTAGGTGGGTACATATAGGGATTGGAGAGAAATGGATCACGATCAAGCAGAGGGGATTAATTTATCTTGGCATCATGTTTGGCACAGGCATTGTGGGCCAAATGGCCTGTTCCTGTGCTGTGCTGTTCTATGCATTGTGTGTACTGTCTCAAGATTGTGTAAGAGTGGCACAGTGATAGAGTTGCTGCCTTACAGTGCCAGAGACCTGGGTGCGATCTGGACTGTGGGTGCTGTCTGTACGGAGTTTATATGTTCTCCCCGTGACCGTGTGGGTTTTCTCCGGGTGCTCCAGTTTCCTCCCACACTCCAAAGACGTACAGGTTTGTAGGTTAATTGGCATTGGTAAAAAAATTGTGAGTTGTCAGTGTACAAGGGTGATCAGTGGTCTGTTAATGCGTTGCATCTCTAAAGAAAGGAACCATCCCAGACTGCTTAGCATGGAAAGCTAGGCAGTGTGCCCGGTGTGGTGCAGAGGCAATGCTGCTCTGGCAGAGGGGCCTTTCTAGGGAAAGGCTCTATCGCTCCCTCAGAAAGATGGCCCCACTTCCAAGAAAAGCAGGGAAGCTCTGTGCAGTGCATGAGTCAATAACTCACAAGCAACAGCACTCAAAAGGGAGCCTGTGGGTCACACATACACATGGCTGTTCAGGGGGAACATGTTCCATGCAAAATTCTCCACATACTTCTTCCTATTTATTTGTGACCACATTTTAGAAGAGGACACATTCCGCTCGGAGGAGCCTTGAACGTCTCGCAAGGCGCTATATAAATGCAAGGCATGTTCCTGGAGGGTTAATTATCTCCCACCCTCCCCCTTCACTCCCTCCCTAGTGATCAGTAAGGAGCAACACTGGAGCAACATTTTGGAGAAGCCCAGGCACAAACTATTTAACTTAATGCCCTCAGTGAATTTGCTTCTGATTGTTTTTATGCTTACAGGAGATTAACTTCTAATTCCTGGAGGGTTGCTAACCCTTCCACGGCCCTTCAGGCTCAATGTGCAGAATAGACAACACAAGCAGCAGTGTTTGAAGCAGCAAACAGGGCTGAGATGTATGAGACCATCATGGAAACTTTACAACGTTGGCAGCAGCTCGTTGAGGTTGGATTTCTTTTGATACTTGTTTTTTTTCCTCTTCCTCTCGCTTTTGCTTTCAGATGGGCTCAGAGCCAAATTGCTAAAGAATGTGGCTTGGCATGAGTTTATTGTTGCAGCACACAGGCACAACTAGAATATTCACCGGTCTGCCCTCCTCTGAATTAATCCACCACAACTCCCATAGGCTGAGGCAGAGGCTTTTCATAGTGATCAAAGAGGTTCAAAAATAAACTTTCTCTTCCCCTATTCCTTTTTTATTCACTTGCTCTTGCATTCTTTTGGGTTAAGAGGAACAGTTTGAAAGAAAACAAAGTGCATTTGTATTGTGAGTCTAATTTCACTTCCGATGCTGAACTGTCAGTATGATGCAGTCTGATCACATGAGTGGCTGAGTCCTTTTTTATTTACGGTTATAAACAGCTCATTTGACGCGCAACATATTTGGCAGTGGGAGGGATTCGGTTTTTAATCTATTTCAAAGCCACTGTTTCCCTGTTTTTGCTGAGTTACAGCTGTGTTTCAACAACACCAGAACAGCACATTTTAACCACTTCCTTTCTTGCACAAAGTAAGCATGTCACAAAACTCCTCTTACAGAAAGAGGAAAATATGCAACTTATGATTACACACTCACATGCACACACACAAATGTGCACACATATACACATTCAGATACACACATGCAGACACACACACACGCTCTATCTACACATGCCTACAAATAGACATATAAGCACTAACACACACATGCACACACATGCCTGCATGCATAGAGATATAAATATGCACACGCACACACGCGCACATATACACACACACACATTCCTGGCCACATAGAGACATGTAAATGCACTCACACACACACCAAGGTAAATAAAGGGTTATGGTCTGATTTATAAATAAGTCCCTGGGAGCAGATGGTTTTGATGTTTCTCCATGTCTGGAATTGGCAGCAGCAGTGTGCACATTTAGAAGGGGGTGGAGGCATTGCACGCTACTGCAACATACATGCTGCCACTGCACAACATTTCTGGGACAAAGTGCAGGGGGATACCGTTGCAGGATGCGCGTCCATGACAACTGCTGCAGTGGTTCGATAATAATCTTGACAATCCCGAGCAAAACACAAAGCGCTGCAGGAACTCTCACAGATGCGGGTCAGGCAGCATCTGTGGATGGAAATGGGCAGACAACGTTTTGGGTCTGGACCCTTCTTCCGTCTGAAGAAGTGTTTTGTTCAGGTTTGTCAATATTTTTTTTCGAAGTCCTGGAGCAGAAGTTGTCATGATGAAGATGCCTCATCAGTAGGTCCTCCATATATGGACCCGCTGAGTTCCTCCAGCACTCTTGGTTTTGCTCCAGCATCTACAGTTCTTTGTGTCTCCATCTTCACAATCTTTCTTGTTTTTTTATGAGTATTAAGAGTTCTCCTTGTTTTCAAATCCCTTCATTCATCCTCACTATAGACTTCCCACGCACTGCTGCAACAAATGGCTTCTGGTGCATTCGTGACTGGAGCTCCAATCTGGCGCAAGCCTAGACAGGAATTCTATCAACAAACCTCCCACTTGCTTTTCAGGTCACCGATGAAGGTATAAGGTCTTTGACCAAAGTTTGTGGAAGGTCAGCAGGTTGGGTACTGGATCCACCTCCCCCTGCTTCTCTGCAGGAGAGTTGTGAATCTGTGGCATTCTCTGCCACAGAAGGCAGTGGAGGCTGATTCACTGGATGTTTTCAAGAGAGAGTTAGATTTAGCTCTTAGGACTAACGGAATCAAGGGATATGGGGAAAAAACAGGAATGGGGGACTGATTTAGGATTATTAGCCATGATCATATTGAATGGTGGTGCTGGCTCGAAGAGCCGAATGGCCTACTCCTGCACCTATTGTCTATGTTTCTCTGAGTGGTAAGTGGCTGGAAGTTGAGCTACATCTGACACTCACGCACGATACACCTCCAAAGTACGCACACCATTGGGCGGAGGGCTGCTTGGGATCTGTTGAAGTTACTAAAGAATCATTCCTGTTCTTTATATACAGTAACTCCTTTAAAAAAAAATTCAGGTAATATCTCCTCACACTGTTCTGAAAACAGTGGGTGAGAAGATCCTACTTACTTGATCGTCTTTTTTGAAGCAAAATGTGGAGAGGATGTTTCCAGTATTGGGAGAGTCGAGGGCCAGAAGGCACAGCCTCAGAATAAATGGATGTACCTTCAGAATGGAAATGAGGAGTAATTTCTTTAGCCAGAGAGGATGAATCTGTGGAATTCACTGCCACCAGTCATTAGGTGTTTTTAAAGCGGAGATTGATAGGTACTTGATTAGAAGGCCGTTAAAGATTGTGGGGAGAAGGCAGGAGAATGGGGATGAAAGGGAAAAATAGATCAGCAGTGATCAAGTGGTGAAGACTCGATGGGCCGAATGGCCTATTTCTGCTCCTATACCTCATGGTCTGACCAGTGGTAGCATTCGGTGATGATCTGTGTCTTGCATTCATGTAGCACTCATTTCTTAGTAAACACTCCAAGGTGTTCTACACATTGGTAAGCAGACCAAAGAAAAAGCAAGACCAAGCTAAATCAAAGGGGTGTTTGGACAAGGAGTCAGTATGATGCAAAAGGGAGTGAAAGATAGAGGAAGGGTCTTCAGTGAAAGATCTCTGCCGTCCACCCAGCAGCAGGGATCAGGATTGGCTGGCGATAATCCAACTGCCCCTTTTCCGTGATTAATAATTTATGAAATTGATTTTTAGTGCAATGCCAGCCACAGAACAAAACAACATTCATGTTATGCAGGCTGCCTGTTTTGGTTCATTATTGCATCTGGGAGATGTGTTGCTTTAGTTTGGCTCTGACCAAGAGTTGTTCTGAAGACCACCAAACGGATGTGCTCATTGTAAGGTGGCTGAGGGGATATGACAAAGTTGAAGGCCATTCAGCCTACCGAGTCCATGCTTGCTCTCAGGATCCCTGCTCCCGGGATACCGAATGGTGATAGACCCTATCCTTAAACTCCGAGAGTTCATGTGGGAGAAATGGGTGCATTCCGGGGTAGAGATGAGGTACAGGAAAGAGAGAGGGGGTATTAATCAAAATTGGAGCAGGAATATAACTGCAGATGCTGGTACAAATCGAAGGTATCACAAAATGCTGGAGTAACTCAGCAGGTCAGGCAGCATCTAGGAGAGAGGGAATGGGTGATGTTTCGGGTCGAGACTCTTCTTCAGACTAATGAAGGGTCAAAATTGGAGAATTCAGTGTTCATACTGTTGGGTTGTAAGCTACCCAAGTGGAATATGAGGTGAAACAAGGAATTGCAGATGCTGCTTTACAAAAAAAAGACACAAAGCACTGGAGTAACTCAGCGGGTCAGGCAGCATATCTGAAGAATTATAGATAGGCAGAATCTCATGAGGGGAATAGCTAGGGAGAACACACAGTCTTTTACTTAGAGTAAGGAAAGCAAGAACCAGAGGACATGGGTTTAATGTGAGAGGGAAAAGAATTAACAGGAACTTGAGGGGAAACTTTTTCACACAGAGGGTGGTGGGCATGTGGAACGAGCTGCCAGTGAAGTTGAGGCAGGTATAATAACAACATTTGAAAGACATTTAGACAGGTACATGGATACCGAATAATGAAAAGCATAGATAGAGTGGATGTGAAGGGTACTTTTCCAGTCGTGGGAGAGTCTAGGACCAGCCTCAGATAAAAGGACGTACATTTAGAATGAAGTTGAGGAGGAATTTCTTTAGCCAGAGTGTGGTGAATCTGTGGAATTCATTGCCACAGACGGCTGTGCAGGCCAAATCATTGGGTGTTTTTAAAGCGTAGAATGATAGATTCTTGATTAGTAAAGGCATCAAAGATTGCTGGGAGAAGGCAGGAGAATGGGGCTGTGAGGGATAAATAGATCACCCATGATTGAATGACGGAGCGGACTCGATGAGCCAAATGACCTAGTTCTGTTAAGTCCCACGATCTTAGGTTTAGATGGAAAGTTTGGATGTAACTGGGTCACAGAGCAGGGCTTAGATGGAAATGGGCCATATGGGGGGGGGGGGGAACTAATACAGATGGAGCATCTGGGACGGCATGGACAAGTAGGGCTGAAGGGCCAGTTTTCACACTGAATGACTCTTCGACACTTTGTGTCTGAATACGAGGCACTGTTTGTCTAGTTTGCGTGTAATCTCTTTCTCCTTTCACGGCGTGTAAAGGAAAGGGCATCTCTGCCGGCTGGGTTGAGCAGAGGACTCAGACACAGGAAGGTTAAACACTGACGGGGATAAGGCTTCACTCCAGCAATCAAGAGCGGAGCTGGCAGCTCGCCAGCCCACTGTAAGTGGAACACACTTGCGTCACTGTTCCCTCGGCAACGCTGGGCCCTGCACAGAACTCTCTCCCCTCCAGTTATTTGCTTCATGTTTCCATGTGTGTGATTTACACCATTAACGCTGAATGGGATTTCCAGCTGTTCTGCAGCCGGGAGAATTTTGTCGAGTGGTATCAGGGAAATAGATTGATCCCTGAGCAAGATGATCAGCGCAGATCAGATCATTTCCGAGAGGCTGCCAGCAAAGTGAACCACACACACCGAGCTGCCCGAGGTCCCTGACAAATGAACGCCACACTTCCCCAGTCACAACGCAGAGCCGGGGGGGGGGGGGGTTCGGTGGGAGAGAGCGTCACTGGAGAATCTCCAACATTGACCTGTGTGTGGAGATGCAAGGGCAGGGAAAACATGGCTGGCCGAGCCGATGGGTTCCCAGTGTCTGAAAGGTGGAGAGAGCATCTGGAGCACATGCTCTTTGGAGAAATGATCCTGGGAGATGAAGGCTGAGGGAGGGAGGGTTTAGGGTGAGAGGGGGTGACAGTGGGAAGGGTGTAGGATCTGGAGGGAGTTACAGGGAGAGAGAGGCAGGGATTAGGGAGGGAGATATGTAGGGGGTTACAGAGAGAGGGGGAGGGGTGTAGGGCTGGAGGGGGTTACAGAGAGCGGGGGAGGGGTGTAGGGATGGAGGGTTGACAGAGCGAGGGGGAGGGTGTAGGGCTGGAGGAGTTAAAGAGAGGGTGTAGGGCTGAAGGGAGTTACAGAGAGAGGGAGGTTGTAGGGGCTGGTGGAGTTACAGAGAGAGGGAGATTGTAGGGGCTGGAGGGGGTTACAGAGGGAGAGGTGTAGGGCTGGAGGGGGTTACAGAGAGAGAGAGGGTGTCGGCCTGGAGGGTTGACAGAGAGAGGAGGAGGGGTGTGGTGCTCATAAGTTTGCAAAAGCAGTTGGTAGTTGGGGTGTGAGGGGGAGGAATTCCTGTGAGGTGTGAAGAGGTCCGCGTTGATCAGTGTTGATGGTCTCAAATGGAGGTCGCTCTGGAAACGACATCTGCCTGCCCGCCTCCAGAAACAGACCTGGGGGTTTCCACGGCCGAATGTAAAACCCGACCACAAGCTAACCACACTTCCTGACTCCATTTTGCAAATTACTGAATGTAAAAATAAACACAAAGCATTCTTATTTTTAATGCCTCGAATCCTGTACGTGGACGATGTTGGCAGGGTCGGCCCCTGATGGGCTGGAGAGATGGAGGTGGCCCTTCTTGTTATGTTGGATTGGATCAGATGGAGATTCGGGTGGAGTTACGAGCTAGCATGGATGGGTCGGGCTGAACTACCTAACTGTGCTTGACAATATGTGTAGTTCTTGAACGAGTGTGGTGAGGGTGCTGTTCTGCTTCCTGTCCCAAACGTCTCGGCTTTCAGTGCCTGTCTCCCTGTAGGCCCCTCAGCCTAGGTCTGCCTTGACACGTGTTGTTTGTGGGGACCACATTAGGGAGATGTCCATTGCTGGTGAACTGCATCCAGTGTGGACAGAGCTTGTCATTCTAACCAATGTAATTCAAAAATCCTCCCCTGAGATCCATAGAAAGCTAAAATGCACCATCCCAAGGTTTGTGGGCACTATTATCACGGCCAGTTCGATGCTGGCACTGAGGGAGCAGTTTGCTGTTGGTTTCTTATTATCACAAGGGGCAGCAGCAGACCCTGGTGCAGCAGTAGAGTTTCTCACTCACAGCACCAGGGACCTGGGTTCCATCCTGACTACGGGTGGTGTCTGTACGGAGTTTGTACATTCTCCCGGTGACCATGTGGGTTTTCTCTGGGTGCTCCGGTTTCCTACAACATTCCAAAGACGTGCAGGTTTGTAGGTTAATTGGCTTCTGTAAATTGACCCTCGTGTGTCGGAAACCACTCACCTGTCTCCCAGGAGAGGGTCAACAGGGGGGTCATGCCCAGAACACCCTGGGCAAACGTGGGCTGTGACTCCCCATCTCCCCTGTGTGGAAAAGAACTGCAGATGCTGGTTTAAACTGAAGATAGACACAAAATGCCGGAGTAGCTCAGCTGGACAGGCAGCATATCTGGCGAACAGGAGCTTTTGACCTGACCCGCTGTCTGACTTGCTGAGTTACTCCAGCTTTTTGTGGCTATCTCCTTGCCCTCTCTCTCCCGGCCCCCGCCTGCCCTGCAGTGCAGAGGGAACTCCCACTAGAACATGAAGCCAGACACAAAATGCTGGAGTAACTCAGCGGGACAGGCAGCATCTCTGGAGAGAAGGAATGGGTGATGTTTTGAGTCAAGACCCTTCTTCAGACTGAAGTTAGGGGAGAGGGAGATACAGAGTAATGAAGTGTAAGGTGTGAAAACAAGACAAAGGGGATGAAGTTCAAGGAAAATGTGGAATAGATCATTGTTAGCAGGGAGCACAGAGTCAGAGAGCAGGAGGAATATCTACCCTCGGAGCTAACATTCTACATGTGGAATTCTCTGCCTCAGAAGGCAGTGGAGGCCAATTCTCTGAATGCATTCAAGAGAGAGCTAGATAGAGCTCTTAAGGATAGCGGAGTCAGGGGGTATGGGGAGAAGGCAGGAACGGGGTACTGATTGAGAATGATCAGCCATGATCACATTGAATGGCGGTGCTGGCTCGAAGGGCCGAATGGCTTCCTCCTGCACCTATTGTCTAATGTCTATTTTCCTTAATCTCCATCCTCTTTGTCTTGTTTTCACGGCTTACACACCCTTAGCTCAGTATCTCCCTCTCCCCTGACTTCAGTTTGAGGACGGGTCTCGACCCAAAACGTCATCCATTCCTTCTATCCAGAGATGCTGCCTGTCCCGCTGAGTTACTCCAGTATTTTGTGTCTATCTTAGGGTTAAACCAACATCTGCAGTTCTCTCCTACACACTTCCCCCCACCGGAGCACCCTGCCTGGCTGGCAGCGAGAAGGCAGCAGGAATTCCTTCAGCTCCTGCCGCTCTGATCCCCTGAGACACTCGCGTCTCAGAATAACCACAGGAAGGCCCAACTCCCTGGAGGAGAGCAACAGCAGCTGGAGGAAAGCAACCAGTGGGAAACCAGCGAGCTTTTTAAATGTACGACAGACACAAAAAGCTAGAGTAACTCAGCGGGTCGGGCAGCATCTCTGGAGAAAACGAAAAGGTGGCATTTCAGGTCAAGACCCTCCTTCAGACTGAGCATCAGGGGAAAGGGAAACAAGAGATATAGACGGTGATTTAGAGAGATAGAGAACAAATGAATGAAAGATATGTGAAAATGTAATGATAATCAAGAAAAGGTGGAGCCCATTGTTGGCTGTGGGGAAGGTGATAACGAGTCATGCAGACAGTGAAACTCAATAGGATGACAGTGAAACTAGTACGATGACTAGGCTGGGGGAAGGATGGAGAGGGAATGCAAGGGCTACTTTGAACTGTCTCTGGCGGTTGTCATTCCTGCTGGGTGTTCTTGTTTCCTCCCACACTCCAAAGACTTGCAGGTTTGTACGTTAATTGGCTTTGGTAAAAATTGTAAATTGTCCCTAGTGTTTGGGATAGTGCTAGTGATCGCTGGTCGGCTTGGACTCACTGGGCCGAAGGGCCTGTTTCCACGCTGTATCTCTAGTCTAATGTGTGTATTTGTATCCAGAAAGTAATTACTGCCAGCTCTCATTCTGGGCTGCTGCTGTTTAAATCTATATTTCTGCTGATGGAAAAAATCAGGCCATTCGGCCCACTTGATTACTGCAGTCCACAGAGCAATCCCATTCCCCACTAACTTATCCTGGAACCGGTTCTCCACACCTTCCACTTTTCCAGTAATGGGAGAGTTTAGGACCAGAAGGCACAACTTTAGAATAAAAGGATGTACCTTGAAATTGGAGATGAGTAGTTAGTGGTTTTGCAGAAAGTGAAGATGGCTGTGAACGATTGCAGCAGGATCTGGATCGATTGGCCAGGTGGGCGGAGGAATGGTTGATGGAATTTAATGCAGAGAAGTGTGAGGTGTTGCATTTTGGGATGTCGAACAAGGGCAGGACCTACACTGTAAATGGTAGGCCTCTGGGTAGTGTTGTGGTGCAGAGAGATCTAGGAATACAAGTGCATGGTTCCTTGAAGGTCGAGTCGCAGGAAGATAAGGTGGTCAAAAAGGCTTTTGGCACTTTGGCCATCATCAGTCAGAGTATTGAGTATAGAAGTTAAGAGGTCATGTTGCAGTTGTACAAGATGTTAGTGAGACCGCATTTAGAATATTGTGTTCAGTTCTGGGCACCATGTTATGGGAAAGATATTGTCAAACTTGAAAGGGTTCAGAAAAAAATTACGAGGATGTTGCCAGGACTGGAGGATGTGACCTATAGGGAGAGGTTAAGTAGGCTGGGTTTCTATTCCATGGAATGCATGAGGATGAGGGGAGATCTTGTAGAGGTATACAAAATCATGAGAGGAATAGATCGGGTAGATGCACAGTCTTTTACCCAGAGTAGGGGAATCGAGGACCAGAAGACAGAGGTTCAAAGTGAAGGGGAAAAGATTTAATCGGAATCCGAGGGGTAACATTTTCACACAGGTGGATGCATGGAACAAGCTGCCAGAGGAGGTAGTTGAGGCAGGGACTATCCCATCCTTTAAGAAACAGTTGGACAGGTACATGGGTAGGACAGGTTTGGAGGGTTATGGACCAGGTGCAAGCAAGTGGGACTAGTGTAGCTGGGACATTATTGGCCGGTGTGGGTGAGTTGAGCCGAAGGGCCTGTTTCCACACTGTATCAATCTATGACTCTATGACCCTAGGAGGAATTTCTTTAGCCAGAGGATGGTGAATCTGCGGAATTAATTTGTCACAGACGGCTGTGGAGCCCAAGTCATTGGATATTTTTAAGGCAGAGATTGACAGGATCTTGATTAGGAAGGGTGTTAAAGGTTACGGGGAGAAGGCAGAAGAATGGGGTTGAGAGGGAGAAATAGATCAGCCAAGATTGAATGGAGGAGTAGACTCGCTGGCTGAATGGCCTAATTCTGTTCCGACAGTGCATTCAGCAAGTATTCAGACCCCTTCACTTTTTCCACATTTTGCTATGTTAGAGCCTTATTTTAAAATGGATGAAATACATTTATTTTATCATCAATCTACACACAATACCCCATCATAAAAGAGCAAAAATAGGTGTTTAGAAATTTTTGCAAAGTAATTAAAAAGAAATCACTGAAAAATCACAATTACTTAAGTATTCAGACTATGACACTCAAAATTGAGCTTAGGTTCATCCTGTTTCCATTGATTATCCTTGAGATGTTTCTACAACCTGATTGGAGTCCACCAATGGTAAATTAAATTGATTGGACATGATTTGGAAAGGTACACACCTGTCTATATAAGGTCCAACAGTGCATGCCAGAACAAAAACCCAGCCATGAAGTTGAAGGAATTGTCTGTAGACCTCCAAGACAGGATTGTGTTGAGACACAGATCTGGGGAAGGGTATCAAACAATTTCTGCAGCATTGCAGGTCCCAAAGAGCACAGTGGCCTCTGTCATTCTTAAATGGAAGAACTTTGGAACCACCAGGACTCTTCATGGAGCTGGCCACCCAGCCAAACTGAGCAATTGGGGGAGAAGGGCCTTGGTCAGGGAGGTGACCAAGAACCTGATGGTCACTCTGACAGAGCTCCAGAGTTCCTCTGTGAAGATGGGAGAACCTTCCAGAAGGACAACTATATCTGCAGCACTCCATCAATCAGGACTTTATGGTAGAGTGGTCGGACAGAAGCCACTCCTCAGTAAAAGGCACATGATAGCCTGCTTGGAGTTTGCCAAAAGGCACCTAAAGGACACTCAGATCATGAGAAACAAGATTCTCTGGTCTGATGAAACCAAGATTGAACACTTTGTCCTGAATGCCAAGTGGCACCGCTCACCACCTGGCCAATACAATACCTACGGTGAAGCATGGCGGTGGCAGCATCATGCTGTGGGGATGTTTTTCAGCGGCAGGAACTGGGAGACTAGTCAGGATTGTGGAAAAGATGAAGGGAGTAAAGTACAGAGGGATCCTTGGTGAAAACCTGCTCCAGAGCGTTCTGGACCTCAGACTGGGGCGGAGGTTCACCTTCCAACAGGACAATGACTTTAAGCACACAGCCAAGACAATGCAGGTGGCTTTGTGACAAGTCTGTGAATGTCCTTGAGTGGCCCAGCCAGAGCCTGGACTTGAACCTGATCGAACATCTCTGGAGGGACCTGAAAATAGCTGTGCATCGACGCTCCCCATCCAACCTGACAGAGCTTGAGAGGATCTGCAGAGAAGAATGGGAGAAATTACCCAAATACAGGTGTGCCAAGCTTGTAATGTCATACCCAAGAAAACCTGAGGCTGTAATTGCTGCCAAAGGTGCCTCAACAAAGGGTCTGAATATTTATGTAAATGTGATATTTCAGTTATTTCTTTTTAATTACTTTGCAAAATTTTCTAAACACCTGTTTTTGCTTTTTTATTATGGGGTATTGTGTGTTGATTGATGATTAAAAAAAGAATTTAATCCATTTTAAAATAAGGCTGTAATGCAGCGAAATATGGAGAAAGTGAAGGGGTCTGAATACTTTCTGAATGCACTGTATGTCTTATGGTTCCCACCCACTCATTCCCAGATTCCAGCAGAAGCTCCACCAGCTATGCCACATCGGCATTGTGTCGTTGGAGCTTTTAATCAATCATAACGTGAGCAGAAACTGATATAAAGAGTGATGAAATGAGGAGAGAGAAAGAGAGAGAGAGAGAGAGAGAGAGAGAGAGCGAAATAGATAAAGCAGGCAGGGGGGATGTAGGAAAAGACACTTCAAAAAATCATCAATCTTCAAGCTCTGAAATCATTAGACTTTTAATAGTTGCAAAAAGTAAACATCAGTATTGGAGGAGTATTGGAAATAATTGAGAGTGAGTACATCTGCAAAAATCCACTTGTAGTGGAATGGGAAATCCCTGGCCATTTGAGGTGTGTTTACTGTGAGAAAGTGTCAACATCTCTCACCTTTCCCATATAGAAGCTTGAAAGCACGTAGCAATGGATTCAGGAACAGCTTCTTTGCAGTGTCATCAGGTGCTTGAATGGACCTTCCATCTGCCAAGGACAAATATTTGATCTTCCAGTCCACCTCATTGTGGCCGGTGCACAGTTTTTAACCTGCACTTTCTCTGAAGCTGTAACACTGCACTCAGCTTCCTTTCCCATTTGCACTACCTGATGCATTTGTGTACGGTGTGATCTGCCTGGATAGCATGCTGAACCAAGATGTTCACTGTTTCTCAGTATACATTGCAGTAACAAACCAATACCAAACTCTCTGCTGAGCCTTGCTGTAAGGCGTGAGTGGTGCATACGTGTGTGAATGAATGGGTTAATGTTGCACGCACTCCCCGTGACTGCTACGTTTCTCTCTCGCACCCTAACGGCGTGCATGCCGGTGGCATAATTGCCTCTGTCATTGCCACGTGTAATAGGGGAACACAGGTGAGGAGGGGGAAGGGTTTGATAGGTAAATGGTTGGACAAAGGCCAGAGATGAAAAAAAACCAGGTGTGAGACAAATGGAATGAAGAGTTGCGAATTGTGAAGCCAGAAAAAGGAATGTAGGTGGAGGGGGAGGAGAGAAACAGGTGTGAGTCTAGGAGGGGTACAGGGGAGGGTAAAAAGGGTAGGGAGAAGGGGGCTTTTGTTTGAGGTGACCAAAAATTGCCTCAAAAGTACGGGTGAGTTTGAGAACCGTGGGGAGTAGCTGGAATGTGAGGATAATAAACACCATCAGATTAGGTCGATCACATGCAGATACTGCACACTGCTCTATTTTACTCAGTAAATAGTGTTGTCAAGAATTTCCTGCTCTGAATCCAGATTTTTAATGGAGTGTATCTTTCCTTTGAACCTTTGGCTCGGTATAAAAGACCGCTGCTTGGAGTAAACAGTGTGCGTGTTGTGTGATTGTGCAGTTGGAGGATTTTGCTTCGCTGTGAATAAAGGGGCCTCTTGCAGTTTACTGGGGACTTACTGCAGCAGCAAAGCAGCATCCCAGCCCACGCTTTTAGCTCAAAGACAGACACAAAATGCTGGAGTAACTCAGCGGGACAGGCAGCATCTCTGGAGAGAAGGAATGGGTGACGTTTTGGGTCTCGACCTGAATCATCACCTATTCCTTCTCTCCAGAGATGCTGCCTGTCCCGCTGAGTTACTCCAGCAATTTGTGTATGTCTTCAGTTGCTTCCTCCATGTGTTTTTAGCTCACTGACTACACTGGCCTGTGGAAGTGAGACAGACACAAAACAAGTAACATGATCTCTGCAAATAGCAACCCTGGCAGCAGGTAACTCATTGATGCTGCCAGGACATGGGGCGGTAACACAGGGTAGGGTGACCTCTGGTGATACGCGCACACACCATGACCAAGCTGCAACGAACAGTAAACAGATTTAATCTCAGAGCACAAAAGATCTCCGTCCATACGTAGCAATGCCCAGCACATTGTTCAACCAGGTCACGTGGTTATACCTGGCTACATCATGGCAGGTGACGTCTTGTGCTCTTAGTTAAACTTGGTAACCCAAGTTCGTTCGTTAAAGGTTGCTTCCTCATATTTCGCTCGGCTAGTTTACAACCCAATGGTATGAACATTGAGCAGAAACAAGGAACTACAAATGACGGTTTGCAAAAAGACACAAAGTGCTGGAGCAACACCATGTGTCAGGCAGCATCTCTGGAGAACATGGGTAGGTGATTTTTCGGGTCGGGACCCTTCTTCACTCTGATAGTGTGGGGATAAAGAAAGCTAGAAGAAAGGAGGGGCAGGACAAATGAAATAGGGGAACACAGGTAAGGGGGGGAAGGGTTTGATAGGCCAATGGTTGGACAAAAGCCAGAGATGATAAAACAAATGGAATGACGAGTTGGGAATTGAGAAGCCTGAGGAAGGAATGTAGGGGGAGGGGGTAAATAGGTGTGAGTCCAGGTGGGGAGAAGGGAAGGGGGGGGAGGGGGAGGGGGTAAATAGGTGCGAGTCCAGGTGGGGCATGTGGGGAGGGGGGAAGGGGGGGGGAGGGGAGGGGGTAAATAGGTGTGAGTCCAGGTGGGGACGTGGGGAGAAGGGGGGGAATGGGGGGGAAGGGGAATGGGGGGTGGGGGGGGAAGGGGAGTTTGTCAGAGGTTACCTAAAATTGGTGAATGCAATGTTCATACCATTCGGTTGTATCCCCAACCCCTCACTCACCTGTTTACCTATTACTTGCCAGGCTTTGTTCTGCCCCTCCTCTCTTCCAGACCAACTTCAGTGGTTGTGAGGTGTTTGGTCAGCCCTAGGCTTGTGAGACTCTCTGTGGGAATACGTCTTTCTTTTTAATAAACCTCTGATGCTCTTGACAATTGAACGCTCTGTAACGTGGCTGCGCGGTTGTAGATTCCTATCCCCGTGATCACGGTGTCAGTTCTACACAGTGAACACTGGCCGGGGCTCCAGGCTCCTGGTCCTGGGGGACATAAGGAGCCCAGGGTGACTGATGTCCAGCGTCTGCCCTCGATGCTGCAGGGCCAGGGGGGTGGGGACGGGGGGAGCCCAGTCCCAGGCCCGGTTGTGAGGAGGGACGACCGGCCGGGCTCCTGAGGAACACATGGTTCCTGGCAGCTGCTGTGGGGTGACACCGTGAGCAGCGTCCGTTGTCGCTGGAGATATCGGCCTTTGTCATAAGGAATAGGAGCAGAATTAGGCCATTCGGCCCATTGAGTCTACTCCGCCATTCAATCATGGCTGATCTATCTCTCCTTCCTAACCCCATTCTCCTAACTTCTCCCCATAACATCGGACACCCGCACTAATCAAGACTAAATATTTGGTAGACACAAAATGCTGGAGTAACTCAGTGGGACAGGCAGCATCTCCGGAGAACCCTTCAGCCCATAATAATTGTATGTTGCCCCACTTTCTCATTCACTCCCCACACACACGAGGGGCAATTTGCAGAAAACAATTAACCTACAAATCCACACGTCTTTGGGATGTGGGAAGAAACTGGAGCACCCGGACGAAACCCACGAGGTCACAGGGAGAACGTATAAACTCCACACAGACAGCACCCGAGGTCAGGATCGAACCCGGGTCTCTGGCGCTGTGAGATAACAGTCTTATGTGCTGCGTTACTGTGTACCTAGTCCTCCATTTGCTACAGGTAGGAGACTTGTGAAGGCTTGACCACAATGTAATATCATGGACTCAAAGAGCCATGCAGCATTGAAACTAGCCCTTTGGCCCACTGAGTCTGCACTGATCATTTTGTCCACATCCACACCTCCAGTACTGAACGTTACCCACTGAGTGAACATCTCTCGGGGTGAATGCTGGGGAGAGGTCGGCTGTAGCCCATGAACTTTGAACAAGAGCAGCCTGCACTGAGACCTGAAGGTGTCCTCTCAAGTCTACCCACGTCAGCTGGCTAGCTCTTTCACCAGTGAGGAAGCCACTTATGGATGGTGTGACCTCCTGCTTTTATTCCTCTACTAGGGTAGTTGTAGGTTGCATCTTTGAGCTCCGATTTGTGTTAGTGAGATAACATCGAGTCATACAACATGGAAACAGGCCCTTTGGCCCACATCATCCATGCTGACTAAGCTGGTCCCATTTGCCCACATTTGGCCCGTATCCCTCTCAACCTTTCCTGTCCATGTAAGGATGTCCATGTTTTCAAAGGGCTCATCGCCATGAGATGGGAAATCCCGCAGGAACGCTATTGGGTACGAGTTTGATCCTGTCAGGACTCACTCATGTACGTAACACTGAGATGCGACTGGTCCACCTTTCTCATTGCCGCCCTTGCTTGCACTCGGAGATGATCCCTCATGCATTCCAGCCCGGGTTAAGTTTCCTTCCACACGATGTACGCGTGTAATACAGGAGCACTAATCTGGCCAGCTGGTGGAGTGGATCTGGAATCAATAATGGTGACGAAGTGACTAACGGCTTGTCATGAGAGAACATCACCTTTAGTGGAGGAGATCAGCCATCCTTACCCAGAGCAATGGTCCACTGCTGCCCAATCAGGGGAAGGAGAGTCATAGAGTCACATTCAAAGGGTCATACAGCGTGGAAACTGGCCCTTCAGCTCAACTTGCCCACACCGGCCAATATGTCCCATCTACACTAGTCCCACCTGCCTGCATTTGGCCCAGATCCCTCTAAACCTGCCCTATCCATGTACCTGTGGCCCCAGGCACCCTCCATCTTTCAATAACAGTAGAAATTTAATTGGAGGTTAAAGAAATAGCTGAGGCACTAAGCAAGATTTTTTTTCTCATCAATCTTTGCTGCGAGATGGACACAATCAGTGCAGCAGAATTGAAAGGAGCAGAGTTATTAATATCACCTAAAGAGAAAGGGCAAGAGAATGTTTTATCCTGTTCCTGTACGCTGTGGACGGCTTGATTGTAATCATGTATACTCTTTTTGCTGACTGGATACCACACAATAAAGAAGCTTTTCACTATACCTCGGTACACGTGACATTAATAAACTAAACTAAACTAAACCTAGAATTCCACAAGAGGTGGCCAGAATATGGTCTGAGGAAGGGTCCTGACCAGAAACGTCACCTACACATGCTGCTTGGCCTACTGAATTATTCCAGCACTTTGTGACTATCTTTGGTAAATAAACCAACATCCATATTCAGGAGCAGGCCCAGCAGATTGGACGGTAATGTTTAAGAGAAGGAGGGTGGTTGATCAGCCTGACATCAGTTGGCACCATGATGAAATCCATCAGTCAGGGCAAAGTCCGAAGGCACTTAGAAAGTCATAGCAACATCATGAAGCAAAATCAATGTGGATTATGAAGGGAAATGCACATTTGACAAAGCTAAGAGATCCTTTTCGAGGATGTAACCAGTAGTCTATTTAAGGGGCAGCTCTTATATCCAAAGATACCGCATGAAAGGTGGTTACATTCACTGGGGGTTCATGGGTTTGGGTGGGAGAGCAGTGTGTTCTGAGTGTGACAGAGATCAACACTGACCCATCAGACAGTCCCAGCTTAGAGTAATAATGCAGTAAGTGACAAGACAGGGTCTGTTGTATCCATGTGGCTCTTGATGCACAGCATTGAGGTGGGAGGGACGGGAACACAGATGAAGATAGATGGGTTTTCTTGTTTCCAAATTTCAACAAACCCCTAAATCAAATTTTCAAAGCTTGCTGGACACAAAGTGCTGGAGTAACTCAGCGGGTCAGGCAGCACCTCAGGAGAACACGGATAGGTGATGTTTCAGGGTGAGACCCTTTCTCAGACTTTGGTGACCTGAAACATCGTCTATCCATGTTCTCCAGGGATGTTGCTCCACCACTTTGTGTCTTTTTGTGTATTAACCAGCATCTATAGTTCTTTGTTTCTACCTTCAAACCCTGATTCTATTTGTCTGAATTATAACTGGATTTGTGTAAAAAGGAACTGCAGATGCTGGTTTACACCGAAGATAGACACAAAGTGCTGGAGCAACTTAGCGGGACAGGTAGCATCTATGGAGAAAAGGAATAGGTGACGTTTCGGGTCGAGACCTTTCATCAGACTGAGAAACTGGATTTATGTTTCCGTCCACTTTCTACCTGCTCTGACTTTTTGCCACAGTGATTTCACAAAATGCTGAAGTAACTCAGCAGGTCAGGCAGCATCTCTGGAGAGAAGCAATGGGTGGAAGCTGACATGCCACTATTTTGTGGAAAAGCAGGAAGCCACTTCCGATATCCCGGCCAGCTGCCATTTGAGATCAAAACGACACAAGGGCATCTTTGCCTGGTTACGGTGTGTGGGAGTTGGCTGCAGCTTTGCCTGCGTTGTCCGTGTCCATAATTGGATAACTCACGAACTACGATTGTGAAAGACGCTCGATATCAACAGGAATTCTTTAAATCCCTCCGACACAGGTTTGCGAAAGGGGCTTTGCTTTGTCACACCCACAGACCGTGCTTCAGAGTTCTCTCACAGTCCTTGCAAACAGTCTCAGCTACTTCAACGTGATAAGCACAAAGTGGGAGTTGCGAGCTTAGATGCAAATAGCTGCTAAGGCTTGGTGAGACGGCACATTAGCAGCTATTTTTTTAGCTATTCCATTCAAGGCGTCTGAAGTCCCAAACGTACATTTTCCTCAGATTATAAAATGGAAAGTTGGAAGCAGGTCGGGCAGCATCAATGGAGAGACAGGGCTCATGGTATGGTTTGATCAGTTTTGATTAGTATATAGAACAGGCCCTTTGGCCCACAATTTCTGTGCCAAACATAAGGCGAAGATAAATTAATCTCATCTGTTGGGTCCATATCTCTCCATTTCCAGAATATCTATGTGCTTATCTAAAAGCTTCTTAAACGCCACCGTTGTATCTGTTTCCACTACCACCCCTGGCAGCAGGTTCCAGGCACCTACCACCCTCGTATTTCAAATTAGAAACAAGGAACTGCTTATGCTGGTTTCCAAGACAAGACACAAAGTGCTGGAGTAACTCAGCGGGTCAGGTAGCATCTCTGGAGAACATGGGTAGGTGACGTTTCAGGTCGGAAACCTTCTTCAGTCTGCTGACGTAGAGCGGAGAGCAGCAGGACTCACAGAGGGAGAGGTGTGAGAGAGGGTCTCCTAGAACTCCCGTCACAAGTCTGAAGAAGGGTCCCGACCAATCCATGTTCTCCAGAGATGCTGCCTGACCCGTTGAGTTACTCCAGCACTTTGTGACTCTTATTTCAACTACATTTCTAACACTCAGCTGTCTTTTATTTTAACACTTTCACAGGTTTGTCCTGTTTTTCCTCACTCTCAATGTAAAATGGGTGCTTTTAAAGTGGGGGGGAAGGAAAGGGAGGTTTGGATCAGGAGGGATAAAAGGAGAAAGACACAAAAAGTTGGAGTAACTCAGGCAGCATCTCTGGAGGGAATGGATAGGTTGTGTTTGGGGTCGGGTCCCTGCCTCAGACAGGAGCTCCACCGTTACAGCGTGGAAGGGAGGTGTCCATGAGTGATCTATTGTCGTCCTGACTGATGATTACATCTGGCTGCACATCTGGGGAGAGGTCTGGATCAAAGGGCAACAGGTTCAGGTGGGGTGTAACCCTTCATATTATCAATGCCATTGTGTGTGCCTTTCATCGCAAGCGACGGAGTTAACTGTGCAAACTGTTGCCAAACCCAAATCAGAGAAGTGTTTGGTGCAGATATAACTAGTGTCCCACAAACTGTCACTGCTGAGTTACAACAGGCCTGGGCACGTTGCCAGAGCGACGAGGCCTGGTCATGGGGCTCTCGCTTCCCCCTTGGCCGCAGTGCGCTGTCCCAATCTTCCTTCCGGTCAGCAGGAAGATAGAGAGGAGGAATATCACTGACCGTCACAATCCCAGTTTACCCGCTCCAGCCTGAGGGTGACCAGTGGTACAGGCCTTGCCACAGGGCAGGCCCACCTGAGCAAACACGCCTGCTGCACCCACCCGCAGTTCACACTAAACAGAGCACCAAGGCGGTCTGACTTGCTTTGTTGCAGCACTCCCATGCCCATCCAACCTGTGCCTAGGTCTAGCCGGTAAGCCTAAAGTCACAGCTCTCTGGCCTAAGAGACAACACTTTCTTCTGTGCCACTGTCTGAGAGCGAAAGGGCTGGTCAGGGCAGGCTAGGCCCAACACAGTGAACACAGCTCAGCATGCCTGAGCACCCTCTGTCTGAAGAAGGGTTCCAACCCAAAACGTCGCCTATCCATATCCTCCAGAGATCCTGGTTCTGAAGGGTCTCCAGGCTCTGAAGAAGCATCTGCAGTTCCTTGTCTCTACATTCCTCTACAGATGCTGCTTGACCTATTGAGTTACTCCAGCACTTTGTGTGTTTTTCTTGTAAACCAGCATCTGCAGTTCCTTGTGACATTCTTTCAATGTTTGATACCTAACAAAATGTGGGCCAAAGGTGGGCGAATGGGACTCGTGTAGATGGGGCATGTTGGTCGGCATGGGCAAGTTGGGCTGAAGGGCCTGTTTCTGTGATGTATGACTCTGGTTCAGTTTGGAGATGTAAAAAGAGCAACGTATTAAGGAGATATCAATGGAGGGTGGAAATCTGTAAAAAAACCACAAATACTGGAAATCCTCAACAGGTCAGGCAGCATCGATGGAGAAACTGGAGAAGGTTGCACTAGTTGTCTCTTTACACCTACACTTTTCTTTTACTATTAGCTACCACCACATTTCAGCCTTGCACCAATATTCTTTTCCCATTAATCTTTCCTTTCCTCCACGCTCCACTCTTCCCTTCTTCAGTTATCTCTCCCCGCTCCCTCCTCCCTCCCTCTCTCCCCCCCTCTCTCCCCCTGCCCCTGTCCCGGCCTCTGCATCCTTGACACCTGAGACTTCACCCAGATACAGAGGAGGTCATGTCACGGACATATCTTGCCCTGAGTTGGTGCCTCTTTCCACACGGGCCGACAGGCCCACCATTCACTAACGGCTCAGCACAACTGGTTCTGAAGACCTGTTTTAACTCTGCCACTCCATCAACCTCTGCTGTCAGTGATTCGGTGCCATTTATACACAGCCAGGGACAACGTATAAAAATAACTTCTCAGAGCGGCGTATGGTGTTGGTGGTTACTGTGACTTTGATTTGTTAATGCTGAGAAGGGCACTGAGTGCAAAGAGAGTTATGTTGCACCTGTATAAACAGCTTACTTCAGAAAGAGCCAAATCCTTATTTAGGATGAAAATAGCTGCATTTGCTACTGGCCTTCCCCATCCCAGGACCCCAGGATTGTGCAGTGAAGGCAGTTGTTTCAGGTTATCTGTCAGATTGTGCTAGAGGCAGCTCTGGGTCAGATATACAGCAGCCCCACTTACTAATCAAGCCTCATGATATATGTAGGCTAATACTTGACACGGTGCTGAGAGAAGAGGAAGACTGAGGGATCACAGCAGCATTAGAGGGGTGCACTGCAACGTGGGAGGGGCAGTACTGAGGGAGGGGCAGTACTGAGGGAGGGGCAGTACTGAGGGAGGGGCAGTACTGAGGGAGGGGCAGTACTGAGGGAGGGGCAGTACTGAGGGAGGAGCAGTACTGAGGGAGCGCCACACTGTGGGAGGGGCAGTATTGGGGGGGGCAGTACTGTGGGAGGACCACACTGTGGGAGGGGCAGTATTGAGGGAGGGCAGTACTGTGGGAGGACCACACTGTGGGGGGGGGGCAGTATTGAGGGAGCGCCACACTGAGGGAGGGGCAGTACTGGGGGAGGGGCAGTACTGAAGGAGCGCTGCACTGTGGGAAGGGCACCGCCCTGTGAGAGGGGCAGGCCCTTCAACCCTTCTTGCCCCTGCACGAACCCCATTTCATTCTCCCCATCAACTCCCCCCAGATTCTATTTCTCTTCACGATGCACTCAGGGCAATATACAGCGGCTAATCACCTTGCCAACACACATTCTTGGGATGTGTGAGGAAACCGGATGGCCCGGGGGGGTCACAGGGAGAGCGTGAAAACTCCACGCAGACAGCGTCGGAGGTTGGGATCAAACCGGGGTCTCCAACGCTACGAGGCACCGGCTCTTGCCACTTGCTACCTGGGCCACTCTGGCAACTCCCTCACAAGCCTTCGACTTCTACCGCCTAGGAAGGCACTGGTGGTTAGTGCATGGGAGCACCACCGCCATCAGCTTCCCCTCCAAGGTCCACTTGTAAATGCACCCAACTCCATCGCTGCTATTGTGTGAACCGTCACCTCTCAAACGCCGTGTGGGATGGACAATAATGCTGGCTCTAGTGGGAGACCCACACCCTGTGTACAGGAGCAGTGGATGGAGGATTCTTTGATAGACACACAAAGGGTGGTGGGTGTAGGGAATGAGCTGCCGGAGGAAGTAGTTGAGGCAGGGACCATTGAAACGTATAATAAGAAGCACTTAGAATGGTACATGGATAGGACAGATTTAGAGGGATATGGGCCAAACACAAGCAGGTGGGACTAGTGTGGATGGGACATGTAGGTAGGCGTGAGCAAGTTGGGCCGAAGGGCCTGTGTCCATGCTGTATGATTCTATGTTTCTATGAGATAAAGCCCAGGAATGATGGAGTTTCAAAGTCTCAAGGACATGGCCTTGTTTATTAAACAACGATAAAACAGGAAGTAAGGTTAAACAAGCCGTTTGGAGTGGGAAATGAGAGCGGCATTATTGAGCACTTTTGAGCTCTTCTGTTGCTGTAACAGGAATAGCACATGGTTATTTAATGTGGGGAAACGTTCCAACATGCTTGGTGGCTGGAGTCACCGAGCCTTCAGCATGTCTGACCACCACCATGCTCTCCAACCTCAGAGGGTTCGAGTCCCAGGCTGGGGGTTCACACCATCCTTTTACCACTCTGGGCACTGCCCTGGTTAAACCAGGGCTTCCCGCCACTCTCAGGTGAATATAACAAATCCAGTAAGCTATGAAGAAGCTTGAGAAACAACATTTGGTAAAGTCACCCAAGATAGGCTGATCCAGAAGATTAACAGTGACTTGGGGTTGGATGAGCTCAGACCTGGCTTACTGATAGAAGGCAGAGAGTTATGGTGGAGGGACAATCTTCAGGCTGGAGGCTGCAGATTCCCAGGCATGTGTGCTGGGATTTCTGCTGTACTTGATAGATATAAATGACTTGGACGTAGATGGGTTGACTAGTAAATTTGAAGGAGTCACCAAGATTGCAGGGGTTGTAAAGTGTGAGGAAGGCTGTCAAGGTATACAGCAAGATATTGATCAGCTACAGAAATGGGCAGAGAAACCAGCATCTGCAGCTCCTTCCTAAATAATAACTGCAGGCAACTGGTGCAGGTTAAAGCCCCCTGCCCAGCCCACTAGAGCTAAGCTTCATAGCCCCAGTAAGTGAGGAGCATCTCCCCCCACAAACCCTAGTACCCAGAACGTACAACAGTACCGGCATCGAACCTGCCTTAAACACTACCACAGCAGTGCATTCCAGGTACTCACCACCCTCTGGGTAAGAAACTTGCCGCAAAGATCTGCTTTAAACTTTGCTTCTCTCACCTGAAAGCTATGCCCTCTAGTAATTGACTTTTAAATCTTGGGAAAATGATTCTTACTCTCTACCCTATCTATACTTTTCGGGTCGAGACCCTTCTTCAGACTGAGAGACGCTCTCAGCCTGAAGAAGGGTCTCGATCCGAAACATCACCTATTCCTTTTCTCCAGAGATGCTGCCTGACCCGCTGAGTAACTCCAGCAGTTTGTGTCTGTCTTTGCCTGCATTTAATACTGGGGCAGTCAGCACTGCTGCATTCATGTGGCGGACCAAGCTGTGGGTAATCAGCTCTGCTATCTTTCCAGGTACGTGTGTGTGTTTGAGTGCCCTTATCTCCTTGGTGCAGGCTTCCTTTCCCTTATCGATTTTCGGAGGCCCTTATCTCCCGGCACTCACGGGCATCTCACCAGCCAGCTCTGATGCAGCCGTTGCCTGGCAACTGCACTTAAACCAACAAATAAAAGAGGGCGGAATTTTTAGATGTGGTCTCTCTCAGGCAGCTTCTTGTTCAGCGTTAAGATTTACTGCGTATTTATAGGGGGGGACGGAAGTGTGCTGTGCTGAGGCTTTTGTCAGTCAGTACCCTGCAGTGGAACAATGAGGTTCGGTTTGGTCAGGTTCTTTGCAAGGCAAACATAGTTTAGAGTTATAGACAATAGACCTGCACCAGGAGGAGGCCATTCGGCCCTTCGAGCCATTCAATGCGATCATGGCTGATCATTCTCAATCAGTACCCCGTTCCTGCCTTCTCCCCATACCCCCTGACTCCGCTATCCTTAAGAGCTCTATCTAGTAGCTCTCTCTTGAATGCATTCAGAGAATTGGCCTCCACTGCCTTCTGAGGCAGAGAATGACACAGATATGCTGCCATTCCCGCTGAGTTACTCCAGCATCTTGTGTCTATCTTCGGTGTAAACCAGCATCTGTCGCTCCTTCCTGCACACTTGGTTCAATGGTACTTTAGTGCCACATGTACCTAGGTTCAGTGAAATTCCTTTCTGGCATGGAATTCAGTGAAGATCTTACTCGATATAGCAACGATCGTACTGAAGTTCAAGAGTGTGAGAATAGTAGATTACACTGAAGTTGTACAAAAATCACCACGTTTCCGGCAGCATCTTGTGCCATTAAAGTGCTCCCATTCCCCCTGCAGCCCCCAGCGTTGTGAGGATCAGTTGTTCCTGTCTGTAGTGTCTCCCATCCACACTCAGATGCCTCTTGTGTGAGGAAAAACTTTTTCACCCAGAGAGTTGTGAATCTGTGGAATTCTCTGCCATAAAAGGCAGTGGAGGCCAATTCACTGGACGCTTTCCAGAGAGAGTTAGATTTAGCTCTTAGGGCTAACGGAATCAAGGGATATGGGGAAAAAGCAGGAACAGAGTACTGCTTTTGGATGATCAGCAATGATCATATTGAATGGCGGTGCTGGCTCGAAGGGCCAAATGGTCTACTCCTGCTCCTATTTTCTAAGTTTCTATGTTTCTTGCCTTGTTTTCCTGTTGTCTGACCTACTGATCAATCTTGCCCCACAATATGTTGGGCAAAGTCCTCCAAGTTCCACCGAACAGTTACAATCCGGCTGAACAATTCCTCCCAGTGACCCTTTCACCCAGGAATCCACCTGGTGCACTCCTCCTGAATGATCTCCAATGCAAGTACTGTAAAACCCCCATGGACAGGCACATTTTGCTGGACAAGCAGATTTTCCGGACTATTGGATATAATTCTGTCAATAGCCCGGCACACTTAGTTCAATTTATTTTAGATCTTACACAGTATCATAACTTAATTGAAACTGGTGAGTTAAACTGGAGCCCAAGTGAGATAAAGAGAACACAGGAACGCCACAGTGGTGCAGTGGTTGAGTCACCTCCTTGCAGCACCAGAGACCTACGTTCGATCCTGATTACGGGTGCTGTCTGTATGGAGTTTGCATGTTCTCCCCGTGACCTCGTGGGTTTTCTCCAGGTGCTCCGGTTTCCTCCCACACTCCAAAGATGTACAGATGTTTAGGTTAATTGGCTTTGGTAAAATTGTAAATTGTCCCTTGTGTGATTGCTGGTCGGTACGGACTCACTGGGCCGAAGGGCCTGTTTCCATGCTGTATCTCTAAAGTCTATAGGCCAAAGTAAAGAACTGGGATCCAGGTGAGTTAAAGAAAACGCAGGAACCGGGCCCCAGTGAGTTCAAACAGTCTCTCATTTGTCTATTTCCATCCACAGATGCTGACTGACCCACTGATTTCCTCCAGCAGTTTATGTTTTGCTGCCGGGCTGGGAAGGGCAGGAGTTGACCTTTACTTTCCCTCCACACACTGCGATGTAACAAATGTGATGTCGGTTGTGCACCCCTTTAAGAGCTGTGGGTACACGATGAACTTCTCTGTGTGTTGTTGATACACAGCTTAAGACTTGCCAGAACATCTGACTATCTCTGCAGCCAAAGCTGCCAGAAGGGATGGTGTTTATCCCAAGCACTTTTTTTTATCAGCAAAGTACCTCTGTTTGTCAGTTTGTAAGACTGGCCATCGTTCAACATCTCACCAATGGATGACTGAGACAGGGTGAGACCATGAACACCACATCAGATGATGTGCACACTTACAGCAGCCGTTAGCCACAAAGTCGTTGACTGTGACTTGTTCCACACACGCAGCCAGGAGTGTGAGAATCCTGCAGTGACACAGATGCTGGAATCTGGAGCAAAAAATAAAGTGCTGGTGGAACTTAGCCGGTTAGGTGGCATCGATGAAGGGCAGGGGGCAGACAGCATTTCAGGTTGATACCCTGGTACCTTCTTAAGGGAACTAAGATCAGGCAGAAGATACAACAGCTTGAATGTACGAACCACCAGATGCAAGGACACTTGCTCCCGCTGTTATCTGACTCTTGAACAAGCTAAGGGATGAATTCTTCCAGTCTACCTCATTGGGAACCTTACACTTTTTGTTTATCTGCTCTTTCTCTGTATCTGGAACACTATATTCTGCTGGAGACCGACTTCGGGAACTCCAACCACGGGAGCCTGTAGACTTACCATCGTGGAGCTCACAATCCCTGTTGGGGATTGAGCTCCAACCGCGGGAGCCTGTGGACTTTAACATCCTGGAGCTCGCGGTCCCTGGTTAGAGACCGACTTTGGGAGCTCTAGGCCGCAGGAGGTTGAGCGCCCTGACGCGGGGGCTTCGATCGCCCTGACGCGGGGGCTTCAATCGCCCTGACGCGGGGGCTTTGATTGCCCTGACGCGGGAGCTTCGATCGCCCCGAATGCGGATGGTCCGACTGTCCCGACTGCGGGAGAATAAAGAAGAAGAGGATTAGACTTTATTGCCTTCCATCACAGTGAGGAATGTAGGGAATCTGCTGTGCTGGATATTTATGTTAACTTTTATGTAGTTGTGTGTCTTGTTGCTTTTTTTAGTATGGCTGTACGGTAATTCGAGTTTCACTGTACCTTAATCGGTACACGTGACAATAAACTAACCTTTCAACCTTTATATTCTGCACACTGTTTCTTTTCTCTTTGCACTAACCGTTGTCCTCGAGTTTGGTTTTGATTGCACTCATGTCTGGAGACTTTTTTAAAAGGGGTAGCAAACAAAACAAAGATTTTCACTGTATCTCGGTACACGTGACAATAATAAATTAACACCAATTCCAAAACCAGGATTGGCAGCACGAAAGTACAGTTTTGCTCGTCGGACATCAGAAGATGTTAGATTTAAAAAAAAATAGATTTAGAGATACAGCGCGGAAACAGGCCTTTTCGGCCCACCAAGTCCGCGCCGCCCAGCGATCCCCGCACATTAACACTATCCTACACACACTAGGGACAATTTTTACATTTACCCAGTCAATTAACCTACATACCTGTACGTCTTTGGAGTGTGGGAGGAAACCGAAGATCTCGGAGAAAACCCACGCAGGTCACGGGGAGAACGTACAAACTCCGCACAGACGGCGCCCGTAGTCAGGATCAAACCTGAGTCTCCGGCGCTGCATTTCGCTGTAAGGCAGCAACTCTACCGCTGCACCACCGTGCCGCCTTGTGGATTCCAAGGGAAAGGGTGCCGGGTGGGGCAGAGATAGTTCTAGAAGCCTTGCACCAGAGGGAGCTTCAAAGTCAAATTGTAGAGATTGCTTAAGGAAGAGGCAGAAACTCAGTCTACCCTCTGGGTGTTGTCCAAGGAGACCTTATATGGCCAAAAGTGGCAGGTGGGACCAGGGCCGTCTTAACGCATGGGCCTGATGGGCACTTGCCCGGGGCCCCACGAGCATAGGGGCCCCATGCTGATCTGTGTATGTTAAGTGACTTGCAATAAATAAATACTACTTTAAAAATGTAGGTTCAATAAGTGCTTTTTTCGCAACATTTTCGGTCCCTAAGTGCTAATTACAGCGATCTGTTAGTGCTTTTCGCAACAATGTAGCACCCTAAGTCCATCGCTAAGTGCTTTTCGGTAAGTGCTTTTCGCCGGCACGACAGGGGGGGGGGCTGGTAGGGAAAGGGGGGTGGGGGAGAGTAACGGTGGGGGCCCCAGTACACTGCTTTGCCCGGGGGCCCATAATGCTGTAAAAACGGCCCTGGGTGGGACCAGCAGAGATGTGGCATCTTTGTTTGTGTGGACATGTTAGAGTTAAGGGCCTGTTTCCGTGCTCTGGGAGTTCTTGACTCTATATCCACCCAACCCATCTGGAGGAACTTGCCATGAAGTAAAGCTCATGGAAACTGAACAGCATCTTGTATATTTGCTTTTTTATTTCTTATTGTTTATTATCTAAGGATGAATATAACACATAGAGTATAAACGAGGAACTACAAATGCTGGTTCGCCAAGGAAAGACACAAAATGTTGCAGTAACTCAGAGGGTCATAGTTTCATAACTTCATAAGTGATAGGAGCAGAATTAGGTCATTCGGCCCATCAAGTCTCCCATTCAATCATGGCAACATCACTGGAGAACATGGATAGGAGACGTTTTGATCGGTCCACTCTGAAGAAACCGACCTGAAAAGTCACCTATTCCTTTTCTCCAGAGATGCTGCCTGACCCGCTGACTGACCTCTTCGTTCTAGACTCTCCCATTACTGGAAACATCCTTTCCACGTCCTCTCTATCTAGGTCTACCATGCAGTATGTTTCAATGAGGTCCACCCTCATCCTTTTAAACTCCAACGAGTACAGGCCCAGAGCCATCAAACACTCCTCGTACATTAACTAATCATCCCCTGGATCATTCCTGTAAATCTCCTCTGGATCCACTCCAAAACCAGCACTTTGTTCCTCCTATATGGTGCCCAAAACGGCTCACAGTATTCCAAATGTGGTTTCACCAGCACATTATAAAGCCTCAGCATTGCATCCCTGCTTTTATGTTCTACCCCCCACAAAATTAATGCTAACATCGCATTTGGCTTCCAAACTACCGACTAAACCTGCAAATTAACCCTTTGGGAATCCTGCACCGGCACTTGCAAGTCCCTTTTCAGCTCCAATTTCTGAATCCGCTCCCCATTTAGAAAGTAGCCCAGGTGTTTATTCCTCCCTGCTCAATCACCAGAGCACGTGGGCCTGATGGGCTGGAGGTAACCCCATGATCCCTACTGTAGCCGGTTTAGGAAGTACCAGAGTGTGTCCAAGCCTCTGGGCTGACAATGGCATGTTATCGTCTATCACCCGCACTTCAACCAGTGCAGACTCCCTTGCCTCGTACGTTAAGCAGAGTGACTCATGCACAATTTGTTTTCGATGTGCAAATAGGGTGAGATGGCAGAGTGTTGGTGGGTAAACATCTCCCAACTGACGAGTGAGCGTGCGGGTGAGTGCATCAGTTCAATCTCCAGTGCTGTTTCGGAAATATATACAGCTGGCGGCTTCGCAAGCAGCTTCCTATAAATAGATGTGTGGATGGGAGGGAGAGGTAAACCTTGTAAGCTAAACGTCAGCTGTGGGGAAGTTACTGGAAGCCTCCATCAGACATTGAGTGCTGGGATCAGTAGCAGCTCTTCAACGAGGGCCAGGGTGGATGTGTGAAGGATAGGTCACATCTGGCTAATCCAACCGGACTATGTCAGACCTGGGATAGACACTAAATGCTGGAGTGTTTAGCACTCTAAACACTCCAGAGTGGAGTAAAGGAATAGGTGGAGGCAAGGAATAGTGTCGTTTCGGGTTGAAACCCTTCTTCAGCCTGAGAGTCTGGGGAAAGGGAAATGGAACTAGGATCTGGGCCTCCTCTAGAGTCTCAGTAGGAAGCTACACATGAGATTAGTCAGAACTTAAAGTGTGGGCACAGCCCAGGGTGGAGCTGCTGCCTCACAGCGCCAGTTTCGATCCTGACTTCGGGGGCTTCATGTGTGGAGTTTGCACATCTATATACTAAAACTCTAATTTGTTTGTTTGTTTGTTCCTGAACTACAGCCAAAACGGTACACGATAGAGCGACAATTTTAGGCCCACCTTACTCACCATCGTCCCTTTGGTGCTAATGGACGAAGTTTCATTGAAATCGGTGTTATATTTTTAAAGTTATTCACATTTTAAAGTTTAAATCTATCTCCCAGGTAGGGAGGGGGGGGATGAGGGAGGATAAAGAGGGATGGAGTGGGGGGAGGGGAAAGGAAGGGGGAGGGGCGGGAAGAAGGGGGGAGAGGGGAGGGGGGGAGAGGGGAGGGAGGGAGGAGAGGGTGCTGCACCAATGCAGGTTTGGGCCCAACGGGTCCACTTGGTCTAGTTCTTCCTAAAAACCCATTGGTTTCCCCCCCAGTGGCTCCAGTTTCCTCCTACATCCCAAAGATGTGCGTGTCTGTAGGTTAACTGTCCCGAGTGCATATTGGTGAATGGGTAGAATCTTGGGAGAGTTTATGGGAATGTGTGAAGAATGAAATGTGGGTTCATTGTGGAGGAATGAATTATGGAATTGTGGACGCAGCCCAGACCATCCCACAAACCAACATCCCTTCCACCTACACTTCACGTTACCTTGGCAAGGCCACCTGCATAATCAAGGACCAGTCTCACCCAGGTCACTCCCTCTACTCCCCTCTCTCTTTAGGCAAGAGGGACAGAAGTGTGAAAACACACCTCCATATTCAGGGGAAGTTTCTTCCCAGCTGTTATTAGGCAACTGAACCATCCTATCAACAACTAGAGAACAGTCCTGAGCTACTATCTACCTCATTGGAGACCCTCGGACTATATTTAATCGGACTTTACTGGACTTTATCTTGCACTAAACGTTATTCCCTTTATCATGTATCTGTACACTGTGGACGGCTCGATTGTAATCACGTATAGCCTTTCTGCTGACTGGCTAGCACGCATCAATAAGCTTTTCACTGTACCTCAGTACACTTGACAATAAACTAAACTAAACTAAATAGGTTTGGGTAGAATGGGTATGCCTGGGTATTTGATGCTCGGCATGGACTTGGAGGGCTCAAGGGCCTGTTTCTGTGCTGTGTCTTCCCACGTCAAAGAATAAGAGGTAGGCACACGGAACTGCAGAGGCTGGTTTGCAAAAAACTAACAAAGTGTTGAAGTAACTCAGCGGGTCAGGCAGCATCTCTGGAGGGTATGGATACATGCCTTATCTGTACGGGACTCTTCCTGACAGTTACTCTTGACTCTTGATGGGGCCAATGGATTGCTGTGCTTTTGTAACTTCCTGCTCCCACACAACGTAGTCACTGCCCAGCCCAGCTCAACACTGCCCAGCCCAGCTCAACACTGCCCAGCTCAGCTCAACACTGCCCTGCCCAACTCAACACCGCCCAGCCCAGCTCAACACTGCCCAGCCCAGCTCAACACTGCCCAGCCCAGCTCAACACCGCCCAGCCCAACACTGCCCAGCCCACCCCAACTCTTGTGCTAGCCGAACCCATTGGTCTTCAAGCGCGAGATGTCCATATGGGAATGTTGCCGACTGGCACGCTCCACACTACAGGAGTACGTGCTGAGGGACTCACTGAAGCTCAGTGCAGGCAGGCAGGCCCAAGGCTCTGTCGGGAAGAAGCACAGTTTAGGATCCTGCCACCACAGGGCACTGAGGAGATGGTTCCCACAAACATGGCTGTTTGTTATAAAGTAGAAACCGGGATGGGGCAGCATTGATTCTTTGTAAATAGAATGCACTTTGTAAATTACACAATGAAGGCAAGAAGAGGCAAACATTAATTGTATTGTATTTCCTGAATATATTTTTATGAATAAAGCTATTGAAATAATAATAAATAATGAGTTTACAACACTGTACATTCATTTCAGTTTCACTTCTTATTGCAACACAGAAGGAGGCCATTCTGCCCATGATATCCATTCTAGCTCCCTCCCATTCACCAATCCCATCAGGCCCCATTCCTCTTCTTGTTTCTATGTTTCCCTTGTAATTTATTCCCTCGCTCAGAACTCAGTCTGAAGAAGGGTCTCAACCCGAAACATCACCTATCCATGTTCTCCAGAGATGCCCCCTGACCTGCTGAGTTACTCCAGCACTCTGTATCTTTCTGTAGAGCTTAAGGCCTTGACAGCTGAAGATATGGGCAGATTTGGAAGGGTTAATTTTGGGAGCATGTGCAGGCTCAGGATTGGAACAGTGGAAAGGGCGGGAAGGTGGGATTGTAGAGATGTTGGAGTGCAGGACCGGAGTGGAGGAGTTGGGGCAGGGAGGAGCCATTGGAATACAGTGAGATTGGGGAGGGAGGGAGGGATAGGGGAATGAAGCACATGCGGGCACAGGCATCAGTTCGGAAAGTTGGGAATTTTACGGAGAGGGCAAGGTGCATGAACGGTCAGCTGAGATGGACTGGGAGATAAGAGGGCAGTAAAAGGGATTATGTATAAACACTGATGGGCCAGCAGTGATCGATGGACTCAGGGAGTGTTCTGGTGGAGAGTAGGTGCCAACTGATGACAGCTGCTGAGACCAGCAGGACTCTGTTCAACCACACATCCTTGTCAGACACCTCCCACACCACCTAAACTTAAACAGTGCGATTACAGAAACGCCGTGCTCTGTGAAGTAGCTGGCCGAGCGTGTGGTGTCTCAGGTAGAGAAGGAAATGATATTAAACACCCCCTCCACACACACACACACACAGACAGCCAGGTCTGGTGGTCACCGGGGCAACAGCCCAGGCCACTCTGCGCAGAATAGCTGCAATTGCTGAGGGTGCCTGCGCCTTGCTTCAAATGTCAGAGGGCAGGCAGAGTTTAAAATAAGTGCCCTGGTCCAGCGAGGCCTCCTGTTTATTAACGCTGCCATTGGCTATTTATAATGAGGTGGATAAGGTGTTGTCATCTACGTCAGTGGCAAGCGGCCTGGGAAATGTTCCGAGGCTTTGACCTGGCAACCTTCCCTCCTGGGACATGGCAGGCAGCCAGGGACGTCACTGAGCTGGCTGCCCGCGAGCCTGCATTACTGCTCTGATCTGTTGGGTCAATGCCTCGCCACAACAGCTGAGGGGCTCAACGTGGAGTAATCACGGCACTCTGGAATTAACAGCAGGAGTGTGCGTCAATGGTGCTGATCCTGTAACTCCCCGTAACATCCCATCCACTCCACTCATAGCCTCCAGGAAAGGAATTCTGCCCCCCTCGCCCGTACTATCCTACGAGCGACTCCCTGGTCCCCAGCATATGGCTGACTGCAGAAACGAGGAACTGCAGATGCTGGTTTACAACAACAACAAAAATACACAAAGTGCTGGAGTAACTCAGCTGAGTCAGGCAGCATCTCTGGAGAACATGGAAAGGTGATGTTTCAGCAGGGACTCTTCTTCAGACAAATTATGGTGGGGGGGTGATGAAGGAAGCTGGAAGAGAGGAGGGGCAGGACAAACTGGCAAGTAATAGGTGGATACTGGTCAGACGTTTCTGATAGGCAGATGGTTGATAAAGGTCAAAGATGAAAAGGCGAGGTGTGAGATAAGAGTTGTGAATTGTAAAGCTAGAGGAAGGAATGTAGGTTGAAGGGAAGGGGGGGTGAGGGGAGGGGGGAGGTAAAAATAGGTGCAAATCTAGGTGGAACAAATGGGGAGAGAGGGGTGAAAAAGAGAGGGGGGAAAAGAAAGGTGGGAGTGGGTTTGATAATTACTTAAAATTGGAGAATTCAATGTTCATACCATTAGGTCGTTAGGTACCCAACTAGAACAAAAGGTGCTGTTCCTCCAGTTTGCATGCGGCCTCACTCTGGCAATGGAGGAGGCCCAGGACAGAAAGGTCAATGAGCGAATGGAAGGGGAGGGTTAAAATGGTTCGCAACCGGGAGATCCCGTGGACCCTGGAGGACCAAACGCAAGTGTTTGGCAAAATGGTCGCTGAGTTTACACTTGGTCCCACCAATGTCCAGAAGACCACATCGGAAACACTGGATGCAGGAGATGAGGTTAGAGGAGATGCACCTGAACCACTGTCTCACCTGGAAGGACTAAATGGAGTCCTGGAGTCCCTGTATGGTGGCGAGGCAGGAGCTGTGGGGACAGGTGTTACATCTCCTGCAGTTGCAGGGGAAGGTACCTGGGGAGGAGGTGGTTTGGTGGGAAGGGACGAGTGGACCACGGAGTTGCAGAGGGAGCAGTCTCTGTAGAAGGCAGAAAGCGCGGTGGGATTGGACTATGTGACTGGTGATGTGATGGCGTTGGAGGTGACGGAAATGTGTGGGGATGAGGTGTTGGCTGTGGAGGCTGGTGGGCTGAAAGGAGAGGACCAGGGGAACTCTATCTTTGTTCCAACTGGGGGGAGGAGGAAGAGAGCTTCCTCTGCTAGCTCCTTCCAGAAACTACTCTACTCTCTATCAGGAGTGAAAAAGCTGCCTCTGGGGGTCTCTCTTAAATCTCTCCTTGCTCACCTAAACCCTGCGTGTTCCAGTTTTACAATCCTCTACCCTGGGAAAAAAAGACTGTGAGTGTTCACTTTATCCATGCCCCTCATCATTTTGTGCACTTCAATAAGGTCGTCCTCAGCCAGTACGATCCAAAGAAAAACATCCCAGCTGATCCAACCTCTCCCTCTCCCTCAAGCCCTTTAACCTTGGCTGTCTGGGCCTGCCGCATCTTTTTATAAATGTTTCATCTGTCGGCAGGTCACCAGCTCAGTGGAAGACGCACTTTGCTGTCTCTAGCCCTGGGAGATGTCTGTGGGGGAATGCTGCTGGTGGGCAGATTCCAGGGGCAGGAGGATGTCACAGGATGCATTCAACCCAATGCAGAGACTCAGTGGGGAAGGACAAGGGTCTAACGTCCTGCCCTCACTGGATGTTGCCACGATTCCTGCTATTGAGGGCGTGCAGCGTAGGTTCACTGGGTTAATTCCCGGAATGGTGGGACTGTCGTATATTGAAAGACTGGAGCGACTAGGCTTGTATACACTGGAATTTAGAAGGATGAGAGGGGATCTTATTGAAACATATAAGATTATTAAGGGATTGGACACATTAGAGGCAGGAAACATGTTCCCAATGTTGGGGGAGTCCAGAACCAGGGGCCGCAGTTTAAGAATAAGAGGTTGGCCATTTAGAATGGAGACGAGGAAAAACTTTTTCAGTCAGAGAGTTGTAAATCTGTGGAATTCTCTGCCTCAGAAGGCAGTGGAGGCCAATTCTCTGGATGCTTTCAAGAGAGAGCTAGATAGAGCTCTTAAAGATAGCGGAGTCAGGGGGTATGGGGAGCAGGAACGGGGTACTGATTGTGAATGATCAGCCATGATCACATTGAATGGAGGTGCTGGTTCGAAGGGCTGAATGGCAACTCCTGCACCTATTGTCTATTGTTTATTGTCTATTGATTCAGAGGCCTGAGCTACAGGAAGAGGTTGTGCGGGCAAGATCGAGTGAATGCCCAGAGTCATTTACCCAGGATAGGGGAATCAAGAACCAAAGAACTTAAGGAGAGGTTGAGTGGGCCAGCACTTTATTCCTTGGAGTGCAGGAGGCAGTGGGGTGATCTTATAGAGGTGTATAAAATCATGCAGGGAATAGATCGGGTGAATGCACAGTCTTTTATACAAGGTTGTGGAATCACAAACGAGAGGACATAGGTTTAAGATGAAAGGGGCAAGATTTAATAGAAGCCCAAGGGGTATCTTTCTCACTTGGAGGGAGTTTGAATAAGCGGACAGAGGAAGTATAGGAAAATAACTGCAGATGATTGTTCAAATCGAAGGTGGACACAAAATGCTGGAGTAACTCAGCGGATCAGGCAGCATCTCAGGAGAGAAGGAATGGGTGACTTGGATGTGTTAAGTACTGTAACAGCATTTAAAATGTACATGTACAGATTCATGGGTTGGAAAAGTTTAGGTTTATTATTGTCTCAAATACCAGGGTACAGGGAAAAGCTTTGTTTTGCATGCTATACAAATGGCATCGAAGCATAGAAACATAGAAAAATAGGTGCAGGAGTAGGCCATTTGGCCCTCCGAGCCAGCACCGCCATTCAATGTGATCATGGCTGATCATCTAAAATATAAAAAATCAGGCTGATCCTGCTGTTTCCCCCATATCTCTTGATTCCTTGCCATGTGTAAATGCATTCAAGTCAAACTCAAGCTTAGAGGGATATGGGCGACATGTGGGAAAATGGGACTAGCTTAGATGGGGCATTTTGATCGGCATGGATGAGTTGGGCCACAGGGCCAGTAACCGTGCTGTATAAGGAGTGGCGTTAAACTATGGCGGGCGGGCTGCAGATCTGGAATGAATACAGTTCATTAGTAACCACAGCCTGTGCCTTTTGTCAGGGATGGAAACACATTGAGAGTTTGGCCCAACAAAATCTCACCAAACACACATGAAGCAACAGGTTTAGAGTCGTTATTTCACAAACGTTAAAACCACTCTTCCACAATGATTAAAAAAAAACACAGCAAGCATTTGACTGTTGTGCACGTTGCCTTCACAGTTACATCCGCAGGCAGCATTGCAGGAGCTGTCTTTGAAAGGTTGATGGAAAAGTACGGCATGGAAACAGGCTACGTGGCCCACTGACTCCACGCCGACCATCGATCACCCATTCACACTACTTCTATGTTATCCCACTTTCTCATCCACTCCTTACACACTAGGCGCCATTTACAGAAGCCAATTAACCTACAAACCTACACGTCTATGGGGTGTGGGGAAGAGACCGGAGCAGCCGGGGCCATACCTACGCGGTCACAGGGAGAACGTGCAAACTCCACACAGATAGCACCCGTAGAATTTCCAGACGAGCCCATGAGAAGCAGTTAAGGTGTTTGGTGTTTTACAACAGTCTTCCTTCCCTCTGGTTCCTTGTTGTGACATGCACTCTGTCTCTTACCTCCTTTTCCATGTACAGTAATAATGAATCAGTTGTGTCAGGGTCACAGCCAGACCTCACCGCTTCCTGCCTCCCTGGTCCAGTGGAAGGTTGCTTCACTTACACCACCTTGCCCAATACTGGCCTCATGACCTGTTGAAACACCACTCATCCCTGCCCTGCTGCTCCCCAACTTCCTCATTCTTGCCCTCTTCTTTTCCCCCTCCCCACCTAAACCCCAGCTCTTCCCTCTCTCCCTCATCCCCACCTCTCCTCTCCCTCATTCCCATCTCTCCTCTCTCCCCCAGTTCCACCTCTCCAACCCCTCCCTCCCCAACACCATTCTCCCCCATCCCCACATCCTTTTCTCCCCCATCCTTACCTCTCCCCTCATCCCCATCTCTCCCCATCCCCTAACCTTACCTCTCCCCTCCCCTCCTCTCCCCATCCCCACCTCCTCCCTCCATCCCCATCCCATCCCCCTCTCACCCATCCCTTACCTCTCCCTCCCCATCACCTCCTCCCCCCATCTCCAGCTCTACCTCCTCTCTTCCCCATCGCAATCTCCCACCCCCATCCTCACCTCTCCCCTCCCCATCCACATCTCTCCCCTCTCCTCACTCCCCCAACCTCAACAGGACCCTGTTGAATCCTCTTTATCAGTACGGGTATCAGGAGAAGGCAGGGGAATTGGGTTGAGAGGGAAAGATAGATCAGCCATGATTGAATGGCGGAGTAGACTTGATGGGTTGAATGGCCTAATTCTGCCGCTAGAACTTATGACCTCACCACCCCACAGCTCCGACCGCATCGAGCTTCCTCCTCTCTGCTTCTCATTCTCCCCCCCATCTTCGGCTGCTCTCCCTTCCCTCCTTTCCTGATACATTGACCCAGTTAAATATTACAGCAGGCGCAGTCCTGTAACATCAGTCAGGGGAGAGAAAGAAAAAAAACGCTCCCTCGACATTTGGAGCGAAAGGCTTTAGTGTGCCGCAGTATTCTGCAGTAGTGAAAGATGAAACAAAACCTTTCTACAAACCTCCGAGAGAAAGCACGAGGCTGGGGATGAGTAATGCCGCTAAAAACAGCCAGCGCATCATCCACTTTTATCTGCCGCTGCTAGATTAAAGCAGCCAGCTCAGTTAAATAACCTTGATGTGCTGGAGGCGAGGGACAGCTTGCTCAAGTTGTCACACACAAGTGCTTGATAGCTCAATCGCACTAAAGCTCTCTCCACTATTTTAGTGCTGCTGTTAACCCGTTCATATCACACCTGTTCCACAGAGCGTCTTGTGCTCACAGCACTGCGCTGCCCAGTGCGGTCACCAGCGCCACTGTGGCGACCAGCTACCACTGGCAACTTGCCACCCAGCTCAATCAACCTTGAGAGGGCAGCGAGTGGCAGCATCACGACCCCAGGGCCGGATTAAGCTAGTGTGGGGCCCATAGCATATGTTATAAAGGGGCCTTAAATACGGGACAAAGTGATGTCACCGCCCGTGCCCCACGTGACCTCACCCAGCCAGCAGCCACGTGCTCCCGTTCCACCAATGGTGGCCGCCCAGGCCGGGAGGCGGGTTGCCATGCAACCTCCGTTAGGAGATGCCCGGGCCTACAGTGTCTGGTGGTAGACACTAAATGCTGGAATAACTCAGCTGGTCAGGCAGCATCTCAGGAGAGAAGGAATGGGTGACGTTTTGGGTCGTTACGCTTCCAAAGGGAGTGGCTCTCCGGTGAGCTCCGGCAACACTGCACCCCGGTGGCGGGGGGGGGGGGGGGTGAGGGTCTGTGTCGCGGGGTTGGCGGTTGGGCGGTGATGCGCCGGCTTCCCATTGGTCCGCGCAGCGCCGCCAACACATTCAAACCGTGGCGGTTGGGGAGCGGCGTGCGCAACACAACGCCCCTCAGTGGGATGGCGACTTCAAGCATTTAGCACGTGGCCCTCGAAAGCGCGGGGCCCGTAGCAAATGCTTCTTTTGCTATTATGTTAATCCGGCCCTGCACGGCCCTTCGCATATTTTCCACTAATTTCTCCCAAGTACCATTTATATCCCTCGTTCCCCTCTCCCCTGACTCTCAGTCTGAAGAAAGGTCTTGCCCCGAAATATCACCTATTCCTTTTCTCCAGAGATGATGCCTGACCCGGCTGAGTAACTCCAGCACTTTGTGTCTGACCTCAGTTTCAGCCGGTCATTGATTTAACTCCAAAATGCAGAAACTGAGACGAGGAAGTTAGTCATTAGAGATATCAGGCCACACTGCGGGAGGGGCAGTACTGAGGGAGAACCACACTGGGAGGGGCAGTACTGAGGGAGCGCCACACTGTGGGAGGGGCAGTACTGAGGGAGGACCACACTGTGGGAGGGGCAGTACTGAGGGAGGACCACACTCTGGGAGGGGCAGTACTGAGGGAGGACCACACTGGGGGGGGCAGTACTGAGGGAGCGCCACACTGTGGGAGGGGCAGTACTGAGGGAGTGCCACACTGTGGGAGGGGCAGTACTGAGGGAGGACCACACTGTGGGAGGGGCAGTACTGAGGGAGCGCCACACTGTGGGAGGGGCAGTACTGAGGGAGCGCCACACTGAGGGAGGGGCAATACTGTGGGCGTACCACACTGCGGGAGGGGCAATACTGTGGGCGGACCACACTGCGGGAGGGGCAGTACTGAGGGAGGACCACTGGACAGTAGTGAAGAAGGATTCAACTGCAGCATTGGGAAGGGAGCTTCAAGATGAACCATGTCCTTTCTGGGTGTCCAAGAAGAAAGAGTTGGTCTGGCAAGGGACTGTAGATGCTGGAATCTGGAGCAACAAATTGCACGCTGGAGGAACTGAGCAGGACAAGTAGCATCTGTGGAGGGGAGAATAATTTGCATTGTTTCAGGAAGGCAACTTGCAAGTGGACCATATTGCATCCATACCATCGCAATGTTAAAGAAACATTTAGATAGGTACATGGATAGGACAGGTTTAGAGGGATGTGAGCCAAAGGCAGGTAGGTGAGACTAGTGTAGATGGGGCATGTTGGTCGGCATGGGCAAGTTGGGCCGAAGGGCCTGTGTCCATGCTGTATGACTCAATGACTCAATGACTATGACTGAGATTGGAGAGGGGAGGTAGCCGGGAAGAAGAAAGAGTTTGCAGTGTTACTGGAGAGAGCAGATGCAGGGCTTTGCAAAGAACGCACGTGGGTTCAGTCGGCCACATAGGCTCCTTGTGTGCGGTGTCCATTCTGTGACCCTGCTGACAGAGGACAATAGACAATAGGTGCAGGAGTAGGCCATTCAGCCCTTCGAGCCAGCACCGCCATTCAATGCGATCATGGCTGATCACTCTCAATCAGTACCCCGTTCCTGCCTTCTCCCCATACCCCCTCACTCCGCTATCCTTAAGAGCTCTATCCAGCTCTCTCTTGAAAGCATCCAACGAACTGGCCTCCACTGCCTTCTGAGGCAGAGAATTCCACACCTTCACCACTCTCTGACTGAAAAAGTTCTTCCTCATCTCCGTTCTAAATGGCCTACCCCTTATTCTTAAACTGTGGCCCCTTGTTCTGGACTCCCCCAACATTGGGAACATGTTTCCTGCCTCTAATGTGTCCAATCCCCTAATTATCTTATATGTTTCAATAAGATCCCCCCTCATCCTTCTAAATTCCAGTGTATACAAGCCTAATTGCTCCAGCCTTTCAACATACGACAGTCCCGCCATTCCGGGAATCAACCGAGTGAACCTACGCTGCACGCCCTCAATAGCAAGAATATCCTTCCTCAAATTTGGAGACCAAAACTGCACACAGTACTCCAGGTGCGGTCTCACCAGGGCCCGGTACAACTGTAGAAGGACCTCTTTGCTCCTATACTCAACTCCTCGTTACGAAGGCCAACATTCCATTGGCTTTCTTCACTGCCTGCTGTACCTGCATGCTTCCTTTCAGTGACTGATGCACTAGGACACCCAGATCTCGTTGAACATCCCCTCTTCCTAACTTGACACCATTCAGATAATAATCTGCCTTTCTATTCTTACTTCCAAAGTGAATAACCTCACACTTATCTACATTAAACTGCATCTGCCATGTATCCGCCCACTCACACAACCTGTCCAAGTCACCCTGCAGCCTTATTGCACCTTCCTCACAATTCACACTACCCCCCAGCTTAGTATCATCTGCAAATTTGTTAATGGTACTTTTAATCCCTTCATCTAAGTCATTAATGTATATCGTAAATATCGTAAAAGTGGTGCAGCCAGCCACACTGGGGTTGTGCTGCTTTTGGAGGTGTCGGCAAGGCTAACCAGAAGCACATTGATGCCGGGGAACAGGATTAGCAAGATGCCCTGACGCTGACTGATGCTGGTCTCTCCTCGCTCCAAAGGTAAAGGGTTAACAGGGTCTCTAGGAGCTGCTTGTCTCTGCAGGTTGGCCCGGGCGCAGGGAGAGGGATGTATCAGAGGCTGATGAGGCCCCAGGGTGCAGGGATGGGGAGGCTGATTGTACAGGCAGACATCCGGAGTGAGTGCCAATGATATGGAGGGAATGCGAGCCGGAGGCAGGAGCACAGCTGGAAGGCCCCGGTGCTCAGGCAACTCCTGGCCTGGAGACTGGACCTCCCACTGCCTGCCTTCCCCACCCTCACCCCCTCACCCACACCCTCGTCCTGAGGTTTAGGTTCACCCCGCCCGGCCACTCCCTCTTCTCCCCTCTCCCATCAGCCCAGAAGTGTGAAAACGCACACCTCCAGATTCAGGAACAGTTTCTTCCCAGGCAACTGAACCATCCTATCACCAACTAGGGAGCAATCATGAGCTACTATCTACCTCATTGAAGAACCTCAGACTATCTTTGATTGGGCTTTACTGGACTTTATCTTGCACTAAACATTATTCCCTTTATCATGTATCCCGAGACTGTGGATAGCTTGATTGTAATCATGTACAGTCTTTCCACTGACCGGTAAACACGCAACAAAAAGCATTTCACTGTACCTCGGTGCACCTGACAGTAAACTAAACCAAACTGGCCTATTACTGTCACGTGTGCCAAAGTACAGCGAAAAGCTTTGCTTTGCATGCTATCCAATCAGATGAGATAATACTATACATAAGTACAATCAAGTTAAACTCTAATACAATAAATAGAGCAAAGGGGAAGCTGCAGGATGCAGAATATAGCATTGTAGCACATCAGTTCCAGAGACAAAGCCCAAAGTCCACGTTGGGGTGGAGGTGTATCGGACAATATCCTAGCTTATGGAAAGACTGTTCAGAAGCCTGATAACAGAGGGGAAGAATGTTTCAGAGCCTGGTGCAGCACGTCTCTTGAGGAGGGGAGGGAGGGTAGTTGCAGCCTGTTGTTCCCCCTCCTATCCCCTGCCTATGTTGCCTGTTGTACCTGTCTCATACAGCAGGGAAACAGGCCCTTCGGCCCAGCTTCTCCATGCTGACCAAGATGCCCCATCTACTCTGGTCCCCCTGCCCGCATTTAGCCCATATCCCTCTAAACCTTTCCTATCCACGAACCTGTCCAAATGTCTTTTAAGCTCCCTGTGTCTTTGGTTAAAGGAAGCCGGGGAAGTACAGGGGGGCAACTCAGACATGTGGGTGGTGGAGAGGGAGGAAGGAGGGGGGCACCTGGGGTGGAGCAGACGCAGTGGTCAGACTGAGTGGTAGGTCTCTGGACTGAGTGGTAGGTCGTCAAAGGGTTAACGCTGCAACCTATCCCCGTTCTCCACTGGTGCGTCTTCAGACTGCAGGAATTCAGCGGATGAGTTGCTACTTGCTCGGTCCCATTAATGGACCTGCCTGGAGGCGGCATCTGCTCTCTCCCCCCGCCCCCCCATCTCCCCAAAGGCACCTTCCCGTCAGTTGCACTCTCTGCACCCCCCGCTCTCAGCCGGTGTCTCTACGTTGCCCAGACAGGCCGTGGGCTGGCTGAGCGGCTTCGCTCACATCCCCAACCTGACATGTGCTGCAGAGGTGCAGAGACAAAGTGCTGCAGACTCTGACAGTGAGACACAGGGCAGGTACACCACGGGACACCTCTGCCCCACGGACATCAGAGACCATGGAATCTGGAGCAGGGGGTTGGGTACCATGAGACAAAGACATAGGAGCAGTATCAGGCCATTGCAATTCCAACGAGTCTGCTCCACCATTTAAATAATGGCTGATCTATTTTTCCCTCTCAATCCCATTCTCCTGTCTACTTCTCTATAACCTTTGACACTCTTTTTAATTATAAAAAACATATCAATCTCCATTTTAAAATACTCAATGTCTTGGCCTCCACCGCCATCTGTGGCAATAAATTCCACAGATTCACCATCCACTGGAGATAGAAATTCCTCCTCATCTCAGCCTCATCTCATCCGGATAACCAAGACATGGCAACACTCCGATAATCCAACACACTCTGGACTCTGCTGCTGCTGGACGGTTGGACGTTGCTCCTATTAAGAACTCAAAGCACTTTTAAGACAGTTTTTAAAAATTAATGTTACATGGTTATATAATGTTTGCGATTAACCCAGTGCGTTTAAAGGGAGACACAAGGAACTGCAGATGCTGGGTTCTTGAGCAGGAAAAACACAAAGTGCTGGAGTAACTCATCTGGTCAGGCAGCATCTCTTGAGAAAATGGACAGACGATGTTTCGGATCGGAACCCTTCTTCCGACTGGTGTAGTAGGGAGGAGAAAGCTGGAAGAGTGGTGGGGGTGGGACAATGCCCGGTGAGTGATAGGTGGATACATGAGGGGGTTGATTGGTGGATGGGTAAATAAGGAGACAGAAGGCTGTGATATGAGGAGAAATGGATAGGCATGAAATGTGAGGCCAGAGGATGGAGTATAGATGGAAGGAGACAGGGGATGAGGAAGAGGGGAGAGAGAATAGTGGGAGACATGGGTGGATATCCAGGTGGGGCACTGGGAAGTGAGGGTGGGGAAAAGAGAGGGGGGAGTGTTGGTTAGTTAACTAAAATTAGAAAACTAAATGTTCATACCTTTGGGTTTAGTTTAGTTAAGAGATCCAGCATGAAATCAGCTCATTCGGCCCACTGAGTTCACGCTGGCCATTGAGCACCCACACACTAACTAGTTCTATGTTATCACATTTGCATATCCTATACACTGGGGGATATTGACTGAAGCCAATGAACCTACAAATCTGCACATCTTTAGAATGTTATCTCACATAATGACCTGCCTCTGATAATTTCTCCTGCCTCTCCCTTCTTTCAGTAACCACCCCCCCCCCCCTCCCCCTACAATCAGTCTGAAGAAGAGTCCCGACCTGAAATGTTACCCATCCAGGTTCTCCAGAGATGCTGCCTGACCCGCTGAGTTACTCCAAAGCTTTGTATCTTTTTTGTTGTAAGCCTGCATCTCTGCCGGTTCCTTGTTTCTGCATTACCTCACAGGTCTGAGATCACTTGCCCTAGTTGGCAATACACTGAAAGTGGGCGTCGAGCTCACTGGGAGAGTAAAGTTGATTTGTAGGATGAGTCACAGCCCTGCCTCACACACCTCACCCGGTCGGTCAGTGTCAACACCAGCTCCAGCAGCTGGAGGCACGGAGTGAACTTCACTCTTCCTGTCAGGGAGAATGTCACCTCTCCTTGGCACTGATCTGTGTAACACTCTCAGCCCCCCCCCCCTGTATCCCCCTCCAGCCCCTATACTCCCCCTTAATAATCCCCTCCAGCCCCCACACCCCTCCCTCCCTCCCTCTGTAACCCCTCCAGCCCCCTACACCCCTCCCTCCCTCCCTCTGTAACCCCCTCCAGCCCCCCACTCCCCTCCCTCTGTAACCCCCTCCAGCCCCCCACACCCCTCCCTCCCTCTGTAACCCCCTCCAGCCCCCCACTCCCCTCCCTCTGTAACCCCCTCCAGCCCCCCCACACCCCTCCCTCCCTCTGTAACCCCCTCCAGCTCCCCACCCTCTGTAACCCCCTCCAGCCCCCCACACCCCTCCCTCCCTCTGTAACCCCCTCCAGCCCCCCCACACCCCTCCCTCCCTCTGTAACCCCCTCCAGCCCCCCACTCCCCTCCCTCTGTAACCCCCTCCAGCCCCCCCACACCCCTCCCTCCCTCTGTAACCCCCTCCAGCCCCCCACTCCCCTCCCTCTGTGTCCCCTCCAGCCCCCCACTCCCCTCCCTCCCTCTGTAACCCCCTCCAGCCCCCCACTCCCCTCCCTCCCTCTGTAACCCCCTCCAGCCCCCCACTCCCCTCCCTCCCTCTGTAACCCCCTCCAGCCCCCCACACCCCTCCAGCCCCCACACCCCTCCCTCCCTCTGTAACCCCCTCCAGCCCCCCACACCCCTCCCTCCCTCTGTAACCCCCTCCAGCCCTCCACTCCCCTCCCTCTGTGTCCCCTCCAGCCCCCCACTCCCCTCCCTCCCTCTGTAACCCCCTCCAGCCCCCACACCCCTCCAGCCCCCCACACCCCTCCCTCTGTAACCCCCTCCAGCCCCCCCACACCCCTCCCTCTGTAACCCCCTCCAGCCCCCCACTCCCCTCCCTCCCTCTGTAACCCCCTCCAGCCCCCCACTCCCCTCCCTCTGTAACCCCCTCCAGCCCCCCACACCCCTCCAGCCCCCACACCCCTCCAGCCCCCACACCCCTCCCTCCCTCTGTAACCCCCTCCAGCCCCCTTACTCCTCTTCCCTTCTGTCACCCGCTTTGCTTTTCCTTCCTTCCTCTGCCTGGCTGAAGTTTGGTGACCGGTCCCGATGCCTGCCAGTTTATTTGTGATTCTCGCCCTGTGAGTCCCGGCATCTCCCCGGGATCCATGAGGCAGATTGTTGTGGTGATTATCTAATGAAGCCGGCACGGCTCTGCCTCCTGAGAGATGTCTGTGCGAGCTGCCGGCTCCTGGCTGAGATGAAAGGATCCAGAAACCATTATAAATGTATGACCTTCAACGTGACGGGCTGAGATTGGCATCTATGCTCATTCTTGTCGATTTAGTCACTCTGTTCTGATTCTGGGTGTAACTGGCTGCCCCTGGTTTATTGCATCTCCCATTCTCACAGGTTCCCAAGACTTCGACAAGCCGGTCTGCCAGCACATTGCGACCGTGTGCAGCACTGCTGGAGGTGCTGTCTTGTGACTGAGATGCTTGCACACAGCTAATTACTTTGGCTTATAATAAACATGAAAGTCAAACTCATTTTAGTTCATAAGTTCATAAGTGATAGGAGCAGAATGAGGCCATTCGACCCATCAAGTCTACTCCGCCATCCAATCATGGCTGATCTATCTTTCCCTCTCAACACCATTCTCCTGCCTGCTCCCCATAATCCCTGACACCCGTACTAATCAAGAATCCATCTGTCTCTGCCGTAAAAATACCCAATGACGGCCTCCAGAGCCTCCTGTGGCAATGATTACCACAGACTCACCACCCTCTGACGGAAGAAATTCCTCCTCATCTCTTTCCTAAAGGTACGCCCTTTAATTCTGAGGCTATGACATCTAGTCCTAGACTCTCCCAATAGTGGAAACATCCTCTCCACGTCCACTCTATCCACGTCCACTCTATCCACATCCACTCTATCCACGTCCACTCTATCCACGTCCACTCTATCCACGCCTTTCTCAGTGAAACTTACCCTGAACACTTACAGTGACACCCCATTACCAAGGGATGCTTCTGGAGGCTTCTGGAGGCTGCTCTGCATTTAATTGGCCTCCTTTGGTGTTGAGTGAGGCCATTGGGAACTAGTGTCTAGCAGCCCAATAGGATTGCACTGATGGGTGGCAGTGGATGTACATGGAACACAGAACAATACAACATAGGTACAGGCCCTTCGGCCCACAATGTCTGTGCTGGACATGATGCCAAGTTAACATGATCTCATCTGCCTGTACATGATCTATATGCCTCTATTCCTTGCACTTCCATGTGCTTATCTAAAAGCCTCTGATACTCCACTATCGTATCTGCCTCCACCACCCCTGGCAATGCGTTCTAGGCCCCCACCACACACTGTGTAAAAACGTGCCCTGCACAACTCCATTTAACTTTCCCCCTCTCGCCTTATAGTGTTGGACACTTCCAGCCTGGGAAAATATTCTGACTGTCTACCATATCTATGCCGCTCATAATTTTATATACTTCTATCAAGTCTCCCCTCAACCTCCGATGTTTCAGTGAATTTGTGGAATTCTCTACCTCAGAAGGCAATGGGGGCCGATTCACTGGATGCATTCAAAAGAGAGTTAAATAGAGCTCTTAGGGCTAGCGGCATCAAGCGATATGGGGAGAAGGCAGGAACGGGGTACTGATTGTGGATGATCAGCCATGATCACATTGAATGGCGGTGCTGTCTCAAAGGGCCGAATGGCCTACTCCTGCACCTATTTTCTATGCATCTATGTAAAACAATCCAAGTTGATCCAATCTCTCCAAACCCTCTAATCCAGGCAGCATTCTGGTCAACCTCCTCTGCACCCTTTCAAAATCCTTCACATCCTTTCTGTAATGGGGCGACCAGAACTGCACACAATACTCCAAATTCGGCCTAACTAAAGTCTCATAGAGCTGCATCATGGGCTTCCTGACTCTTATATTCAATGCCCCGAGCAATGAACGCAAGCATACTATATCCCTTCTTTACCACCCTACACACTGCACATCTTCACCACTTGTATACCACATGCCTTCTTTACCACCCTACATACTATATGCCTGATTTACCACCCTATATCCCACAAGCCTTTACCACCCAATATACCATGTCTATTTTACCAGCCTATATACCACACGCCTTCTTTGCCACTCTACATACCAAATGTGTTCCCTTACTACCAGGCTGAGGGAGGGATGGGGAGTAGAGAAGGCAATGGCTTGATCCACCATGGGTCACGGGACCATCTGTTCCATTCCAGTGTTTCCCCTCTCATCAGAGTGGCCCAGTGGGTAGAGCCGCTGCCTCACTGCCCCAGAGACCCGGGTTCGATCCTGACCTCTGCCGCTACCTGTGTGGAGTTTGCTCGTTTTTCTGTCTGTAACACTGACTGCGCGGGGAGCCCCCATTTTCTCCTACGCCCCAAAGACGTGCGGTCGGCGGGTTTACTGGCGGCAGTGAACTGCCCCGTGCGTGTGGGTGAGTGTCAGGATTGATGTGGTGAGAATGGAAAGTACAGATGGAGCTTAGTGTGGGATTGGGCTAAATAGAAACATAGAAAATAGGTGCAGGAGTAGGCCATTCGGCCCTTCGAGCCTGCACCGCCATTCAATATGATCATGGCTGATCATCCAACTCAGTATCCTGTACCTGCCTTCTCTCCATACCCCCTGATCCCTTTAGCCACAAGGGCCACATCTAACTCCCTCTTAAATATAGCCAATGAACTGGCCTCAACTACCTTCTGTGGCAGAGAATTCCACAGATTCACCACTCTCTGTGTGAAAAAAAACTTTCTCATCTCGGTCCTAAAAGACTTCCCCCTTATCCTTAAACTGTGACCCCTTGTTCTGGACTTCCCCAACATTGGGAACAATCTTCCCGCATCTAGACTGTCCAACCCCTTAAGAATTTTCTAAGTTTCTATAAGACCCCTCCTCAATCTTCTAAATTCCAGCGAGTACAAGCCGAGTCTATCCAGTCTTTCTTCATATGAAAGTCCTGCCATAAATGGGTGCCTGATGGTCGGCAGGCACCTTTAGGTTAGTTTTTAGTTTAGTTTAGAGATACGGTGCAGAAGCAGGCCCTTCAGCCCATCGAGTCCGCACTGACCAGCGATGCCCGCTCATTAACACTATCCTACACACACTCATTTATACCAAGCCAATTAACCTACAAACCTGTACGGTTTTGTAGTGTGGTAGGAAACCGAAGATCTCGGAGAAACCCCACGCAGGTCACGGGGAGAACGTATGAACGTACAGACAGCACCATAGTCTTTGGCGCTGCAAGGCAGCAACTCTGCCGCTGCACAACCGTGCTGCCCCTGGTGGGCCGAAGGGTCTGATTCCATCCTGGTTGACCCTCTGGCTTCTTGAACAGCACCTTCCCCACCAGCAGGAAGGACACACCAGGAGCAGATCTGTCCACCCCCCACGCCAGGCCAATCTCCCCAGTGACCCCACCGCCCCCACCCCCTCCCCTGGGGCAAGCGGGGATGTGCACTAAATGCAACACACACACACCCCCTGAATGAACGCTGACACGCTAATGACCATGGCATCCACTGTTGCCATGGCAACCCTGCCTGATGCTGACAACGTGGGTAATGTGGGCAGGTAAAAATGCTATTTCCTCTTTCCCCGAGCTGTTTAAAAAAACAATGCATTGCTTTATTCAGTCAACAAGCAATCCAGTTTCTCTGGCTTTGGATTAGTTACGTGGGTTGCGGATTAATCTCCGAAGTATCGCCAGAAGCTGATGTGTCAGAGTCAGGCAAGTATCCTGGGATGATGCCCGTAACTGGAGCACAATCTATGGGGCTGGTGCGGAACTCCCACCCAGGGCACTAGCTGTGCTCTTTGGTCCCATTTAACAGGCAATACTTGGACTGCACACACGCACATGCAAACATACACAGACATATGTGTGTGTGTGCGCGGTCCAAGTGTTCATGTGTGTGTGTCAGAAAATAACTGCAGATGCTGGTACAAATACAAATCGAAGGTATTTATTCACAAAATGCTGGAGTAACTCAGCAGGTCAGGCAGCATCTCAGGAGAGAAGGAATGGGTGACGTTTCGGGTTGAGACCCTTCTTCAAAGAAGGGTCTCAACCCGAAACGTCACCCATTCCTTCTCTCCTGAGATGCTGCCTGACCTGCTGAGTTACTCCAGCATTTTGTGAACAAATGTGTATGTGTCTGTACATGTGTTTACGGTGTGCATATAAAGTCATAGAGTCATAGAGTGATACAGGGTGGAAACAGGCCCTTCGGCCCAACTTGCCCACACCGGCCAACATGTCCCAGCTACACCAGTCCCACCTGCCTGCTTTTGGTCAAATTCTTACTCGCTGCAGTTGAACAGGCCCATTAACGCAATAACGCGCAGATAATATAGAATAATCATTAGTCCATATAATTAATATGGTCAAACACATGCACACACACACACACACACAAAGAAACACATGTGCAGCCAACACTTGGATTGCACACACGCACATGCAAACATACACATACACATGTGTGTATGAATGAACGTGTGCGCAGTCCAAGTGCTCGTGTGTGTGTGTCTGTGCATGTGTTTGTTTGTGTGTGTGCAGAAAGCGAATGGTATGTTGGCATTCATAGCAAGAGGATTTGAGTTTAGGAGCAGGGAGGTTCTACTGCAGTTGTACAGGGCATTGGTGAGACCGCACCTGGAGTATTGTGTGCAGTTTTGGTCTCCTGATCTGAGGAAAGACGTTCTTGCCTTAGAGGGAGTACAGAGAAGGTTCACCAGATTGATCCCTGGGATGGCGGGACTTTCATATGAAGAAAGACTGGATAGACTCGGCTTGTACTCGCTGGAATTTAGAAGACTGAGGGGGGATCTTATAGAAACATATAAAATTCTTAAGGGGTTGGAGAGGCTAGATGCGGGAAGATTGTTCCCGATGTTGGGGGAGTCCAGAACCAGGGGTCACAGCTTAAGGATAAGGGGGAAGTCTTTTAGGACCGAGATGAGAAAACATTTCTTCACACAGAGAGTGGTGAGTCTGTGGAATTCTCTGCCACAGAAGGTAGTTGAGGCCAGTTCATTGGCTATATTTAAGAGGGAGTTAGATGTGGCCCTTGTGGCTAAAGGGATCAAGGGGTATGGAGAGAAGGCAGGTACAGGTTACTGAGCTGGATGATCAGCCATGATCATATTGAATGGCGGTGCAGGCTCGAAGGGCCGAATGGCCTACTCCTGCACCTATTTTCTATGTTTCTAAATATGGACAAACACATGCACACACACATAAAGAAATCCATGCACAGCCACACACAGTCACACACAATCATGAACAACAGTTGTACTGCACACACTCACGCGTGTCCACAAACATCCAGACATACATACAAACACAAACACATGGGTGTATGAATATGTGTGTGTCTAGCAACTGTGATCTCCATGTACTGTGTCTTTATTTGCACTACGGACTTTGTTTTGTGCACTATTGTGGTTATTGTAATATTACTTTATTGGACTATTGATTATTCTATATTATCTGCGTGTTATTGCGTTAATGGGGCCTGTTCGGCTGCAGCCAGTAAGTATTTTGATTGTTCCGTTGTCAGTACATGTGACAATTAAACATTCCTGACTCTCTTGACACCTGACCAACCCGCACGTGTTTTGGACGTGGAATAGGTAGGAGTGCTTATATGTCGTAAACCAATTTCTCAAAGCAACTCATCACCACGGACATTAGTGCCACGGGTCGGTAATTATGGAGGCATGTCACCTTAACCCTCCCTCCTGGGCTCGGTATCATTGATGAGTGTGTCTGTGCGTTTGTGTGAATGTGAGTCCGTGTGAGTGAGGGTTTGTGTGAGCCCATGTGTGTGCGAGTCTGTGAGTTTGTGAGTGTGTGCCCATGTGTGTGCGAGTCTGTGAGTTTGTGTGAGTGTGAGCCCATGTGTGTGCGAGTCTGTGAGTGTGAGTTTGTGTGAGTGTGAGTTTGTGTGCATGTTTGAGTCTGTGTGTGAGTCTGTGTGAGTGAGGGTTTGTGTGAGCCCATGCGTGTGCGAGTCTGTGCGAGTGTGAGTTTGTGTGAGTGTGAGCCCATGTGTGTGCTAGTCTGAGTTTGTGTGAGTGTGCATGTGCATGTTTGAGTCTGTGTGTGAGTCCGTGTGAGTGAGGGTTTGTGTGAGCCCATGTGTGTGCGAGTCTGTGAGTCTGTGTGAGTGTGAGTTTGTGTGAGTGTGAGCCCATGGGTGTGCGAGTCTGTGAGTGTGAGTGTGAGTTTGTGTGAGTGTGCATGTTTGAGTTTGTGTGAGTGTGAGTTTGTGTGAGTGTGAGCCCATGTGTGTGCGAGTCTGTGAGTTTGTGTGAGTGTGAGCCCATGTGAGTGTGAGTTTGTGTGAGTGTGCATGTTTGAGTCTGTGTGTGTGTGTGTGTGTGTGTGTGTGTGTGTATGTGCGTGTGACCCCTTTCCCATGCACAAACCCACCCCGTTCCCACCCCATTCCTGCCTGAGTTCAGCCACAATTCCCACCCATATCCCCACCAACAATGCAGTAGAGGTTAGCCCGGCACTCTGTGTCGGTGTGGAGAGCTGTGCACACGTGATCCTGAGCCGCTTGAAACAAGTGAAGGAAGCGGGGCTCGGTGCGGGCTGCAGGTCTGGGAAGGAACCTCATCCCTGGGGACAGAGTGTCGCACATCCTGACGCACTTTCTCAAGGAGTCAAGGAAGGGAAGCTCCTCTGTAATGTTTGTCAGTGCTATAAATAGCCAGCTTGCAGTCCAGCTCAGGGCCGGCAGCGCTTCCCCAGGGGACCGTTCCCACGCAGGCAGCAGCTGGACTCTAATCCTCCTGCCTCTCCACTGCCTCCTGCCACAACACCCCCTCCCCGTGGCTCAGTGGGGCAAGTGCAGCTGGGGCATCGGGTGGCACCTCATTCACACCTGGGCCACAGGCAGGGCACGGTGGGGCAAGTGCAACTGGGGCATCGGGTGGCACCTCATTCACACCTGGGCCACAGGCAGGGCACGGTGGGGCAAGAGCAACTGGGGCATCGGGTGGCACCTCATTCACACCTGGGCCACAGGCAGGGCACGGTGGGGCAAGTGCAACTGGGGCATCGGGTGGCACCTCATTCACACCTGGGCCACAGGCAGGGCACGGTGGGGCAAGTGCAACTGGGGCATCGGGTGGCACCTCATTCACACCTGGGCCGCGGTCCACGGGCAGGGCGCGGCGGCTTTGGGGAGGGTGCAGGAGAAGTGTCGGTGGGAAGAGCTGCTCACCAAATTCCCACCTTTCCTGACCCCTTCCCACCACATTCCCACCCACTAGCCCACCCCATTCTCACCTCGTTGTCAACCCATTCCCACCTCATTCCTAACCCCTTCCCACCCCATTCCCACCTCATTCCTAACCCCTTCCCACCCACTAGCCCACCCCATTCTCACCTCATTCCCAACCCATTCCCACCTCATTCCTAACTCCTCCTCACCCACTAGCCCACCTCGTTTCCACCCCATTCCTGGATGTGGTGGGACAAAGGGGCTGTTTCTACACTGTACAACATACTCTAATGTTGTAGGAAAAAAATAACTGCAGATGCTGGTTTAAATCGAAGGTGGACACAAAATGCTGGAGTAACTCAGCGGGTCAGGCAGCATTTCTGGAGAGAAGGAATGGGTGACGGTTCGGGTCGAGACCCTTCCTCAGTCTGATGTCAGGGGAGGGGGCGGGACAAAGATAGGATATAGTCCAAGACAGGAAGACTAGTGGAAGAACTGGGAAGGGGAAGGGATAGAGAGGGAAAGCAGGGACTATCTGAAGTTGGAGAAGTCAATGTTCGCTGGGGTGTAAACTACCCAAGTGAAATATGAGGTGCTGTTCCTCCAATTTATGGTGGGCCTCACTCTGACAATGGAGGAGGCCCAGGACAGAAAGGTCAGATTGGGAATGGGAGGGGGTGTTGAAGTGCTCAGCCACTGGGAGATCAGGTTGGTTAAGACGGACTGAGCGGAGGTGTTCAGCAAAACGATCGCCGAGCCTGCGCTTGGGCTTGTTGATGTAGAGAAGTTGACACCTGGAACAGTGGATACAGTAGATGAGGTTGGAGAAGGTGCAGGTGAACCCCTGCCTCACCTGGAAAGACTGTTTGGGTCCTTGGATGGAGTCAAGGGGGGAGGTAAAGGGACAGGTGTTGCATCTCCTGGGGTTGCAGGGGAAAGTACCTGGGGAGGGGGTGGTTTGGGTGGGAAGGGACGAGTGGGCCAGGGGGTTTCGGAGGGAATGGTCTGTGGAAAGCAGAAAGGGGTGGAGATGGGAAGATGTGGCCAGTAGTGGGATCCCGTTGAAGGTGGCGGGAATGTTGGAGTATAATATGTTGTATGCGACGGCTGATGGGGTGGAAGGTGAGTACAAGGGGGATTCTATCCTTGTAATGAATAGGGGGAGGGGGAGCAAGAGCGGAGCTGCGGGATATTGAGGAGACCCTAGTGAGAGCCTCATTTATAATGGAAGAGGAGAAGCCCCATTTCCTAAAGAATGAGGACATCATCGATGCCCTTGTATGGAACACCTCATCCTGGGCGCAGATGCGGCGTAGACGGAGGTCTCTACAAGACATAGGAGCAGAATTAGGCCATTCAGCCCACCGAGTCTACTCTGCCATTCAATGATGGCATCCCTTCACCCACCCCAGATCCTAGTGCCCACAGTCCCGCCCGACGCTGGGGCAGTGTGGTTGGGTAAAGGCACTGCCCTTCAGGAACATCACTGGGAATCGCTGGGCATCCACTGCCAAGCTCAGCCAGCCTTGTCACTCTAGCACTTTGTGTCTATCTTAGCAAAAAGGAGAGGTTGGAAAAGCTTGGAGCATCAGAGGGTGAAGGCAGCCCTGATAGAAGTTAAACTATGAGTGAAATAGACAGGGTGGACAGTCAGAACCTTTTTCCCCAGTGTGGAAAGGTGAAAGACTGGAGAGCATAACTGTATGGTCAGATGGGTAAAGTTTAAAGGAGATATGCAGAGCAAGGTTTATTTCACACAGGGATGGGTGGGTGCCTGGCACGCACTGCCAGGGTGGTTGTGGCAGGAAATACAATCGTGGTGTTTGAGGCTTTAGAGAGGCCAATGGATATATATACATGCAAGAAATGCAATGATCACATGCAGGTAGAGGAGATCAGTTTGACGTGGCATTATGTTCAGCATGGACTTTGTGGGCCGAAGGACCTGTTCCTGTGCTATTCCTGCACTATTCTAAGGTCTATTTTGGAAAGTACTGATAATAAAATATGGCCCAGTCTGGAGATTTCTCCCCTCTCACCTTAAAGCCATGGACGGAATATGTTAGCTGCTTCAGAAATGGCATCCTCTCTTGCCTTGTTTGCTGTTAATAACAGTGAAGCAAGACCCATTTGTCTGAAGAAGGGTCTCGACCCAAAATGTCACCCATTCCTTCTCTCCTGAGATGCTGCCTGATCTGCTGAGTTACTCCAGCATTTTGTGAATAAATACCTTCGATTTGTACCAGCATCTGCAGTTATTTTCTTACAAGACCCATTTCCAAGTCACTTTTTGAAAGTTTAGACTCATCATGAATGCTGCTCTCTCTGTATCGATTGCAATAAGTGTGACCACACTTCATCCTGAAATCGTCACCAGTAACAAGTGTTTTCTTGCACTGAGTTAATTCTCGGTGCTCAGTGACACATTGTCCTGAATTATCCAGCTCTGGGTTTAGTGCAGCTGTCCAAACCGGGTGGGAGTGACTGCCGGCTGGTCCAGCCCTGCCTGTGGCTCCCACATGGGGCCAGTGGGCTGCCTTTGAAAGCCCATTGTGCATGAGTTTCCCGGTGATGTTCCTCTGCTTGTCACCTGCGGCTGTGGCCGCCGCACCCACAGCCTGCCCCGTCCACCAGTGCCTGTACACGACCAGTCAGAGGGCCCGACATTCGGCATCGGAAGGAGGGGTCCTCCATCTCCTCCACATCTCAGCCCCTGCTGAACAACGCTCCCTCTGGGCCTGGCTCCCGGCTCCCGGCTGTGCAGCGGTTACAGGCAGCGCTTGATCTACGCACTCGTTGTGTTCATTAGTTCTAGGAGCTGAATTAGGCCATTCGGCCCATCAAGTCTACCCCGCCATTCAATCATGGCTGGTCGATCTCTCTCGCAATCCCACTCTCCTGCCTTCTCCCTATTCTCCCTATTACCCCTGACACCCACTAATAAAGAATCTATCAATCTCTGCCTTACAAATATCCAATGACTTGGCCTCCACAGCCTTCTGTGGCAATGCATTCCACAGATTCACTACCCTCTGATAAAGAAATCCCTTCTCATCCCCTTTCTAAAGGAATGTCCGAAGAAGGGTCTCGACCCGAAACGTCACCCATTCCTTCTCTCCAGAGATGCTGCCTGTCCCGCTGAGTTACTCCCGCATTTTGTGTTTACCGTCGATTTAAACCAGCATCTGCAGTTCTTTCCTACACGGTATGTCCTTTAATGCAGTTGCCAGACAGGTGTCAGATAACGGGGAGAAGGCAGGAGAAAGGGGTTAGGAGGGAGAGATAGATCAGCCATGATTGAATGGCAGAGTAGACTTGATGGGCAGAATGGCCTCATTCTGTTCCTGTCACTGATGATCTAATTCTGAGGCTATGGCCGCTGGTCTCCCAGTAGTGGAAACATTCTCTCCACATTCACTCCATCCAGGCCTTTCACTATTCATGTTGCCGGGCAGAACAGGGGCAGAGGGATTCCGATCAGCACCTTGCCATTGTCTCTGCTCATTGTGAAACACACCGGAACATTCCTCAGCCGATGCCCCGGGTGGCATGCATTGAGCCCCAGGCAGTGGCGGACAGGCCGCTCTTAGGATGGAATTTGTCATCATTCGTGTGCCCTGCAAGTAAACAAACAGAGAGCTCTCTGTGAACTTTGCTCCTCTCGTGATGCAGGGCAAGGAGGAGAGAGGGAGGACTGGAAGGCAGTTTACTCTGTACTCCTTCACTCAGCTGGGGAAAGCTGAGAGCCCTCAGCATCAAAGCACAATGGTGCAGCTGGAGGAGCTGGTGCCTCACAGAGCCGCAGACCCAGTTTGAACCTGACTTAGGGTGCTGTCTGCGTTGAGTCTGCATGTTCTCCCTGTGACCGTGTGGATTTCCTCTGGGTGCTCCGGTTTCCTCCCAAATTCCACAGACTTGGTTTTATCGGTTAATTGGCCTATAAATTGCCACTAGTGTGTGGGGATAACTCAGAACTAGTGTGAGCGGGTGGCCGATGGTCGGTGTTACTCTCGTTATCCAATTGGGAAAGCGGGTGAAACCTCTTTGGCCAGCGAGGGTGAGGATGTACAGCTCTCCCTCAACAGCTGAGGCACAAACACTAAGGCATTTCCAGGCAAACCCATGAGCATAAGACATAGGAGCAGAGTTAGGCCATTCGGCCCATCAAGTCTGCTCTGCCATTGAATCAAGGGGTGTAGAGGGCACAACAGCCAGCGTAAGGGCCATTAAACTGGCAATGTTAGGGACAGAGGGGTGAGGGCAGCAGAGATTCTGGAGGGTGGGGAGAGGTCTGGCCATGGAAGGGTTAAACTGGAGACGGTGAGTGCTGTGATAGGTACAGTATTTACAAGAGAGAGCAGGAATCTGAGAATGTTTACCAGTAACTCCGTGGCCAGTCTCCAAGTCCCTCACGTCATGTTAGCATTGGCCCAGGAACACGATGAATCCTTCACGTTAACTGCGGCCGACACCTTCAACCCCTTGGATGAGCGGGGTAACCCTGGGCACGGTGGTCCGCAGGAGAGGTGGCGGTTCCACGTCCCCTTACTCGGGCTAAAGTGGACCTTAAAGTCACTGAGAGATCTTCTAGGCAGCTTAGTTTAGTTTAGAGATACAGAGCGGAAACAGGTCCTTCAACCCACCAAATCCACGAACAACCGGTGATCCCCGCACATTAACACTATCCTGCACACGCTGGGGACAATTTACAATATTACCAATGCTGATTAGCCTACAAACCTGTCCATCTTTGGAGTGTGGGAGGATACCAGAGCACCTGGAGAAAACCCATGCAGTCACGGGGAGAAGGTACAAACTCCGCACAGACAGCACCCTTATGGGAGAGTTATACATCCTCACCAGGATGGAACCCGGGTCTCTGGTGCTGAGGCAGCAACTCTACCGCTGCGTCACCATGCTGCCCCAACTGCTGGGGTTAGTTTGCTACAAGTCCCCAAACCTGGTTCAACTGCAGGGAACTAGTCCTCACTAACTACCCCCTCGATACTCTTCGATACCCACCCCTCGGCTTCCTTTGCTACCACGTTGCTGGAAGAGAAATCCAGCTTCTCCTCAAATCTGAAGCACTCCCCACGAGGCAACGTGCTGGTAAATCTTCTCCACGCCCTCTCCAGTGTAACAGAGTGTTATTCATTTGGGAATCTAGGTGAAACCTCTCTGTCCAGAGAGGATGAGGATGTGGAACTCACTCTGAGCTGAGGCACAAACATGCAAACTCATTAGACATAGGAGCAGAATTGGACCATTCGGCCCATTGAGTCTGCTCCACCATTCAATTATGGCTGATCTGTTTTGCCCTCTCAACTCCATTCTCCTGCCTTCTCCCTGTAACCTTTGACATCCTTACTAATCAAGAACCCATCAATCTCTCCTTTAAACATATCCATTGACAGCCTCCACAGCCGTATGTGGCAATGAATTCCACAGATTCACCACCCCCTGGCAAAATAAATTCCTCCTCATCCCCTTTCTAAAGGTACGTCCTTTTATTGTGAGGCGGTGATCCTAGACCCTCCCACTAGTGGGAAATCCTCTCCACATCCACTCCATCCACTCCATCCAACACAAACACAGTTAAACGCTCAAACACGGGGTCTCACTGATATGATGAGGGGTGTGCTAGGATGGAGGCAAGGCTGTGGGGCTGAATGGCCTGTGTCTGTGCTGTATACTCAGTGCAATTCCACAGAACAAAACACTATTGTTTGAGGGAGTTGGTGGCTTTTGGATTGTCAGGGTTACCCTGACCCATGCACCATCTCCACTTGCCAGCAGTTCCTCCCATCCTCTGGGTGGTGTCCCAACGGGTGGCCCAGTGGTGCAGTGCGTAGTGCTGCGGCCTCACACTGCCAGAGATCCTGGTTCGATCCCCACCTCCGGTCCTGTCTGTGTGGAGTTTGCACGTTCCTCCTGTGATGGTGATATTTCCCCCTGGGTGCTCCGGCTTCTTCCCACATCCCAAAGACGTGGAAACAATAGAAACAATGTCCCTGCCTGTCTTTCTATCTTGATACTTGTCTCTCTTTGTCTCTGAATATATTTTACTGTCCCTCTCTCCCTCTCTCCCCCTCTCCCCTGCTTAGTCCTAAAGGTCAGAGTTAATTGCTGGGAACTTGGCAGCAGAAGAAAAGGATTCATTGACTGCAGTCCAACAGCTCCACTCTCTGTATTTCCATTTACTACCTGGCACGGAGTGGAAACCTTAGCCCGGATATTCCATTTCACCTGTTCCAGCCCAACAACATGGCCCTTGTGCATTGAGAAGCCCAGAGCTGGAGTTCAGTTGGAGGTGAAGGGCAGTCAGAGATGGCTGGGTTGGCACGGATCGATGGGACACAGAGACCCCTCTGTGGGACACCCTCTGTCCCAGCCGTCTCTGCCTGCGTGTGGAGAGGCTCCACTGAAGTGCCTCACACCTCTGGTAACCAGTTCAATCCTGGCCTCCGGCGCTTACTGTGCGGAGTTTGCATGTTCTCCTCCTGACCACATGGGTTTCCTCCAAAGGCTCCCGTTTCCTCCCACATCCCAAAGACATAAATCCCAAGCAGGTTGGTAGGTTACTTGGCCTTTGTAAATTGTTCCTAATGTCTGGGCGAGTGTAGAATTTGAGGGGGAATTTATGGGAATATATAAGGAGAATAAAATGGAATTAATGTCAGATCAGTATAAGAGGGTGGTTGAGGTTCTGTTTGGACTCGATGGGATGAAGGGCCTGTTTCCATGTTGTATCTCTTCCTGCTGTATGGACAGGAAAGGTTTAGAGAGGTATGGGGCAAACATGGGCAAATGGGACTAGCATAGATGGGGCATCTTGGTCGGCATGGAAGAGAACCTGGATCGAAGAACCTGTTTCCATGCTCCATGATTCCATGACACGTCTCGGGCCTTCTTTCGCTTTTGGACCTGAGAGGTTTCTCTTCCCTATTCTTATCCTTCTTTCTCTTCCTTATTCTTTCCCATTGAAACTGACAGCAGGAACCTGAGGATGCAGCACAGAGCACAGCTGGTCTGCAGCTGTTCTCCAACCCGTTCACCGCCCTCTCCTGGACCGCAGCCGTCTGCCAATGCCCCACCCCAATGCAGGATCACCCCGAAACCCCCAGCCTCCTTCCACCCTCACTCCCAACAATAGTGGTAGTGGTCAACTCTGCCTAAGGAACGAATAACCCTCACGTTAGACCCCTCCTTGCAGCCCGCACCTTCCAGAGCTCCCCGCTGTCCACTCAGACTGGCCTACACAGAGTGGATGTGGAGAGGATCTCCAACAATGGGAGAGTTTAGGACCAGAGGGCACAGCCAAAGATTAAAAGGACGTACCTTTAGATTGGAAATGAGGAGGGTGGTGAATCTGTGGAATAGTCACTGGGTATTATTAATGCAGAGATTGACTGGTTCTTGATTCGAAAAGGTGTCAAAGGTTGCAGAGAGAAGGCAGGGGAATGAGGTTCAGAGGGAAAAGTAGATCAACAGTGATCGAATGGCAGAGTAGACTCAATGAGCTGAATGGCCAAATTCTGCTCCAATGTCTTATAGACAATAGGTGCAGGAGGAGGCCATTCAGCCCTTTGAGCCAGCACCGCCATTCAATGTGATCATGGCTGATCATCCACAATCAGTACCCCGTTCCTGCCTTCTCCCCATATCCCTTGACTCCGCTATCTTTAAGAGCTCTATCTGTCTCTTGAAAGCATCCAGAGAATTGGTCTCCACTGCCTTCTGAGGCAGAGAATTCCACAGATTCACAACTCTCTGAGTGAAAAAGTTTTTCCTCATCTCTGTTCTAAATGACCTACCCCTTATTCTTAAACTGTGGCCCCTAGTTCTGGACTCCGCAACATCTGGAACATGTTTCCTGCCTCTAGCGTCTCCAATCCTTGATTGAATGGCAGAGTAGACTTGATGGGCCGAATGGCCTAATTCTGCCCCTATAACTTATGAATCTATGAACTTATGAACATGAACCCTTCTAATCACCTCCCTACATCTGCCCTGAAATGCCCCCATCTTGGGAGGGGGAGGGGGAGTTTTGGGCATCCCAGTGTAAGGCCATATCCCTGACAACATGGCGCAGTGCAGGGGGAACAATGTCACCGCCCAAGCACACAGGAGAGAGGAATAAACATGGAGCATTGTTTCTGCTGGCCACGGCACTCGCTCGGTAGATCAATACCATCCAGAGAGAGAGCCGTTGCCATGGGAACGTCCGCTCAGTAATCTCTCTCTTTGCTTGGCTATCGATCGGGCCTAGTGCGGCAGGCTTGTGCTTGTGACTCAGCTGGAAATATCACGGAGAAGTAAAGAGTCTGTAGAAGGGTTTTGACGAAATGTCACCCATTCCTTCTCTCCAGAGATGCTGCCGGACTGACCCACTGAGTTACTCCAGCATTTTGTGTCTATCTTAGAAGCAAAGAGGGTGCCTTTCACAGCCTGTGGCAGCACCATGCTGGCTTTCAGCAGCAGGCTTTGAAGTGTTGAACGGAGGGAGGACTGCAGGCAGTATCCCACAGGAGGCTCCCAGGGTAACGATCGCTTGTGGGATAAATATTGGTCCCAGGACTGGAACGGCACTTCAGTTACACAGAGGCATTGGACAAATAGGGATGAACTCCTCTAAGCACAGGACATGCGGGCTTAATACAGAGAGGTGAAGACACAAGGAACTGCAGACGCTGCTTTATAAGAAAAGACAGAAAGTGCTGGAGTAACAGTGGGCCAGTCAGCATCGCTGGAGAACATGGATTGGTGATGTTTTGGGTCGGGACCCTTTGGCTATCCATGTTCTCTAGAGATGTTGACTGAGTTACTCCAGCACTTTTTAATTCAGAGGGGCTTTGACAGAATCAGGAGCAGAAGCAGGCCCTTCGGTCCGACTCATCCACATGATCAGGTTTTATACCCGAGGTATTCTGCCCGCAATTGAACCATATCCCTCCAAACCTTTCCTATCCTTGTACCTGCCTACTACTCTCTTTGGCAGCTCGTTCCTTACATTCACTTCAAAGAAATTGTCCCTTAAATCTCATTCAAGTCTTTCCTCTCTCTCACTTAAACCCATGCCCTCGAGTTCTGGACTTCACTACCCTGGGGGAAAAGACTTTGGCTACTCACCTTACCAATTTCCCTCTTGATTTTATGAACTTCTATCAGTTTACTCCTCATCCCCCAATGCTTCTCCTCTGCCAGGGTGGTGGGCTGGCACTGACTTAACATGCCTGGCAAGAGACAGCGTGGGGGGAGGGAGGTATACACGATTTCTCCCACCCCGTGGGTGGAGTGGCTTTGGTGCAAGTGCTGATAGGGTCGGGGAAGGGTAAAACACTCTTGACTTGACTCATGACAAATGTGAAGGCCTACGGAAAAAGAGCAGGTCCCTGGTGGGATAACTCCGGCATGGAGTAAGGTATTGATTAGATGACTCCACTAAAGAGTAGGGTCCACTTGGATAACTGCAGTGCAGAGTAGGTTTCAGGTTGAATCACTCTATCTGTGAACAGACTCCTGGTTAGATAGACCTGCCAAAGAGCAGACACCTGGTTAGATAGCCCCAACAAAGAGCAGACTCCTGGTTAGATAGCCCCGCCAAAGAGCAGACTCCTGGTTAGATAGACCTGCCAAAGAGCAGACTCCTGGTTAGATAGCCCCAACAAAGAGCAGACTCCTGGTTAGATAGCCCTGCCAAAGAGCAGACACCTGGTTAGATAGCCCCAACAAAGAGCATACACCTGGTTAGATAACCCCAACAAAGAGCATACACCTGGTTAGATAGCCCCGCCAAAGAGCAGACTACTGGCGGATAGTTCTCCCAAAGAGCAGCACTGAGCAATGGGTTTGATGCCTCCACACCATTTTGCTTTCAACTGCAGAAGGACCTCTTTGCTCCTATACGCAAATCCTTTTGTTATGAAGGCACCCAGCTTTGTGTCATTTGCAAATTTGCTAACGTTACTTTTAATCCCTTCATCTAAATCATTAATGTATATTGTAAATAGCTGTGGTCCCAGCACCGAGCCTTGCGGTACCCCACTAGCCACTGCCTGCCATTCTGAAAGGGACCCGTTAATCCCTACTCTTTGTTTCCTGTCTGCCAACCAATTTTCTATCCATGTCAGTACCCCTCCCCCAATACCATGTGCTCTAATTTTGCCCACTAATCTATGTGGGACCTTATCAAAGTCTTTCTGAAAGTCCAGGTACACTACATCCACTGGCTCTCCCTTGTCCATTTTCCTAGTTACATCCTCAAAAAATTCCAGTAGATTAGTCAAGCATGATTTCCCCTTCGTAAATCCATGCTGACTCGGACCAATCCTGTTACTGCTATCCAAATGTTCCACTATTTCATCTTTTATAATTGATTCCAGCATCTTCCCCACCACTGATGTCAGGCTAACTGGTCTATTCCCTGTTTTCTCTCTCCCTCCTTTCTTAAAAAGTGGGATAACATTAGCTCCTCTCCAATCCACAGAAACTGATCCTGAATCTATAGAACATTGGAAAATGATCACCAATGCGTCCAGGATTTCTAGAGCCATCTCCTTAAGTACCTGGGATGCAGACCATCAGGCCCTGGAGATTTATCAGCCTTCAGTCCCATCAGTCTACCCAACACAATTTCCTGTCTAATGTGAATTTCCTTCAGTTCCTCTGTCACCCTAGGTCCTCTATCCACTAGTACATCTGGGAGATTGTTTGTGTCTTCCTTAGTGAAGACAAATCCAAAGTACCTGTTCAACGCATCTGCCATTTCCTTGTTCCCCATAATAAATTCACCTGTTTCCGTCTTCAAGGGACCCACATTTGTCTTAACTAATATTTTCCTCTCCACATACCTAAAGAAGCTTTTACTATCCTCCTTTATATTCTTGGCTAGCTTACCTTCGTACCTTATGTTTTCTCCTTATATTGCCTTTTTAGTTATCTTCTGTTGTTCTTTAAAAGTTTCCCAATCCTCTGGTTTCCCGCTCATCTTTGCTATGTTGTACTTCTCTTTTATTTTTATACTGTCCTTGACTACCTATCCCACCCCTCCACACTCCCCCACCACCTGCTCCACTCTCTCACCACCTGCCCCACTCCCTCCGCACCCCCACTACCTGCCCCACTCTCTCACTACCTGCCCCACTCTCTCACCACCTGCCCCACTCTCTCTCCACCTGCCCCACTCTCTCACTACCTGCCCCACTCTCTCACTACCTGCCCCACTCACTACCTGCCCCACTCACTACCTGCCCCACTCACTACCTGCCCCACTCTCTCACTACCTGCCCCACTCAATCAGTACCCGCCCCCTTCTCTCCGCAGGTGAGGAGCACTGGTTGAAAGGTCCGGAATGCTGGTTGAAAGGTCGTGGGGTGCTGGTTGAATGTTGGGATGCCGGTTGAAAGGTCAAACATCTGAACGGTCATAGATCTAGTTCAAAGGTCACGGTTCTGGGAGGACAGGTCAGGAGTTCTGGTTGAAAGGTCTGAGTGGACGACGGATCGGGAACTGGCTGAAAACAAGTGGGCCGGTCAGAAGCTCGTCAAAAGGTGGCAGGAATCTTATCGGCAGGCCAGGATGAAGGGCATGCACATTCTTTACAGAAATGACTTTCCTGTTGCAGTGAAAGATGTGAAGACATTGTCAATGCAGTGAACATAAATCATTGGTGGTGCCTTTGCTGCCATGGTTACGGGTTGTGGGACGGTTTGAGTGACGAGCTGTTACGCGTTGATGGGAAAGCAGTTGGCCGGGGGGCGTTTACACGTGGCAATTGATTGATGGGCTGGCAGCTGGTAACTCATCAGCGGGGAACAAGTGCCCACACGTGGATCACTGCCACGTCCTTCAGAGCCCAGCTCACAAGGCTGAGCCCTTCATCTGGCCTCAGATGGCAGTCATACCACCCAGCTGCATTTCTCCAGTACTTATCCGGCCTTCCTTACCCCCTCAACTCCATCCAGGGACCCCAACTGTCCTCTCAGGTGAGGCAGAGGTTCACTTGCACCTCCTTCAATCTCATCTATTGTATCTGATGTTCTCGGTGTGACTCGCATATATCGACGAGACCAAGTACAAACTGGGCGATCGTTTCGCTGAACCCCTATGCTCAGTCCACCTTGCTTTACATGATCTCCTGCTTGCCAAACACTTTAACTCCCCCTCCCATTCCCACACTGACTTTTCTGTCCTGAGCCTCCTCCACTGTCCGGATTTGATAAGGGAACTCAAGGTAAAGGAGCCATTAGGAGGTAGTGAACATAATATGACAAGTTTTAATGTACAATTTGAGAGGGAGAAGGGAAAATCGGAAGTGTCAGTATTGCAGTTGAGCAAGGGGGACTATGGAGGCACGAGGGAGGAGCTGGCCAAAGTTGACTGGAAAGGGACCCTAGCAGAGAACACTGTGGAACAACAATGGCAGGTATTCTAGCATATATCGACGTGAAGGTGAATCGTGGAGGTGAATCCTAGCTTACTGAACGACTGTTCAAAAGCCTGATAATAGAGGGGAGGAAGCTAATTAGTGAGTCTAGTGGTGCTAACTTTCGACCTTTTGTACCTTCTGCCAGATGGGAGCAAGGAAAAGAAGGAATGACCAGGGTGGGAGTGTTTAGAAATGCTGCAGAAAGCTTCAATGGCTTCCAAAGGCAATGCTCGATCTGTGACTGGATAATTAACATGCATGGTTAGCGATGGTGGCATTGCATGCAACATTCCCCGGAGCTCATGAATTTATCATGACCTCCCCGCAAACCCTTGCCTGCGTCCTGGGCCTTGTTTACTTCACTGTCGCCACGGTTACCGCCGCTGTTTACCACACTTCTGTTCCCAGTCCTGTCCCTGTCACCGTGCTGGATTGAGGGCCTTGCTGCAGTTATACTCCTGCTCTGCAATCCAGGCACCCTGGGCTAAAATATCCCCGGAACGCGAGTTCAAAGCTCACCGAAGCAGTTTGAGAACGTGAATTGATAAAATCAGCATCAGTAACAGTGAAACGAGACAGCTGGATATAGATCAGAAGGAACGCTGGGCAGTGGTGACAGATGGAATTTAATCCTGACAAGTGCGAGGTGATATATAACGGAAAATCAAATACGGATAGGACAAATGTAGTTAGCGGAGGGGCACTAAGGAATGCTTATGAACAGAGGGACCACAGACCATTAACATTCCAAGTCCATAGTTCCCTGAAAGTGGCAACAAAACGTGAATATGATACGGAAGGAGACATATGGCATAGGTCAGGGCAGAGAATATTAAAATTGTAGATGTTGTACCTTTATAAAGCATTGGTTGTACTACACCTGGGGTATTGTATGCAGTTCAGGTCGCTGCACTAAAGGAAGGGGCGCATCAGCTTTTATAAGAAAATAACTGCAGATGCTGGTACAAATCGAAGGTATTTATTCACAAAATGCTGGAGTAACTCAGCAGGTCAGGCAGCATCTCAGGAGAGAAGGAACGGGTGACATTTCGGGTCGAGACCCTTCTTCAGACGGCTTTGATCATATTGAATGATGGGGCAGATATAAGGGGCCTACTCCTGCTCCAATCTTCTTGTGCTCTTCTCTAGTTGGCGCTTGATGGAGCTTGCTGCGCTATCGGCTGCCAGAGCCACTGCTGTACGCTTGCAGAGAAGATTTGGAACGCTGTGAGGTTGTGTGAAAACACGAGACAAATGCAAGTCTGCCTTTTATATTAAGCGGCGAGGCGGGTTTAGGATTAGGTTTAGGATTATTATCGTCACCCGGACAAATGAAAAGATTTGTTTTGCATGCTATCCAAAAAGATCAGATAATACTAAACACAAATACAAATAAGATAAACTCGGTTACAATAGATTGAAAAAAAGAGAACAGAGTGTAGAATATACAGTGTAGGAAAATACAGTGTAGGATATACAGTAGTTCTCAGCATTGTAGCACATCAGTTCCAGAGACAAAGTCCAATGACCACATTGGGAGGAGGTGAATCGGACAATACCCTAGTTTATGGAAGGACCATTCAGAAGCCTGATAACAGAGGGAAAGAAGTTACTCCTGAGTCTGGTGGTGCACACTTTCACACTTCGGAATCTTCTGCTGGACTGGAGCTTTGCTGCAGAGAGTGCAGAGGAGATTCATCAGGGTGTTGCCTGGATTGGAGCATTTTAATCATGGGGAGAGACGACATATGCTGGGCTTGCTTTCGTGGGGTGAAGGAGGTTGAGGGGGTGACCTGCCTGAGGTAGATCAAATTATAAGAGGCACAGGTGGGGTTGATGTTTACCTTGGTAGTGTTAGCAGAAACATGACCCAAGGGTCTAAAATGAGAAAAAGGTGTTTTTGAAAGGGATTTGTAGGAAGAGTATCACAGAGAGAGTGGCCGATATTTGGAGGTGGTAGAATTAGATACAATCTCTACGTTTAAGAGGCATTTAGACAGACACAAATAGATGAGTCATAGAAAGATACAGTCCTAATGTGGGCAAAAGGGATTAGAATAGATAGCATTGGTTTTGGTTCATTTTTGTCACATGTACCGAGAAACAGTAAAATAACATTTGTTTTGCTTGCTATTGAATCAAATAAATCCTTGAATCAAACCATACACAAGCTCAACAGGTGGTGGAAGAAGAACGTTAACAAGGATGCCGAACATAGTGTTACACTGTTCGAGCTCCAGGGAAAGTGCAGATTTAAAAGAAGGGCAGGACCTGCATTGAGGTAGGCTGAGATATCGGGGACCATACTTAATTTCCCCATTCCTCAGTCCCACCTGTTGTCAAAGTCTGGCAACTGCAGTTCTTTGCATCTCCAAAGAACTTGTCTGGATACTTTAGTTTAGTTTAGTGTGGAGATACAATGATGAAACGGGCCCTTCGGTTGATACCGAGTTCATGGCGGCCAGCGAACACCATTCTACATACTAAGGACAATTTACAGAAGCTAATTAACCTAGAAACTCGCGTTGCTTTGAGATGAGGGAGGAAACCGTAGCACCCGGAGAAAACCCACGCGGTCACAGGGAGAACATACAAACTATGTCCAGACCGCGCCCATAGTCAGGATCAAACCGGGGTCTCTGGCGCTGCAAGGCAGTACCGGTGCGGTGCGCCACTGTGCTGCCCCCTTCTGCATTGACACACTGCAAGCCAGGCCTGGAATCAACAGTGCTTTCTACCCACCCTTCACAAGCAAGTGTCCAATTGTCAACCTGCTGAAGTTGAAAGAATTCACAAACAATGTGTAGGAAAACAGGAGGTAGATTAAAACCAGACAGAGAGTGATACTGCGCGGACAGGGGCCCTTCGGCCCAACACGCCCATGCCGACCAAGATCCCCATCTACACTAGTCCCAACTGCCCGTGTTTGGCCCATACCTCTCTAAACCTTTCCTATCCATGTATCTGTCCAAATGTCTTTTAAATGTCATGAGAGCCTGCCTCAACTACCTAATCTTGCCACTCGTTCCATATACCCACCACCTTATGTGTGAAAAAGTTGCCCTCAGGTTCCTATCTAGCCCCTCTCACAAACCCATGTCCACTGGTTCTTCATTTCCCTACCCTGGGTAAAAGACTGTGCATTAACCTTATCTATTCCCCTCGTGATTTTATACACCTCCATATGATCACCCTCAGCCTCCTGAGCGCCAAGGAATAAAGTCCTAGCCTGCCCAACCCCTCCCTCTAGCTCATGCCTTCAAGTCCCAGCAACTCATGGAAGCAAAGCTCTAATTGTTATTTACAGTGCAGCGCAACTAATTACAGGGTGACTTTTGGAGGAAGCCCTGCCTTCTTGAGGAACTTGTTCAGCTGGATGAGATCAAGTCGGATCTGCACCTGAACCCCACCCTTGCTTCATAACCTGCAACAGCTCCCCATAACAAAACTCTACCAATCACAACTTTGACATTTTCTAGCCTCAACAACTCTTGAGTAGAGAGAGCTTTGTGTGCAGGAATGCTCCCTGATGCTGTGCGTCTCGGTGTAATGAAGGATAATGTCACGGCAGGTTTGAAGAAATGACTCATCGGTACTGAAGTAACCCAGGCAACAGTCAGTGCTGGTGGCTGTGTGCGGTTTAATCTCCTTCCTACCCGTGACTCAGCTCGTTAACTCCTCCAGCCTAACTCCCCGGTTATGTCAACGGCCCCCATCGCTTTTCCAGAAGTTGATCAGAGGACATCAACAAAAAGAAGAGAGAACGGCAGAAAATAATAATTTGCACTCAGGATGTGGGCGCTACGTGGTAGACAAGCGTTTGTTGCCCGCCTCTAATTAACCTGGCAGTGGTTTAGACTTTATACTTTCGAGATACAGCTCGGGAATAGGCCCTTCGGCCCACCGAGTCTGCGCCGATCAGCGATCACCCCACACACTAACACTGTCCTTCACACAGTAGGGGCAATTTACAATTTTTACCAAAGCCAATTCACATGCAAACCTGTACGTCTTTGGAGTGTGGGAGGAAACCAGAGCACCCGGAGAAAACCACGCGGTCACAGAGAGAACATACAAACTCTGTACAGGCAGCACCCGTAGTCAGGATGCAACCCGGGTCTCTGGTGCTGTAAGGCAGCAACTCCACCGCTGTGCCACCGTGCCGGCCTTAATTCGGTTGATGAATGGCTGCAGGCTGCAGACTGACCTGAAGCTGCAAAGAAATTGCAATGTGCTTACAAGTCAGGACAGAGTGCAACTTGGAGAACATGACATGGGTGTCCGCGAATCTTCCCTTTCCACAACATGGCTCTTCCTGGTGTCTGGAAAGATGAAGAGGTGGGACTGGGGCAATTTGGACAGACATCGAAGGGATCTATAGGAGGCGCTTCCTGGATAAGGCAGCCAATAGCATCATTGACCCACATACCCAATGGCAATACTCCTACCATCAATAAGAAAGTTCAGGAGCCTGAGAGTTGTGCCCACCAGGTTCAAGAATAGAGTCTCAAAGCTTCCCAGCAATCATGAGCCTTGCACAACACAGTGTGGCACGGTGGCGCAGTGGTGGAGTTGCTGCTTCACAGCACCAGAGACCCAGGTTTGATCCTGACTGCGGGTGCTGTCTGTACGGAGTTTGTACGTTCTCACTGTGACCGCGTGGGTTTGCTGCAGGTGCTCCGGTTTCCCCCCACAAGAGAACACAAATGCACTGATGTGTCGTAATGTGTTAATGGGCCTGTGATGCTGCAGCAAGTAAGGGTATTATTGTTCCAATGTAAATACATACGACAGCCAACCAGTCAATACGTATGACCAGTCTGAAGAAGGGTCTCGACCAGAAAGGTCACCCATTCCTTCTACCCAGAGATGCTGCCTGTCCTGCTGAGTTACTCCAGCATTTTGTGTGTATGACTGTTAAACACAATTGACCCTTGGCAGCAGAGCGTTTAGGGATCTGGTTCTCCCCCTCCCCCCCTCCCACCTTTGGGTGAGTTTGCTGCAAGCTGGTCCCACACTGACCTCCCCCCCCCCCCCACCAGTACGGGTGCTGTGGGGAGGCAGCCAGGGAGAGGCAGTGAGAGCAGTGTGTTGTCAGAGCAGACCCATTGTTGGACCTGTGGAATGGATCACACACCCATTCACACACAAGGGAAACCTATAGGTGTGTCAGAGAGTATTGCATTTCACACCTTGTGAGCACAAAGGGACTTCTCATGTCATCCCTGCTCCGGCTGGCAAAAGGAGATTGAAATTCCACTGTGTGTTCAGTGTTTGGATCCAGCATCCTCTTCAGAGAGCATTTATTTCAAATGTAACAATAAACTCATCGTCTCTCAAGAGGACATAGAAGACACCATGGCATTGTTTAGGAAGAAGGAGAGGAATTATCCCTGAAACCTGTACCGAGTGCAGACACATGATCTGGTATCAAGTCCATTGTGTTGTGCCTGCATCTATTCCCCTCCCTCCTTTGGGAAAGTGGTCTGCTTGTTCTACCCATGGCCGAGGTGGGGGGTGGTCCTCGGATCAACATCTCACACTCCAGCAGCGTAGCACTCCCTCGGTACTCATGTTCGTAAGTCATAGAGGTAGAAGTAGGCCATTCGGCCCATCGAGTCTACCTGGCCAGGTATTGTGTTGAGATTGTGCACAGTTTCTGGAGTGGGTTCTGGTTCTGGTTAATTACTGCACAAACACCTCATAAGTGGTTATCTCGCGCAGGGGCTTCATGTGACTGCCGAGGTTGTTCTGACCCCTCCGAGCTCCCCCTAACACTCAGGGAGCAGCGAGGGTCTTTGCTCATCGGCTCTTTGATTCTGTTTGCATGCAGTTAAATATAAGCAGAGGTAGAGGGGTGGCACAGTGGCTCAATGGCGTTTGTACGTTCTCCCCGTGACTGCCTGGGTTTTCTCAGGGAACTCCGGTTTCCTCCCACACTCAAGTGTGAGGTGCTGCATTTTGAGAAGTCAAACCAGGGCACGTCCTTCACAGCGAATGGCGGGGCTCTGGGGAGTGTAGTACACCAGGGGGATCTAGGGGTGCAGGTCATAGTTCCTTGAAAGTGGCATCACAGGGTGGTCAAGAAGGCTTTTGGTACATTGTCCTTCATCAGTCAGGGTATTGAGTATAGACGTTGGGATGTTATGTTACAGTTGTACAATATGTTAGTGGGGCCGCATTTGCAGTATCGTGTTCAGTTTTCGTCAACCCTGCTGTGGGGAAGATGTAATTAAGCTGAAAAGGATGCAGCAAGGATGCGGATGTTGCCAGGAGCTGAGGGCCTGACCTGTTGGGAGAGGTTGGGCAAGCTAGGACTTTATTCGGAGCACAGGAGGATGAGGGGTGATCTTATAGAGGTGTATACAATCATGAGAGGAATAGATATGGTGAAAGTCATTTACCCAGGTTAGGGGAATCAAGAACTAGAGCACATTGGTTTAAGGTGAGAGGGGAAATATTTAATAGGAACCTGAGGGGCAACTTTTACACTCAGAGGGTGGTGGGTTATGAGCTGCTGGAGGAGGTAGGTGAGGCATGTACAATAGCAATATTTAAAAAGCACTTAGATAGGTACATGGTTGGGAAAGGTCTAGAGTAATGTGGACCAAATGCAGGCAAATGAGACTGGCTTAGATGGAGCATTTTGGTCGGTATGGACAAGTTGACTGATGGACCTGTTTCTGAGCTGTATGACTGCACGACGCCATGACTCTATGTACTGTGATATAGTGAAAAGAGTAGTCCGTGTGCTAGAGTGCGAGCCTGTTAAATCATACTATACATGATTACAATCAAGTCATTCACAAGTACAACAGGTAGTGTGCAAAGCAAAAAATTACCAGAGTGCAGAATATAATGTTACAGTGTTGTAGCGTTACATTTACAGAGAAAAAGTGCAAGATCACAATGAGGTAGGTTGGTTGAACTACACCCTGAGGTAGGTTGAACTACACCCTGGCTTATGGGAGGACCGTTTAGTATTTCGATAACAGTGTGGAAGAAGCTGTTCCTGAATCTTGTGGTACATGAATCCATTTGATTCCATAGGCACCAATGTAGTTGAACTATACCAACTCCTCTGGATCACTGAGGATGTACAAGAGAAGCTGTTGACTGTCTGGAAACCAGTTCTGTCCCCTGTAACACTGGCAGCCACTGTCTTCCTGCTCAATGTATGCCCTTCCTAAACGTTGCTGCCTTTAGAAGATTGTAGAGCGAGACAGCACGGAAACTGGCCCTTCGGCCCGCCAAGTCCGTACTGACCTTCAAAGAGCCATTTACACTAATCCTCCAATAATCCCAATTTTTTTTCAATTCTCCCTACCTTTCTATCAACAACCTAAATTCTACCCCTCAAGCCTACACAAGGAGCAATTTACACCAACCAACCCACTGACCCGCACATCTTTGGGATACAGGAGGAGAAAGGAGCACCAACACTATCACAGTGAGAATGTTCAAACTCAACTCAGACATTGGCTGAGGTTGGGATTGAACCTGGGTCGCTGGCGCTGTGAGGCAGCAGCTCTATCGGGAGCGCTTTACAGGGGTCTTCAAGGTTTCTTTCTTCCTGTACGATACCCCCGTAAATGTCTGTCAACCCTGTCAACCCTCCCTCTCCGGCCAAGCCCTTGGTTGCCCATATTGCTACCACCCTGTTGCATGGCCTCTCTCTCCAGTGAAGGCATTGGATGTTCATGGCGATTGCTGTAGATGTGGACGCAACTCTCCTGAACGCCTCTCCCCCACACCGCGCCTAGGAGAACCTTGACAATGAAAGGGTTATGGCCGTCTGAAAGGGAACAGGATTGAACATCCTTGCCAGCGAGCTGGTTTGGAACCAGGGCGGTTTTCCTTCAAGCTAAACAAAAGCAAATTGGCCAGTCCCCCGATCCCTGAGCTCACTCTCACATCCAAACAAGAAATCCTGTTCTTGAAACAAAAACAAAACCGATACAAAAAGGAATCATATGACAGAGGCTGACTGCATTTATTTTCATCTATTTTGGCCACCAGTGCTCCTGGTGGAGAGGGGGATAAAATACGCCTTGTTTTCATTCCACCGGGCGCAAAGCCAAGAGAGAATGTTCCAGAAAAGAGACAAGCTGAATGATTGTATTCTGTGTTTGTGCGTGTGTTTGTTGGTGTATGTGTGTTTATGTGTGTGTATCTGTGTATGGTATGTATATATTTGTGTGTGTATGTGTACGTTTGTGTACGTGTGTGCATGTCCATGTTGTAGGTATGTATGTCTGTGTCAGTTTATATGTGTATGGGTGTGTGTATATATGTTTGTAGGTGTGTGTGTATGCATTGTTCGTGTGTACGGTTACGTGTGAGTGAATGGCTGTATGTGCAAAGTTGTACATGTGTGTGTTTGTGTATGTGTACTTGTGTGCATGTATGGTTTTGTGTTTTTACAGTTGTTTGTCTGTATGTTTGCATGTGTATATGTGTGTGTGGGTGTGTGCTGTTTGGGCCTCCAGTGTTTGAGTGTGTGTATGAGTATGTTTGTGTGCTTCTGTGAGTGTGTGTGTGTGTTTATATGTGTGCATGTGCATGCGTGAGTGTGTGTGTAGACATGGATGTGAGTGTGCACGTGTCTCTATGAGTGGGTATAAGGTGTGTCTGTTGCGGTGCGTGTGTGCCTGAGTGAGTTTGTGTGTGTGTGTGTGTGTGTGTGTCTATTGAGTTAAGTTTATTGTCATGTGTACCGAGGTACAGTGAATAGTCTGAGTCCAAATGTACGTATCCGTGCGTGGACGTGCAGTGTGTCTGTCTGTGTGTGGGTGTGTGGGCGTGCAGTGTGTCTGTGTGTCTGTCTGTGTGTGGGCGTGCAGTGTGTCTGTGTGTCTGTCTGTGTGTGGGCGTGCAGTGTGTCTGTGTGTGGGTGTTCAGTGTGTCTGTCTGTGTGTGTATGTGTTTGAGCGTATATGCAGAGTGTATCTCAGTATGTATGTTACTTTGTGTGCCTGTGTGTGTGTTGTGAGTGGGTGTGTTGTGAGTGGGTGTGTAGTGTGTGTGTTGTGAGTGGGTCTGCAGTGTGTGTGTGTGTGTGTACAGTGTTTCTGTGAATAGGTGTGCAGTGTGTGTGTAGGGGTTGTGGGTGTGCAGAGTGTGTGTGTTGGTGTGCGGTATGCTTGTGTCTCAGTGTGTGCTTGTGTCTCAGTGTCTGTGTGTCAGTGTGTGTCAGTGTGTGTCAGTGTGTGTCTGTCTCAGTGTGTGCTTGTGTCTCAGTGTCTGTGTGTCAGTGTGTGTCAGTGTGTGTCTGTCTCAGTGTGTGTCTGTGTCTCAGTGTGTGTGTCTCAGCGTGTGCCTGTGGGGTCAGCACGAACAGAAACCGTGGCAGACATCTCACACGCACAGCTTCCTGCAAAAACAACATCTCCCTCTCCCTCCTCCTCCTCGTCTTTAACCCTTCCCTCACCATGCCGACCATCGATCATTGTTCTCATCTGTGGAGAACATGGATAGATTTCGGGTTGAACATGGATAGGTGACAATGGGTCCCAACCCGAAACCTATCCATGTTCTCCACAGATGCTGCCTGTCCTGCTGAGTTACTCCAGCACTTTGCGTCCTTTTTGTATTAACCAGCATCTGCAATTCTTTGCTTCTACAAGAAAAGAAGAAACTGGGAGAGAGAAGGAGGGAGAGAGGGAGAGGGGAGGGAGAGGGGAGGGAGAGGGGAGGGAGAGGGGAGGGAGAGGGGAGGGAGAGGGGAGGGAGAGGGGAGGGAGAGGGGAGGGAGAGAGAGTGGGAGGGAGAGGGGAGGGAGAGGGGAGAGGGGAGGGAGAGGGGAGGGAGAGGGGAGGGAGAGGGGAGGGAGAGGGGAGGGAGAGGGGAGGGAGAGGGGAGGGAGAGGGGAGGGAGAGAGGGAGAGGGGAGGGAGAGGGGAGGGAGAGGGGAGGGAGAGGGGAGGGAGAGGGGAGGGAGAGGGGAGGGAGAGGGGAGGGAGAGGGGAGGGAGAGAGAGTGGGAGAGGGGAGGGAGAGGGGAGAGGGGAGGGAGAGGGGAGGGAGAGGGGAGGGAGAGGGGAGGGAGAGGGGAGGGAGAGGGGAGGGAGAGAGGGAGAGGGGAGGGAGAGGGGAGGGAGAGGGGAGGGAGAGGGGAGGGAGAGGGGAGGGAGAGGGGAGGGAGAGGGGAGGGAGAGGGGAGGGAGAGGGGAGGGAGAGGGGAGGGAGAGGGGAGGGAGAGAGAGTGGGAGAGATGACAGTGAGTCACCTGCTGTGTGATGGGTGCAGTTGCCACAGATGGTGTGAGATGAGGACTGGTGGCAGTGGTGCCAAAGGGAGCAGAGTGGATGCCTGGATGTTGGGAGCACTGGCCAGAACTGAGACCAGATGCAGCTGTGCCCCTCGATCCTGCCTCAGGCTGGCTGCTGTGGAGCCCGCAGGCCATGCACTGACTGCAGCCAGGCAATAGTGCATCCCCCAGACGTAGCAATCCGACTCTGCAAAACGCAACTGGATGTAAAATAATATCAATGCATAAAGATGGAGGATGTTTTTACATGGCCATGGAAATGCTCTTGATTAGTTAGGTTCTACCCCAGTGAGTAAGGGGACAATTACTGAGGCAGAGAAGGGCCAATGGAGCAAGTATTAGTGGGAGCATTCAGGCAACATCTATCATGTTTTGAATAGCAAAGAGAAAGAATATAGGCTATTCAAAGACAGTGATGTCAACATTTGAAACGTAGAAGATGGACACGAAGTAGAGGAAAGTCAAAAGTCTATCGAAGAAGGGCCAATTTCAATGGGATACAGCCCATGAACAGTACATTAGGAGGGAGAGATAAATCTAAACCCTGGCCAACCTTGAAGGAGGAGATGGTTCAGGGACATCACTATGGGAGTGAGAGGCAGGGCGGTGAAAGCCACAACCAGGATGCCCAAAGAGATGCGGAGATTAACAAGCAGAGAAAGCACACATTCCAGATCCCAGACTGATAACACCAGAAGAACCAGGATGTTTGCAAGAGAACTGACAAAGAACTTGATAAAAAAAGACTGGCAGCAAACGAGAAAAGGAATTCAAACATCGTCTAAAGATGTTACCGGCAAACAGCAGGAAGAGGGAAGGGCAATGAAGGATTACAGAGAAAGTTCATTCCAGAGGCAGAGTGCGTGACTGAAATCCTTAAATTAATCCATCAGGCATTACCAAGGAAGGAGGTGCTGCTGGAGAAACAAGGAAATGTAGATGCTGATTTCCAAAAGAAGATGCAAAGTGCTGGAGTAGCCCAGTGGGCCAGGCAGCATCTCAGGGGAACAGGGAAAGGTGACGTTTCGGGTCGGGACGTTGGAGTCGGCAGGGGAAGTGGGACTGGCAATTGATAAGGACAAGGTACCAGAATGGTAAAGCAAATAATCACCTGGTGAGTTCTGAGAAGGAACAAAACCAAAGAACTATTGGCCATAAAGCTCTGCACACCAACAGACATGGAAGCGGCAATGAGTTCAGGACAACTGCCAACTTTACACCTTTGTTCAACAGACACTGCAACTACAAACCCTGCAACTACAAACTTCAGTCTGAAGAAGGGTCTCGACCCGAAACATCACCTATCCATGTTCTCCAGAAGTGCTGCCTGACCTGCTGAGTTACCCCACTTAACTACAGACAGGTCGCGGGGAGATGTTTGGAGACAATAAATCAGTTCAGAAGTAGCGGTCACACGTGTGGATTGAATAGAGAAAACCACGAAGGAGTTATTAAAGACAAGGTGTAAGCTAAATGACTTGATTGTTTGTTTGTGAAGTAGCAGAGAGGGTTGATGAGGAAGGTATGCCTGATGTAGTATCTATGGACATCTGAAAGGTGCTCAATAAAATGCCTCACAAAGGGCTTGACATCACGAAAGCCGGCATGGAACAATAAGTGGTTGTAGCTGTGGTGAGGGCAGTACAACCATCATGGGCAACAATGGAGTTCTGTTTTTATAACCATTCATCTGAGCCGCTGAGCTACTCCAGCACTTTGTGTCTATCTTCCACCTACATTAGTTTCTGGAGCTTCACAATTCTCAACTCTTCAGTACTTTTGTCTCCTGCCCCTCCTCTCTTCCAGCTTTCCTCCACCCCACCCCCAACACTACAATCAGTCTGAAGGAAGGTCCTGACCTGAAATGTCACCGATCCATGTTCACCAGAGATACTGCCTGACCTGCTGAGTTCCTCCAGCACTTTGTGTCATTTTTTGTAAAGCAGCGTCCTGCAGTTCCTTGTATCCACATCCATCATCCCAATGCTCCACCCCCACCCCACCACCATTATCTCTCCAGTGCAGCCACAGGAGACCGCAGGTGCTGCAATCTGGAGCAAAAAATCAAACTGCTGGAGGAACTCAGCAAGTCAGAAAGCACTGTTTGGGGAAGCACAGTGATGGAGCGGTAGATTTGCTGCCTTGCAGTGCCAGAGACCAGGGTTTGATCCTGACTCCAGGTGTAGTTTATATGGAGTTTGTACATTCCCCCTGTGACTACGTGGGTTTTCTCTGTGTGCGCCGGTTTCTTCCCACACTCCAAAGACATACAGATCTGTAGGTTAATTGGCTTTGGTAAAAATTGTGTCCTAGTGTGTAGGATAGTGCTCGTGTACAGGGCGATCACTGGTTGGCGTGGACTTGGTGGCCCCAAGGGCCTGTTTCCACACTGTATCTAAAGCCTAAAGTCTAAAGGAAGTGGCCAGTCGATGTTTTGGGCTGGGTATCCTTCATCTAGACTGAAATGTCAGAGGGGATAGAGTCAGTGTATAGAGATGAAGTGGAGATGTCTCATCTCCTGTCTCTATCTCCACCCTTCCCACCCGCACTTTTACTCCATCTGTCATTCGACCCCTCCTCACCTGTATCCACCTATCTCTCGCCGCCGCTTGCCCCACCCCCCGACCCTCATCATTTGTCCATCTCTTCACACACCTGCCATTGGGCACCTGACATGTCCTTAATCATAGATAGACACAAAATGCTGGAGTAACTCAGTGGGACAGGCAGCATCTCTGAAGAGAAGGAGTAGGTGACGTTTCGGGTCGAGACCCTTCTTCAAACAATCTGCTGTCCGTAATCGTGATGCGTCACCTCTCCCTCCTTGCCATTGAGCATCCAATGTGTCCATCATTGCATTGCCCTACCATCCACACCACACCATCCGCTGGGAGCCCGCCTTCCCCAACCCTTTACAGAGTGAACAGATCCTTCTTTTCCCTTTTGTATGATTTGTGACTGTGACTGCGAGTCAAACAAGTCCCCCCTTGACATCAATCGCAGTGTATTCCCGTAGCTGAAATGCCTGATTGTGAGAGGCACAATGTAGCCGGTTGATGTATGAAATCTCCCTTCGTCCACTTCCTCTGGGAACTGCGCCAGTGACAACCCTCTGTGAAGGTTGTCGCAGAGGGAGGCTCACAAAGAGTTCCCTTCTCCTCTCTTCCTGCTCAATGGACCTGTCCACGGCTTCCTGTTGTTCTTCCAGGATCCCAGCTCTAGCAGAGTTTTATTTTTTATTTAATAACTCATTCGGCAGCGAATCACTTGGAAGATGTGTAGGAAGGAACTGCAGAAATATACAGCAAAGATAGACACAAAGTGCTGGAGTAATGCAGTGGGTCAGTTGGGAGGGATGCTGGGCATTGAGGGAGAACGAGAGAAAGGTAGACAAAGAAATGAAAAGATAAGTGAAGGAAGTTTTGCATTTCTGCCCTTTACCCGATCATGGGGCATTTCTTATTTCTCCTCATAATATTGGAAGCCATTGAGGCTGCATTGAGCCGATGCCTTCACTTCAAACTATCTTCTTTATTGCCCTTAGTGCATGTAGTGAGTGGAATAAAAAGTGGGATAACATAGAACTAATGGGAATGGGTGATCGATGGTCGGTGTGGACTCGGTAGACCGATGGGCCTGTTTCCACGCTGTATCTCTGAACGGAATTAAATTGAAGAGTTGTGACTCTCTTCCCTTCCCAAGTGCTTGCTTATAATCTTGGCAGCCATTGAGGCTCCATTTCGCCCATGCCTTCTCTTCGAGTGTCCATCCCACCCATCAACATCAGATCCTAGAGGACTGCACCACACTAACCTCAACCACAAACTTCCAGGGACATCTTTGATTGTACCAAGGTCTTCAGGTGTTTTTGCACTTGCATTGTGATTATTAATTCATTCTTTTTGGTGTATTATATGTTATTGTATTATATGCATTGCCTGTTATGCTGCTGCAAGTAAGAAATTTGAACTGCAACTGAATAATACTAGCAACAACTGGAGAGCAATCCCGATCTACTATCTACCTCATTGGAGACCCTTGGACTATCTTAAATCGGACTTTACCTTGCACTAAGCATTATTCATGTTATTCCCTTTATCGTATATTTGTACACTGTAATCATGTGTAATCTTTCCGCTGACCGGTTAGCAGGCAACAAAAGCTTTTCATTGTACACATGACAATAAACTAAACTAAGCTAAAATGTCATTGTTGGGCTGTGGGCACATATGACAAATCAACACTCTTGGCTCTTGACCAGGTCACTGGGGAAGAGCTGGGCTGTTGCTCTCCGAGAGCCTGGCATGGGGCATGTTGCAAGTAGCTGAGGAAGCAGGCAGGCCCCAGTTTATTGCAAGAGCGTCTGACAGCACTGCAATCCTTGCACTGAACTTTATGTTCAGGATTGGGATCTCCAGACCCTCTGAGCTGGGGTAAGAGTACAGCACTGTGGACTCAGACAGCCAGCGGCTCAGCTGGGGTAAGAGTACAGCACTGTGGACTCAGACAGCCAGCGGCTCAGCTGGGAGTTTGACTTCCATTGTCACCTGACACTGTTTTACTGATACAGTTCCGGCCTCGTCAGGTGGCGTTTCAGGTCGAAGCCCGGGTCAGACGGTGTCGACCTCAAACGCCACCTATTCCTTTTCTGCATAGGTGCTGCCTGACCCGCTGAGTTACTCCAGCACTTTGTGTCTATCTTGTGGACAAATGGAGACTGCAGATACTGGAATCTTAAGCTAAAAACAGTGCTGGAGGAACTCAGCAGGTCAGGCAGCATCTGTGGAGGGGAATGGACAAAGTTTGGGATTGAAGGATGGCTGAAGAAGGGTCTGGACCTAATGGTCAATGGTTATTTATTGTCACATGTATTGAGGTACAGTAAAAAAAAAATTTTTTGCATACAGTTCAGCAAAGAATTACCATACATAAGCACAATACTAGATTGTGTATACAAAAGTGTATACTAGATTGTGTATACAAGAATTGCCAGGTTTTGGATCCATTTTCAAAGTCCCGAAACGTCACTTGTTCTTTTCCCTCCACGGATACTGCCCGACCCGCTGAGTTCCTGCAAACTCCACAAAGTGACCGGGGCCACAACGATCCCCCCACCCTCCCCAACATTGGTCAGAGACTTGGGAAACACGGCACGGCCGATCGCAGGACTGGAGCCCAGGGAGCGGCTCCAAGCCTGTTCTGTGCAACGGGCCGGGCACTCTTCCAGTCAGGATGGGTCTGACTTCCGGACCTTCAATGGAAAGCTGTGCCAAGCTTCAGTCCAAACAAACACTGGGGCCCGGCAGTGGGAAGGCTTTCCACACGGAACTCAAACCCTCCAGTGTGCACTTCGTGTCTTGTTTTGATTTTGTTTCTCCTGGCAGCCGTGTCTGCCAAATCACATCCCGAAATCTGAAGTCACTGCTCAGGATCGTGGAGGAAGTGTGCTGGAAAAGGCCTTCCTGTATTTCTCTCAGCCTGTGCCGGTGGGATGGGCGATGCAACAGGAGCCTCCTTTGTGAGCCTCTGCTGCTTGCTGGGTGCCAGGTCTCTGCGATTACTGATGACTAAGAGAGCTGTCAATTTCGCGGCCTCTGGTAGCAAGAGCCAAGTCCACAAAACTGGAGCTCGCTTCTTAACCCCTGCAGTGCCGCGGTGTGTGTGGATGCCACGTACAGCAGGAACCATGAGGCTGAAGGCGATGGGACGCAACGCAGCACGGAACGAGGACTGGTGGCCCGTTGTTCTTGTGCTGTACCTTGACAAAGCTCACTCACATTCACATTATTTCCATCCTCTCTCCCCAGAGCCTCAATCCATTTCCTTACCAGGAAACATCCAACTCCCTTTTAAAAGTGTAGAAAGGAACTGCAGATGCTTGTTTACTCTGAAGATAGACACAAAGACCTGGAGTAACTCATTGGCTCAGGCAGCACCTCTGCAGAAAAAGGACAGGTGACCTTTCAGAACATCACGGCTCTGAAGAAGGGTCCCAGCCCGAAACGTCACCATTCCTTTTTCTCCAGAGATACTGCCTGAGCCGCTGAGTTACTCCAGCACTTTGTGTCTATCTGCCTTTTGAAAGTTACAGTCAAATCTTTCATCAAAGCGCTCTCAGGTAGATATACCTGTACCTGGTCTTGATCCGAAACATCAGCTATCCATGTTCTCCAGAGATGCTGCCTGACCCGCTGAGTTACTTTGTGTCCTTTTGTGTATTAACCAGCATCTGCAATGCTTTGTTTCCACACTCCTGTACCTCAGTACACGTGTCAATGATAAACCTAAACCTGACGATTGAAGGGGAAAAGAGTCACTGTCTTCCTCCCATCAGGACCACTCACGTTCTTTGCTGTTCTCTGTGATCATGGTAATCTCCACTCACCTGCTTTGGTTTCGAACCAGTTGTGGGTTTACTCACAAAAATAATTTGCAGTTATTTCAGTTCAGTTCTGTTTAGAACGCAAACCAAAACACCCTCAGGTCCACGTAGCTGAAGCAGTTCCCAGTAGATAAAGGGAGGTACCTCGTAGATTGTGTTACCAAAATAGTCTGGTGGCCTATTTGCTGGTTTAACTACTAACAGAGGTCACAAAATATATATCTATGGAAATATAAATATATATACTGTCAATATTTGTAACCGCAGCAGATCCAGTTGTGCACTAAACTTTCCCCTGCCCCCTCTGTGTCTGAAGTGCTCGGGTTTCCTGTGGTAACCAGCTTTCCATTCCTGTCCCTCTGGTCCGTTGAGTGACTCCACTTGTTCCTCTAGCTGCAGCTCCCTCCCTGCACCAGGCAGAGGGTCTCCTGAGGTGACTGTGCACTGTGTGAGTGTGCTCACCCTCCAGGGCCTGCAGCTCCCTCCCTGCACCAGGCAGAGGGTCTCCTGAGGTGACTGTGCACTGTGTGAGTGTGTGAGTGTGTGAGTGTGCGAGTGCGCTCACCCTCCAGGGCCTGCAGTTTCACATCGGGATCTGCCCTTGGCTTAAATCTCCCTGCTCCGCGTTGAAACATAGAAAATAGGTGCAGGAGTAGGCCATCTGGCCCTTTGAGCCAGCACCGCCATTCCATATGATCATGGCTAATCATCCAAAATCAGTACCCCGTTCCTGCTTTCTCATCATATCCCTTGATCCCGTTAGCCCTCAGAGCTAAATCCAACTCCCTTTTGAAAACATCCAGTGAATTAGCCTCAAGTCAAGTCAAGTCAAGTTTATTTGTCACATACACATACACGATGTGCAGTGAAATGAAAGTGGCAATGCCTGCGGATTGTGCACGAAAAAGAATTACAGTTGCAGCATATAAATAAAGTTAATAAAGTTACTATAGTGTAGACAAAATTTAATCTCTGGAGTTATAAAAGTTGACAGTCCTGATGGCCTGTGGGAAGAAACTCCGTCTCATCCTCTCCGTTTTCACAGCGTGACAGCGGAGGCGTTTGCCTGACCGTAGCATCTGGAACAGTCCGTTGCTGGGGTGGTAGGGGTTGCACTTCTGCAGCAGAAAATTCCAGATTCACAACCCTCTGAGTGAAAATGTTTTTTCTCATCTCAGTCCAAAATGGCCTACCCCTTATTCTCAAACTGTGTCCCCTGTTCACCTTAAGCTGAGATCCCCTACCCCGATGCAGGAGCTTGATCGCCCCGATGAGGAAGGCTCACCGCCGGCTACGGGAGTCAAGATCATCCCGTCAATGGAAGGTTAGAGGCCCCCGACCGCTGGAGGACAAAGAAGGGAGAGATTGAACTTTGTTTTCACCTTCTATCACAGTGAGGAATGTGGAGGAGTCACTGTGGTTCATGTTAAAATGTATTTTGTGTGTCCTGTTGCTTTTTATTGTTATGACTGTATGGCAAATGAAGTTCCTCGTAAGTTGCAAAACATACTTGGCTAATAAAGTTTTATTGTGATTGTGATTGATTGTGATTGTTTCTTGACTCCCCCAACATCGGGAACATTTTTCCTGCATCTACCCTCTCCAATCCTCTAAGAATTTTATGTTTCTCTGAGATCCCCTCTCATCCTTCTAAATTCCTGTGAATACAAGCCCAGTCGACCCATTCTTTCATCATATGTCAGTCCCGCCAACTCGGGAATTAGCCTGGTGAACCTACGCTGCACTCCCTCAATAGCAAGAATGTCCTTCCTCAAATTAAGAGACCAAAATTGCACACAATACTCCAGGTGTGGTCTCACCAGGGCCCTGTACAACTGCAGTAGGACCTCCTTACTCCTGAACTCAAATCCTCTCGCAATGAAGGCCAACAAGCCATTAGCTTTCTTCACTGCCTGCTGGACCTGCCTGCCTGCTGTACCTGCATGCCTGCTGTTCACTGCCTGCTGTACCTACATGCCTGCTGTTCCCTGCCTGCTGTACCTGCCTGTGGGGTTGGGGAGGAGTGGGGGGTGAGAGAGAGATGTTTCATTAAGCCGATCGAGTGGCACCTTACGGAGCCTCACGCAGGTGGTCAGTGCCTGGTTCGTGCCGTGGGCTGTTGACGCTCAGTGCACTGACCCTGTTTTTCGTCTCTGTGCTTGTTTCAGGGTCAGGAACAATGACAAACACGATCGCCCCGCCCCAACCAGAACAGAGTCCAGAACATTCCCTTGGAAACAAGGCCAGTTCGGAGCTTGCTGTGAAGGCAACCTCCGGCAACCTCTTCCACGGAGTTCGGCAGACGTGTGGGTTTTCTGGGGCAGCACGGTGGCGCAGTGGTGGAGTTGCTGCCTTACGGCATCAGGGAACCTGGTTCCATCCAGATCAAGGATGCTCCAGTTTCCTCCCACACTCCAAAGACGTACAGATTTGTAGACTAATTGGCTTAATATAATTGTAAATTGTGCCGAGTGTGTGTAGGATAGCGTTAGTGTGAGGGATCGCTGGTCGCCATATATACATACACACAAATACATTAACACATACACATTATACACATGGTACGCACACACATACACCATATACACACGATTTACACACATACTACTCACACCATTTACACACACATACTACACACCATTTACACACACATACTACACACACCATTTACACACACATACTACACATGGGCGGATACATGGCAGATGCAGTTTAATGTAGATAAGTGTGAGGTTATTCACTTTGGAAGTAAGAATAGAAAGGCAGATTATTATCTGAATGGTGTCAAGTTAGGAGGAGGGGGAGTTCAACGAGATCTGGGTGTCCTAGTGCATCAGTCAATGAAAGGAAGCATGCAGGTACAGCAGGCAGTGAAGAAAGCCAATGGAATGTTGGCCTTCGTAACAAGAGGAGTTGAGTATAGGAGCAAAGAGGTCCTTCTACAGTTGTACCGGGCCCTGGTGAGACCGCACCTGGAGTACTGTGTGCAGTTTTGGTCTCCAAATTTGAGGAAGGATATTCTTGCTATGGAGGGCGTGCAGCGTAGGTTCACTAGGTTAATTCCCGGAATGGCGGGACTGTCGTATGTTGAAAGGCTGGAGCGATTGGGCTTGTATACACTGGAATTTAGAAGGATGAGGGGGGATCTTATTGAAACATATAAGATAATTAGGGGATTGGACACATTAGAGGCAGGAAACATGTTCCCAGTGTTGGGGGAGTCCAGAACAAGGGGCCACAGTTTAAGAATAAGGGGTAGGCCATTTAGAACGGAGATGAGGAAGAACTTTTTCAGTCAGAGAGTGGTGAAGGTGTGGAATTCTCTGCCTCAGAAGGCAGTGGAGGCCAGTTCGTTGGATGCTTTCAAGAGAGAGCTGGATAGAGCTCTTAAGGATAGCGGAGTGAGGGGGTATGGGGAGAAGGCAGGAACGGGGTACTGATTGAGAGTGATCAGCCATGATCGCATTGAATGGCGGTGCTGCCTCGAAGGGCTGAATGGCCTACTCCTGCACCTATTGTCTATTGTCTATTGTACCATACACACCACACACATACTACACACACCTTACACACACCATTCACACACACATACTACACACACACACCATTCACACACACATACTACACACACCATTCACACACATACTACACACACATACTACACACACCATACACACACATACTACACACACCATACACACCACACACATACTACACACACCTTACACACACCATACACACACACATACTACACACACATACTACACACAGCATGCACACCATACACATACTGCGCACACCATGCACACATACTGCACACACCATACACACACACTCTCTCACTAACCGCCCTGCAATCAGTCAACACTGACTGCCTTTCCCCAGCCGACGAGGTGCTGCCCCCATGCGGCCAGCGCTGGTCTCCGTTGGACGACGACCCTGGATTTCTGCCCCTGTTTTCACAGTCGGACCCACCGCTCAGAGCGTTTTCCACGCAATGCAGAGCGCTTTGAAGTGTGGTCACTGTGGTAAAGTCGGGAGGCCAGCAGCTAATCTGCACACAGCAATCTCCCGCAAGCAGCAATGCAATAACGACCTGACAACCTGCTGCAGGGGATGTAGGTTGAAGGGTAAACTCTCAGGGAGAACTTCACTGTTTCTTTGTTCGTCTAGTACCAAGGGATCTGTGATCTCCCCTTGATGATACAGCAGGTTAACGCCCCGCTTGGTGCCACACTCCCTCAGCTTTGATGGCACCTTGAGCAACCTGCTTGAACCCAAGCACTCCAATCTCAAGAGGCCTTGAAGTGGGGACATGATCCTTCATAGCTCTGCAAGAAAGTATCTGTTACCCTTCAGGAGCTCTGTGAGGCTGAACTCCTTTAGACTTCAGAGTTGCAGTGCAAAAAAAAGGCCCTTCGTCCCACCAAGTCCATGCCGACCAGCGATAACCCGTACACGACCACTATCCTACACACTGGGGACAATTTACAATTTTACCGAAGCAAATTAGATTCATAGAGTGATACAGTGTTGAAACAGGCCCTTGGGCTCAACTTGCCCACGCCAGCCAACATGTTCCAGCTACAACAGTCCCACCTGCCAGCAATGAGTCCATATCCCTCAAAACCTTTCTTAACTGCTTCTTAAATGCCGGGATAGTCCCTGCCTCACCTCCCTCCTCTGGCAGCTTGTTCCATACATCCACCACCCTTTGAGTGAATTCACCTACAAACCTGTATGTTTTTGGAGTGTGGGAGGAAACCGGAGGAAACACACATGGTCACGGGGAGAACCAACTCCGTACCACCAGCACCCGCAGTTAGGATCGAAACCGGGTCTCTGGCGCTATCAGGCAGCAACTCTACCGCTGCGCCACCATGTTGCCCCTGTGCAGAACTGCCCGGATAGCAATCCCACTATGTCATCCAGTGACCAGTGCAAAGGCCCTGCAGCGGCTGCAATGGTCCTGATGGAGTCCATGCGCAGCCATCACCCCTCACTACGGCAGGGTCTTCCCTTCACAAGCCGTCCATGTTGGCAACAGTAGGCAGCCAAGGCCAAGGCCTTGATCCTGTGTGGCAGATACCTGTGCTCTGACTTCCCTCTACACCAGAGGATGGGAACGGACAGCGAACGAGCTGCCGTGAATTACCACGGGATACACATCCTTTTGTTTTAACAAAATTAAATTTATTCAGTTATTTACAATACTATTGACGCAACAAACTATAACAAAACACCTACCACCACCATACAAAATTACAAAATATTCCTTACTACTAAACATCAAATATCTATCTTCATGTGAACCAGCATCTGCAGTTCCTTCCTATTTTGTCTGCATCGCTGCTAAGTCTCCTTGAGGTATGCCTACTTTACCCAAATGTCACATATTCCTTTTTCTCCTGAGATGCTGCCCGACCCACTGAGTTACTCCAGCATTTTGTGTCCATCTTCGGTGTAAACCAGCATCTGCACTTCCTTCATTGTGGGACTCACCTGCCTGACCCACGAATGGCCAGCTTGGCCAGCTTGGCCAGCTTGGCCAGGATCAAGCCAACCAGAACATCTTCTGACCTATCCATTCCCCTCTGCATCCAAAGACTAGGATGGTGTCTTGATCAGTGAGTGTGTAAAAGGTTACATGGAAAAGGCGGGAGAATGGGGTAGAGAGGGAAAAATAGGTTAGCCTCGATCGAAGGGCAAAGCGGACTCGATGGACCGAATGGCCTGATTTTGCTCCTAAGTATTGTGGTCCCTCCAGTGTGCTGTTTATCCTTCCCAAGCTAACAGTGCTGGTTAATCCGGCCACCGCTGTGCTGTGGATTATGGCATCTCCCGGTACACCACAGTGCAAGGGGTGCCGGCCTTTCAGAGGCACCTCGCTGGGCGGAGATGGTCTGAGATAGCAGGGCAGCAAAAAGGCCCTGTACACATCCAAGCTCTTCCTAGTTTAGTTTAGAGACCCAGCGTGGAAACAAGCCCTTTGGCCCATCGAGTCCACGCTGACCAGTGATCCCCACACACTGACACTATCCGACACACACTAGGGACAATTTACAATTTTACTAAACCAATGAACCTACAAAAGGTACATCTTTGGAGTGTGGGAGGAAACTGGAGCATAACCCACGCAGGTCAAGGGGAGAACGTGCAAACTCCGTACAGACAGCCCACGTAGTCAGGGTTGAACCCAGGTCTCTGGCGCTATAAGGCAGCAACTCTGCCGCTGCACACCTGTGCAACCCTGCTCACCCCATTTCACCCTCCCCTCCATTCCCCACACTGTCACCCACTCCCTCCCCCCTCCAACTTTCCCCATCTCCTTCCCCACTCTACCCCCTCCCCCCACTTCACCCCTCCTCCACTCCACCCCATCCAACTCTCCCCACCCCCTTCCCCACTCTACCCCCTCCCCCACTCCACCCCCACTTCACCCCTCCCCCACACCACCCCATCCAACTCTCCCATCCCGTCCCCACTCCCCACCCCCTCCCCCACTCCACCCCCTCCAACTGTCCCATCCCCCTCTCTCCACAAGCTGTAGCTTCTATTCCGGAATAACAAGACAGACACAATTCCTTTCATTATGTAAAAATCCTCCTGGGATATATTTCTGCAGGAGCTTGAAGCGTGGGGATAATGAATGGTTTCCTTGTGACGGGGAACGTTGACCCAGTGGGAGAGTCAGCTCCTTTGATGTGAGAGAGCTTGGTGCTTATGCAATGACCCAGCTGCCCGTTCTAAGGCCAGTGCCACAGTGCACCAGGGTGGCTGGGTGGGTGGGTGACGTGAGAAGCTGCAGCTGCACTCGGTGGGAGAACCCTCCATGACCCCTCCCTGCGCCCCCTTGGGTCAAAGGTCATGGGTTCAAGCCAGTTGAACGCACACCTCCAGATTCAGGGACAGTTTCTTCCCAGCTTCTTGCGTTTGAGGCAGCAGAAGTTATGAAGCTGCTTCTGCTGTCTCTGTTTGTTGTCGTTCGCCTGACTGAGGTCAGTTGACAGGGCTCATCACGGGGAGGTCGACAACGTGAGCCTCTCTTCCTAGCTGTTATCAGGCATGTGAACCGTCCTTCCACAATGTGGGAGCAGTCCTCAGCTAAAATCTACTTCATTGGAGACCCTCGGACTATCCTTGATCAGACTTTACTGGCTTTACCTTGCACTAAACGTCATTCTCTTACCATGTACCTATACACTGTGGATGGCTCGACTGTAATCATGTGTAGTCTTTCCGCTGACTGGTTAGCCCGCAACAAAAGCTTTTCACTGTACCTCGGCACACGTGACAATAAGCTAAACTGGACTGGATTACTGAGCCTGTGTACAAGGCGTAGTCGAGGCTTGGCCTGGGGGGTTACAAAGGGACCAGTGTTGGTTCTGCCAGCGAGAGCGGGCCAGGCGCTTGAATGGGAAGGTGGGCAAGGCTCCAGCTGTGAGTGCTGGGAGCAGAGCTGAGATCCTGTGCGATGGGAAGTGGCGATCCTTGCCTGTCAGCACACGGGCCCAGTCCCTCTGTGGCTTCATTCAAGTCGCCTCTCCTTTCAGCGGGAAGGGACTGTGGTGCCGTTTGTTCTGGAGGCAGGACAGCAGCCCGGTGAACTTGGGCAAGGAAGTGAGAGATGTGTCTCCCCTGTGTTGTCCCGGCCCAGAGCAAACACAACCTCTCTTGTTTCTCCCTGTGTCTCTCCACGTTCGACTTCCCTAGCGATTGGCACAGGGGCAGGACTGACAGGGAGGAGGGAGCGGGAGCCTGAAGCCTGCATTGGGAGGGAGAGATGATCGCTATCGTTGGTGGGTCCGTCGATTCCACAATCCCAAAGAGGGAGGAAGAACTTCAAACTCCCAAAATGCAGAAGATAACAAGCAGGGGCGGGCAGAAGCAGGCCACTCGGCCCTTCCAGCCTACCCCAACATTCAATATGATCACGGCTAACCTGCCCCAGGCCTCATCGCCTCTTCTCCAGGGCACTCGGTTCCCCGATCCTTCGAATAAGGATGTCCTTCCTCTTTAAAAACCTTCAATAATGCGGCCTCCACGACCCTCCAAGGTTGTCTGGTTACACCATGACTTGGTTCGGCAAATTAGCAAGCCCAGAAATGAAGAAGATTGCAAAATGTGGTGAAGACTGCCCAGTCCATCACGGGCTCTGACCTCCCCTTGTCCACAGTTTAGCTTACCATTGAAGGGGTTTCCAGGAGTCGCTGCCTCAAGAAGGCAGCCGGCATCATCAGAGACCCACACCACCCTGGCCATGCTCTCATTTCATCATCAGAGACCCACACCACCCTGGCCATGCTCTCATTTCATCATCAGAGACCCACACCACCCTGGCCATGCTCTCATTTCATCATCAGAGACCCACACCACCCTGGCCATGCTCTCATTTCATCATCAGAGACCCACACCACCCTGGCCATGCTCTCATTTCATCATCAGAGACCCACACCACCCTGGCCATGCTCTCATTTCATCATCAGAGACCCACACCATCCTGGCCATGCTCTCATTTCACCCTTGCCATTGGGAAGAAAGTACAGGAGCCTGAAAACTGTAATGTCCAGGTTCAGGAACAGTCTCTTCCCTACAGTCATCAGCTTATTAAACACTACAACCTCCAAATATGCTCTGAACTACATAGACTTGGGGGCAATGGTTTGGTCTTTTTGGACTATTTTGGGTGTGTGTGCGCGTGTGTACATACATAGATACATAGAAAATAGGTGCAGGAGTAGGCCATTCGGCCCTTTGAGCCAGCACCACCATTCAATGTGATCATGGTTGATCATCCACAATCAGTACCCCGTTCCTGCCTTCTCCCCATGATCACAATGAATGGCGGTGCTGGCTCGAAGGGCCAAATGGCCTCCTTTTGCACCTATTTTCTATGTTTCTATGTTTCAATGGCCTTCCCCTTATTCTTAGACTGTGGCCCCTTGTTCTGGACTCCCCCAACGTCAGGAACATGTTTCCTGCATCTAGCGTGTCCAATCCCTTAACAATTTTCTTTGTTTCTATAAGATCCCCTCTCATCCTTCCAAATTCCAGTGCATACAAGCCCAGTCGTTCCATTCTTTCATCGTATGACAGTCCCTCCCATCCCGGGAATTAATCTTGTGAGCCTACGCTTCACTCCCTCAATAGCAAGAATATCCTTCCTCAAATTAGGAGACCAAAACTGCACAGAATACTCCAGGTGTGGTATCACTAGGGCCCTGTACAACTGTAGAAGGACCTCTTTGCTCCTATATTCAAATCCTCTCATTATGAAGGCCAACATGCCATTAGCTTTCTTCACTGCCTGCTGTACCTGCATGCTTACTTTCAAAGACTGATGTACAAGGACACCCAGGTTTCCTTGCACTTCCCCTTTTCCTAATCTGACACCATTCAGATAATAATCTGCCTTCTTGCTCTTGCCATCAAAGTGGATAACCTCACATTTATCCACATTATACTGCATCTGCCCACTCACTCAACCTGTCCAAATCACCTTGAACCCTCATAGCATCCTCTTCACAGTTCACACTACCACCCAGCTTTGGCATCTGCAAATTTGCTAATGTTACTTTTAATTCCTTCATCTAAATCATTAATATATATTGTGAAAAGCTACGGTCCCAGCACCGTTCCTTGTGGTACTGCCCTCGTCACTACCTGCCATTCTGAAAGGGTACCGTTAATTCCTACTCTTTGTTTCTTGTCTGCCCACCAATTTTCTATCCGTCAATACCCAACCCCCAATACCATGTAATTTAACTAATTTTGCCCACTAATCTTCTGTGTGGGATCTTTCTGAAAGGTCCAGATACACCACATCCATGGGCTCTCCCGTATCCATTTTACTTGTTTCATCCTCAAAAAATCCCAGAAGATGACTCAAGCAAGATTTCCCCTTCGTAAATCCATGCTGACTTGGACCGATCCTGTTACTACTATCCAAATCGGCCGCTATTACATCTTTAATAAGTGACTCCAGCACCTTCCCCACCACTGATGTCAGGCTAACTGGTCTATAATTCCCAGCTTTTTCTCTCCCTCCTTTCTTAAAAAGTGGGAAAACATTAGCTATCCTCCAATCCACAGGGACTGATCCTGAATCTATAGAACATTGGAAAATGATCACCAATGCATCCACGATTTCTAGAGCCACCTCCTTGAGTACCCTGGAATGCAGACCACCAGGCCCTGGGGATTTATCAGCCTTCAGTCCCATCAGTCTACCCAACACCATTTCCTGACTAATGTGAATTTCCTTCAGTTCCTCTGTCACCCTAGATCCTCTCTCCCCGAGTACATCTGGGAGATTGTTTGTGTCTTAGTGAAGACAGAATCAAAGTACCTGTTCAACTCATCTTCCATTTCCTTGTTCCCCATAATAAATTCACCTGTTTCTGTCTTCAAGGGACCCACATTTGTCTTACCAAATCTTTTCCTTTTCACATACCTAAAGAAGCTTTTACTATCCTCCTTTATATTCTTGGCTAGCTTACCTTCGTACTTCAACTTTTCTCCCCGTGTTGGCTTTTTAGTTACCTTCTATTGTTCTGTAAACGTTACCCAATCCTCTGGCTTCCCGCTCATCTTTGCTATGTTATACGCCTTCTCTTTTCATTTTATTCTGTCCTTGACTTCCCTTGTCAGCCACGGTTGCCTCTTACTTCCCTTAGAATCATTCCTCCTCTTTGGAATGAAATGATCTTACATCTTCTGTATTATTCCCAGAAATCCCTGCCATTGCTGTTCCACCGTCATCCCTGCTAGGGTCCCTTTCCAGTCAACTTTGGCCAGCTTCTCCCTCATGCCTCCATAGTCCCCTTTGTTCAACTGCAATACTGACACTTCTGATTTTACCATCTCCCTCTCCAATTGCAGATTAAAACTTATCATGCCATGGTCACTACCTCCTAATGGTTCCTTTACTTTGAGTCCCCTTATCAAATCCGGTTCATTGCACAACACAAAATCCAGAATTGCCTTCTCCCTTGTAGGCTCCAGTACGAGCTGCTCTAAGAATCCATCTTGGAGGCACTCTACAAACTCCCTTTCTTGGGCTCCAGTACCAACCTGATTTTCACAGTCTACCTGCATGTTGAAATCTCCCATAACCACCGTGGCATTACCTTTGTTACATGCCAATTTTAACTCCTCATGTAACCCTATATCCAGGCTACTGTTTTGGAGATAACTCCTATTGGGCCCTTACAATTTCTCAGTTCTATCCACAATGACTTCATGTTCTGATTCTATGTCACCCCGCATGCGTGTGCGTGAGTGTGTGTGCGTGTGTGTGCGTGCGTGTGCGTGTGTGCGTGCATACACTGAACATTTTTTCTTCGTTTATTATATTGATTACAGTGTACCGTGTTTACATGTTCTGTTGTGCTGCTGCAAGTAAGAACTTAATTGTTCTATCTGGGACATATGACAAAAAACCACTCTCGACTCTGGAAAATGAATGTGTGCAAAGGGGCTGCATTGCAGTAGTGCCTTCAATTTGCAGCCAACGACGTACTTGCAGTCACTCTTGCATGCGGGCTCAGTGGACTATTTCTGCACACATGTAGATCGGGGATCGGGGCGATGGCAATACTCTACTGGACTATTTGTAAGATTAAGAATTTCACTGCGTTAACACTTCGCACATGCGACGATGAAAACTCCATTGATCATTGAAAAGCACCGTTGTTGCAACGTTTGAATGGCCAAAGAGAAAGCAGCAAAAGTGCTGGAGTAACTCAGCAGGTCAGGCAGCATCTCTGGAGAACATGACTAGGGGGCATTTCGGTTGAGAAATCTTCTTCAGGTCAAAATCTTTCATTGTACCTGTACCTCACCGTTCCCATGCATATGACAATACACTAAACGTGACTCAATCAAAGGAACAAAGACACAAAACTATCACAACAATACTTTATGCAGTTTGCCTTCTCTTGAGGTTTGGGTGATGTGAACCATCAAAGAAACGAATAGAGAAACATAGGGCGGAGAGTGAACAAAGGGAGAGAGCTGCAGTAACACAGCCGGTGAGACCAGCCAGCGTTTCCTCAACAAAGAGCTGTAGGGGATTTAATAACATCACCACCATCTCTACCCAGTACTCTCCCCCTCCCTCTCTCTGTAACCTCCTCCAGCCCGTACACCCCTCCCTCCCTCCATAACCCCCTCCAGCCCCAACACCCCTCCCTCTCTCAGTAACCCCCTCCAGCCTCTACACCCCTCCCTCCCTCTGTAACCTGTCCTGGTTGTATGATCTGTCCCTCACTCCAACCTCCTATCTGCACTTGCACTTCCACCAAACCTGCCACACCCCACGTTCAACCCCCATTGCTCCACCACTCACTGCCGTGCCTTCCCCATCCACCTCCCCCGGTTCAAGACACAGAGCTGTCCGTGATTCCCTCTCTTCCCTCCCTCCTCTTCCCTCCCCTTGCCTCCCACAGCTCCTGTGCTCCCACGAGCTGTTGCCCACCTCCCCTTTGCCGTTCAGCTGCCCAGCCTGCTCTGACTGTGCTCCTGTGAAGTATCTAGGGAGAGTCGACACGTTGTTTTCAGAGCTTGGCTGCTTCCCTCTCTGCAAGCTCTGTAGTTGAGTGGACACTTCCCTCTGCCTTCACTGGGGACCACTCTGCAAGGTGTAGCAGTCACCACGCACCACACTTAAAAGCTTTTAAACGCAGCAATGCAAGCACCAAATTATTAATGAGTCATTGTATAACTCCTGCAAGCCGGTGATTCCCTCTGCTCCATTCCCCTCCTGTTAGCAAGGCCTCTCATCATGTGTTTTGACAGAGGATGACAACGAACTGCCTTGAGCAAGACACAAAGTGCTGGAGTAACTCAGCAGCTCAGGCAGCTTCTCTGGAGGACATGGATAGGTGACTTTACACTTTAGAGATACAGCGTGGAAAGAGGCCCTTCGGCCCACCTAGTCAATGTTAGCCGGCAATCACCCCGTACACTAGCACTATTCTACATACTAGGGACAATTTAGTTTACAGAAGCCAATTAACCTACAAACCTGGACCTTTGGAGTGTTGGAGGAGACCGGAGCACCCGGAGAAAACACACGTGGTCACGGGGATAACGTACAAACTCCGTATGGACAGCACCTGTATTCAGGATGGAACCCGGGTCCCTGGCGCTGTGAGGCAGCAACTCTCCCGCTGAGCCTCTGTGTTGACCCCCTGTTCCTGAACCTGCTCGTTACATCTTTCCCCTCTCACCTTAAACCCATGCCCTCTACCTTTAGACACCCACGTCCTGGGGAGAAGACTGTGGCTATTCACTCATGATTTTATAAACCTCCGCAAATGTACTCAAATGAAGAGGCATAGAGGGGAGATAGACACAAAATGCTGGAATAACTGCGGGACAGGCAGCATCTCTGGAGAGAAGGAATGGGTAAGACCCTTTGGGTCGAATGGGGTCGGGACCATTCCTCAAACTAGTTAGGGATAAGGGAAATGAGAAATATAGACGATGATGTAGAGAGATAAAGAACAATGAATGAAAGATGTGCAAAAACGTAACGATGATAAAGCAAACAGGCCATTGTAAGCTGTTTGTTGGGTGAAAACGTGAAGCTGGTGCGACTTGGGTGGGAGAGGGATAGAGAGAGAGAGGGAATGCCGGGGTTACTTGAAGTTAGAGAAAACAATATTCATACCACTGAGCTGTAAGCTGCCCTAGCGAAATACAAGATGCTGTTCCTCCAATTTGCATTTAGCTTCACTCTGACAATGGAGGAGACCGAGGACAGAAAGGTCTGGGAAGGAGATTTAAAGTGGGATTGATGCAGGAGAGTGGGATCAGAATAGTTGGGCATGGTGGTCAGCAGGAACGCTCCACCCCTGCTGAGTGATTTATGAATGTGATAATTTCAGGTATAAAGGGACTGTGCCTCTGCTCCTCTCTGCACCGTGTAGCAGCAGGTCGGGTTGTGGGGGACGTGCCACGCTTCATCCTTACCTTAGTTTATTGGAAGTGCTGCTCCTACATTCCCTCTAAAAGCCCGGATAAATTGCTCTCCCTGATGCTGGCCCCAGATTCCTGGAAATGGATGACCTCAGTCTTCATGGCACTGCCTGCAGATTCCTGGAACTGGGAATGCTTTGCTCTCCCAGGCCAGTAACTGCACTGGCGAGAGATTAGTAAGTGGAAAGGAGCAAATTGGCCTGGATGTGCTGAACAGTCCGTTGCTGGACAGGTCTCTATAAGCAGCAAGTGGCCGGTGGAGGTTGGCTTTATGCCAGGGCTTTAGGCAGCCCGGTGGGCCGCAGGTAGAAGCTCAGACGGCCGTGGACAGACACAAAATGCTGGAGTAATTCATCAGGTCAGGCAGCATCTCTGTTTAAAAGGAACAGGTCACGTTCCGGGTCCAGACCCTCCTTCAGGCTTCTATAGACTGACTTTGGTAGCACTAAGGACATAGCTGTGTGAATTGTTTTTACAGGCCTATTATGCTGCTGCGAGTAAGAATGTTATGTTTCGTTGTTCGTGCTTATGGGATCTAAACATCTAGATTTATAATTAAGTTAATCTCACCTCCGTGAAGCTGCTGTGGAGCATCATGAATTATGCAAACCCTGTCTGAGGCCTGAAGAAGGGTACCGACCCATAACGTCACCTATCCACGTTCTCCAGAGATGCTACCTGACCCGCTGAGTTACTCCAGCATTATGGGTCCTTTTTATAACCAGCATTTTGTGTCTTTCCATAAAACAGGGGCAATGGAGGACAGGCAATTTGACAAGGCCAGGACTGTTTAATTATTCCAATTAGCTCCAATTACGCACAACTGCAGTGGCTGCACAGCATTGAAGCTACCCTTAAAGGCACATCTCATGTTTGCAAAAGCAACTATCAGGACTGATCTGTGTAGGAAGGAATTGCAGATGCTGGTTAATACAGAAGATGGACACAAAGTCCTGGAATTCTCTGCCACAGAAGGTAGTTGAGGCCAGTTCATTGGCTATATTTAAGAGGGAGTTAGATGTGGCCCTTGTGGCTAAAGGGATCAGGGGGTATGGAGAGAAGACAGGTACAGGTTACTGAATTGGATGATCAGCCATGATCATATTGAATGGCGGTGCAGGCTCAAAGGGCCGAATGGCCTACTCCTGCACCTATTTTCTATGTTTCTATGTAATTCTGGAGGAAAGGGATGAGTGACGTTTCTTCGAAGCCTTCTTCAGCAACCACCTGGTGTTTCACCTTGTCTTTCCAAGGGCCAGGATCTGACTCAACCAATGTGGCCCAATAGACAATAGACAATAGGTGCCGGAGTAGGCCATTCGGCCCTTCGAGCCAGCACCGCCATTCAATGTGATCATGGCTGATCATTCTCAATCAGTACCCCGTTCCTGCCTTCTCCCCATACCCCTTTGTGACGGAAGATTTTATAGGTGGGTTTTAATGAAAAAACTGCACAGTTGAGGTAAGTCTCTTAATTTCCCTTACAGAGCCTGTACATTCCCTCCACAGATGCAGCCTGACACTCGGCCAGGCTGGAAAGAGTGCAGGGAAAATTTATGAGAATGTTGCCAGGGCTCAAGGGCCTGATCTTTATTTCAAGGAATAAAGTACTAGCCTGTGTTTGGCAGGTGGCAATGGCTGCAAGGAACACCTCAGTAGTCATGGCGACACAAGAAACTGCAGATGCTGGAAATTTGAGCAAAACAAAGCACTGGAGGAACTCAGTGGGTGAGGCAGCTTCTGTGGAGGGAGACACAAAGAACGACAGATGCTGGTTTATGAAAAAAGCCATAAAGTGCTGGAGTAACTCAACCAGTCAGGCAGCATCTGTGGAGAGCATGGGTCAATGATATTTTGGTTTGTCAGGCCGTGGTAGAGTTGCTGCCGTACAGCGCCTGAGATCTGCGTTCAGTCCTGACTACGGGTGTTGTCTGTACGGAGTTTGTATGTTCACGTGGGCTTTCTCCAGGTGCTCCAGTTTCCTCCCACACTCTAAAGACGTACAGGTTTGTAGGTTAATTGGCTTCGGTAAAACGAGTAAATTCTCCCTGGTGTATAGGATAGTGGTCAGTGCTGTCACGATGGGCTGAAGGGCCTATTGCCGAAGCAGTATCTAAAGTCTGAAGAAGGGTCCTGCCCGACCTGAAACGTTAGCTGTGCATGTTCTCCAGAGATGCTGCCTGACCCTCGGAGTTACTCGAGCACTTTGCGTTTTACCTCCGTAGCCTCTCCATGTAGACGGGCTTCAGTAGGAGCGCTGTCCTTGTCCCAGTTACCAGCTGCACTCTCACTGAAATTCCACCCCCTCCCCTCAGCTGTGTAGTCAGTCGATAACAGACTCCTCTGCTTCTGTGTCCTCTGTGAAGCTGATCATACATTATTCACAAGCGGAACATTTTGCTCTTCTGCATACTCTTTGTAAGTGACCTATTTTTTCCACAATACAGGCAAACGTCCTGACAAAATCCATCAGAAAGTCCCCGCGAAACTGTCAAAAGATGCAAAGTGGTGCAGCAGTGGAGTCGCTGCCTTACAGCGAGCGCCAGAGACCCAGGTTCAATCCTGACTACGGGTGCTGTCTGTACGTTCTCCCCGTGACCGCGTGGGCTTTCGCCCTGGGTGCTCCGACTTCCTCTCACATTTCAAAGACGTACAGGTTTGTAGGTTAATTGGCTTGGGTAAAAATGATAAATTGTCCCTATTGTGGAGGACAGTGCTAGTGTGTGGGGATCGTTGGTCAGAGCAGACTCGGTGGGCCGAGGGGCCTTTTTCTGTGCTGCATCTCTAAAGTCTAAAGTAAACTTTGCAGAAAAGATTCCCAAGGACTGGAGGGCTTGAGTGGATCAAGACTTAAGGAGAAGCTGGGTCCTTCCTCCCTGGAATGTAGGAGGATGAGAGATGACCGTATAAAGGTTTACAAAATCCTGAGGGGCATAGATCAGGTGAGCACGCGGTCACAGTCATTTGCCCAGTGTATGGGAGTCTAAAGCTGGACGGCCTGGGTTTAAGGTGAGAGGGGAAAGATTTAGAGGGCTCCTAACCAGCCATTGTTGCTTGCAGAGTAGGGTGGGTACATGAAAGGAGCTGCCAGAGGCAGTGGTAGAGGCGGACACAATTACAATGCTGAAACGACACTTGGACAGGTAAGTCGGTTATCGAGGGATATGGGCCAAACACAGGGAGACACCTTGGTCAGCATGGACAAGGCCGGCCTGTTTCCTTGGACCTGACTTGAAGTCAAAAGACTCACCCCAACGGTGTAATGTTGATTTCTCTAACTTTGGGTGGCCCTTGCATCCCCTCTCTATCCGTTCCTCCCTTGTTTGTGTGTTGGTGGTGGGGTGTTTTGTTTTGGTTGTGTATGTGGGGGGGGGGGGGGGGGGTGGTGAGGGTGGGTGGGTATGTGTGTGGGTGGGGGGGGGAGAATCTTTCTTTTTTTTTTTTAGGTCTCTTCCGCGGGGCTTTCCATCACCCGGCGCGGCTCGGCTGCGGGACTGAACAGCGCCCGGTGCGGCTCGGCCGCGGGGCCTTCCATCGCCCGGTGCGGCGCGGCCGCGGGACACCATTCTGCTTTAGTTAAACATTTTGTTCAAGATGGCCGCGCCGTTGTGTTTGGCTGCCTGCCACTGTATGTTTCTTTTTTTTTCCTAATCAGATGTGCAGCACTTTGGTCAACGTGGGTTGTTCTTAAATGTGCTATACAAATAAAATTGACTTGACTTGACTTGACATCCTCCCGCCCAACAGGATGAATCTGGTGGCAAGGTTCCCCTCTGAGTGCGCAGGCAAACAGATCTCAGAGGACACCAACCTCAACCTCAGATCGAACCCGGGTCTCTGGCACTGTGAGGCAGCGGCTCGACCAGATACACCACTGTGTCACCCCCCTTGTAGCTGCTGATAGAGAATCATTCATCAACGTGATGAATGGGGGGACAAGCACAAAGGGCCGAATGGCCTGCTCCTATTTTGTATGTTACAGGTTCATCAGGCACATCATCAGTAAATGCAAGGTTCCCCTTCTCTCAGTGATGACCATGGAACATATAACATAGAAGTAGCAGGCCATTCGGCCCTTTGTCCATGCTCCCCCTTTATTACAATCGTGAATGATCCTCTATCTCAATGAGCACAAAAGGGAAGGCACAGCTGGTGGAGTTGCTGTCTTACAGCACCAGAGACCCAGGTTTGATCCCGACTCCAATGCTGCCTGCATGAAGTTCGCACGTTCTCCCTGTGACCGTGTGGGTTTCCCACCAGGAGCTCCTGTTTCCTCCTACATCCCAGTAACCTTGTGCTAAGCTGCCATAGTTTAACGTGGATTACAGGCGCAGAAGAGTCCTGGCATGACTGATGCATATGGATGATATTTCAGTTGTGTTATTGTGTTGTGCGGACAGACGCCTCTGAGAATCCCGCTTGCCCGGGGGGGGAGAGTGCATCGCAAACGGAGCGATGCTTCACCAGTCCGAAGGGAGTTTGATCAATGAGTGTGCTGCCTTTTTCTTAAATGTGTGAAAGCTCCTTTGACTTAATTAAACAAGATTGTAATTTGCCGAGGTTGACTTAGCGTTCGCCTTGTCACACTGTGGCCACATTAATTGTTTCCTCTGTGCATGTATCTGCATTACCTCTGCTTGGTGGAGTTCCTGACAGACCAGCAAGCGGGTTGATGTGATAGATGGTGACAAGCCAAGGGCTGCACCGGGACAGGGGCCTGTAGTTTGGGTGCCTTGCCCAGAGAGAGGCACCAGAGAGAGGCAGGAAAGTCTCTGGCATACAGCGGCCCATAAACCAAAGACACACAGGCCCAGGCTTGGTGCTCAATCCAATCCCTTGGAACCTGCAGCGTTTAATAAAAGTTACCAGTGACTTGAGCAAGAGTTCTGAATGGGAGCACCACACATTGTCATCCTTTGGATCTCCTCCGCTCAGCTTATTCCCTGGAATGAATGTTAATTCAGTCGCTGGTCCCCCAGCTCCTGGGATCCGAGCAGAAACAACAGTGTTTGTGCTGTTTATAGACCACACATGGGGTCCCGGTCGCTCATCCCACCGACCACCCGTTCACACTGGTTCCATGTTATCCCACTTTCGCATCCACTCCCACAGACTAGGACAATTTACAGAGGCCCCTTAACCCTGCAAACCCACACCTCTTTGGTATGTGAGAGGAAACCAGAGCACCCGGAGGAAACCCAAGTAGTCTCGGGGAGAACGTACAAACTCCACACAGACAGCAAGACAGCACCCAAGGTCGGGATCGAACCCGGGTCTCTGGTGCTGCCGAGCATAGCTCTTTTTGAGTTTGAGTTTAGTTGAGTTGAGTTTATTGTCATGTGTTCCAAGGTACAGTGAAAAGCTTTTGTTGTGTGTTAATCAGTCAGCAGAAAGACAATCGAGCCATCAACATTGTACGGATACAGAATAAAGGGGATAACGTGAATAACGTTTAGTGCATGATAAAGTCCAGTCAAGTCTGATCACAGATAGTCTGACTATCAATGACATAGATAGTAGCTCAGGACTGCTCTCTCGAAGTTGGTAGGATGTTACCATCATGAACATACTTCAGAGGCACTGCTGGGTGTGGGCACAGGCTGTGATACCCTCTGGAAATACAGGCCTTGCTCTCCTCCACTGAGACAAACAGGCCTCCTGGAAACTGAAGGGCACTTGGTGTTTGGTGTTGGTTTATTGTTGTCACATGTACCGAGATATAGTGAGGAGCTTTGTTCTGTGCGCTACCCAGTCAGATTATACCACGCATGAGCACAGCCAAGCCTTACACAAGTACAACTGGGAGTGCGAAGAGAAAAATAACCAGAGTGCAGAATATAGTGTTACAACCTCTCAGTCTGGTGCTTGTTGTGAGTGTGGGGCTGGGACAAGCTACACAATTCATTGATTCACACTGCTGCTACTTTCACCATACCTGATAAGATTGGCACCGGTTAAGTGGGGCAGCTGGCACGTCTCATTGACGATCGTAAGTCAGGATGGGGCCCTTTGGGGAGACAGGTACAAGGAGCAAGCCTTAGAAGAGGGCACTGACAATACCAGGGCTCTCAGACGGCTGTGGGTGGGATGTGGACTCTGCTGGCATTCACTTGGGCTGGTGGCAGATACCGTGTGTGTAGAGAGGTTGTGGGGGATACCGTGTATGTAGAGAGGCTGTGGGGGATACCGTGTATGTAGAGAGGCTGATACCGCGTGTGTAGAGAGGCTGTGGGGGATACCGTGTATGTAGAGAGGCTGATACAGTGTGTGTAGAGAGGCTGGTATCGTGTGTATAGAGAGGCGGGTGGGGGATACCATGTGTGTAGAGGCTGTGGGAGGTGACAGGCCACCTCATGTTACACATGTTAATGCTGCCACCCCAGCTAATGGGGGTTGAGAGGGAGAGATAGATCAGCCATGGTGGAATGGCGGAGTAGAGGTGGGGGTGGGGGGGGAGAGCATCAGGTGAGTTGCATGGCGTGTTAATGGAACCCACGGCCTAAAAGAGAGCAGCGACCTTTACAAGGGTCTTCCACTTCAGTGGCTCCACTTTTGCCCAGTCCCTCCCCACCTCATCAGCTCCCACACCAACTTCACCAATACCCTCCCCTTCCAAACCCACCTCAAAACCCCCCATCCCATCTGAACCTACCCCACCCCCCATCCCCATCCCCATCCCCATCCCCATCCCCATCTAAACCCCATCCCCATCCCCATCCCCATCCCCATCCCCATCTAAACCCCATCCCCATCCCCATCCCCATCTAAACCCCATCCCCATCCCCATCCCCATCCCCATCCCCATCCCCATCCCCATCCCCATCCCCATCCCCATCCCCATCCCCATCTAAACCCCATCCCCATCCCCATCCCCATCCCCATCTAAACCCCATCCCCATCCCCATCCCCATCCCCATCTAAACCCCATCCCCATCCCCATCCCCATCCCCATCCCCATCCCCATCCCCATCCCCATCCCCATCCCCATCCCCATCTAAACCCCATCCCCATCCCCATCCCCATCCACATCTAAACCCCATCCCCATCCCCATCCCCATCCCCATCCCCATCCCCATCCCCATCCCCATCCCCATCCCCATCCCCATCTAAACCCCATCCCCATCCCCATCCCCATCCCCATCTAAACCCCATCCCCATCCCCATCCCCATCCCCATCCCCATCCCCATCCCCATCCCCATCCCCATCCCCATCCCCATCCCCATCCCCATCTAAACCCCATCCCCATCCCCATCCCCATCCCCATCCCCATCCCCATCCCCATCCCCATCCCCATCCCCATCCCCATCCCCATCCCCATCTAAACCCCATCCCCATCCCCATCCCCATCCCCATCCCCATCCCCATCCCCATCTAAACCCCATCCCCATCCCCATCCCCATCCCCATCTAAACCCCATCCCCATCCCCATCCCCATCTAAACCCCATCCCCATCCCCATCCCCATCCCCATCCCCATCCCCATCTAAACCCCATCCCCATCCCCATCCCCATCCCCATCCCCATCCCCATCCCCATCCCCATCCCCATCCCCATCCCCATCCCCATCCCCATCCCCATCTAAACCCCATCCCCATCTAAACCCACCTCAACCTCAAAACACCCCTGCCCATTTAAACCCACCTCCCAACCCCTCCCCATTTAAACCCACCTCACCGACCCCCACACCCACCCTATCCGCACCCACTGGCCAGCTTCTACCCATGGAGTGTCCTATTCATCCCCCCCCCCCCCCCCCCAGCCCGAGGGTATCTGGGACGGAGCTAGAAGGACCTGCCCGCTGTTTCCCACTTGCTCCAGATCCCACATCACCTGCGGGCAAGGCTCCCGCAATCATCAGATCGGCTTCTCTTGGAAGCCACGGCAACAACATCAAATGATCTCAGCTCCCCCTTCACTGGCACAGCAGATAACGCAGCTCAGAATCACAGCCTGCCAGCAGCTCATTGACATGCAGCACCTCAAACCTGCTGCATGCAGTCAGGCTGAGGGGAGAGGGAGAGACTGTGAGAGAGACACACTGACAGGCATTGGGCAGCAGACAGGCGATGAGAGGCAGAGAGGGAAAACTGGACAGAGGGTGGGAGAGGGACAGAATGGGAGAGACACAGAGTAAGAGATAGGGAGTGAATGAGAGGGAGAGAGAAAGTGACAGGGAGTGAGAGAATGAGAGTGAAAATTAGTGTGTAGGAGAAAGAGAGAAAAAAACATGAGGAGAGAGAGAGAGATAGTGAAAAGAGAGTGTAAGAGAGAGATAGAGAAACGTGGGGGGAGAGAGAGAGAGAGTGAGAGAAAAAGAAAGCGGGAGGAAGGCGGAGATGGGAGGGAGAGGGTGGAGAGAGGGAGGGTGGGAGAGAGGGAGAGGGAGAAAGAGAGAGGAAGGATTAAGACTCCATCAAGTGAGGTTGCCCTTGATGTGGTCACAGGTGTAGCGTAGGGAAGGTAACAGAGGATGTGGGCAGAGGGAGCTTCACTAACTGGAGGACACAGACAAAACACATCAGACTGAGTGTAGTCAGGTGAAGGGGAAACTGAATCTGGGCCTATTTAATATTATGACTGATTTGGCTCCCACCATCCTTTCAGGAACACAAGGGTCCCGACCCGAGACGTTGTCTGTCCATTTCCCTCCATAGATGCTGCCCGAACCACCGAGTCCCTCCAGCAGTTTTTATTGCTTTCAGGATAACAATTAGCAGCCTTGTCGTCATTCTTCTCCCACGAGGAATAGGGCAGGAGTAGACTATTTGGCCCCTCTAACCTGCTCTGCCTTTCCCTGAAGATCATAGAATCATCGTCATGGAGTCATGCAGTGTGAAAACAGACTCTTTGGTCCACTTACCCAGGCGATCAACATGTCACATCTACAATAAGAAAGACAAAAAGCTAGAGTAACTCAACGGGTCAGGCAGCTTCTCTGGAGAAAAGGAATGCGTGACATTTTGGGTTGAGACCCCTCATCAAACTCATCTACACTAGCCCCACCTCCCCGTGTTTGGCCCATATCCCTCTAATCCACGTACCAGTCCAAATGTTTGGTAAACGTTATTGTACCTTCCTCAACTACCTCCTCCGGCGGCTCGTTCCATTCACCCACCACCCTTTGTGTAAACAAAGTCCCCCCTTAGGGGAACTTCCCCCATTAAATCTTTCCCCTTTCACCGGAAGGGTGTAAGGGGAGGAAGGGAAACCCGTACAGTCACAAGCAGAGCATGCTGACTCCACGCGGACAGCGCCGGAGGTCAGGATTGAACCTGGGCCTCCCCGCGCTGCCTGCCATTCCACAGAACAGCTGGGTGGGGGGGTCGTCGATGCGGAGAGAGGGATGAACCTGTGGATGGGGAACGCATTGACAGTGTGCAGTGAAATTACAGTGCATTTTGTCTTACAAAAGTAAGTTTATTATGTTGAAAAGATAACCAATACAGTTCTAGTCCATCAAAGGACCCAAACAGTCTTTCCAAGTGAGACAGAGGTTCACCTGCACCTCCTCCAACCTCATCTATTGCATCCGCTGCTCTAGATGTCAACTTATTTATATCGGCGAAACCAAGCGCAGGCTCGGCGATCGCTTCGCTGAACACCTGCGCTCGGTCCGCATTAACGCAACTGATCTCCCGGTGGCCCAGCACTTTAACTCCCCCTCCCATTCCCAGTCTGACCTCTCTGTCATGGGCCTCCTCCAGTGCCATAGTGAGGCCTGCCGGAAATTGGAGGAGCAGCACCTCATATTTCGCCTGGGCAGTTTGCAGCCCGGTGGTATGAACGTCGACTTCTCCAACTTCAGATAGCTCCTCTGTCCCTCCCTTCCCCTCCTCCTTCCCAGATCTCCCTCTATCTTCCTGTCTCCACCTATATCCTTCCTTTGTCCCACCCCTGACATCAGTCTGAAGAAGGGTCTCGACCCGAAACATCACCCATTCCTTCTCTCCCGAGATGCTGCCTGACCTGCTGAGTTACTCCAGCATTTTGTGAATAAAACAGTTCTAGTTTAGTTGAGTTTAGAGAAACAGCCACACAACAGCCCGCCTTGTCTTGGCCGAGCAGTAATCACCTTTACACCAGCCCCATCCTACAAACACGAGGGACCATTTATTTTACAGAAGCCAATTAACCTACAAACCTACACGTGTTTGGAATGTGGGAGGAACACCGGAGCACCCATATGGAGAATGTGCAAACTCCGTATTGATAGGACCCGTCGTCAGGATGAAACTCGAGTCTCTGGGGCTGTAAGGCAACAGCTCTACTGCTGCACCACTGTACCGCCCCAACGACAATCCAATATAAATATACATGCAAACAAACATGTATCAAATCAACACGTTAGACTTGAGGCCCCACTCCAGGGACATCCGGGACTGGACGTGAGCCCGGAAGAGAGGAAGAGGGGCAGACAGTCAGCCCTGGCAGAGCCCTCAACAGCCCTCTCTCCCCCCCCCCCCCCCCCCACCATGGCCCATGAATGGCCAGCCTAGCCAGGCCCAGGAGCAAACCCACCAGGAGATCCCCCCCCATGGACAGACCCATCCCGCTCCGCAAGGGGTACCCAGAGATGTGAAGAGCAGAGCTGAAGCATCAACAACATCTGAGGAGCAACCCCTTCACACATTGAAAGAGGGGCTGGCAGCAACCTGGCACATCCCATGTACACGTGACACACAGACTCCTCCTGGACGCAGGTGGATCAGGTGTGTTGGTGAACCCACCCTAACAGTGGCTCCCTGTGCAACGCCAGAGGCCTGGGTGCAATCCTCATCTTCTGTGCTGTCCGCCTGGAATCTGCATGCTCTACTTGTGACTGGGTCTCGCAACCCCTCACTCACGGCCTTCAGGTGAGGGGGGGGTCGGGAGATTTAATACCAACCTGACATATAACTTTTTTCATACAAATGGTGGTGGGTATATGGAATGAGCTGCCAGAAGAGGTGGCAACACCCACTACACCAACTCCTCGATACAACTTAGAACAACTGTGAGCATGAGGGAACAAATGCTAGTATCAATGACTGGGGCCGAATGGCCTGTGTGCGTGCTGCAAATCCTATCAATTCTACCATAAATGCAAGCTGGTGTTTGTAATTAGGAACACAAAGGGTTGGGGAACACAGTCATGTACCTCTCTCTGGTGGCTGGGAAGGGCAGGCAGTGGAGAAGCAGAGCTGTTTGGTGTTCATATATCAGAGCTCTGTTCTCCCTGCTCAAACGATTAACAAGGACTCTCTCTGAAGGGAAACATTGACTTGCTGGAGCTGCCTTCAGTCATTGTTGTTTCCATCTGCTCACAGATGGCAGCAATTGTAGACATTACCTAATGCTCACTACCTCTGCCAGGCTGCTACCAATTAACACCTCGCCCCTAGAAACAAATCAACGCCACAGCCTCGCGACGAGGGAGCCTGGCTCCGTCTCCCTACTTCCCAAGCGCCACGCTCCCCGGCCTGAGACCCGGATCATCCGGCCACCCACCCCCAACCTCAGCTCCGCCCCAGCACCAGACACAGGGAGAGCCTGAAGGAAAATCAATCCTATCAATTCTACCATAAATGCAGTGTGGTGTGGTGTGGTACAGTGTGGTGTGGTGTGACACAGTGTGGTGTGGTTTGGACCGGTGTGGTGTGGTGAAGTGCGGAGTGGACCGGTGCGGAGTGGTGTGGACTGGTGCGGTACTGTGCGGTGCGGTACTGTGCGGTGCGGTACTGTGCGGTGCGGTACTGTGCGGTGCGGTACTGTGCGGTGTGGTACTGTGCGGTGTGGTACTGTGCAGTGTGGTGTGGTACTGTGCGGTGTGGTACTGTGCGGTGTGGTACTGTGCGGTGTGGTACTGTGCGGTGTGGTACTGTGCGGTGTGGTACTGTGCGGTGTGGTACTGTGCGGTGTGGTACTGTGCGGTGTGGTACTGTGTAATGTGGTACTGTGCGGTGTGGTACTGTGTGGTGTGGTACTGTGCGGTGCGGTACGGTACTGTGCGGTGCAGTACTGTGTAATGTGGTACTGTGCGGTGCGGTACTGTGCGGTGTGGTACAGTGCGGTGTTGTGCGCTACAGTGTGGTGTGGTACTGTGCGGTGCTGTACGGTGTGGTGCAGTACAGTGTAGTGTGGTGTGGTGTGGTGTGGACCGGTGTGGTACAGTGTGGACTGATGCAGTTTGAGCTGCCTTCCTGACCCTCCTGCAGAGCAGGCATCTAATTAAATCTCTCCTCACGTTTTTATTTAAAGCCCAGTGAAACCTGACGGAAATATAAATGCCAGATTTAGTTGAGTTTAGTTGAGTTTATTATCTTCACGTGCACCTAGGTACAGTGAAAAACTGTTGTTTGCATGCGATCCAGTCAGAGAAAAGAGTCTACATGAATACAATTTTGAGCAGCACGGTGGCACAGCGGTGGAGCTGCAGCCTTGCAGTGCCAGAGACCCAGGTTCGATCCTGACTACAGATGCTGTCTGTACGGAGTTTGTACTTTCTCCCTTGACCAGCATGGGTTTTCTCCGGGATCCTCGGTTTCGTCCCACACTTCAAGTACAGGTTTGTAGGTTAATTGGCTTGGTATAAATGTAAATTGTTCCTAGTGCGTGTAGGATAGTGTTAGTGTGCGGGGATTGCTGGTTGGCGTGGACTCAGTGGGCCAAAGGGCCTGTTCCTGTGCTGTATCTCTAAACTAAACTAATCTAGCTGTCCACAGTGTACAGATAAAGGTTACAGTGTTCAGTGCAGATATAACATTGACGTCCAATAAAGTCTGATTAAAGATGGTTCGAAGGTCTCCAATGATGGAGATGGGAGGTCACGACTGCCCTCGAGCTGATGAGGGGTCCGTTCAGTTGCCCGCTAACAGCTGGGAGGAAACTCTCCCTGAATCTGGAGGTCTGCTTTTCCACACTTCATGTTTACAATTTCAAAGGGTTTGGAGGTCTGTGGGGGCAGTTGGCTTGGCGACAGATCTTTCCATTCCAAGGATGGTTCCAGGGGCAGCTCTCTGCTTCGATGATGCTGGGGCAGATGTTCAAACTATTCCATGGCCCCCTCCATTGCCAGAGCGATGCCACACGCAAACCAGAGGCACAGCTGGATCGGGCACCAATCCCAACAACTAGACTGGACTTTGAAAATGGCGCCAAAACACGGTGCCTCTTGCAATACGGTCTCAGTGGACTCATTTGTACAAAATGCGCATCAGAATCGGGGATGTGCTTAGGTATGGCACAACTCTACTGGACTGTAGGAAAAGAATTGTGCTGTGTGTTTGCGCACATGATAATAAAAGCACGAATGAACCATTGTATGAACGTTGAATTCTTCAATTTTAGGTAACTTCCAACTAACCCACACACACCCTCCTTTCTCCCCCCACCCACTCCCACTTTCTCCCCCTCCCCTGTGCCTCACCTGGACTCCCACTTATTTCTTCCCTCCCCCTGCTACTTTCCTCTGTCTAAACACCTCCCTCGCCTGTGGTCCACCTATCACCTGCCACACTCTGTCCTGCCTCTCCCCTCTTTCAGCTTTCTTGATCTGAAGAAGGGACTCCACCCGAAACGTCACCTATCTGTGTTCTCCAGAGATGCTGCCTGACCTGCTGAGTTTACTCCAGCAATGTGTCCCGTTGTGCATGAGCCGGCAGCTGTGGTTCCCTGTTTTTTCAGATCGGGCCATTCGGTTTCTGTCATAGAGTGTGGAAATAGGTCCCTCGGCCCAACTCGCACACACCGACCAACAATGTCCCAGCTACACTAGTCCCACTTGCCTGCGCTTGGTCCATATCCCTCCAAACCTGTCCTATCCATGTACCTGTCTAACTGTTTCTTAAACGATGGGATAGTCCCATCCTCAACTACCTCCTCTGGCAGCTTGTTCCATACACCCACCACCTTTTGTGTGAAACATTTACCCCTCGGATTACTATTAAATCATTTCCCCTTCACTTTGAACGTATGTCCTCTGGTCCTCAATTCTCCTACTCTGGGCAAAAGACTCTGTGCATCTACCCGATCTATTCCTCTCATGATTTCGTATACCTCTATAAGATCTCCACTCATCTTCCTACGCTCCATGGAATAGAGACCCAGCCTACTCAACCTCTCCCTATAGCTCACACCTTCTAGTCCTGGCAACATCCTCGTAAATCTTTTCTGAACCCTTTCAATCTTGACAATATCTTTCCTATAACATGGTGCCCAGAACTATAACATGTCTCACCAGCCAGGAGAAGCTGTTCTTGTCACGTGGAGTACAGCTGACAGACTCTGAACCCAGTCTGAGGAAACGGTTGCCGTTGGCAACAGGATCCCTGACGTGCACAATCCAAGTTTCCAGCCTGGCAGCTCCATCCTTGCTGAGTCCCAGATTCAGCTCCACACGGGGAGGGAGGGAAAGAGAACTGTGTAAGAAGGAACTGCAGATGCTGGTTTAAAGCGAAGAAAGACACAAAATGCTGGAGTAACTCAGAGGGACAGGCAGCATCTCTGGAGAGATGGAATGGGTGACGTTTCGACCAGAAACGTCACCCATTCCTTCTCTCCAGAGCCGCTGCCTGTCCCGCCGAGTTACTCCAGCATTTTGTGTCTACCTTCAGGGGAAGGAAACTGTTCCATTTGCATTCGCTCACTTCACAATTGCAGGGCTTTCCAAGTGCCTTGCAGTTCCTGCCAAGGGTGGCCATTTTCATGATAAAGAACATAGTACATCCAACAGTGAGAGTGGCAAAGTTTAAAGGAGATGGGAGGGACAGGTTTTTAACATAAAGAGGGGTGGGTGCGTGGAACACACTGCCGGGGATGGTGGTTGAGGCAGATACTATTGTAGCATTTCAAATCTATTTGCCTAGCAGGTCAACATGATCCCTTTAATGCCCTTCTCTTGGATAGGCACATAGATATGCAGGGAATGGAGGGTTATGGATTATATGCAGGCAGATAAGAGTTAATCTTGGAATCATAAATTCATAGGTGAAAGGAGCAGAATTAGGCCATACGGCCAATCAAGTCAACTCTGCTGTTCAATCACAGCTGGTCTATCTTTCTCTCTCATCCCCATTCTCCTGCCTTCGCCCCATTACCCCTACCACCCTTACTAATCAAGAATCTGTTAATCTCCACCTTAAAAATATCCATTGACTTGCCCTCCACAACCAGACATTGTGGGCCGAAGGCCTGTTCTTGTGCTGTACGGTTTTATGTCCTAGTACAGCATAGGGACAGGCCCATTTGGCCCATATTGTCCGTGCCAAACTATGCAAAGTTAAACTAATCTCCTCTGCCGGCATGTGATCCATATCCATCCATTCTCTGCACATCCATGTAACCATCTAAAACCTCTTAAACGCCATAACTGAATCTGGTTCCACCACCTCCGCTGGCAGTCTGTTCAAAGCACCTACCACTCTCTGCGTAAATAGCTTGCCCGCCATGTCTCCTTTAAATTTGGTTCCTCTCATCTTAGAGCTCTGCCCTCTAGTCCTTGACATCTCCACCCTGGGGTAAAAGTAAAGGTTCTGACAGTCTACCCTATAATTTTATATATAGGGGTATCAGTTCTCCCCTCAACCTTTGATGTTCCAGAGAAAGCAATCCGAGTCTGCTCAGCCTCTCATTATGGCTAATCCCCTCCAATCCTGGCAGCATTCTGGTGTAGAAAACACAGCTGCCAATTCTGCACACAGCAGGATCCCACAAAAAGCAGTGATTGGCTGACACGCGCCAGTACTTTGACTTCTGGCACTGGGAGTATTCCTTGGCCTTCTTTGAAATAGTGCCGTAGCATTTGGCAGCACGCCTTGAGGAAAGAGACCTTGAGTTGGCATCTTGGCTTCTGGTACAGCACTTGCCCAGCACTCAGTACGGTCCACACAATGAGGTGCTCACACCACTGGTAGAGCACAAGAAGCCTTTCTGAATCGAGGGCAAGTCCGCTGGCAACTCAACCATGACTGCAATAGGCACTGACTTACCTGGCAGGGGAGAGACCGTGATCAAAAAGGTGGGGGAAAGAGCAAGCCGTTCTTATTGGATTGGATACAAGTGTATGTTCGTATCAGAGCAGTGCCAGTATCTGAGCATTGTCGAGTCGTGGATCACGGACGAGGATCGGAGGTCACGTGGGTGACCAGGAGTCTGGACCTAGGGGTGGATCCATGCTGGTTGGGTAACCAACCTAACACCCTTATCCAGGCGGGATGGCAGCAGCAAATGGAGTGGGAGGACAGGGTACCTGCAATACCCTGCGGGTGTCGGTGAAGGACCTCAGGGAGGAGATCCCCTTCTCACGGGACCTCTTCACCAAGAAGGTCCTGCTAGAGGCCTGCAGATTCAAGGCCGAGGACATCTACTGTCCCCAGGACTTCCCGGGTAACGGCTACTTTGACATTATCTCTGGGAGACCGGGCGCAGTGCAGCCAACACCATACCCCAGCTACAGGAGACAGAGGGGGCGGTGTGCCCAGAAGAAGGTAAAACAAGGGGTGCCCCTCTAACAACTCCAGCCACGCCAGAAAACTCGCCCCTTACTGAGGAAGCCAGCACCCAGTACCTGTGCCACGAAAAGGTGCTGAAACTCACCCAGACGATGCACATGCTGGGCAGAAGGACGGCCTGGGCCTCTAACAGACAATGGAGCTGAAACTGACATCCCTAAACGTGCACAGTGTGAAGAGCACTGCGCGATGTGTAAATGCCTTGCAGTACCTGGCCAAGGTAAAGGCGGATGTGACTTTTTTACAGGAGTGCGGGCTGCCACACCTTCGCTGCTATCGGAGGTGGTCGCGATGGTGGCCCCACGGACTGTCGGTATGGTCGGGGGGCAATGATTGTCGTGCGTCCGGTCTGGGGATCTTGCTGCGGGGAGGGGGCTTCACCATCACTGAGGTAAGGGAGGTGGTGGGGGGGCGTCTCTTGGTGGTGGATGTAATGTACCGTGGTTCTCCGCTCCGGCTGATTAATGTGTACGCCTCACCCGTGCTGAGCGAGCGGTTGGCCGTCCTCCATCAGCTCCCACCGCCGCTGGCCACGTCAAGACCGCTCGTTCTGGCCGGTGACTTCAACTGCATCATCGATGCGGCTGGACGATCTGGCAGTGCCAACCACAGACTGGATGGCACCTCCAAACTCCTGGTGGAGACGGTCAAAGACGCAAAGCCCCGACCCTGCAGGCAGAGCCCAGCCGCGGTTCACCTGGTCAAGACCAGACGGTTCAGCCCAGTCCCGGATAGACTTCCTCTTCACGTTGAAGGCCGTCACGGTCAGACACACCGACCTCAAGCCGGTGTTCTTCTCTGACCACTGCCTCCTTCAGGCCTCCTGTCACCTACAGGAGGACCGGAACAGTAGGGCTGAGGGACGTGGAAGTTAAATGTGGAGCTGTTGACCCCAGAGAACATTGAGGAGCTAAAGAGGGACTACGCATGTTGGAGGACTGTGAGGCCCCTCCTTGACTCCCCGACACTCTGGTGGGAAGCAACCAAGGAGAACATCAAGGAGTTCTTCATCTCCAAAGGGGTTCAGAGAGTAAGACAGGACAAGAGGGAATTGTGCCTGGCCGATTGTCCGTCCCCTTCACCGTCAAGCCTGACTTCTTGAAGGTGCTGGGGATCTGGTTCGGGAAGGCTGAGGCGTGCGACAAGAATTGGCTGGAGCGGATAGCCAAGGTGGGGAAGAAGCTGGAGCTGTGGAAGCAGCGCTCCCTCTCCATCACAGGGAAAAATCTGGTCATCAGATGTGAGGTGCTCTCGGGGCTGCTGTACTTGGCGCAAGTGTGGCTCGTCCCTCCCTCCTTCGCCACGGGGATCACCCGGGCCGTCTTCCGCTTCATCTGGGGGTCGGCGATGGACCGGGTGCGACGAGCCACAATGCACAAGTCGGCAGACAACGGGGGTAAAAGCGTGCCCAACGTCGCCCTCATCCTGATGGCCACCTTCGTGTGTGGCTGCATCAGGCGGAGCATAGAGCCAAGGCACGTGGGCACCAAGAGCCATTACCTGCTGAGGTTCTACCTGTCCCCGGTGTTGCGAAGGATGGGCCTGGCGCAGATGCCACGCAATGTGCCAGTCAGCTGGACATTGCCGAACCATCTGTCATTTGTGGACAGGTTCTTCCGGACCAACACCTTTGACCACAAGTCCATCAGGCAGTGGTCAGCACGGAACGTCCTGCAGGCACTGCAGGGGAATGACTCCATGGATCCTGTGGCGTGGTTCCCAGAACAGACAGCCCAGCTTGTCTGGCAAAATGCCTCATCGCCAGAACTCACCAACAAGCACCAAGACCTGGCTTGGCTGGCGGTGAGGGGAGCCCTCCCAGTCAGATCCTTCCTGCACCGCCGGAACCTCACTACCAGCGCACGCTGCCCTCGGGACGGCTGCTACGGAGAGGAGACGGTGGCCCACCTCTTCAAAGAGTGTGGATTTGCCAAGAGAGTCTGGAGAGGTCTGCAGGGGTCCCTGTCACGATTTATTCCGAGCAGCTCCGTCACAGAGGACTCTGTGATCTACGGACTGTTCCCAGGGACGCATTCAGAGACTGACATCGAGTGCTGCTGGAAGGTCATCAACTCGGTGAAAGACGCTCTTTGGTCTGCCCGATCCTTGTTGACCTCCCAGCGGAACGAGCTGTCCGTCGGGGAATGTTGCCGACTGGCCCACTGCAGACTGCAGGAGTACGTGCTGAGGGACGCACTGAAGCTCGGTGCAGCCAACGCCAAGGCTCTGAGGGGGAGGAGCACAGTCTAAGGTCCTTCTGCTGCTGGACATGGGGGGGCAGGGTGTGGTGGAGAGAGACGCCCCTCCAAATAAGGGAAGGGATTCTGTATCTGTATTGAATGTATAACCTCTGGGAATGCCGGATGGAGTTTTGAAAAGAAAATGTTTTGTAAATATTTATTTCTGGACATGGGGGGCAGTGTGTGATGGAGACGCCCCTCAAAATAAGGGAAGGGATTTCACGCCATTGGGTCACATGAGTTGCATGGGTGTGGGGAAAAATTGTGATTTGGGTAAACAGTACTGAATGTTTGTATAACCTCCAAGAATGTCGGATGAATTTTTTTGCACGACACCTGTATTGTATATATTTATTTACTTGAATAATGTCTTTTTTGAAATATTTTTTAAAAAACAGTCCACAATATTCTCTTCCCACAAGGCTACAGTGGCCGTACTTAACAAGCACCTCAGCACCATAGAATTATGAGAGGCATTGATAGGGTAGACAGTCAGAGCCTTTTCCCAGGGTGGAAATGACCAACACTAGAGGGCAGAGCTATAAAGTGAGAGGGGGGGAGATGTACAAGCTTTTTTACACAAGGGTTGGTGGGTGCCTGGAATATGGTGGTGGTGGTGGTGGAGGCAGATATAATAGTAGCTATTCAGATGATTTTGAATAGGCACAGGGAACAGAGGGATAGTGATGATGTACAAGCAGGTGAGTGAGATTGGTTTAACTTGCATCATGTTTGGCACAAACATTGTGGGCTGAAGGGCCTGTTCCTGTGCTGTACTTTAGACTTTAGAGACACAGCGCAGAAACAGGCCTTTCGCCCCACCGAATCCACACCGACCAGCGACCACCCGGTATACTAACACTATCCTACACACTGGGGATAGTTTTACAACTTACCAAAGCCAATTAACTTATAAGCCAGCTGGAAGGTCATCAACTCGGTGAAAGACGCTCTTTCGTCTGCCCGAGCTTTGTTGACCTCCCAGCGGAACGAGCTGTCCGTGGGGTAATGTTGCCGACTGGCCTGCTGCAGACTGCAGGAGTACATGCTGAGGGATGCACTGAAGCTTGGTGCAGCCAACGCCAAGGCCCTGTGGGGGAGGACTACAGTCTAGGGTCCTTCCGCTGTTGGACATGGGGGGAGCAGGGTGTGGTGGAGTGTGGGAGGAAACCGGAGCACCCGGTGAAAACCCACGTGGTCACGGGGAGAACGTACAAACCCCATACAGACAACTCCCGTAGTCAGGATCAAACCCGGTTCTCTGGTGCTGTAAGGCAGCAACTCTACCGCTGCGCCACCGTGCCGCTCCATTCTGTGCTCTAACACAGTTTAATGTTCTAATTGTTAAGCAGTTGAGATGTCTGGATATCGCAACAGGTGCAGTAAAGATAAAATTGCTTTCTTTCTTTCTCCTTTGCATCCTTCATGTGCCTATCAGTCCTTCCCACTCATCAGTGGGTCCATTGACGGGGTCTTTGTACGATGGTAATCACAGTCTTGCCAACTGCTCACCTGTGACCCCGTCTGGAATGGAATACTTTATTGCCACATGTGGCAAGGCACAGTGAAATTCTTTGCTTGCATACCCAAGGTATGCAAATAACGGCCACATACAGTGCTGACAAAGTCACAAAGTACGTTGTTACAAGTACTGCCCCAGTGTTGGGGATGCCCACAGGCCTCGCCCGGTCTATCAGGACCAACGCAATGAGGGCATCCCTTTGGGAAGCCAGGAGAATGTCCACACTACCGAGCCGCCGTTCACTCACTCACGAGTTTCGTTTAATTTAGTTTAAAGATACAGCGCGGAAACAGGCCCTTTGGCCCACCGAGTTCATGCCGACCAGAGAATTAACCTACAAACCTGCACGTCTTTCACGTGTGAGAAAAACCGGTGCACCCAGAGAAAACCCACGTGGTCACGGGGAGAAGGTATAAACTCCATACAGACAGCACCCGTATTCAGGATCAAACCCGGGTCTCCAGCTTTGCCAGGCAGCAGCTCCCGCTGGGCTATTGTGCAGGCCTCATGCAGGTGAACGTTACAAAGTTGGGTTGGCAGGTCAGCCACACTCCAGCGCACAGTCCCCGAGTTCAGAGGGTTTTAGTGGATGAGACAAACAATGCTTCATCGACTTGCTTAATGAAAGCTGAGAATTTGATTCACATCTTTCTTCACTTGGCCCCAGGTCTACCCAGCTGTTTGTGGAGTCCATCTAATTTGCTTCTCTGTGCAACTCTTCCCCCAATAGCTGAGATTTCTTTCCCTTTCATTCTCAATTGGACTCCAAAGCGCTCTGGCTGCTTCTTATCTGTAGGTTAGACTTTAGAAATACACTGGGGAATTAGGCCCTTCGGCCCACCGATTCCGTGCCGACCAATGCCGGCCCAGTGTACTAGCACTATCCTGCACACTAGGGACAATTTACAATTTTTACAGAAGCCTCTTCACCTACAAAAGTGCACATCTTTGGAGTGTGGGAGGAAACTGGAGCACCCAAAGAAAACCCACGTAGTCACGGGGAGAGCGTACAAACTCCGTACAGACAGCACCCATAGTCAGGATCGAACCTGACTCTTTGGCGCTGTAATACAGCAACTCTACCACTGTGCTGCCCTCAGGTTCTTGAAGCCTGGTGATGTACAAGGATGTGCTGAACTTCCTTTGCCACAGTCGGATACAGATACAGGTCACATGGTCCATTGCCACAGTAGGGCACAGATACAGGTCACATGGCCCAGGCTGTTTATTGAAGCCGCAGCCTCCAACAAACAGGAAGCACCAGGGCAGAGAATACAAGGGGCAGTCCAGTTATGCAAGAGATCAGGTCCACTGAGGGTCTGGCAGTGGAGATCCATCTCCATGATGGGTACGTCCTTCCACAGTGCCTGGAGGCAGCTCTGAGCAGGAACCCGGACTCAATCAACTGCCCGCCATGAGCACCTTGCCAGGCGAGGCCCATCACCACTCACAAGAACACAAGAGCAACAAGAGCAGGCCATTCAGCCCATCGGACCTGTCCCCTCATTCAATATGATCATGGCTGATCAACCACAGGCTTCAACCCCTCTCCTGTGCGGGATGGCCCAAGCCTTCAGTCCCTGAGGGAGCAAGGAGGGTCTTCTCCACGCCACACTTCCAGCAACCCATGAGGCAGGGTCACAGTGATTGAGGGTCCCGCACAGCCTGGTGACGCCATGCTCCCGGGTGGCAGCTGGTGATCTCCACCGTTCACTCCGACCCCTCACCCAGATGGGAACTGATCCCTGACCCTTCAGTGAATGCCCCAGACTGTGACATGCACATTCCTGGCCACATTGACTGGAGTGGAGTTGTGAAAACTAGCTTCAGGCTGCAAAAAAATGCTTCACTTCGTATTTTCAAATGAAAGTCGAGGAACTCAGGAAACTTCTATTGAAACCGAGAGAGGTGACTAAAGATTCAATACACCTCGTAATTCAACACAAGCACCTCAAGAAAAAAATCGGGACTGGTTTGAATTGTGAGGATCATGTTCCAGGATAGACCGCAACAAAGTGGAGATTCTTCAACCTTTAGGTTAGATTTACTTTTATTATCGTCACGAGTACCGAGGTACAATGAAAAGTTTAGTTTTGCCCGTTATCCAATCAGATAAGATATAACATATATAAATACAATCAAGTCAAACTCAAATACAATAGTTTAGCCTAGATTAGTTTAGTTTAGATTAGAGATAAGTCATGTAACCAAGTCCTGTGGCCCACCATGCCGGCCATCGATCACCCCTTCACACTCGTTCTATGTTAGAACACTTTTGCGTCCTATACAATTTAGGCAATTTACAGAAGCCAATTAACCTACAAACCTGCACATCATCGGAACGTGGATGGAAACTGGAGCACCTGGAGAAAACCCACGCAGTCACACAGAGAACATACAAATTCCACACAGACAACACCCACAGTCAGGATCAAACCTGAGTCTCTGGCGCTGTAATGCAGCAACTCTGCTGCTGTGCCACCGTTTCAATAGACAATAGACAATAGGTGCAGGAGGAGGCCATTCGGCCCTTCGAGCCAGCACCGCCATTCAATGTGATCATGGCTGATCATTCTCAATCAGTACCCCGTTCCTCCCTTCTCCCCATACCCCCTGACTCCGCTATCATTAAGAGCTCTCTCTTGAATGCATTCAGAGAATTGGCCTCCACTGCCTTCTGAGGCAGAGAATTCCACAGATTCACAGGTTACGGGGAGCAGAATATAATTATTTCAGTGCTACCATAGTGGAACTAATATAGAGTGCCTAACACGTTAGATTAATGAAACACCAAGTTAATAAAAGAAGCAGTGAAGGGCGTATTTATATGAGGGCTGGGTTCACATCAGAGCAGAGAAGGTTAAGAGGAGATTTAATGGAGAGATTACAAATCATGCAAGGTTTTAATGAAATCAGGAGAAACTGTTTCAACTGATGGGAAAGTTGGCGGCACAGCACACAACATAGAAAAATATAGTATAAGAAAATAACTGCAGATGCTGGTACAAATCGATTTATTCACAAAATGCTGGAGTAACTCAGCAGGTCAGGCAGCATCTCGGGAGAGAAGGAATGGGTGACGTTTCGGGTCGAGACCCTTCTTCAGACTGATGTCGGGGGTGGGACAAAGGAAGGATATAGGTGGAGACAGGAAGATAGAGGGAGATCTGGGAAGGAGGAGGGGAAGGGAGGGACAGAGGAGCTATCTGAAGTTGGAGAAGTCGACGTTCATACCACCGGGCCGCAAACTGCCCAGGCGAAATATGAGGTGCTGCTCCTCCAATTTCCGGCGGGCCTCACTATGGCACTGGAGGAGGCCCATGACAGAGAGGTCAGACTGGGAATGGGAGGGGGAGTTGAAGTGCTGGGCCACCGGGAGATCAGTGGCGTTAATGCGGACCGAGCGCAGGTGTTCAGCGAAGCGATCGCCGAGCCTGCGCTTGGTTTCGCCGATATAGATGAGTTGACATCTAGAGCAGCGGATGCAATAGATGAGGTTGGAGGAGGTGCAGGTGAACCTTTGTCTCACCTGGAAAGAATGTTTGGGTCCTTTGATGGAGTTGAGGGGGGAGGTAAAGGGACAGGTGTTGCATCTCGTGCGGTTGCAAGGGAAAGTGCCCGGGGTTAGGGTGGTTTGGGTAGGAAGGGACGAGTGGACCAGGGAGTTGCGGAGGGAACGGTCTCTGCGGAATGCAGAGAGGGGAGGGGATGGGAAGATATGGCCAGTGGTGGGGTCCTGTTGTAGGTGACGGAAATGTTGGTGGATGATATGTTGGATCCGCTGGCTGGTGGGGTGGAAGGTGAGAACGAGGGGGATCCTGTCCTTGTTGCGAGTGGGGGGATGGGGAGCAAGAGCGGAGCTGCGGGATGTAGAAGAGACCCTAGTGAGAGCCTCATCTATAATGGAGGAGGGGAAGCCCCGTTTTCTGAAAAACGAGAAAAACGACGTTCTTCCTCGACCGTAGAACCAGCCAATCCCCATCGACCAACACTCTCCTCCGCCTAGCAGAGCTGGTTCTTACCCTCAATAACTTCTCCTTTGACTCCTCCCACTTCCTCCAAACCAGAGGCGTAGCTATGGGCACTCGCATGGGCCCTAGCTACGCCTGCCTCTTTGTCGGGTACGTCGAACAATCCCTGTTCCAGACGTACACTGGCCCCATCCCCGAACTCTACCTCCGCTACATCGACGACTGCATTGGTGCTACCTCTTGCACCCATGCAGAACTCACTGACTTTATACACTTCACCTCCAATTTCCATCCTGCCCTTAAATATACCTGGACTATCTCTGACATCTCCCTCCCGTTTCTGGACCTCACCATCTCCATCACAGGAGAAAAATTAGTGACGGACATTTATTACAAGCCCACCGACTCGCACAGCTATCTGGACTACACTTCTTCCCACCCGGTCCCCTGCAAAAAGTCTATCCCCTACTCCCAATTCCTCCGTCTACGCCGCATCTGTGCCCGGGATGAGGTGTTTCAGACTAGGGCTTCCGAGATGTCCTCGTTTTTCAGAAAACGGGGCTTCCCCTCCTCCATTATAGATGAGGCTCTCACTAGGGTCTCTTCTACATCCCGCAGCTCCGCTCTTGCTCCCCATCCCCCCACTCGCAACAAGGACAGGATCCCCCTCGTTCTCACCTTCCACCCCACCAGCCAGCGGATCCAACATATCATCCACCAACATTTCCGTCACCTACAACAGGACCCCACCACTGGCCATATCTTCCCATCCCCTCCCCTCTCTGCATTCCGCAGAGACCGTTCCCTCCGCAACTCCCTGGTCCACTCGTCCCTTCCTACCCAAACCACCCTAACCCCGGGCACTTTCCCTTGCAACCGCACGAGATGCAACACCTGTCCCTTTACCTCCCCCCTCAACTCCATCAAAGGACCCAAACATTCTTTCCAGGTGAGACAAAGGTTCACCTGCACCTCCTCCAACCTCATCTATTGCATCCGCTGCTCTAGATGTCAACTCATCTATATCGGCGAAACCAAGCGCAGGCTCGGCGATCGCTTCGCTGAACACCTGCGCTCGGTCCGCATTAACGCCACTGATCTCCCGGTGGCCCAGCACTTCAACTCCCCCTCCCATTCCCAGTCTGACCTCTCTGTCATGGGCCTCCTCCAGTGCCATAGTGAGGCCCGCCGGAAATTGGAGGAGCAGCACCTCATATTTCGCCTGGGCAGTTTGCGGCCCGGTGGTATGAACGTCGACTTCTCCAACTTCAGATAGCTCCTCTGTCCCTCCCTTCCCCTCCTCCTTCCCAGATCTCCCTCTATCTTCCTGTCTCCACCTATATCCTTCCTTTGTCCCACCCCCGACATCAGTCTGAAGAAGGGTCTCGACCCGAAACGTCACCCATTCCTTCTCTCCCGAGATGCTGCCTGACCTGCTGAGTTACTCCAGCATTTTGTGAATAAATAGAAAAATATAGCACAGGAACAAATCCTTCGGCCCACAATGTCTCTGCTGAACAAAATCCCAAGATAAACTAACCTCATCTGCCTGCACATGATCCATACCCCTCCATATCCATGTGCCTATCTAAAAGCTGCCTGAATACCATTATAGTATCTGCCTCCGCACCACCCTGGGTCCAGGCACCCACCACTCACTAAACTCATCCCCCACATCTCCCTTAAACTTTGCCCCTCTCACCTTAAAGCTATGCCCACTTTTCCACCCTGGGAAAAAGGGTCTGAGTGTCTACCCTATCTATGCCTCTCATAATTTTATATACATCTATGAGGTCTTCCCTCATCCTACGGCGTTCCAGAGAAAACAATCCAAGTTTGTCCAACCCTCCTTTATAGCTAACCCCCCCAAAAATGTTAAGGCATTGTCAAATAAGCAACTGCAGATGTTAGTTAATTCACAGAAGGACACAAAGTGCTGGAGTAATTCAGCAAGTCAGGCAGCATCTCTGGAAAATATGGATTAATGACATTTTGGGTGGAAACCTTTCTTCAGGCTGATTGTTGGGGGGGGGGGGGGGGGTGGTTACAGGAGGGCAGGGAGCTATCTGTTTTTTGGTTGCCCAGGTTGCACTGGTCAGGAAGGATGGTGGATGCACTTTCAGCAAGATGATGTGTGGTCCCCATTCTCACCTTTAGAGTCGAGAGAGCTATTCAGCACCGAATCAGGCCCTTTGGCCCAACTGTCCCTCCTATCTGGAGCACAAACAGTGAAGGAGTGAAGGAGGCTGAGGGGTGACCAGACAGAGACTCGTAAAATTAAGAGGGACATAGACAATACGGGGGATGGTTGCAGTCTGCCCCCAAATGTAGGGGAGTATAAAACCAGAGTGCATAGGTTTAAGATGAGAGGAGAAATATTTAAAAGCTACCCAAGAAGCGACTTTTCACACAAAGGACGGAGGTGTATGTCGAACAAACTGCCAGGCTGCAGTAGAGGTGAGTAAAATTACCACATTTGAAAAGCGTTTGGACAAGTAAATGAATAGGAAACGTTTAGAGGGGTAAGGGGCAAATGTGGGCAAATGGACCAGCATAGAGGGGGACATTGGTTGGTGGGGACGTTGGACCTGTGGCTGGGGCCGGTCACCCCCCACCCCCGGACCCCCACCCCAGACCCCCACCCCAGACCCCCACCCTGCCTCCCCCACCCCCGGACCCCCACCCCGGGACCCCCGCCCTGCCTCCCCCACCCCCAGACCCCCACCCCAGACCCCCCACCCCAGACCCCCACCCCAGACCCCCACCCTGCCCCCCCACCCCAGACCCCCACCCACCCGACCCCCACCCCAGACCCCCACCCCAGACCCCCACCCCAGACCCCCACCCCAGACCCCCACCCCAGACCCCCACCCTGCCCCCCCCACCCCAGACCCCCACCCTGCCCCCCCACCCCAGACCCCCACCCTGCCTCCCCCACCCCAGACCCCCACCCCAGACCCCCACCCACCCGACCCCCACCCCAGACCCCCACCCCAGACCCCCCACCCCAGACCCCCACCCCCAGACCCCCACCCTGCCCCCCCCACCCGACCCCCACCCCAGACCCCCACCCCAGACCCCCACCCTGCCTCCCCCACCCCAGACCCCCACCCTGCCCCCCCCACCCGACCCCCACCCCAGACCCCCACCCCAGACCCCCACCCCAGACCCCCACCCTGCCCCCCCCACCCCAGACCCCCACCCGACCCCCACCCCAGACCCCCACCCCAGACCCCCACCCTGCCCCCCCCACCCGACCCCCACCCCAGACCCCCACCCCAGACCCCCACCCTGCCTCCCCCACCCCAGACCCCCACCCTGCCTCCCCCACCCCAGACCCCCACACCAGACCCCCACCCCAGACCCCCACCCCAGTCCCCCACCCCTCTGCAGCCCCCCACACTGCCTCCCCCACCCCAGACCCCCACCCCAGTCCCCCACCCCTCTGCAGCCCCCCACACTGCCTCCCCCACCCCAGACCCCCACCCCAGTCCCCCACCCCTCTGCAGCCCCTGGAGCTGCCGTCCCTCCACCCGCGGGGTCGGGGCTCCCCCTGCTGGATGCGCTCGGAAAGGCTCCGCTTCTCCAACACCGGCCCGTCCCCGGCAAACTCCCACAGCAGGGACTGCAGCCTTCACTAACCCGCCCTCCCCCTATAAACCCTCCTCCCCACATCTCCCCTCTCTCTGTGACCCCCCCCCCCATCCACTACACTCCTCAATCCCTCTGTAATCCCCTCCATCCCTCCATCTCTTTATTTAACCCCTCCATCCCTCCATCTCTTTATTTAACCCCCTCCATCCCTACACCCCTCTCTCTGCAACCCCCTCCATCTCTCTGTAACCCCCTCCATCCCTACACCCCTCCCCCTCTCTGTAACCCCCTCCATCCCCCATCCCCACCCCTTGTAATTGAGGGAGCCCTACTGCTGTCCATGAGTGCACTGTTGAGGCAGAGTGAGATTAACACCAGCAGGTGGCCAGCATTAGCTCAGACACTGCAAGAAGACATTCCAGGCAATCTGGACTCTCCCAGTCTGGGCAACCTGGCAATGACCTCCTCATATATACCTGGGGCCTGGTGTGTGAACTGGGAGACCAGCTCCCACAGCCTGACCCAGCTGCTCCCACTGGATCATTCCCCACAGACAACATGCCCGTCTCCTCCGCTAAATCCCTGGGAACGTCTTGTCCCCCCAGTTGGATAGACCCAGCGGGTGTGGTGGCCTGGTGGTGTATATGTAGGAGGGAGTAGCCCTAGGAATCCACAAGGTCAACTCCAGATCCCATGAAGGCTCCTGACAAAGTCACTGGGTATTTCTAAAGTGGAAATGGCTGTGCCTCGAGCAAGCTGTTCTGGGGCAGTTGCAACACTGGGATCTACCTGTAAATGCCCATGAGGATCAGGACAATGCAATCCCACTCATCCCCGCCAGTCCGCCTGCCCTCAATCACCAGCATGATGGTGGGAGCTGGTCAGCGATATCCAGAGGCAGTCACTTCCCAATAACCTGCTCACGCTTGCCCTGGTCTGGCTTTTACCAGGAACTCCACATAACGCCAGGTCTCAGCGCTGCAAGGGTGCAAACATGGAGCCAGGAGCTGGACTGTGGTGGTGAGCTGAGGGTGACTGCCCTTGAACTCAAGACAGCATTTGACCAAGTGTAGCATCAAGGAGCCCTTGTAAAGCTGGTCGGCGGGCATCAAAGAGGAAAGCACATGAGTGGTTGGAACCATACCTTCCACAGAGGAAGATGGTTGTGGGTGTTGGAGATCAAAGTCCCCTCCCCAGGACATCTCTGCAGGGGTTTCTCAGGGCTGTGTCCTGGGCCTGACCATCTCCGCTGCTCCATCGGTGATATCCGTTCATGATCAGGTCAGAACTTCACTGGTGATTGTGCAGAGTTTATTTCCAGTCACGGCCCTTCAGCAGGTCAAGCGGCCCCTGCCTACATGCAACAAGACCGTCATATAGGGCGGACCGGTGGTGCAACGGTAGAGTTGCTGCTTTACAGCTACAGACCCTGGTTCGATCCTGACTGCACGGAGTTTGTACGTTCTCCCCGTGACCGCGTGGGTTTTCTCCAAGTGCTCTGGTTTCCTCCCACACTCCAAACACGTACAGGTTTGCGGGTTAATTGGCTCAGGTAAAAATTGTAAATTTCCCCTCGTGTGTGGGATAGTGCTAGTGTATGTGGTGATCGCTGGTCGGCGCGGACTAGGTGGGCTGAAGGGCCTGTTTCCGTGCTGTATCTCTAAACTAAACTAAACTAAACTAAACCAGGTAACAGTCGGACGAGGGGTGATGGGTGTCAGGTAACATAGTGCCAGACTATGACCCCCTCATGATCATCTATATTTGATATTCAATGACCATCTTTGATTTCCTGCTAACAACATCCTGGGGGCATCGTTGACCACAAACTCAACTCGATCAATCACATAAATAATGTAGCGACACGGACTGAGAAAGCTTGGCAGCCTTGCAGAGAGAGACTCACCTCCTGATATCCCACAACCTTACCGCCATCTGCAAGGTACAGGTTGGGGGTGTGATGGGAGAATGTGCCGGAAGGAACTGAGCTGCTGGTATATACCAAAGGTTGACCCAAAGTGCTGGGGTAACTCAGCGGGTCAGGCAGCATCTCTGGAGGAAAAGGGTGGGTGATGTTTCGGGTGGGCACCCTTCTTCAGCCTGAAGCAGGGTCTCGACGCCACCCATCCTTTTTCTCCAGTGATGCTGCCTGACCCGCTGAGTTACTCCAGCATTCTCTGCCTATCTCGTATCACATAATGGGAGAGATCAGGCATGTCAGGCAGGTGGAGATGGGCTTCTCTCCACATCCCTGCATGAAAGGCAGCTCCAACAACTCTCAGCAACACAACAGCATCCCGATCAATTCACACCCTATCCACCACCCTGTGCCTTTACTCTCCCCCCCCCCCCCCCCCCCCCCCCCATCCCCACATACACCATACACTGGATGTGGTGAACCAGAGGACAGGTTTAAAGTGAGAGGGGAAATATTTAATAGGAACCTCAGGAGCAACTTTTTTACACAGTGGGTGGTGGGTATATGGAACGAGCTGGCAGTTGAGGCAGGTAGTATCACAACGTTTGAATAACACTTGGACAGGTAATGGATAGGACAGGTTTAGAGGGATAAGGGCCAAACACAGGCAGGTGGGACTAGTTGTAGATGGGGCATGTTGATGGGCATGGGCAAGTTGGGCCGGAAACGCTGTTTCCGTGGTCTATGACTCTGTGTATAAAATATACTGCAGTTACTCAGCCTGACGTCTCTGGCAGCAACACCTAAACACACGACAGCCACCACCAAGAACAAGGTTCCCCTTCAACTCATGCACCATCCTGACTTGGAAATATAATGCAATCTCTGCTTTGTTGCAGGGTTTGCACCCTGGAACTCCCTTCCCCAAAATACAGGCGGCACGGTGACGCAACGATAGAGTTGCTGCCTTACAGCGCTAGAGACCAAGATTCGATCCTGACTACGGATGCTGCCTATATGGCGTTTGTACGTTCTCCCTGTGACCTGCGTGGGGTTTGCCCTTGTGCTCCGCTTTCCTCCCAAAGACACACAGGTTTGTAGGGTAATTGGCTTTGGTAAAAAATTTAAACTGTCCCTAGAGCGTGTGTAGGATATTACTAATGTGCGGGGATCACTGGTTGGTGCGAACTCTGTGGGCCGAAGGGACTGTTTCAGCCCTGTATCTCTAAAGTAAGCTAAGCACCGTGAGTGCACCTTCACCAAAAGAAGTGCAGCAGCTCAAGAAGGCAGCTCCACCACTCCTCTGCCAAGGGGATGGGCAATAAATAGTCACACTAGGTCAAAGCTGCCTCCTCACGGGACCTAGGGTATGGAACCATCTGACCCACGGATTGGTGCAGCCCAGACCATCACACAAACCAACCTCCCTTCTCTAGATTACTGTGCATTTACACGTCACGTTGCCTCGGCAAGGCCAGCAGCATGATCAAGGACGAGTCGCACGCTGGCCATTCCTTCTTCTCCCCTCTCCCATCAGGCGAAAGGTATAGAAGTGTGTAAACACACACCACCAGATTCAGGGACAGTATCTTCCCAGCTGTTATCAGGCAACTGGATCATCCCACCACAGCCAGAGAGCAGTGCTGAACTCATTGGTGACCCTCTGACTATTCTTGCTTGGACTTTGCTGGCTTTACCTTGCACTAAATGTTATCCCCTTATCATGTATCTATAAACTGTGAACGGCTCGATTGTAATCATGCATTGACTTTCCGCTGACTGGTTAGCACGCAACAAAAAGCTTTTCACTATACCTCGGTACACGTGACAATAAACTAAACTGAACTGAGCAGGAACTGAGCAGTGTCCCAGTGAGGGAGACGTGCCGAGATCACGGACCTGCGGAGACACACGGAGATAGCAAGGGGTGAAGCTGGGAAAACGCAATGTCATGGCGGCATTTCTGGGCTCAGAAGCAATGCAGGTCAGCAAGGAAGGTGCGACGGGTGAACAGGGCACGGGATACCATTCACACGATACCATTACCAGCAACCCTACCGCTGCGCCACCGTGCCGCCCTGTGATTCTGTACAATTCCCCAGGGTAGGAAAAGAATGGCTAGGTCGAATAGTCAAATTTAGCACAAAATCTATCCTCTCCTTGTAAGTTGTTCAAAAGGTTACTCACAGTTGTTATAGTTTATATTATCCACATCACTCGCGATTTGTTTCTTTCCCCCCCCCCCTCCCCAGGTACCTTCCTCAGCAACCGTAGGCAATGTAACACCTGTCCCCACACTTCCTGCCTCACCTCCATCAAGGGACACCAGCAGCCCTACCAGGTGAGACAGAGGTTCACATGCACCTTTAACCATCTATTGCATTTGGTGTTCCTGATGTGACCTCCTCTACATCGGTGAGACCAAGTATAGACTTACCGGCCACTTTAACAAACATTTGCACTCTGTCCGCCAAGGTTATTGGATCTCCCAGTTGCTGATCATTTTCATCCCCCTTTCCCATTCCCCCATTGACCTTTATGTCATGGGACTCTTCCATTGCCAGTGTAGGGCCATACGCAAACTGGAGAAACAGCACCTCATATTCCATTTCACAACCCAACATTATGAACATTGAAGAGAGACACAAAAAGCTGGAGACCCGAAATGTCACCCATTCCTTCTCTCCAGAGATGCTGCCTGTCCCGCTGAGTTACTCCAGCATTTTGTGTCAATCATCTGAAGTTCCTTCCTACACATTATGTACATTGAAGTCTCCAATTTCCAGCAATACCCTCCCAACCTATCCTTTTTCTCCTGACCTCCATGCACACATTTCTCCCACCATCTCCTAAAACCTTCGTCTTCTGTCTCTTTGCTGAATGTGCTCTTTTGTCCTGAGGGGCTGCATGATTCGCCATGGCCACAAGATGTCAGTGTGTAGCTGAGCTGGAGAATGAATGTTCCCTGAAGATAGACACAAAATGCTGGAGTAATGCCAATAGACAATAGACAATAGACAATAGGTGCAGGAGTAGGCCATTCAGCCCTTCGAGCCAGCACCGCCATTCAATGCGATCATGGCTGATCACTCTCAATCAGTACCCCGTTCCTGCCTTCTCCCCATACCCCCTCACTCCGCTATCCTTAAGAGCTCTATCCAGCTCTCTCTTGAAAGCATCCAACGAACTGGCCTCCACTGCCTTCTGAGGCAGAGAATTCCACACCTTCACCACCCTCTGACTGAAAAAGTTCTTCCTCATCTCCGTTCTAAATGGCCTACCCCTTATTCTCAAACTGTGGCCCCTTGTTCTGGACTCCCCCAACATTGGGAACATGTTATCTGCCTCTAATGTGTCCAATCCCCTAATTATCTTATATGTTTCAATAAGATCCCCCCTCATCCTTCTAAATTCCAGTGTATACAAGCCCAATCGCTCCAGCCTTTCAACATACGACAGTCCCGCCATTCCGGGAATTAACCTAGTGAACCTACGCTGCACGCCCTCCATAGCAAGAATATCCTTCCTCAAATTTGGAGACCAAAACTGCACACAGTACTCCAGGTGCGGTCTCACCAGGGCCCGGTACAACTGTAGAAGGACCTCTTTGCTCCTATACTCAACTCCTCTTGTTACGAAGGCCAACATTCCATTGGCTTTCTTCACTGCCTGCTGAACCTGCATGCTTCCTTTCATTGACTGATGCACTAGGACACCCAGATCTCGTTGAACTCCCCCTCCTCCTAACTTGACACCATTCAGATAATAATCTGCCTTTCTATTCTTACTTCCAAAGTGAATAACCTCACACTTACCTACATTAAACTGCATCTGCCATGTATCCGCCCACTCACACAACCTGTCCAAGTCACCCTGCAGCCTTATTGCATCTTCCTCACAATTCACACTACCCCCCAACTTAGTATCATCTGCAAATTTGCTAATGGTACTTTTAATCCCTTCGTCTAAGTCATTAATGTATATTGTAAATAGCTGGGGTCCCAGCACCGAACCTTGCGGTACCCCACTGGTCACTGCCTGCCATTCCGAAAGGGACCCATTTATCCCCACTCTTTGCTTTCTGTCTGTCAACCAATTTTCTATCCATGTCAGTACCCTACCCCCAATACCATGTGCCCTAATTTTGCCCACTAATCTCCTATGTGGGACCTTGTCGAAGGCTTTCTGAAAGTCGAGGTACACCACATCCACTGACTCTCCCTTGTCAATTTTCCTAGTTACATCCTCAAAAAATTCCAGTAGATTTGTCAAGCATGATTTCCCCTTCGTAAATCCATGCTGACTCGGAATGATCCCGTTACTGCTATCCAAATGCTCAGCAATTTCGTCTTTTATAATTGACTCCAGCATCTTCCCCACCACTGATGTCAGACTAACTGGTCTATAATTACCCGTTTTCTCTCTCCCTCCTTTCTTAAAAAGTGGGATAACATTTGCTATCCTCCAATCCACAGGAACTGATCCTGAATCTATAGAACATTGAAAAATGATCTCCAATGCTTCCACTATTTCTAGAGCCACCTCCTTAAGTACTCTGGGATGCAGACCATCAGGCCCTGGGGATTTATCAGCCTTCAGTCCCATCAGTCTACCCAAAACCATTTCCTGCCTAATGTGGATTTCCTTCAGTTCCTCCATCACCCTAGGTTCTCCGGCCCCTAGAACATTTGGGAGATTGTGTGTATCTTCCTCAGTGAAGACAGATCCAAAGTAACGGTTTAACTCGTCTGCCATTTCTTTGTTCCCCATAATAAATTCCCCTGCTTCTGTCTTCAAGGGACCCACATTTGCCTTGACTATTTTTTTCCTCTTCACGTACCTAAAAAAACTTTTGCTATCCTCCTTTATATTATTGGCTAGTTTACCCTCGTACCTCATCTTTTCTCCCCGTATTGCCTTTTTAGTTAACTTTTGTTGCTCTTTAAAAGAGTCCCAATCCTCTGTCTTCCCACTCTTCTTTGCTATGTTATACTTCCTCTCCTTAATTTTTATGCTGTCCCTGACTTCCCTCGTCAGCCACAGGTGTCTCTTACTCCCCTTAGAGTCTTTCCACCTCTTTGGAATAAATTGATCCTGCAACCTCTGCATTATTCCCAGGAATACCTGCCATTGCTGTTCTACCGTCTTCCCTGCTAGGGCCTCCTTCCAATCAATTTTGGCCAGCTCCTGCCTCATGCCTCTGTAATCCCCTTTGCTATACTGTAATACCGACACTTCCGATTTTCCCTTCTGCCTTTCCATTTGCAGAGTAAAACTTATCATGTTGTGATCACTGCCTCCTAATGGCTCTTTTACCTCTAGTCCCCTTATCAGATCAGGATCATTACACAACACTAAATCCAGAATTGCCTTCTCCCTGGTAGGCTCCAGTACAAGCTGTTCTAAGAATCCATCTCGAAGGCACTCTACAAACTCTCTTTCCTGGGGTCCATTTCCAACCTGATTTTCCCAGTCTACCTGCATGTTGAAATCTCCCATAACCACCGTAGCATTACATTTTTGACACGCCAATTTTATCTCCTGATTCAACTTGCACCCTATGTCGAGGCTACTGTTTGGGGGCCTATAGATAACTCCCATTAGGGTCTTTTTACCCTTACAATTTCTCATTTCTATCCATACTGATTCAACATCTCCTGATTCTATGTCACCCCTTGCAAGGGAATGAATATCATTCCTTACCATCAGAGCAACCCCACCCCCTCTGCCCACCTGTCTGTCTTTTCTATACGTTGTGTACCCCTGAATATTCAGTTCCCAGCCCTGGTCCTCTTGTAACCATGTCTCAGTGATCCCTACAACATCATACTTGCCCATGACTAACTGAGCCTCAAGCTCATCCACTTTATTTTTTATACTACGCGCATTTAAGTACAACACTTTAACTTCTGTATTTACCTCCTCTCTCACATCGTTCACAATTGGCCCTGCCCTTAATTTCTTTTCCGCTCTAGAACTTCTGTTCCCATTCTTCCGAGAGTCTTTTGCAATATCTCCTGTATTCCCTTTGACCTCATCTTCATATTCACAATTTGTTAACCCCTCCCCCCCACTACTTAGTTTAAAGCCACAGGTGTCACACTAGCAAACCTGCCTGCCAGAATGTTTGTCCCCCTGCTGTTAAGATGCAACCCGTCCCTTTTGTACAAGTCACCCCTAGCCCAGAAGAAATGCCGGGGCAGCATCTCTGGAGAGAAGAAATGAGTGACGTTTCAGATCGAGACCCTTCTTCAGACTGTTACTCCTGCATTTTGTGTCTATCTTCGCTGTAAACGAACATCTGCAGTTCCTTCCTACACAATGAATGTTCCCTGTATGACAATAGACAATAGACAATAGATGCAGGAGTAGGCCACTCGGCCCTTCGAGCCAGCACCACCATTCAATGTGATTATGGCTGATCATCCACAATCAGTAACCGTTCCTGCCCTCTCCACATACCCCCTGACTCCGCTATCATTAGGAGCTCTATCTAACTCTCTCTTGAAAGCATCCAGAGAATTGGCCTCCACTGCCTTCTGAGGCAGAGAATTCCACAGATTTACAACTCTCTGAGTGAAAAGGTTTTTCCTCATCTCCGTTCTAAATGGTCTACCCCTTATTCTTCAACTGTAGCCCCTGGTTCTGGACTCCCCCATCATTAGGAACATGTTTCCTGCCTCCAGCGTGTCCAATCCCTTAATAATCTTATATGTTTCAATAAGATCCCCTCTCATCCTTCTAAATTCCAGTGTATACAAGCCTAGTCGCTCCAGTCTTTCAACATACGACAGTCCCGCTATTCCGGGAATTAACCTCGTGAACCTACACTGCACTCCCTCAATAGCAAAAATGTCCTTCCTCAAATTTGAAGACCAAAGCTGCACAAAGTACGCCAGGTGTGGTCTCACTAGGGCTCTGTACATCTGCAGAAGGACCTCTTTGCTTCTATACTCAACTCCTCTTGTCATGAAGGCCAACATGCCATTAGCTTTATTCATTGCCTGCTGTACCTGCATGCTTACTTTCAATGACTGGAGTTAAAGGTAGACATTCTGATTTGAACAGAGCCCGATCAGCTTTTACAAACCTCCCGTCTGTAAAACTGTGGGTAACATTCATGACTGAGGCATAGGAACCCATTAAAAATAGATTCAGTTCATTGATGGCAAGAAGTAGCATAAAAGGTGGGTAGTGTTCATAATTAATTGGAGCAGAATTAGGCCATTTGGCCCATCAAGTCTACCCTGCCTTTCAGTCATGGCTGATCTATCTTTTCCCCTCCACCCCATTTTCCTGCCTTCTCCCCATAAGTCCTGACACCCCTACTAACCAAGAATCTGTCAATTTCTTTTTTTTAATTAAATTTTTTTTTTAAAGCATATGTACAAATAATAATAAATGACAAACTGGTTATAGAATTCTTACATAGTTTCAATTTTTAAATTTTTAAAGAAAAAATAAAGATGAAAAGAGACTGGAAAAAAAGACTATAAACTAATAGAGAGAAAGCAAAGAAAAAAGAGAATGACAAATATAAAGATTATGGGGATAGATCCGGGAGTTAATGAGTATAGTTGTACATCCAACCCTAAACTCAAGTTTTAACTTTAGTTTTAAATTTTAGTTTTGTGACAAACCCATTTAATTTTTTAGAAATTCAATAAATGGAGACCATATTTTAAAAAAATAGATCTGGTTTGTCAATTAAGGCAAACCTTATTTTTTCCAAATGCAAGGTCTCAGTCATTTCCGTAATCTACATTTTAATTGTGGGGGTTACTGGTTTTTTCCAAAATTTAAGTATTAATTTTTTCACAGTTATTAAACTGTAGTCAAGAAAGCGTCTCTGACTTAGCGTAAAATTTGTAATGTGTTCTGATAATCCTAAAATTATTAATTTTGGATCTAAATCCAGTTGGTTATCGATAACTTTGGAAATGATTTTTAAAATATCGATCCAAAAATGTTGCATATTTGTACAAGTCACAAACGTGTGAGTTAAATTGGCTTCTTGAAATTGACATTTATCACAAATAGGGGAGATACTTGGGAAGATCCTGTTTAATTTTGTCTTCGAATAATGTAGTCGGTGTAATATTTTAAATTGTATTAATGAGTGTCTAGTGTTTAACGAGCATTGATGTATGTGTTGTAAACTTTCGTCCCATATGTCTTGCGTTATGGGTTGAGCCAATTCGTCCTCCCATGCTCGTCTATATGATTCTGATGACGGAATGTCGGTATCTAAAAGAGTATTATAAATATAAGATATTAATTTATTTGTATTGTAGTGACGGTTCAAGCATTCATCAAGAATTCCTGGGCCTCTAAATCTATATTCTTGCGTATGTGATTTTACATAATCTCTGAGTTGTAAATATCTAAAAAAATTATTAGCATGTAATCCATACTTCTGTTGTAATTCCTGAAAAGAGAGAAATGTTCCCTTATGATAGAGGTCTCCCACTATTTTAATTCCATAACTTTTCCATTGAATGAATCCTCTATCTGAGACAGACGGTTTGAAAGAAGGGTTATTTGCAATGGGTAGGAAGAAAGATAAATTACTCAATTTTAAAGTGAGTTTTAATTGTTTCCAATACGGATAACACTATGTACAATCGGGTTTCCTCCATATGTTTTTTTATTCAAAGTTATTGGGGCGAATAAGATCGCACCAATGTCAAATGGTAAGCAATCCTCCTTTTCCAACTTTAACCAATCTGGTTGCCGATCAATGTCGTCCAGCCAGAAGGTTATATTTTTAATATTAACCGCCCAGTAATAAAATAGGAAGTTTGGTAAAGCGAATCCTCCATTAGTTTTAGACTTGCATAAATGTATTTTATTTATTCTATGGGTCTTATAATCCCAAATAAAATTAGTAATAATTGAATCAATTTTTTTTGAAAAAAAATTTTGGAAGGTGTATCGGGATTGCTTGAAATAAGTATAGTAGCTGTGGGAGGAAGATCATCTTTATGCATTAATTCAAACAGCTAGTGAAATGGGGAGTGTTTTCCAAAATTGGATATTTCTATGTAATTTAGTAACTAAAGAAGGGAAATTTGATTTAAATAAAGAAGTATATTTCCTAGTCACGTAGATTCCAAGGTATTTGAACTTTTCATAGGCAATTTTAAAAGGGAATTGTTGAAGTATAGCCGGATTTTGTTCCGTAATTGGCATAATTTCGCTTTTGTACCAATTAATTCTATATCCGGAGAATGAGCCAAATTGAGTTATGAGATTTAGTAAATTCGGAATGCTAATTTCAGGGTTTGTGTTGTATAATAGTACATCATCCGCATATAAGAAAATGTTGTTAATTGTATGTTTAGTGTTATAGCCGTGAATGTCTGGGTGTGATCTGATACTCTCGGCGAGTGGTTCTATAACGAGGGCAAATAAAAGCGGAGATAATGGACATCCTTGTCTACAACCTCTGGATAAGTGAAATTTTGGTGACAACATTTGGTTTGTCAGTATTCTAGCTGTTGGAGTTTTATATAAAAGTTTCACCCATGAGCAAAAGTTTTCACCGAGTTGGAATTTTTCCATCACGGAGAAAAGATAGGGCCATTCCACTTGATCAAATGCTTTTTCAGCATCTAGCGAAATGATTGCTAAGTCTTCGTTTAATATTCTATTTGAGTATATTATATTGAACAAGCGTCTTAGGTTATAGAAAGAATATCGTTTAGATATAAAGCCTGATTGGTCAGGGTGTATTAATTCATCAATAACTAAACTTAATCTATGGGCTAAAACTTTAGCTAATATCTTCTGATCAGTATTTAAAAGAGCTATGGCTCTATACGAACCAGGGGCTTCAGAATCCTTATCTTTTTTAGGGATAAGTATTATTGTTGATTCAGTCAAAGTTTGTGGTAATATCTGTTGTTTAAAGGGGTAACTATATACAGTTTGTAAGCGTGGGGAGATCAAGTCACTAAATTTTTTATAAAATTCATTATTTAAGCCATCAGGACCAGGGGTCTTCCCATTTTTCAAGGACTTAATGACCTCTTCAATGTCATTCGTAGTTATTTCTGCACCCAGTAAATTTCTCTCATTGTCATTTAAACCAGAGAGGTTACATTTCTGCAGAAAGTTTTGCATATTCGCAGGGCTATCTATTATGTTTGATGAGTATAATGTCTGATAAAATTGCAAAGATCTCTCGTTAATGTCCTTGGGTAATTTAAGCAAGTCTCTGTTGTCCGATCTGATTTTATGAATTGTGGATTCGTCTTCTAATTTACGGAGTTGTCGAGCTAGCAATTTCTGTGGCTTATCTCCAAATTCAAAATGTATTTGTTTAGTATGCTGAAAAAGCCTTGAGATTTGAGCTGAAAGTATATGATTTAACCTATATTTAAGAGCAGCAATTTTATTATGATTTATAATAGAAGGAGCGATCGCGTTTGTTGTGTCTAGCTGTTTTATCTGTCTTTCTAACGCATGTTGTTCAACTCGGTTCTTCTTGTTTTGGGAAGCCTGAAAGGCTATAATACATCCTCTCACAAACGCTTTGAATGTTTCCCAGAGCAGGGAGGCAGATGTTTCAGGGAGGTCATTTGTCTGAAAAAAGGTTTTAATCTGCAAGTTGAGATAGTCGTAACATGCTGTTTCGTTTAAGATTTGTGGGTTGAATCTCCAATTAGTCTGTTTCTCCGTTACTCCTTGTAGTTTTACCCTAAATGTTAGAGGGGAATGATCGGATATAATAATGTTATGATATTTTGAATTATACGTATAAGGAATGAGTTTGGAGTCCACTAAGAAGTAGTCAATTCTTGAATATGTTTTGTGCACTGGTGAATAAAAAGAATACTCACGGCCTGAGGGGTTTTCAATTCTCCAAACATCTTTTATATTTGCACTGTTTATATATGAATTTAATAATTCACATGACTTGGATTTTATTTTCCTTTGAGTTGACGATCTATCCAAATAAGGATCTAATGTACAATTTAAATCTCCTCCAATTATCAAATTGTATTGTCCAAATTCTGGAATAGTATTAAATATTTTCTTAAAAAATAGCGGGTTGTCAAAGTTTGGTGCATAGATATTCACCAATATCAGTTTTGTAGAATAACAGTTCACCCACTAATATGACATATCTACCTTCAGTATCAACAATAGAAGAGGTATGTTTGAATGGTATACCCTTATGGATTCAAATGGCTACCCCTCTTGATTTAAAGGAGAATGATGAATGAAATAATTTGTCAATCCATTTGCCTTTCAGTCTATTATGTGCTACGTTTTTAAGATGGGTTTCCTGAAGAAACATTATATCAGCATTAATTGATTTTAGATGTGAAAGTACTTTACCTCTTTTGATTGGTTCATTAATGCCCTTGACATTCCAGCTACAAAATGTAATACCTTTACCCCCAGATTTCGTAGTGGTATCTTGCATCTTAAAGGTTAAATGGTCTATGATAAAGTAAATGGTTTGTCACACGAACCATAGCATTCTTCTTGAGTGGAGGTTGGATGGTCTTTTGTGGTATTCGGAGTATCACCCGAAAGTGTCTCCCAAAATGATATAAATACTTAATAATAACATAGTGAAAAAAATTAGAAGTAAGATAAGAACGTAGAGAGTTAAAAGAGTGCAGGAAAAGAAAAGAAACATCTAAAACTACAACTACAATTAGTGCAGTTAGTGAAAGCCACCCTATGATGGCAAAAAAATTAAGGACTTCCGTAGCTTGTGGCAAAATTAATACTAGCTCCGGTTTTAAAAATATATATATTTTTAAAAGCAAGGGGAAATAAACAGGACAGGCCCAAAGGAATTTAATCCAAAATAGGCCAGTTTTCCGCCCTAGGGTATATTAGTTAAATGTTAAAAGTAAAATTTACATGAGTCAAGTGTTACTTGAACTTCTTAATGGTAGTGATTAATAATATTTTTTTATTAATAGTAGTTAGTAAAGATTAATAGTCATATAGCTTGTTCACTGGTCTTGGAACTTTAAATTATAACGCTTTATAGCGCAATCAGTTCTCTGCCAGTGATTACAGCCGTGGAGTGGTATTCATCTCTTCAGCGAGTTTTCAATCTCTCGGGCGAATTCGAATGCTTTATTGTGATCAGTATAAAAGGTTTCTGTCTGCTTGTAGGTGACTCGCAGTTTGGCCGGGTACAACATTCCGAATCTGAGCGATGGGATCTTCCTCAAAATTGATCTTGTCTCGTTAAAAAGTGCTCTTTTCTTAACCACCTCAGCAGGATAATCTCTAAAAATACGGATGTTGTCGCCTTGGAATAATAAGTTTCTGTTGGTAGCGATTCTCGACAAAATATCTTCTAAGACGTGAGAGTAGTGTACCTTTAATATCATATGCCTTGGGGGAGCGTCAGCAGCTGGCCGAGCTCTCAGTGCTCTGTGGGCTCGATCCAGCAAAGGTTTTGTGTCCAGTGTCAAAACATCCCGTAGGAGTTCAGCAGTGAAATCGCAGAGGTTTTTATCTTTCTCTTGGCCTTCTTTAACTCCAACAATCCTTAGGTTCTGACGTTTAGAGCGACCCTCTAAGTCAATGCATTTTTCGGTTACTTTTGCTAGTAGATCAGATAGACGTTGAGTCTCCGTTAATACCCTTTTTGTTGTTTCAGCGCTTGTCTCAGCTAGAACTTCCAACTCGCGTATAGCCACGTCATGTTGATGTACCGTAGTAGTAATATGCTCCAACTTACTGGTAAAGTCGGAATCCAGCTTTTGTAGTTTAGAGTTTACTTCCACCATATGTTCGTTCATACTATCACATATTCCTTTCTTCACTGATGATAACTTCTCACTGATGATAGTTGATATTTCTCCCTTCAATCCTTTCAACGATATTAATTCATCTTTCATTTCCTGAAAATCATCCTTCATACTTGAAAGTTCCTCACCAAGTATGGTTCGAAATTCCTCCAATCCAATTTTTTTTAGGCTGTGGCTTTCGGGGCTGTTTGGGAATTTCTTCTTGGGTCGGCACTGGAATTGAGGCTGAGGCTGATGCTTCCATCTGACCTGATTCTTCCGGCAGCCTGGCCTTGCCAGCTCGTTTTGCAGCCGTTTATAACGGGGGAGTGCAACTTATCGACATATAAACGGTAGGAGTCACGGTCTGATGACTTCACTCACCCTTTGTTGAAAGTTATCGGCAAATTTCAGTGGACCCGTCTCGTTCTTTCCCCTTTAAGATTGGATTTTTTTCGGAGTTAGTTGGCGCGTGGCTTTATCAGAGCATAGCGCCACCGGAAGTCAAGAATCTGTCAATTTCCACTTAAAAAGTACCCAATACTTGGCCTCCACAGCCTTCTGTGGCAATAAATTCCACAGATTCACCTCCATCTAGGGGTGCCAACTATCTCACTCCCAAAAAGGTGATGTCACCACCCCGCGCCCCACGTAACCTCACCCAGCTAGCGGCCACGTGCTCCCGCTCCACCAATGGCGGCCACCCGGGTCGGGAGGCGGATTGCTACGCAATCTCCATTAGGCGGCGCCCAAGCCTCCAGACCTAGACTGTCCGGAGCTAAAATGTCGGAAACCTAGAGTGTGGGGACCTAAACTGTCGGGACCTACAGCGTCAGGGCCTACAGTGTCGGGGGCCTACAGCGCCCCCCGGGCCTAATAAGGGGCAAGGGCGGTCCCGTACGGCAAATGTGGGTCCCTTGAAGACAGAAGCAGGGGAATTTACAAGGAAATGGCAGACGAGTTGAACCGTTACTTTGGATCTGTCTTCACTAAGGAAGATACAAACAATCTTCCAGATGTTCTAGTGGCCAGAGATCCTAGGGTGATGGAGGAACTGAAGGAGATTCACATTAGGCAGGAAATGGTGTTGGGTAGACTGATGGGACTGAAGGCTGATATATCCCCAGGGCCTGATGGTCTGCATCCCAGGGTACTTAAGGAGGTGACTCTAGAAATTGTGGACGCATTGATGATCATTTTCCAATGTTCTATAGATTCAGGATCAGTTCCTGTGGATTGGAGGGTAGCTAATGTTATCCCACTTTTTAAGGAGGGAGAGAGAAAACGGGAAATTATAGAGCAGTTAGTCTGACATCAGTGGTGGGGAAGATGCTGGAGTCAATTATAAAAGACGAAATTGCGGAGCATTTGGATAGCAGTAACAGGATCATTCCGAATCAGCATGGATTTACGAAGGGAAAATCATGCTTGACTAATCTTCTGGAATTTTTTGAGGATGTTACTAGGAAAATCGACAGGGGAGAGCCGGTAGATGTGGTGTACCTCGACTTTCAGAAAGCCTTCGACAAGGTCCCACATAGGAGATTAGTGGGCAAAATTAGAGCACAAGGTATCGGGGGTGGGGTACTGACATGGATAGAAAATTGGTTGGCAGACAGAAAGCAAAGAGTGGGGATAAATGGGTCCCTTTCAGAATGGCAGGCAGTGACTAGTGGGGTACCGCAAGGCTTGGTGCTGGGACCGCAGCTATTTACAATATACATTAATGACTTGGATGAAGGGATTAAAAGTACCATTAGCAAATTTGGTAGTGTGAACTATGAGGAAGATGCTATGAGGTTGCAGGGTGACTTGGACAGGTTGTGTGAGTGGACGGATGCATGGCAGATGCAGTTTAATGTGGATAAGTGTGAGGTTATGCTGCACGCCCTCAATAGCAAGAATATCCTTCCTCAAATAGGAAGGCAGATTATTATCTGAATGGTGTCAAGTTAGGACCTGGGTGTCCTAGTGCATCAGTCACTGAAAGGAAGCATGCAGGTACAGCAGGCTGTGAAGAAAGCCAATGGAATGTTGGCCTTCATAACAAGAGGAGTTGAGTATAGGAGCAAAGAGGTCCTTCTGCTGTTGAACAGGGCCCTAGTGAGACTGCACCTGGAGTACTGTGTGCAGTTTTGGTCTCCAAATTTGAGGAAGGATATCCTTGCTATTGAGGGCGTGCAGCATACGTTTACTAGGTTAATTCCCGGAATGGCGGGACTGTTCTATGTTGAAAGACTGGAATGGCTAGGCTTGTATACATTGGAATTTAGAAGGATGAGAGGGGATCTTATTGAAACATATAAGATTATTAAGGGGCTGGAAACATGTTCCTAATGTTGGGGGAGTCCAGAACCAGGGGCCACAGTTTAAGAGTAAGGGGTAGGCCATTTAGAACGGAGATGAGGAAAAACTTTTTCAGTCAGAGAGTTGTAAATCTGTGGAATTCTCTGCCTCAGAAGGCAGTGGAGGCCAATTCTCTGAATGCATTCAAGAGAGTGCTTGATAGAGCTCTTAAGGATAGCGGTATGGGGTGAAGGCAGGAACGGGGTACTGATTGAGGATGATCATCCATGATCACATTGAATGGTGGTGCGGGCTCGAGGGACCGAATGGCCTACTCCTGCACCTATTGTCTATTGTCTATAAACCAATTTAGTCCAATTTACGGGATGTCCCGACTAATACGGGACAGTTGGCTACCCTACCTCCATCTGATGAAAGAAATTCCTCCTCATCTCCTTTCTAAAGGTACGTCCTTTTATTCTGAGGTTTTGACCTCTCCCTAGACTCCCACATTAGTGGAAACATCCTCTCCATATCCACTTTGTTCAGGTCTTTCACTATTCGGTAAGTTTCAATGTGGTCCCCCCTCACCCTTCTAAACTCCAGCGAGTACAGGCCCAGTGCCGTGTCATGCACTGGGTCTATATGGGTAGTGGGTGCGGGAGAGGCGAGGATTAGACTGTGGCCTCTTTGGACAGAAGTAATAGAATCAAATAGCACAGAAACTTTTTTCCAAATAGTGCTGGAGTAACTCAGTGGGTCAGGCAGCATCTCTGGAGAAAAAGATGGGTGACATTTCGGGTCTAAAGAAACGTCCCCCAAGAATGTCATAGTTTTGTTTTTGGTCCCGATGAGAGTTAAACACTGTTGACCTGTTGGGACGCAGTGGGCCATGGTGCTGGCAACCAACACTCAAGGAGATCAGCAGCTCCCGAAAAAGCCGCACTCAATGGCCTACTTTCTCAGAATAAAAACGGCAAGTCATTGACCTACTTAAAATTGGCACGGCAGCCTGAGTGAATTCACCACATCCTCCTTCTTAAAGCAGGATGTTTGCAATGTATTGTGCGCATGGCAACTCACATTGTCTCATGTTGCTGGGTGAATGGGTGACTCTCGACACTACACGGGACACCGAGATTCGCCTGACAAGCACCTCATCCACACCCATTCACTCTCTCCACCACTGACGCATAGTAGCAACAGTTTGTACCAAAGAGAATAGAGGAGCAAGACAGACCACTCGACCCTAAAAACCGTAGTAGGTCATGGGTAAATTTCAGCGCCATTTTTGGAAGCAAATTCTGTGTGCTAGACTGGGCAGTGTTCACAACTCTCTGCGATATCTTCATATATAAAATGTTTGCAAACAATTATTTTTGTTCAACTTCTTGGATAAGTTGACATCTATCTATCTATCTATCTATCTATCTATCTATCTATCTATCTATCTATCTATCTATCTATCTATCTATCTATCTATCTATCTATCTATCTATCTATCTATCTATCTATCTATCTATCTTCTATCTTTTTGTTATTGCAAGTCAAGTCCAGTCAAGTCAAGTCACTTTTATTTGTATAGCACATTTAAAAACAACCCACGTTGACCAAAGTACTGCACATCTGATTAGGAAAAAAACCCAAAACATCTGATTAGGAAAAAAAAAAAAAAAAGAAGGCTATAGTGGTCACTTGACATACACAGATCAGGAGGACAGAGTAAGAGTGGGGCTGGGGGAGGAGAGAATGGGGGGTGTGGGGACGGGCCCAACGGGCCCTCCCCAACGGGCACACTTGGAGAGTAAGAGTGGGGCTGGGGGAGGAGAGAATGGGGGGTGTGGGGACGGGCCCAACGGGCCCTCTTTTCCGGGCCCAACGGGCACACTTGGAGAGTAAGAGTGGGGCTGGGGGAGTGAGAATGGGGGGTGTGGGGACGGGCCCAACGGGCCCTCTTTTCTAGTCTATATAATACTAAAACTCTGCGGTCCAACATTCCGTATGTATGTATGTATATGTGTATGTACGGAAGATTACTTACAAACCCTACTCCTCCTAGACGGTACACCAAAGCGCTACGATTTTTGTACCGCCGTATTCACCATTAACCTGGGCAACTATTGTAAGTACTTTCGTTCAAATTGAAGCTACCTTTTTAAAGCTAGAGAGATATTAAAGTTTAAATTTTTCATTTCTAACCCTTTTCTTCAAGGGGCTACATTTGTTTCCAAAAGTTTCCAGAAAAGGATTTAGTTTTCAGCAAGGATTTAGTTTTCAGCTTGTGACGGCTACATTGTTTCGAAAAGCTTCCAAGAAGTCTTTTTTGTTATTGCAAGTCAAGTCAAGTCAAGTCAGTTTTATTTGTATAGCACATTTAAAAACAACCCACGTTGACCAAAGTACTGCACATCTGATTAGGAAAAAACAAACAAACATCTGATTAGGGAAAAAAAAAAAGAATGAAGGCTATAGTGGTCACTTGACATACACAGATCAGGAGGACGGGCCCAACGGGCACACTTGGAGAGTAAGAGTGGGGCTGGGGGAGGAGAGAATGGGGGGTGTGGGGACGGGCCCAACGGGCCCTCTTTTCCGGGCCCAACGGGCACACTTGGAGAGTAAGAGTGGGGCTGGGGGAGTGAGAATGGGGGGTGTGGGGACGGGCCCAACGGGCCCTCTTTTCTAGTATAATACTAAAACTCTGCGTTCGTATGTAGGGATGTATGTGTGTATGTACGGAAGTTAACTTACAAACCCTACTCCTCCAAGACGGTACACCAAAGCGCTACGATTTTTGTACCGCCGAATTCACCATTAACCTGGGCAACTATTGTAAGTACTTTCGTTCAAATTGAAGCTACCTTTTTAAAGCTAGAGAGATATTAAAGTTTAAATTTTCATTTCTAACCCTTTTCTTCAAGGGGCTACATTTGTTTCCAAAAGTTTCCAGAAAAGGATTTAGTTTTCAGCAAGGATTTAGTTTTCAGCTTGTGACGGCTACATTGTTTCGAAAAGCTTCCAAGAAGTCTTTTTTGTTATTGCAAGTCAAGTCAAGTCAAGTCAAGTCAATTTTATTTGTATAGCACATTTAAAAACAACCCACGTTGACCAAAGTACTTACTGCACATCTGATTAGGAAAAAAAAAAAAAACATCTGATTAGGAAAAAAAAAAAAACGGGCACACTTGGAGAGTAAGAGTGGGGCTGGGGAAGGAGAGAATGGGGGGTGTGGGGACGGGCCCAACGGGCCCTCCCCAACGGGCACACTTGGAGAGTAAGAGTGGGGCTGGGGGAGGAGAGAATGGGGGGTGTGGGGACGGGCCCAACGGGCCCTCTTTTCTAGTCTATTACTAAAACTCAGATCTTGTATATATATATATATATATACATATATATATATGTATATATCCGTATGTAAATATATGTATTTCTGTGATTTTGCCAAAACGGTAAACCATAGCACCACAATATGTGCGCCACCTTCATCACCACTCTTGCGGCGATTCTTTATAACAAGTTATATTTAAATTGGTCTTATATTTTTTAAGTTAGAGACATTTTAAGTTCAAAAATCTCATTTCTAAACACATTTTTCCAAGGGCTGGTGTGCGTATGACGTCACCATAGCGCACGCATGGACTCTCTCTTCACTCACACAAACAAGATGGACGCCATTAGCGGAGCCGCCCGCCGGCAATCAGGGCTCCCCTCTCCTCTATCCCCTCGCTTCTCTCCTCTCTCCCCTCGCTTCTCTCTCCCCTCTCCCCCCTCTTGCACAAATGCCGTGTGTAATCCCAGCTTGGCTAGGCCACAGCCACCGCCGCGCTGCCCGTCTCCAGTTGTCCGCCGCTCCGGGAGCGTAAGAGTGGGGGGTCGGGGAGGGGGAGGAGGAGAGAGTGGGGGTGGGAGGAAGAGTGCGACTGGGGAGGGGGACAGCGGGGGTGGGGGACTCTGGGAGGAGCCAGCGCTGCCGTCCCAGCTGCGGCTTGCCTGCAGTCCGTCTGTCTTTTGTGTTTTTTGTTGTTTTTGTATGAATTGTAGTTTTAATATGGTGTAGTGTTTGTATGTTATGTTTGGGGGGGTGGGGGGTGGGTGGGAGGGAACAGGAACTGTAAAATTCTCTCTTCCGAACGGAGACGCGACCTTTGTTTCTGTGTCGTGTCTCCGTTCCCGCTGCGGCCTACCATCAGCCATTCACCTGGGACCACCTGGGGCTCTGGTTCGCAGAGCCCGCGGCCCGGACTCACCACCTGCGGCGCTGGCTGCCTGCGGATGCTACGGGAGCGGCTGCGATTCGTCTCCGGAGGCTCCGGCGCGGGCCGCGTGGACGTCGGAAGCCCGCAGGCCCCTGGATGGGGGCCGACATCGGGAGCTCCGGCAGCGGCAGAGGCAGCGTGTTCGCCCGCCCCGAATCGCGGGGCTTGGGTCGGCCCGCCGCGGACCTTTCACCGTCCGGCGCGGCCTGAAATAGGCCGTTGACCTTTCACCGCCCAGCGGCGGCTTCAATATCGGGAGCCCCGACCGCCCCGACGTGGCAAATCCAACAGCCTGACCGCGGGAGAAGACGGCAGGGAAGAGAAAAAGACATTTTTGGCCTTCCATCACAGTGAGGAGGGACTGGAGGAGACTCACTGTGATGGATGTTTCTTTTTGTTTGGTGTTAGTTGTGATTGTATGTGTTATTGCATTTTTATTGATTATTCTTATTGGTCTTATTGTTTAACTGCGGGTAATGTTTCATTTCACTACACATTTATGTGTATGTGACAAATAAACGACTATTGACTATTGACTATTGGTTGGTGGTGGGGGAAGAGAAAGTGGGGGAAAGGGGGGGGTGGGGAAAGGGGGGGTGGGGGAGAGTGAGAGTGGGGCTGGGGAGGAGAGAATGGGGGGTGAAGGAAGAGAGAGTGGGGGAAAGGGGGGTGGTGGGGAAAGGGGAGGTGGGGGAGAGTGAGAGTGGCGGTGGGGGAGGAGAGAATGGGGGGATGGGGGGAGGAGAGAGTGGGGAATAGGGGGGTCGTGGGGAAAGGGGAGGTGGGGGCGAGTTAGAGTGGGGGTGGGGAGGAGAGAGTGGCCTCAGTCACACCCTCTCCCCTTCCCTGCCCCCCGCCCCTCTACGAGGATTGGGCCCAACGGGGTCATGGGTAAATTTCAGTGCCATTTTTGGAAGCAGATTCTGTGTGCTAGACTGGGCAGTGTTCACAACTCTCTGCGATCGCTTCGTATATAAAATGTTTGCAAACGATTATTTTTGTTCAACTTCTTGGATAAGTTGACAGTTGACATCTATATACTAAAACTCTCATTTGTTTGTTTGTTTGTTCCTGAGCTACAGCCAAAACGGTACACAATAGCACAACAATTTTAGGCCCACCTTACTCACCGTCATCCCTTTGGTGCTAATGGAAGAAGTTTCATTGAAATTGGTGTTATATTTTTAAAGTTATTCACATTTTAAAGTTTAAATCTATCTCCTAGGGAGGGAGGGGGGAGGGAGGGCGGGAGGGAGGGGGAGGAGGGAGGATAAGGAGGGGGTTGAGGGGGATGGAATGGGGGGAGGGTAAGGGAGGAGGAGAAGAGGGGAGGGGAGGGGAAGGGGGGCAGGGGGAGGGCAGGGGGAGGGGAGGGGGAAGGGGAGGGGGTGAGGAGGGAGGGATGGGGAGGGGGGAAGGGGAGGAGTGGAGGGGGAGAGGGGGGAGGGGGGAGGGGGGGAGGGGGGGAGAGGGGACGGGGGGAGGAGCAGGTGCTGCACCAATGCAGGAGAGGTTTGGGCCCAACGGGTCCACGATCTAGTTTATAACTATTTCTTGAAGAGTTGCTGCTTCGTGATCTTTAAACTTTGGATGTTACTGATTGAATATTTGCACTAGAGATCCACTCTGTATCAGACCAATTGATCATATTTAATGAACTGTTCTTCTTTGCTTTCTCTGTTAATTTTAATTTCTCCTCCACGAGCTGTATCTCTTTTTGTTTGTCCTACATTTTAAAAAGTGGAAGCAGAGATTAGGCATTTGCAAACAATAGAACTCTACTGTATCCTCAATATAATTGAAAAGACAGTTAACTTTATACTTAGAGCCAAGAAAATTTGAATTGGTGAATTGATCAGTTAAAAACCCTTGACAGCCACTAAAATGACCAATGCTGCCTGACGTCGTACAGATGCATGAATCCAATTCAAATAGACACAGTGGTGGAGTAAATCAGCGGGTCAGGCAGCATCACTGGAGAGAAGGAATGGGTGATGTTTCGGGTTGAGACCTTTCTTCAGGAATCACTCTGAGAGCACACAAATTGTTTCAATGATTCACAGCACCCACTGCATTTTTATATTCTCACAACACAAGGGTTACATGTGGATTCTACAATTTCTTTAATTATTCATCACTGATCAATGTCTGTGTAGCCATGCATCTTTGTCCTTCCCCAGAGTTATCTTTAACCTTATGTTCCCTGCTCTTTAGAAAACCACTCTCCCATTTGTCTAACAAATGCCCACGATAAATGTCACTACTCCCTGATCAGTTTTATAAGAAAATAACTGCAGATGCTGGTACAAATTGATTTATTCACAAAATGCTGGAGTAACTCAGCAGGTCAGGCAGCATCTCGGGAGAGAAGGAATGGGTGACGTTTCGGGTCGAGACCCTTCTTCAGACTGATGTCGGGGGTGGGACAAAGGAAGGATATAGGTGGAGACAGGAAGATAGAGGGAGATCTGGGAAGGAGGAGGGGAAGGGAGGGACAGAGGAGCTATCTGAAGTTGGAGAAGTCGACGTTCATACCACCGGGCCGCAAACTGCCCAGGCGAAATATGAGGTGCTGCTCCTCCAATTTCCGGCGGGCCTCACTATGGCACTGGAGGAGGCCCATGACAGAGAGGTCAGACTGGGAATGGGAGGGGGAGTTAAAGTGCTGGGCCACCGGGAGATCAGTTGCGTTAATGCGGACCGAGCTAAGTTTACTCCCCCCAATGTTTATATTAACTCATATTACTGTAGCTATGGACCCTGGTGAACACAAACTGCAGTTAACAAGGAGGGAAAAATTAGGAGGCCAGTCAATTCAATGGGCGGCATGGCGGCACAGCGGTAGTGTTGCTGCCTTACAGGGCCAGAGACCCAGGTTCGATAGAACACCATGGTGAATCTATTTATTGCCTCTCCGAACATGAGTTCTAGTCTGAAGACGGGTCTCGACCCGAAATATTACCCATTCCTTCTCTCCAGAGATGCTGCCTGTCCCGCTGAATTACTTCAGCATTTTGTGTCTATCTTCGGTTTAAACCAGCACCTACACATGTTCCGCCACTGATGGCCTCTTTTCCCACCGTGTTTCCTCAATATGTAACCTCTTGGGTTGAACATTTCACAAACCACTCATCTTCCTGATAATGTTGAGAATTTTCTGCATCAGTGAGGGAGGTGGTAGGAGCTGCAGCCGAGAGCAGCTGGTGTAGATTGACATCAGAAACATCCGTCGCAGTGGCCACTGACTATTTAAACACGAAGCTTACTGTCATGGAGAATATGCTGCACATTGTAACCACTATAGCTGACGTTTACTAATGGAAAGGGGACCCTGCAGTGGAAATTCTCCACCGGCCACACAATGAAGTGAGAAGTTGTCTCTGTGTAATTTTGACTGCTTGATGTGCGTACCTCTGTGTGTGTGAATGATTAATAGGATGCCTGGGCATAGGATCATTTAACTTTAATGCAAATACCGCTGCCAGACAGATGCACAGTGAATGACTTTGAACAAGCGATGAGGTGTGCAGGAAGTGGTACTTTGGCAGCGCACCGACCTTGCTATCTCTGTCGTTGTGACAGAGGGGGACTCGTGTTTTGCTGCCCCGCTCTGACGGCAACAAACCAGCAGCCAGCGACGCGCTCTGCAATGCAGTGAAAGCGGCCGGCTAAATCAGTACACAGCAAGATCCCACAGAGCACGATGGACGGCTTGGTGATGCTGCTTGAGTTAAACAGGGAGATTGGGACACTGGAGTGCACACTGACTGCACAATCTCGAAGCCTGCCAATTATGTGGGGGATAGATAGGATGAATAGTCAGAATCATTTTCCCAGGATGGAATTATCAAATACTAGAGGACATTGCTTTGAGGTGAGAGGGGCAAAGTTTAAAGGAGATGTGAGGGGCAAGTATTTTACACAGAGTGCGGTGCGTGCACAGTTGGTGGTGGGGGTGGAGGCAGATATGATAGTGGCATTTAAGAGACTTTTGTATAGGCACATGGATATGTTGGGAATGGAGGGACATGGATCATGTGCAGGTAGATACATGATGGTCTTGGCTTCATGTGTGGTGCGGAAATAATGGACCTGTTCCTGTGCTGTACTGTTCTATGTTCTATTTGTGACACCATACAGAATTAAGGGTAGCCCGACTAGGGCTTAAGACGTTGAAGGGAATAATTTGCGAGCCAGGCGGAGGAGGTCGACGGCAGAGGGTCTCAACCCAAAACGTCACCCATTCCTTCTCTCCCGAGATGCTGCCTGACCTGCTGAGTTACTCCAGCATTTTGTGAATAAATTGAAGGGAATAATGTCATACATGGCATTTTGTTTGAAGTTAAATAAAGCGGTCCTGCAGACATATTTTTAGAACGCTGGGGGAGGGGAAGTTGTCAGAAGTTGCCAAGTCCCTTGAGAAGCGGGGACATTGCCTCACACGGGTGACAATGTTTCTGGTCGTGGCCAATGTCACCTCTGGCAGAAGGTCACTGGATGGACCAGAGGGACATTCCAATGGATGCCCCCCTATATTGACCCGATCTCCCAACAGACATCAAGGTTCTGGATGGAATGAGGACGTTGTGATGCACAAGCTGTTGTTCATGTTCATAAGTTATAGAAGTAGAATTAGGCCATTTGGTCCATCGAGTCTACTCCGCCATTCAATCATGGCTGATCTATCTTTCCCACTCAACCCCACTCTCCTGTCTCTCCCCATAACCCCTGACACCCTTACCGTTGTAAATGGCTGGCTTTCACCGGTGCATTCTCATGGCACCAGTTGAACCCGAATGCATGTGATGTGTTAAACTCACTGGCCTGGGTGATGCTGGGGATGAAGGACTTTGATTTGCTGGAAAGGTTGGTAAGGCTGCGTCATCCATTGGAACAAGGACGGTTTCATTGGGGATTTCAACAGTCGGAGTGGCTTTGATGAAAGTAGAGAAACTGCTTCCATCAGCAACCTGGGAGATGCGAGAGCTATGGGAAGCAGCAATTTAGACTTTACTTTAGGCTTCACTTTAGACATTAGACATACAGCGTGGAAACAGGCCCTTCGACCCATCAGTTCCATCCCATGCACCAGAACAATCCTATACACTAGGGACAATTTACTTTTTTTTTAACAAGTCAATTAACCTGCACGTGTTTGGAATGTGGGAGGAAACCAGAGCACCCGGAGAAAACCCATGTGGCTATGCGGAGAACGTACAAACTCCACACAGATAGCACTCATAGTCAGGGTTGAACACGGGTCGCTGATTCTGTAAGGCAGCAACTCTACCGTGGCACCACCTTGCCACCCTCAAACTATGCAGTCCCAGGATCGAAACTTTGGCACGGGATTGGAAGACGAGGAGTCACGGGCCTGTGAGAAAGGAATGGGATTGCTCTATTGAAGTGCTGGCACAAACACAGTGGGCTGAATGGCCTCTTTCTGCAAAATGCCAAGCTATCATTCCATAATCAGGCTGCTCAGTTCTTTAGTGGGATTCTCGCACACTCACAGGGGATTTTTTTTAGCTTAGTTTAATTTAGAGATAGAACGTGGAAACAGGCCCTTTGGCCCACATCGATGACCCATGCACCAGTTCTATCCTACACACGAGGGACCTGGAGAAAACCCACGCGGTCACAGGGAGAACATATAAACTCCGCACAGACAGCACCCATGGTCAGGATCGAACCTGGGTCTCTGGCCCTGTAAGGCAGCAACTCTACCGCTGTGCCGCCATGCCGCCCATTGAATTGACTGGCCTCCTAATCTTTCCCTCCTTGTTAACTGCAGTTTGTGATCACAGAGGGCCGCTTCATCACCCACTCCACTCACATCCCTGTCCCGCTAATTGCTGCTACCTCCCACCCTCTGGAATACTGCAGCCACGGGCCAGCCCAATGCTTTCTGTGTCGCCTGGAGTCAACGTCTTGTAAAGGTCATTGTAAGACGACACTGCAGGCTGCTACCGATGAAGTGTGCTGGCTATTTCCGTCAGACTCAAAGGAAGTGGTTGCAGAAACAATGACACCTCATCCATTCCCCAGCCTGTGTCTTGCGGCACCTCACAGCAATGCTGGCTGCCTGGGTCATCTGGGAAACTGGAGTCAGGTTAACGGGAGGACTAACCAAACAGCAGTTAACAATGTAAGCGGGTCACATTGCTGGACTCAAAGTGCTGGGGTAACTCAGCGGGTCAGGCAACATTTCTGGAGAAAATGGATAGGAAACGTTTCGGATCAGGTCCCTTCTTCAGACGGTGATGTTTCGGGTTGGGACCCTTCTTGAGTCATGTTGCTGTCGCTTAGCGTGTCCTCTGTGTCCAGCACTGAAGGACCAACGTTCACTGTACCACCACCATGGTCAAATCACCAGGGGCAGTTACAGCGTGCATTGCTGCAAGACCCTCAGCTGTCTCCAGAGCCACCCCACTATGTCTGAGGTGCCATCACCTTTTAACAGGGTGAGATGGAGCGGGCAATGTTTGTACAGCAAGATCCCAGATATTGCTCCGGGGAAATGGCCAAATGCTCTGACTGGGCTCATGGAAGGCCACATGGCTTCCTCCGTCAGTCTCACAGGGAGGTGCCAGCTCCATTTAGCCAATGGATAAATATGCTGCAAATACCTAGTGGTCCAGGCAGCATCTGTGGAGAGACAACAGTGAACAGTCCAGATCCGGCATTCTTCATTAGAATTGGAAAAATAAAAAAATATGTGATTTTTCAACAGGAGGGAGGGAATATCTCCAATGGGCAGAGACCAGGTATTTTAATGTTGTTACAAGCACATTGTGCTTCTCCGTCTGTGTAATGTGCTGTGAGCAGTGGGATGGTGGGACATGCCCAGCACGTGAGTCTACACCAAAGGAAAGAGAGAACCTGAGCCGAGACAGTGACTGGGAGAGATAGCAAACTCTGTTACAGACAGAAAGAAAGAAAGAGTCATCCCAATTGGAGAACTCGGTGTCAAGTTTTGCAGGCTGCAGGCTGCCCAGGTGGAAAATGAGGCGTTCTTCCCTCAGCTTGTGTTGGGCCTCATCGTGACAGTACAAAAGCCAACTTTGAAGGTGTTGGAGGCAATATGTGAACTCACAGCACAACATGCAGATTCTCCTGCAGGTTGGGATCCGAACTTGGAAAACTCTCACCATTCCTTCATCTTGGCAGGACTCAATGCTGGACCCTCCTTACCAGCACCAGGGGACCACCTCCACCAGAGAGGTTCCCGCGGTTCAGAAGGGGGTACATCACCACCTTCTCAAGGGCAGTTACTCATGTGCAATAAAAGTCACATCCAATAAACAAATAAATTATATTGATTGAATTCAAATGACCTCTGTCACATGTTGCAGGAACCAAGAGCGGGTATCAACCTACCGTTGCATCAGAGGCAGGTCCAGCATGTGGTGGACAGCTGTCCTGCGGATTTTGGCCGAGGCTAGAGCTCAAGGGTCAGCTCCACCAGCAGCAGTGGTCAGTGACTCCCTACCTCTGACCTCTGCACAGCCTCTCCATCCAGAGACCGTGCAGGGAGGTCAAAAGCAGTTGGACGCGTCAGAGGAGGAATGACGTTTGGACCTTGTTTGCAGTTATTCGATCTCAAGGGGTATCATTTACCAAGTCACCTTCCTGAACAGTCTGACAGAAGAGCTCCCAGTGGGCAGAGCTCTGCGGCGATACTGCGGCTCTGCGGCAACTCCACTCCAAGCTGCTCAAAACCTGATCTGGATTCTGAGTGAAAGAAGCAGTTTAACCTTCCCCACAGCCTAGCCTTCCCCATAGTCTGACGTCTGTCCCTTAATGAGCAGCCCCATTGAGGTCATTCGCCATGGATGTCAATGTCTGTACTTGACTCGGGCCCCCAGTCATCTGACCCCCTCCCCCCCCGCTTCCTCCCTGTGCGTGTGATGTTGAGAGTGAGGTGCACCGTTGAGAAAAATGGGGACCCTGTGGGAGGGGAGGGCTGCTGACACCAAGGGGGATGTGGCGGGAGTGGGGTGGGGAGAGGGGGAGCCGAGAAGTAAGGAGGAACCATTGTGGGGGGAGGGGGGGGGGAGGGGGAAGAGGCCTGTTGCGACACACGGCGGCAGGCGGTAGATAGGTCTGTTTGAGACTTTGTAATTTTGTCGGCGATTTTTGTGTACTGCCTAGGTTGCATGCAAAACAAAGCATCTCACTGTACCTAGGTACATGTGACAATAAAGTTTCATTCATTCATTCGTTCATTCATTCATTCATAGTTCCCCGGGGTGAGCCCACACCACTCACCCTCACTAATACCAGTCTGGCACCTCAGAAAACAAAAGTGAGTGATCTTGTTACCCTTTCCCCTCCACCCCACTTCCCCTCCCACCTACACCTCTTCCCATCCCTTCCTCTGGCTTTACATTTCTCACTCTTCTCTCCTTATTCATTTATCTCACAGCCTTTTGTCTTTTCACCCCTGGCCTTTGTGCAACCAGAGCAGAGGTCTATTCACCCTTTCCAACATGAGGATCCATTTCTATAGGTTGGCTGCAAACGTTTAAGAACATCTCACAAGGAAAGGGCCCTCTGAAGGGGGAGCACCCTACTTTATCCTGGACTGGAGCCACCATGGTCCTTCCTTGACAACCCCACTAGCTGCAATGGATCGTGAGTAAGGTCAGGTGCAGGAAGTTGTCACCAGAAGCCACCATTACCACCTTGCCATTCTTGTGCGATTTTCTTAAACATTTGCCACAACCTACGGAAATGGATGCCTAATGTTGGAAAGGGCCAATAGACCTCCGCTGTGTTAATGATTATACTCTGCAAACAGGTTGTAGAAATGAGGACATTGTGGTATTGTGTACAGAAGATGAGAAGAGGATCCAACTGAGACTTAATGGAGGAGGTGATATGAGCGAGAGAGAGAGAAACTATTTCTCTTGAAATTGGAGCTAGCTGACTCCAGGTGGTCAGGAAGGCTGCTGGGAGTCTGGACATTTCTGCCACAAAAGGTTTTCAGAGGCTGAGATTAGTTAAAAATGTCAAACCTTGGGCTGTGAAGTTTTTATTAGATTGGGGTTTGCTAGTTAACGCCATGAACACATGGAATGCCGCCCTATGCAATCAATATGATCATAGCTGATCAGCCCCCAGCCTCAAACCTTCTTCAGAACCAATTCCCCAACACCCCTCAATTACTCGATCTTTCGAAAAGTGACCCACTTGCACTTTACATCCTTCTCATGATCCGTCCCCCACAACACTGTGCAGTACAAAATAACCCATTCACCGCAGGAGGAACTTTCCACATAACTAGGCCTAGATCTTTGTCCACTCATTAGGGACTCTCCGCTGGTGCACACATCTCAACATTTACCCCAGAGAGGCACAAAAAGCTGGAGTAACTCAGCGGGTCAGGCAGCATCTTTGGAGAAGAGGACTAGGTGATGTTTCGGGTCGAGACCCTTCTTCACACTGAGAGTCAGGAGAGAGGTGAACTAGAGGTGTGAAAAGGTATTGAACAGATCAGAGCCGGCACCAATGGTCAAGGAGCCCACAGTGGTCCATTGTTGGCTGATGAAGAAGGGATAACAAAGGGATATGAACAGTGAAACTAGCAGGATGAGAGGAGATCTTATCGAAACGTATAAGATTATTAAGGGGTTGAACACGTTAAAGGCAGGAAACATGTTTCCAATGTTGGGGGAGTCCAGAACAAGGGGCCACAGTTTAAGAATAAGGGGTAGGCCATTTAGAACTGAGATGAGGAAAAAAAATTCAGTCAGAGAGTTGTAAATCTGTAGAATTCTCTGCCTCAGAAGGTAGTGGAGGCCAATTCTCTGAATGCATTCAAGAGAGAGCTAGATAGAGCTCTTAAGGATAGCGGAGTCAGGGGGTATGGGGAGAAGGCAGGAATGGGGTACTGATTGAGAATGATCAGCCATGATCACATTGAATGTCGGTGCTGGCTCGAAGGGCCGAATGGCCTCCTCCTGCACCTATTGTCTATTGTCTATAGGACAACGAGGTGAGGGAGGGACGGGGTGAGAGAAAATGTAAGGGTTACTTGAAATAAGCTAAATCAATGTTCATAACGCTGGGTTGTAAGCTGCCCAAGAGAAATACGAGGTGTTGTTCCTCCAATTTGAATCTTCCCGCACTCTGACAGTGGAGGGAGCCTGGGACAGAAAGGTTAGTGTGGGAATGGGAGAGGGAGTTAAAGTGCTGAGCAACCGGGAGATCGTGTAGGCCTAGGCAGACTGAGTGTGGCCTAGCTGTCAGTGGGTGGAGGGACCAATAGTTGAATGTGGCCTCTTCCAGCTCCTGTCACCATGGGCCTGAAGCCTCGAATCCTGTGTCTGGACAGATCACCGGTTTGGAATTGAACACATCCTGGGATCCATGACGTATCGAGTACTGTCAGAGAGTCTAGCAATGGAGGTGAGCATTCCAGAGTCAGCCAGCCCTAGGCAGGTTTAATATAACAATTGCAATGTTATGTAAACAGTAATTCTGTTAAAAGAGACGTGAATCCCGTTCACACCCAGCCCGCATCCCTTCCAAAGTCATGTGCAAACAAATAGACTGTATGTGTTTGTTTGCATTGTAGCAACACTACATCGTTTTCATACCGAACCTCCTCACTCCCAAAAGCTGCCTCTATTTATCTTCCCACTCCAACTACTCTGCCTTTTCTCCTAGTTATACAAGTATTTGGGCGGCACAGTGGCGCAGTGCTAGAGCTGCTGCCTCACAATGCCAGTGACCCTGGTTCAATCCTGATTACAGGTGCTGTCTGTGTGGAGTTTGCACACTCTCCCTGTCAGCGCTTTGGTTTTCTCTGGGTGCTCTGGTTTCCTCCCAGGACGTGCAGGTTTGTAGGTTAATAGGCTTCTGTAAATTGCCCCTAGTATGTAGGATGTGAACGTGGGATAACATAGAACTAGTGTGCGGGTGGTCTATGGTCGGCACGGACTCAGTGGGCCGAAGGGACTGTTTCCATGCTGTATCTCTAAACCAAACTGTAAACTAAACTCCTCCATAGCTTTTTCCCCAAATATCTCCTCCTCATCTCATACTCTCTCTCCTGAAACCTCCCTCTCCGGATTTTCCTGATCTCCTCCCTACCCAATCTCTCCCCTTTCCCATTCCCACCAGTACCCCAGTATGTCTCTTCATCTCAATACCCATCTCCCACAGCCTCCAGTCTCTCCCTCTCTCCTCTCCTTGCAACATCTCTGCTCATACTGCTTTTCTCCAGATCCTTTGTCAATTGATCCCTCCTCCCTCCCATTCCCTTCACAATCTGGATCTCGGACAGGTTTACATGGAGTTGCCTGCAACTCACTGAGTCCAGGCACCTTTCGGGTGCAGACCCGGGTTCGATCCTGACATTGGGTGCTGTCTGTGTGGAGTTTGCTTGTTCTCTTTGTCTCCACTCTTGCTCCTTTCTCGTTTCTGCTAAAGCATGTCCACTCTGCCAGCTTATCCATGTCCCCCTCACCGACGCTGCCACTCTGTCTCATAGCTCTATGTCCCATCTCATCTTAAAGTTTGGCCCTGCATTTTCTGTATCAAAATCATTAATACAACAAAACAAAATGCAGTGGTCCCAGAACTGAGCCCTGCGAACACCACTGCCTACCTGCTCCAGTCATTCACCAAAACATATCCCTTTCCATCCTGCAGCCAACTTTTCAAATAACAGGCAAATGAGACTGCAGAAATGCCGCGCCCAAAGTTCCATCTGTACATTCCCTCCCCAGATGCTGCCCGACCAGTTGAGTTCCTCCAGCATCTTGCTTTTTTCCCCCCCAAATAATCACCGAATCATTTATTCTTTTGTCGAGAGCTTTTCTCAAGATCGTGTTTGGCTTTGTAAGTCACCGAGGCCATTCGGCCCACCGAGTCCGCGCCGCCCATCGATCACCCGTTCACAAATTCTAGTTCAGCAAACCTTCGTGACGATCAGTTCCTTGTTGAAACTAGGAATTGCAGATGCTGGTTTACCAAAAAGACACAAAGTGCTGGAGTAACTCAGCCTCTGGATTAACATGGGCAGGTAATGTTTCGGGTCGGTTTGAAGAAGGGTCTCCACCAGGAACCTCACCTTAGACTACAGGCGCTGGTTTACATTGAAGGTAGACTCAAAATGCTGGAGTAACTCAGCGGGACAGGAAACATCTCTGGAGAGAAGGAATGGGTGACGTTTCGAGTCCACACCCTGCACACTCCAGAGGTGCTGCCTGACCAGCTGAGTTACTCCAGCACTTTGTGGCAATCGTTTCTTTTATGTTCCCAGATGAGGGAACGGTTTAAGTGGAGCGCTCTCGTGGTTCAACCTAGCCCGGGTGTGACCGAAACCCTGCCAAATCAAACACGCGTTAGCATACCTTACCCCCACAAACGGCGGATTCATCGGTACAAGGATAAGGTCGGGATGCTGATGCTACACTAACTGGTCGAGCAGGGTTCTGATCAGGGCAAGAGGCCGGGAGCGGATACTGAACGTGGATGGATCCGGCTCGGCGTGTTCCGCAACCTAGAGCTGGCGGAGGCGAGGCAATGGGAGGAGGGAATGTTCTCTCACCCATCCCAAAGGGAATGGTGTTCCCCCAGCCCTTCCCAAAGGGAGTGTTGGGCCCACTGGGAATGTTGTTGCCTTGGCCCTTCCTGGAGGGAATATCGGTCTTCCATTGGGAATTCTGTTCTCCTAGCCCGCCTCCCTTCTCAAGGAGAGTGTTCGTCTTCCCACAAGCTATATCGCCCTCCTGACCTTTCCCGGCGAGAGTGTTTAGACAATAGACAATAGACAATAGACAATAGACAATAGGTGCAGGAGTAGGCCATTCAGCCCTTCGAGCCAGCACCGCCATTCAATGCGATCATGGCTGATCACTATCAATCAGTACCCCGTTCCTGCCTTCTCCCCATACCCCCTCACTCCGCTATCCTTAAGAGCTCTATCCAGCTCTCTCTTGAAAGCATCCAACGAACTGGCCTCCACTGCCTTCTGAGGCAGAGAATTCCACACCTTCACCACCCTCTGACTGAAAAAGTTCTGTCACCCCGGAGGGAATGTCGGTCTTCCCAATGGGAATATCTCCCCTGACCATTCCCAGACGGAACATTGGTCCCCTGACCCTTACTGGAGGGAGTGCTGTTCTCCCATTGGGAATACTGCTCCACTGAGCCTCTTCACAGGGAATGTTGGTCTTCCCAGTGGGATAGTTGCCCCCCTGACACTCACTGGAGGGGGTGGGGTAGGGAAGCTGCTCTTCCCAAAAGGAATGGTGCTCCCGACCCACTACAGAGGGAATGTTGGTCTTCCCAATGGCAATATTGTGCCCCTGCCCCCCCCCCCCCCCTCCCGAGGCGGAATATTAGTCTCTCCTTTAGGAAAAGTGAATCGTAACCCACCAGAAGATCTGATAAAGGGCCCGACCCGAAGCGTCACCTATCCCTGCTCTCCAGAGATGCCGCCTGACCCGCTGAGTTACTCCGGCAGTCTGTGTCTAACTTTGGTATAAACCAGCATCTGCAGTTCCTTGTTTCTACCCAGGAGGGAATGTTGGTCTTCCCAATGGGAATTTTGTTCCCCTAACTCTGGGAATGGCAGTCCCAGAGAGGGAATAATGTTGTCAGTCAGGCGCCGCCCGCCGGTGAGTCAGGAGGGGAGGAGAGGGGAGGAAAGGGGAGGGGATGAGAGGGGAGGAAGAGGAGAGGGAGAGGAAGAGGAGGGGAGGAAGAGGGGAGAGGGAGAGGGAGAGGGAGAGGGAGAGGGAGAGGGAGAGGGAGAGGGAGAGGGAGAGGGAGAGGGAGAGGGAGAGGGAGAGGGAGAGGGAGAGGGAGAGGGAGAGGGAGAGGGAGAGGGAGAGGGAGAGGGAGAGGGGATGAGGAGGAGAGGGGGAGGGGAGGGGAGGGGAGGGGAGGGGAGGGGAGGAGAGGGGAGGAGAGGAGAGGAGAGGAGAGGCGGAGGAGAGGAGGAGGAGAGGAGGAGGAGGAGGAGGAGAGGAGGAGGAGAGGAGGAGGGGAGGAGAGGAGGAGGAGAGGAGAGGAGAAGGAGAAGGCTAGGCTAGTGGGCTGGGCTGTTGTGGGGCTGTCCCGCCCGCTCTCTGGCTTCCGCGGTACCTGTAGTGAAGCATTGCGCTGTGCCGGGCGGAGGCGGAGGCGGAGGCTACTCGGGCCGAGAGGCGAGGCGCTGCTAGCCCGGACCGTCCCATCCCGGACCATCCTATCCCAGCCCAGCCCGGACCATCCCAGGCCAGGCGGAGATGCTGCCGAGGCTGGGTGGCTGTGGCCCAGAGCCGGGCTCCTGCCAGCGCTGGCTGTACATGAACAGGTCAGGTGTGGGCTTCACCCTGCTGGCGCTGGCATACCTGCTGTACCTGAGCTGCGGAGCCCTGCTCTTCTCCTCGCTAGAGTTGCCCTACGAGGACAGTCTGCGCCGGGAGCTGAAGCTGCTGAAGAGCCAGTTCGTGCAGGACAACCCGTGCCTGGACCCGGACACCCTGGAGCGCTTCCTCGCCCGCGTCCTGGAGGCAAACAACCATGGCGTGTCTGTGCTGAACAACAGCAGCGGCAAGTGGAACTGGGACTTCACATCGTCGCTCTTCTTCGCCGCCACCGTCCTCACCACCACCGGTAAGGTCTCCGCCTTCCCCTTCCCCTTCCCCTCTCCCCACCTCTCCACTTGTTACCCCCTCTCTCTCTCCCCTTGCCGCTCCCTCTCTCTATCCCCTTGTTACCCCCTCTCTCTATCCCCTTGTTACCCCCACTCTCTCTCCCCTTGTTACCCCCTCTCTCTATCCCCTTGTTGCCCCCCTCTCTTATCCCCTTCTCTCTCTCTCTCTGGGCTAAAGGGTTTGTTCTTGTGATGTTTAGTTCTCTGTATGCACAGACTGGGTAATGGGCAGATAGGTGGCGGATGTAGTTTAATGCTAAGAAATGTGAAACGTTGTCTGTCAGTAGGAAGAATGAGAAGAGGCAGCGTTAACCTGAAAGGAGGAAAGGTATGGAGAGATCAGGGGGAGGCGGGTATTTGAGTGTTTGTGCATCGTTCACTGAAGAGGGCAGGTGGAAAAAGAGGATTGAAAGATCGGTCGCTGGACCCTGGATGTGAACACAGAGATACAGAGCAAGGGGGTCACACTGAACCTTTACCGAGGTCTGGTTCGGCAATGACGTGGGTGTTGCGGCCAGTTCTGGAGATCACACTCTGGGGAAAATGTGAAGGTTCTGGAGATGGGGGGCAGTAGAGAGTCGCCAAAATGTAGAGCAAAACACAAACTGCTGGAGGATCTCGGTGGGTTAGGCAGCAGCTGTGGAAGGAGAAGAACAGAAGATGTGTTTCAGGGTCGGGACCTCAGACAGAATCTTGGCAGTGATGAGGGACTTTAGCTTGATGGATGTACAGGAGAAGCCGAGATAGACACACAATGCTGGAGTAACTCAACGGGTCAGGCAGCATCTCAGGAGAAAAGCAATAGATGACACTTCGGATCAGAGCCCTTCTTCAGACTGGAGAAGTTCCTTCCTACACCTGAGAAGGTGAGGTTGGTCTCTTTGGAACAGAAGGTTGCAAGGATATCTGATACAAGATTATAAGATAAGACTTGACAGAGAAGAACAGTTCCAATTGAAGGTTGGGAACTAGGGAACGGAGAATGAAAGTGATTGTCAGAAGAACATTAGCTAAGAGAAGGATATAGTTCTGCATAGTTCGGGTGTGGAATGGGCTGCCGTGGGTAAGACTGCAGATTGAAGGGTAGCATTCAGGAAGGAGCAGGTTAGCTGGTGCAAGAAGGAGGGTTTGCAAGGCTGTGGCGTGGGACTGACTGGATTGCTCTTGCATTCGACCAGTGTATGCACTCAGTAAGGCAAACCGTGTGCTGCAACCATTATCAGGGTGTTTATATGATGTTTATAGTATACAATGCACAGATGTATGGTTCAATGTGGGGCCTTGTGTTTATACAGTGTCAAAATGTCTCTTTAAAATAGACTGTGCATATTAGTGATGTACACAGTAATACACCTGTATAACTTGCGTGCAACTCTATGTATTGTATGTGTTTACATCGTATGCAACATGACGTGCCAGTGGAAAAATGTTTCCACGTTGCAAATAAGGTGACTAATCAGTTGCTTGGGTGGGGAGACAAATCTTGGCGAGGCTCCACTCTCTTTCACAATAGTCACCGGAGTTCCATCACATTCCAGCTGAGTAGGTTTCGGTGTGAGGCTTCAGACTGAGAGCTGTCTGCCCAGTGGCTGCTGCCCTCCATCTGTGCTTGGGCGCGGAGGATGTGAGGAACAGCCGAGTCAAACCAGGCTGTCATTCAGTGAGCAAAAGGAATGGGAATCAGTAGATGAAACCAGTGACTCACTCCTGAGGAAATGAGCAGTCATTTAGAGCGGGGCTATAAACAACAATACGACAAACTAAAACTAAGTATCACTCCATCGGATGCATCTACAGTAGGTACTGTCTCTAGAAGGTGACATCTATCATTAAAGATCCCCACCATCTGGACAGTGCCCTCTTCTGTCACCTTCAGGTAATGAGTACCGAAGCCTTAAGTCCCACACCACCAGGTTCGGCAACAACTTGTTTAGTTTAGCTTAGTTTCATTTATTATTGTCACGTATATTGAGGTATAGTGAAAAGCTTTCTTGTTGTGTGCAGTCCAGTCAGTGAAAAGACTATACGTGATTACAATCAAACCATCCACAGTGTACAGATACAAGATATGAGAATAATGTTTCATGCAAGATAAAGTTTGATAAAAGATAGTCCGAGGGTCTCCAATGAGGTAGAAGGTAGAACAAGACTGCGCTCAAGTTGGTTCGGTTACCTGATAACAGCTGGGAAGCAACAGTCCCCGAATCTGGTGTGCATTTTCACCCCCCTGTACCTTCCTGTCTGATGGGAGAGGGGAGAAGAGGGAGTGACCGAGGAGACACTCGTCCTTGATAATGCTGGTGGCTTTGCCGAGATAGTGTGAAGTGTTGATAGAGTCAATGGAAGGGGGGTCGGTTTGCGTGATGGTCTGGGCTGCGTTCACAACTCTCTGCAATTTCCTATGGTCTTGGATGGAGCTCTTCCCAAACCATGCTGTGATGCATCCCGATAAATTGATCCAATGGGGATGAACTACATTCTAAGGTTCTAGAATCGACCTGTACGATCCTAATACTACCTCAAATGAAACATTATGGATCAACCCCGTTCACCTCCCGAGAACTTATTTCTATTTTGCTTTTGCACTAATGTCTTGTTTTTGCACTTTTTTTTTCACCATCGTGTAGAATTTATGTATAATTATCTTTTTGCGTGTTGTCTGAGTCCATGTGTCTGTGATGCTGCTGTTGCAAGCAGGATTTTATTGTACTTGTACCTCACCATACTAGTGCATAAGGCAATAAATACGACTTGATTTGACTTGAGTTGCTAATCTAGTCATTAGAGCAGTGGGATTTTCTTGCGGCATTCCATCAGTTATCAGGCATTAGAGAGCGTTAATGCCTACAAGATTAATGGGCAGCACAATGGTGCAGCGGTAGAGTTGCTGCCTTGCAGCGCCGGAGACCCGGGTTCAATCCTAACTATGGGTGCTGCCTGTACGTTCCCCCTGTAGGTTTTACCCGGGATCTCCGCTTTCCACCTACACTCCAAAAACGTACAGATTTGTAGGTTAATTGGCTTTGGTAAGTTGTAAATTCTCCCTAGTATTTATAGGATAGTGTTAGTGTGTGGGAGATTGCTGGTCGGCATGGGTTCAAGTGGGCCGAAGGTCCTGTTTCCATGCTGTATCTCTAAAACTAAAAGATGCTCTGGGATGTCCCAAGGCCGTGGACAGGAAAGTGACGTTTTTTTCGTTCCCTGCCACCTCCTCTCAATCCAGTTGGAGCTTTGGTTTGGCGAGGAGCTGGGATTTTCAATCACCAGTCTTTGCTCGGTAAATAAGGATGTGTTAAGCAAATTTATTCTGTTGACAAATAATCCCAGTTTCTGCCACACCCAATCCAGCCCAAGACTCCATTGTGTTTACGTCCGTGTAGTTTACAGTTGTGTCGGTTCAGGTTTTGAGTGAAAGCTCGTTGGGCTGTGAGCTCTCTCTGCCTTCACAGAACGGAACAGAGCAACAGCCACGATTGCCGTGAAAACTGAATGTTCACTGCAGTCGGGCAGTGCTGCCGTTCCCTCTGACTCCAGTTCAATTTGAACTGTCTGAAGTTCTTCATCAGTCTGAAGAAGGGTCTCGACCCGAAACGTCATCCATTCCTTCTCTCCAGAGACGTTGCTGCCTGACCTGCTGAGTTACTCCAGCATTTTGTGTCCATCTCCACTTCAGTTCAGATTATTGTCACATGTACCGAGCAGGGCCGTCTTAACGCATGGGCCTGATGGGCACTTGCCCGGGGGCCCACGAGCATAGGGGCCCCATGCTGATCTGTGTATGTTAAGTGACTTGCAATAAATAAATACTACTTTAAAAATGTAGGTTCAATAAGTGCTTTTTTCGCAACATTTTCGGTCCCTAAGTGCTTCTCACAGCGATCTGTAAGTGCTTTTCGCAACAATGTAGCACCCTAAGTCCATCGCTGTGCTTTTCGGTAAGTGCTTTTCGCCGGCACGACAGGGGGGGGGCTGGTAGGGAAAGGGGGGTGGGGGAGAGTAACGGTAGGGGCCCCAGTACACGGCTTTGCCCGGGGGTCCATAATGCTGTAAAAATGCTGGTACCGAGGTGCAGTGAAAACCTCTGAGCTGCATCTCCACGCCCTCTCTGCCCTCGAGAGAAGTGTCTGCCCTCCATCTCTGCTTTGGCACTGAGGATCTGCGGTAACAGCAGAGGCAAACCAGGCTGTTGTTGAGTGAGCAAAAGGATTGGGGATCAGTAGATGAAACCAGTGGCTCACTCCTGAGGAAATGAGCAGTCGTTTATAGCGGGGCTATAAACAACAATAGCACAAACTAAAACCACTGTAAATATGCCTTAAGCATCTGCAGTAGACACTGCTGCCCTATAACCTACCGCTCAAACCCCATTCCGTGCCATCTCCAAATGCCCTCCCCCGCCGACCCGCCACCTTTCACATCAGAGCAGCCGCTACCCATCCCAACAATATTTCCCTGCTCCGAAGCTCTGGCCCCTGTCCAGGGCCCTCAGTGTATCATTCCCTTCCATCCCTGGTCCTCCTCCGGCCCAGCGTCCACCCCCCCCCGTGTTATTCTTGGCCCCCCACCCCCATGGGGGAATCTCAGTCTCCGCCCCTTTGGCAGTCGTGCCTTTGGTCACCAAGGTTATCAGGATAACAGCTGAACCATCCTACCGCAGCCAGAGAGCTGTCCTGAACTACTATCTACATCATCGTGGACCCTCAGACTATCTTTGATCGGACTTTACAGGCTTCATCTAGCACTAAATGTTATTCCCTTTATCATGTATCTGTCTACTCTGGAGGGCTCGACTGTAATCGTGTATTGTCTTTCCTCTGACCAGTTAGCACGCAACAAAAGCTTTTCGCTCTACCTCAGTACACGTGGCAATAAACTAAACTAAACTGAGTTTAAGCTTCTCTCCCCAGGTGAAGACTGTGTCCGCTAACTCTGGTTCAAAGGTTCCAGGGATGTCCATGTGGTTAATGGCGTTTTGGTTGATAAAGCAATGACCCTGTTCTTCTCTGCTCAGCTAAACCACTATTTTCATTTGCCACTATTTGCCTATGTTGCTTGGCAATGATGTCACTGTTGAGGAATGCTGACCTCACCTACCCGGTTCTCACCTGATCAACATGAAGCTTTCTGGTCCACAGGGCTCCTGTAACCTGGCCAAGGCTCCCTCATTGTATTCCCCGAGGTGACACGGTGGCACAGCAGTAGAGTTGCAGCCTTACAGCACTTGCAGTGCCAGAGACCCGGGTTTGATCCTGACTACGGGTGCTGTCTGTACGGAGTTTGTACGTTCTCCTCGTGACCTCCTAGTTTCTTCGGTTTTCCTCACACATTCCAAAGACGTACAGGTTTGTAGGTTAATTAGCTTGGGTTTGTATACTAGGTATATGTGTAAATTGTCCCCAGTGTATGTAGGATTGTGTTAATGTGCGGGAATCGCTGCTCAGTACGGACTCAGCGGGCCGAAGGGCCTGTTTCCGCGTTGTATCTCTGAACTAAACTAAAAGGGCCGATCAAAAGACGGGCTGGAAGTTGGTGGTTCAGTTCCAGAAGCAATTAAGTGAAAAGTAAATCATATCTTGTATTTAACCTGACACATCCTGCCATCCCCGATGGGAGGAGTGTATCGTGGCACTGGAGAAAGAGGTTCCCCAAACTGAGATATCATAATCATAAACCCTCAGGAAGGTTGACAAAGACTGGGACCCTTCCACGGGAGAGAGCATGTTTGATAGACACTGAAAGGGAATGATCTGGTGAATGAGTGTGGAAAGAGGAATGACGGGATAAGGGAGAGATAGAGGGGAGATAGAGGGGAAGGAATGGGTGAGGAGTGAGAGGGGAGAAGGGGATGTGCAGAGAAGGGCCCTGCAGCAGCCTGGGGGTCGCCTGGATCGGACGCCTCTCATAGGTTCTAGGGTGCGGACTGGACTTTGAAAATGGTGCCAAAACCTGGTGGCTCTTGCATGCTGTTTCGGTGAACTATTTCTGTCCACTTTGTTAATTGGGGATTGTTTATTTTTGGTATGGCAATACTTTATTGAACTGTGTGCAAGAAAATAATTTCACTGTGCATTTGCACATGTGACAATAAAGCTGCATTGACCATTGCCTTTGAGTACATTGCACCTTTGAGTGGAATTGATAACCAGTGTGAGGTTTTGTGCCACAACACCACCATTTCCCTGGCTTTGTCTGTGATCGGTTATAGGTTTATATATCCCGGCTGTGTCTTCGACTGACTTTGTAGCACGGCAGTGTCTTTAAACTAATCTTTAAAAAAATCAGTGGTCCTGCATTACACAACTAGATTCAATGTAAGGAGAAGCAAGAAACTGCAGATGCTGGTTTACAAAAAGAACACAAAAAGTGCTGGAGAAACTCAGCATGTCAGGCAGTATCTCTGAAGAACATGGATAGTGATGTTTTGGGTTAGGACCCTATTTAAGACAAAGACACAGGCAGATGCTGGAATCTTGATCAAAAAACAAAGTGCTGGAAGACTCAGCGAGTCAGGCAGTGTCTGTAGAGTGAATGGACAGATGATGATTTGGGTCCAGACCACTCTTCAGACCCGAAAGTCACAGGTCAGGGCACCAGCAGGCTCTGAAGTAGAACGTAACAAAATGTGCTGCCTGGGAGGCTGGAGACTGGATGATGGTAATCTGTGTGGAATAAGATGCTGGCTGGTTTCTTTATTAAACATGCCAAGTAAACGTACAAAACACCTGACTTCAGCAGGTGAGCCAGAAGGTTCAATCCTAACGTGTAGGAAGGAACTGCAAATTCTGGTTTACACCGAAATTAGACACAAAATGCTGGAGTAACTCAGCAGGACAGGCAGCATCTCTGGAGAGAAGGAATAGCTGACGTTTCAGGTCGAGACCCTTCTTCAGATTGAGAATCAGGGGAGAGGGAGTCTAGAGATATGGAAGGGTGAGGTGTGAAAATGACAGATCAAAGCAGACACTGTTGATTCCTTCTCTGCTGCCTGTCCCGCTGAGTGACTCCAGCATTTTGTGTCTATCTTTGGTTCAATCTTAATGTAAGCTAATGCAGCAGCCATTTTCTGCACAGCAAGCTCCCTCAGTCGGCACTGTGATAATTGCCCTGGTGACGTCTTTAGTGATTATTAGTTTAGTTTAGAGATACAGCGCGGAAACAGGCCCTTTGGCCCTCTGAGTCTATGCCGACCAGCAAACCCCACACATTAACACAATCCTACACACACTAGGGACTACTTACATTTATACATTTATACATTTATACATTTATACCAAGCCAATTAACCTACAAACCTGTATGCCTTTGGAGTGTGGAAGGAAACCGAAGATCTGGAAGAAAACCCACGTGGTCACGGGGAGAACGTACAAACTCCGTACAGACAGCACCCGTAGTTGGGATCAAACACGGGTCTCTGGTGCTGAAAGCGCTGTAAGGCAATAACTCTACCGCTGCGCCACCGTGCTGCATATTCATGGAAATTGTGGTAAATGCAGAGTGGCACAGCACAGAAACAGGCCCCTTGGCCCAGCTCGTCCCTGCTAACTGTGGCACCTATCTTTGCAAAACGCATTTCCCTGCATTCGACCTGTTTCACTGTACGTCTTTCCTACCTGAGTATCTGTCCAAATGCCCTTTGAAGGTTGTAGTTGTGCCCACTGCCACCACCTTCTCTGGCAGCTCATTCCAGGTAGTCACCACAGTCGGCATGGTGGGGAAATGTACTGCTCAGGTCTCTGTCGGTGCAGTGATGAACATCGGCTGTGAACGAGTGCCAGGGGATCGATTCCCTTCACCCTGTTGTAACGACTCATCTGCAAGCTGTCACATCTGACCTTGCAACAAACAGCTGTAAAGATACCAGCCTTTGGCCAATCGACTGCCTGCACCTCCCCTCCTGTGGATTTATCTGACCCACCCTAAGCTTCTGGGCATCCCAGACAGTGTTGCACGTTTGAGTACTGCCCAGATCCATCTCACAGGCTCGTTTAGTTCATAGCTTGGGTTCAACTTAACTCTGGTACCCAAAAAAAGACACCATGTGCTGAAGTAACTCAACAGCATCTCTGGAGAACATGGAAATATGCACAGATGACGTTTCGGGGTGAGACACTTCTCCAGACTAATTGTAGAAGGAGGGGAGAAAGCTGAAAAAGAGGTGTGGATGGGACAAAGTGGCAAGTGATAGGTGGCTACAGGTGTTTTTTTCTCCAGCACTCTATGTCCTTTTTTGTAAACCAGCATCTGCAGTTCCTCACGTCTACATAACTCTAGGACCAGTTGTTCTGAAAAAAGTTGGTCAAAAGCAAGGAGCCAGCTGCAATTGGTCCATGCAGTGGTGTTTTGAGTAAGAAGCATGGTCCAGTGTTGAGCTAAGCTACATTCGGCGATGTCAGGACAAATGTCAAAAGCTTGCTGAGGGGAGATTGTTTTGGGGAGCAGCTTAAAGAAGGAGAAAGGTTTCAGGCTGAAGCTCTGGCAACGGTTGTGGAACAGTTGAACAATGAACTAAATCGTCACTGGAGCAGTGAGTGATTGCAATCTGTGTGTTGTTCTCTCCTTCCAAACACTGGTTCAATATTCTGCATTGTTCAAAGTGTAAGCATGCCAATTAAACCAGATGAGGTGGATTTTTATTTTGCATTCCAAGCTTTCTATTCCTGGCAGAGATGGGTATCGCATTGTTGCTGTTCCTTGACGCAAGGTCAGATGCAGAGATGTGGATCTATTTAGGGACTACCCGTTGGCTGTGGCGCGGTGTCGGAGTGGAATGGCTCACTTCAGTGATGAGGCCATCTGCTCCAGCGAGAGACCTGCCTTGTTTCCAGTTCCTTGACTGCTATCAATGACAGAGTTGTAGATTCATTGCCCACGGTGGAGAGCTAAGCAGCAAATCCAGGCTGACATTGTGCACAATCTAGGGCTTAGAGCAATGGATCAGGTGGCCTAACTGTATGCTGTAAGGACTATCTCATGTAGGTAGGCTGAATGCATAGAGTCATAAAGTGTGGAAACAGGCCCTTCGGCCCAACTTGCCCATGCCGGCCAACATGCCCAGTCTACACCAGTCCCCCATGCTTGCATTTAGCCCATATCCCTACAAACCTATCATGTATCTTTCTAAATGTTTCTTAAACATTGTTATAGTACTTGCCTCAACTACCTCCTATGGCACCTTGTTCCGAATATATACCACCCTTTGTAAAAAAAAAAGGTTCCCCTCAGGTTCCTATTACATTTTCTCCCTCCCCTCCTCCTTTTTTGTCAGATGTACAGGTTGAAAATATCAAATGGATCTGCTTGAAGGGCAGTTTGCAATTCAGCAGGGAACAGTGATCTGAAGAGTATTAACTGTAACAGTTGACAAAAACTAAGAGACTGGTCTTAGAAACATAGAAAAATAGGTGCTGGAGTAGGCCATTCAGCCCTTTGAACCAGCACCACTATTCAATATGACCATGGCTGATCATCCAAAATCAGTACTCCATTCCTGCTTTCTCCCCATATCCCTTGATTCCTTTAGCCCTAAGAGCTCAATCTAACTCTCTCTTGAAAACATCCAGTGAATTGGTCTCCACTGCCTTCTGTGGCAGAGAATTCCACAGATTCACAACTCTGGGTGAAGACTATTTTCCTCATCTCAGTCTTAAATGGTTTACCCCTTATTCTTAAACTGTGACCCCCTGGTTCTGGACTCCCCCAACATCGGGAACATTTTTCCTGCATCTAGCCTGTCCAATTCTTTAAGAATTTTGTATTTGTCTCGATAAGATCCCCTCTCCTCCTTCGAAATTCCAGTGAATACAAGCCCTGTCGACCCATTCTTTCATCATATGTCAGTCCCGCCATCCCGGGAATTAACCTGGTGAACCTACGCTGCACTCCCTCAATGGCAATAATGTCCTTCCTCAAATTAGGAGACCAAAATTGCACACAATACTCCAGGTGTGGTCTCACCTTGCTCCTAAACTCAAATCCGCTCGCAATGAAGCCCAACATGCCTTTGGCTTTCTTCATGGTCGGTGTGGGCTGGATGGGCTGAAGGGCCTGTTTCCGTGCTGTATCTGTAAACCATTAGAAGCGATACTCACGGTGGTGTTTTCCTCTTCCTGCTGTAGGTTATGGCCACACGGTTCCTCTCTCTGATGGTGGCAAGGCCTTCTGCATAATCTACTCAGTCATTGGCATCCCCTTCACGCTGCTCTTCCTCACCTCGATGGTGCAGCGGGTGGTGGTGCTGGTGACCCGGCGGCCCATCCACTACATCCACACCCGCTGGGGCTACCGCAAGCAGAGCGTCGCCCTGGTCCACGCCCTCCTACTGGGGCTGCTCCTCATCCTCTGCTTCTTCCTCATCCCCGCTGCCGTCTTCACTCAGCTGGAGAAGAACTGGTCCTTCCTGGAGTCCATCTACTTCTGCTTCATCTCGCTCAGCACCATTGGTCTGGGAGACTATGTCCCGGGGGAGGTTGTGCACCAGAGGCTACGCGAGCTGTACAAGTTGGCAATAACCGGTGAGTGCTGGGCCGGAATAACGGCGGGAGGTGGGCGGGAATAACGGCGGGAGGCGGGCAGGAATAATGGTGGGAGGCGGGCGGGAATAATGGTGGGCTGTGGGGCTGATGCAATGCAGATGTTTAGAGGGAGCACGAGTGGGTGCAAGTTCATAGGTTCACTTACTGGGTGCAAGTTCATAGGTTCAAGGCCAGCTCTAGAAACCTGAGTGCACGACATAAATGTCGATGGTAGACCCAAAGAACCGCACATGCTGGTTTATGTAAAAATATACAAATATGTGTTGGAATAACTCAGCATGTCAGACAGGTGAGATATTTCTGGAGAACATGGGTAAGTGACATTTCTGGTCAGGACCCTTCCTCAAACTGATGTAAATGTACATGGGTTGGTTAGTAGGTTTGCAGTGGACACCAAGATTGGTGGAGTTACGGACAGTGGAGAAGGCTGTCAAAGTGTAAGCGGGATATAGTTCAGATACAAGTATGGGCAGGGTAATGACAGGCAAAGTTGAATCTGATCAAGTGTAGGCGTTGCAGTTTAGGAGATCAAATGTTAGAGGAAAGTACGTAGTTAATCGCAGGCCCTTAACAGCATTGTGTCAGAAGGAACTACAGATGCTGGTTTATACAGAAGACAGACTCAAAATGAAGGGGTAACTCAATGGGTCAGGCAGCATCTCGAGAGAAAAGGAACAGGTGACGTTTCAGGTTGGAACCCTTCTTCGGACTTCATTTGCTCCAGCATTTAGTGTCTATCCCCTAACAGCATTGATGTACAGAGGGATCTTGGGTTTCAAGCCCATAGTTGAAAGAGGCAACACAAGTAGATAGAATAGTTAAGAAGGTGTATAGTATTCATCGGTCTGTGCAGTGAGTGTAAACTTCAGGAAATTGTGGTGCAGCTTTATAAACATAGAAACATAGAAAATAGGTGCAGGAGGAGGCCATTCAGCCCTTCGAGCCAGCACCGCCATTCATTGTGATCATGGCTGATCGTCCCCAATCAATAACCCGTGCCTGCCTTCTCCCCATATCCCTCGATTCCACTAGCCCCTAGAGCTCTATCAAACTCTCTCTTAAATCCATCCAGTGATTTGGTTTCCACTGCCCTCTGTGGCAGAAAATTCCACAAATTCACAACTCTCTGGGTGAAAAAGTTTTTTCTCACCTCAGTTTTAAATGGCCTCCCCTTTATTCTAAGACTGTGGCCCCTGGTTCTGTACTCGCCCAACATTGGGAACATTTTTCCTGCATCTAGCTTGTCCAGTCCTTTTATAATTTTATATGTCTCTATAAGATCCTCTCCCATCCTTCTAAACTCCAGTGAATACAAGCCTAGTCTTTTCAATCTTTCCTCATATGACAGTCCCGCCATCCCAGGGATCAATCTCGTGAACCTACGCTACCCAGCCAATTAACCTACATACCTGTACGTCTTTGGAGTGTGGGAGGAAACCGAAGATCTCGGAGAAAACCCACGCAGGTCACGGGGAGAACGTACAAACTCCTTACAGTGCAGCACCCGTAGTCAGGATCGAACCTGTGTCTCCGGCGCTGCATTCGCTGTAAAGCAGCAACTCTACCGCTGCGCTACCGTGCCGCCCATTGATTGTAATCATGTGCCATGTAAACTCTAAACTAAAAACACATTTCATTCATTCGTTTCTCCTTATTTTATAACTCTTTATTATCTTTTCATCTCTGACCTGGGGTGAAGGAAAGAGCGTTCACGTCGCGGCCCTGTTTCCACCAATCGTTACCAGGACACACATTTGATTTTGCTACTCTTTTTCTCTTAACATATCTAAAGAAGCTTTTACTGTCCTTCTTTATATTCTTGGCCAGCTTCCCCTTGTACTTCATCTTTTCAGCCCGTATTGCCCGTTTTGTTACCTCCTGTTGTCCTATGAAAGTTTCCCGATCCTCTGGCTTCCTGCTACTCGTTGCTGTGTTATACATCTTTTCTTTTAGTTTTATTCCATCCCTAACTTCCCTTGTCAGCCACGGTTGCCTCCTACTCCCAGAATCTTTCTTCCTTTTTGGAATGAAATGATCCTGTATCTTCCGGATTATGCCCAGAAATTCCTGCCATTGCTGTTCCACCGTCATTCCTGCTAGGATCCCTTTCCCTTCGACCTTGGCCAGCTCCTCTCTCATGCCTTCATAGTTCTCTTTGTTCAACTGCAATACTGACACTTCCGATTTAACCTTTTCCCTCTCAAATTGCAGTTTAAAACTAATCATATTATGATCACTACCTCCAAGCAGTTCCTTTACCTCGAGTTCTCTTATCAAATCTGGTTCATTGGACAACACTAAATCCAGAATTGCCTTTCTCTGGTAGGCTCCATTACAAGCTGCTCTAAGAATCCATCTCGGAGGCACTCTACAAACTCCCTTTCTTGGGGTCCAGAACCAACCTGATTTTCCCAGACTACCTGCATATTGAAATCCCCCATCACCACAGTGGCATTACCTTTTTTACATGCCAGTTCTAACTCCTATTGCATCTTACATCCTACATCCGGGCTACTATTTGGAGGTCTGTAGATAACACCAATTAGTGTCTTCTTGCCTTTACAATTCCTCAACTCAATCCACAGTGACTCTACCTCGTCAATCCCTATGTCTTCCCTCGCAAGGGACTGAATTTCATCCCTCACCAGCAGAGCTACCCCAGTGCCTCTGCCCACCTGCCTGTCCTTTCTATAGGATGTAAAACCCAGAATATCAAGTTCCCAGGCCCGATCCTCCTGCAGCCACGTCTCTGTAATCCCCACAATGTCATATTTACCAACCTCTAACTGAGCCTCAAGCTCATCTGCTTTACTTCTTATACTTCGCGCATTCATATACAATAATTTCAATTCCTTACTCATTTCACCCTTCACATCGATCCCTATTACACTTGGCCATACTCTCCTATCCTGAGCTTTCTTTCCCGTTAATTCTGGGGTCATTAGCTATCCCTTTACTCTCTTTCCCTTTAACTCCACCCTTGACTATCCCATTTGACACCCCCCCCATCCCCTTATTTAGTTTAAAACCACCCGTGTAGCAGTGGCAAACCTGCCTGCCAGAATGCTGGTCCCCCACCTGTTAAAGTGCAATCCGTCCCTTTTGTACAATTCCCCCTTACCCCAAAACAGATCCCAGTGATCTAAGAATCTAAATCCCTGCCCCCTTTAGTTAAGTTGCATTTGGAGCATTGTCTGCTGTTCTGGTCATCCAATTGCAGCAGAGACATAGAGGCTTTGGAGAGAGTACAGAAACATTGTGCATGAACGTTGCTGGATTAGAGGTTTTAAATACAAGGAGTCATGGAGCTATACAGTGCAGAAGAAGATGCACCAAGGTGAATCTTGCCTGAACGTGTCCCAGCCTGTTTTCCCAAGGTCTTCAATCAGCCCAGAAATGATTGCTAGTAAAAAAAATTCATATACAAAACACCCACAAAAACACGTAATCACACACACAAGTGGATCCAATTTTTTGGCATGTATTATAGAGTCATACAGCGTGGAAACAGGTTCTTTGGCCCTACTTGCCCATACCGACCAACATGTTTTGTTTAATCCAAATAATATACAAATATGGTGAAACACTGAGGCTTCAGCACAGATCCCAGGGGAGAAGCATAGTAGCAGCTTGCAAATTTAGTTCACACCCATTATCCATATTCTCTGCCCCTACCTGCTGACCAAGGTCACTTGGTGACCTCCACTGCCATATGCTCTTATTTCTGTGAATGCTCTCTTCTGCGAGTTGCAAGTGTTCTGTTAGTCCATTATAAATAGCATCCATGGATATTGCTTTATCGTTCACAGTGCCGACCTCAACAAAGAATTTGTTGGGCAGGACTTGCCCCGTACAAATCCCCTCCAACGTGCTCTGGGCCAGCTCATTTTGTCAAAGTACTAAGTCGGTTTGTTCTCGACACCAAACAGAAAGACGCTTGGCCAAATCCGAGATTGGCAATCTCCGCCGTGATCTCTGTAATGGTGCAAATAGCATGGCATTTTATTTAAATATTTGTGCTTGGACAGCATGTGGTTCAAGACCCTGGAGCACAGGCGCCAACGCCACAATGTGGTCAAAGAGGGCAGCCACGGACTCCCCAGAACAAAGACCAGAGCCCTGTGGAAACTGTGGAAGGATCTGCCTGTCACAGATAGGCCTTGTCAGTCACACAAGGACATGTAACCACAATGAAAGATCCCCCTCTCCAAGCAGGACAATGCCCAGCCGCACCATCATCTCCCTTAGATGGGCGGATGCCAGATATAATTGTGCTTGGAATGCAGGAAGTGTTGACAGGATTGATTTATTGTCCATCCCCTGCTGAGGTGAGGTTTCTTCCCCGGGAGCTTGGCACATTGAGGCAGGAGAGAGGGTGCTTTTGCCATAATAACAACACAGAAGAAGGCCATTCGGCCCATTGATTCCACGCTGGTTCATTGGGAGACATCCCATTAGCCCCATTCCCTTGCATCCTTATTTCCCTGTACACAGACAATTGCCTGAGGCTTGGTGCAATTGGACCAGTGATTGCGAAACTGACGATTCTAATGGTGAAGAAAGGGCTAAACAACCTTGAATTCTTCAATCAAGGACCTGCATTGGAAGGATTATTTTGTGTCAATGCAGGATCAGAACAAATGAATCGGGACTGGGAGTTGTTCGCATGGTCCCTCGTGCTTGCTCCGACAATGTGATTCTGAGAATGTGACTGAAGTGATCAAAACTCTGTCAAACTTTGACTTAAAAATATTTGAAGGCATTCTTTGGGGAGGAGTGTTCCAGTGGTACTCGGTCCTCAGCGAGAGTAACAATTCAGCACACCTCTAACTATTTTGAAGCACTGACCCCTGTTCTAGATCCTCCCACATGGTGGCACAGCGGTAGAGCTGCTGCCTCACAGCGTCAGAGACCCAGGTTTGATCCCGACTACAGATGCTGTCTGTACTGAGTTCGTACATTCTTCCCGTGACCAAGTGGGTTTTGTCCGGGTGCGCCACTTTTCTCTCTCATCCCCAAAGACATGCGGGTTGGTAGGTTAATTGGCCTCTGTAATTGCACCTAGCATGTAGGATGCGAAGGTGGGATAACATAGAACTAGTGTGCGGGCGATCGATGGTCCACTTGCACTTGGTGGGCAGATGGGCCTGTTTCCACGCTGTATCTAAACTAGAGCGAACATGATGGGAAAGGGAAGAAGAGGGAATGGCTGGGGTGAGACTCGTCCTTAATTATGCTGGCGGCCTTGCTGAGGCAGCGTGAACAGTAGATGGAGTCAATAGAAGGGAGGTTGGTTTATGTGCATTTATTTGTACCTAAAAATAAATAACACGTTCTCTCTCTCTCTCCCTCTCTCTCTCTCTCTCTCTCTCCCTCTCTCTGTCCAGTCTACCTCATGATTGGTCTCACCGCTGTACTCGTTGTCCTGGAGACCTTCTGCGAGCTCCAGAAGCTGAAGGAGCTGAAGAGGATCTTCTACCTGAAGAAGGACAAGCCTGAGGATGAAATCAAGATCCTGGACCACGATCAGCTCTCGTTTCCGTCCGTGGTGGACTCCGTGCCCATTGGCCGGGAGCAGCACAAACTCAGCGAGCCCTTTGTCTCAGGGCCGAAGGCCCACCCCTTCACAGAGGACCTCGGCAACCGGTGACTGCTCCCCGCCCACCCTCAACCCCACGCCTCAGAGCACATTCGCATGTAGTTAGCATAGGGTCTAAAGCTATCTGCCAGCCCAGAAGCCAAATCATATCATGTCAAGAAATTGTAAAATTAAGTCTGCAAATAACTAGGAGAAAGGACTGTGTACATTCAGGTCATGGAAGACTCCAGGGGGTAGGTTCAAGAGTCAAGAAGCATCAGGAGCGTTTTATTGTCATAATGTCCCAGACAAAACAATGACATTCTTACACAGCAGCAGCAGCACAACAGAATGCAATGGGCTCATCACTTCGAATAACCCAGAGTGCAGCCCTCCCCTCTCGTCAATTTCACAGAAAGAGCCCCTTCCACCATCTCCCCCATAGCTTTGATTTTAATGTAGAAACAAGGACCTGCAGGTGTTGGTGTACACAACAGCACACATATTGCTGGAGTTACTCAGTGGGTCAGGCAGCATCTCTGGAGAACATCAAAAGGTGATGTTTTGGGTTGGGACCTTTCTTTAAGCTAGTCTGGAGAAGGGTCACGGCCTGAAACATCATCTACCCACGTTCTCCAGAGATGCTGCCTGACCTGCTGAGTTACTCTAATACTTTGTGTCTGTTTGATTTTAATGTTTGGGCTGATGAACAGGCACATGAAATTCTCTCTGAACTAAAGAGAAGTAAAATTTTACCTATTTGTGAAAATAATTCTGATGAAATTACGTTGACATTTTTGGTGGTGAGTGGTCAGCTGCTCGTGTTGTGCAGACCAGCACTTTCATCTGCAGTCTCCACACTGCTCAATGCCCAGCACATGGTGCACCCTTCCATTGCACTGCAGCCTCCACCCTCCAGGGCAGGCTCTCATCTGGCCTGGTTTCTGATAACAGCCTGCCCTGCAACATGCAATTGGCCCACTTTCACAGCTGTTCAGGTGCAAAGCCATCCTTGATCTGACCCTCGCATCCTAGCTCTCATTTCATTTTTCTGATTTCCTACCGCTGCACAGGACTTCTCCTTTGAGTTCCAAGAAGAGTCCCAACCCATAACTTGATTTGGGCTCTTGATTAGTACGAGAGTCAGGGATTATGGGGAGAAGGCAGGAGAATGGGGTTAAGAGGGAAACATAGATCAGCCACGATTGAATGGTGGAGTAGACTTGACGGGCTAAATGGCCTAATTCTGCTCCTAAAACCTATGAACATGAAACATCCTTTTTCTCCAGAGATGCTGCCTGCCCCACTGAGTTACTCAAGCACTTTGTGTATCTTTGGTACAAACCAGATCTACTGTTCTTGGTTTCTCCATTTAATGTTTTGATGGTCTGAACCGTTTGCCGCTTCTAAACCCGATGGGAACAAGGGAACACGAGAGGACCATTTTATGGAGCCTCGTCAGTTAAGGCATAACTCCATGATCACTCTACTCAGACTGCACTGTGCACCCATGCTGGGCCTAGATGAGAGACACCCTCTCCATCTGCAATATAACTAGTACATTCCCTTTGGTCTGTTGTCACAATTACCTCAGCTGGTTTAATTTTTCCCAAATTTTAGCCGGTTTCCTTTTAGTGAATGGTGTGCGTGTACTTGTGACGGTTCCTACCTATCGTGCTCCTGCCATCCCGGGCTCCAACATTCCTGACTGCACTGTGTGTATATCTTCATCAAAAGGACTACAAGCAGTTCAGGAAGGGGGAGCTCATCACCTCCATCTCAACGGCAACGCATGCTATGCCAGTGATGTTCGCATTCTGCAATAGAAGGGAGGTATAGAATTGATTTTTAAACCATCACATCTACTCCCTGGTGACATGGAAACTGGAGTTGCCACGGGGATTGGAGGAGCTCGGGAACTGGTGGGAATCGGCATGTTATTGGGAGTTTGGCATTTTTTTGTTTTAGTTTTTTCGTTTTGTTCAGTTTATTGTCATGTGTACTGAGATGCACATTTTTTAGCAAGCATTGCAATACAGCATTTTAGAAATACAGCATGTATTTGACAGCATGTGACCTGCGTGGGTTTTCTCCAATCGGTTTCCTCCCACACTCCAAAGACGTACAGGTTTGTAGGTTAATTGGCTTGGTAAATGTGAAAATTGTCCCCACTAGGTATAAGATAGTGTTAATGTGCAGGAATCGCTGGTCTGCGCAGACCCGGTGGGCCGAAAGGGCCTGTTTCCGCGCTGTATCTCTAAACTAAACTAAACATAAGCATGGAAACAGATTCCTCAGCCCATAGAGTCCATGCCATCCATGAGATTTATAAAATGTAAAGCTAGAGTCATACAACACAGAAGTGGGCACTTCGGCCCACCAAACCCCTGCTGGACATCAACAGTCTATTTTTAGACTCATCCTGCTCTAACCCATTATATCCTTTCCACATTCAGCTCGATTCCTCCCCAGATTGTACCACTCACCTACAACTCTAGGGACAATTTACAGCAGCCACTTAACCTGCCAACCCGCGTGGTTTCGGAGATGTGGGAGGAAACCGTAGCATCCGGGGGAAAGTCACACCGGTTAGGAGAAGAACCCACAAGCTCCACATAGAAAGCAGACAAAGTCAGGATTGAAGCCAAGTCGTTGGAGCTGTAAGGCAGCAGCTCTACCTGCTGCGCCAGTCTGCTGCCCCTACATTGAGGAATATGTTTAAAGGGGTGATGATGTGAGAGAACAAACTATAAGGCTCACGTTTGAGTTCAGCTGCTCTGCTATGAAGGAATAGTATTTATGTCTTTTTAATTTAAAAGAAACCTGACGAACTGTTGTCTGTGATCTAGTTAATGAACCTTCTCTGTTTAGAAGCCTTTCTACCTCGTTTGAAGATGTTTAAATCTAGAAACTCAAAAATAAAAGCGGAACAAGTTCTTGAGGATTGCTGAAACTGTTCATAATGCCGACCTCTGTGGGGACAACGAGTGCTGTGGCTTCGGGTTGGTTGTCACACACTGGGGATTAGTAGCCCTGAGCAACACTAGCAACACTAGCAACACGAGACACCATTCTGCCAAGGTCCCACTGCTGGGTTTTCAAACCTATCTTAAACACCTGATGGACCTCTCTTATCGTAGCGGAGTGCTGTGGTGGAATAAACATCTCCACCATCGTCTTGGGTGAGACCGAGACCGAGACCTCGCCGACTCTTCCTGCACCCTTTGGATTCTACAGAATTAATTTGGCACTTGTTTTGGGCAGACCACTTCCATTCCACTCTCTGTGGGACTGGTGGGAGTGAGGGACAGAATGAAAATGAACCACCACCTTGAGCCTACTCTGCTCTTGATCAGTGTCCAAGGCACCCATTCCCCACCCCCTTCCTCCCTCCCTCCCTCTGGTTTTACATTCCACTGCCCATCTTCCTTCCATCAGATTCCACTATTTGCATCCTTTTGTCTTCTCCACTTATCACCATTGGCCTCGGCTATTATCACCCCCCTTCACACCCCACTTAACTCATCTATCAATCACCCCCTCCTCAGCTAAATCCTCCCTTCACTTATTGCCAGTTCTTGCTCGACCCTTCCCCTCACCTCTCTCTATCTCTCTTATCTGTCCTCTCTCCCCCTCCCCCTCTACTCCATGTCTGAAGACGGTGCATAACCTCAAATGGTGCCTGTCCATTTTGCTCCACAGATGCTGTCTGACCTGTTCAGTTCCTCAGCACTTTATTAGCTCAAGATTCCAGCATCTGCAGTCTCTGTCGCTACTAAGAGCATTGCTGATCCTATCTTGACATTGGTACCATTTCCCCACTCTGTCCATGTGCTCCTTGACTCCCTTAGAGTCAGAGGGGTCTTAAGTGGACTTGGGTTTGAGGAAGTAAGCTGCACGTTGTAAATGAAGGCAGACTCTCTTCCTTGGTTATAGGGGTCCAAGTGGACAGCATCGAAAATAAAGGTGGAGACAATGCGATCCAGGTGGTTAGTCAAGTTTCAGGAGAGGCCTTTTCACTGGGCTACAGAGAAGACAGGGAACAGTATTAGGAAGATGTGAAGATTAACCGAGATGTCCCACTAATGTGGGGAGGCACAGCACATTTGTTGTTTTTATATTGTTACGCAACCAACCCGTTCTGATCGAACCCATCATTGTTGCTCTGTATGTTCTGTTGTGAAATAAAGCAGCTTTTACTGAATCAGATCAGATCAGATCTCTCATTGCCTTTATCAGTTTGCCTGCTAAACGTAAGCAACACTCTTAGCCAGGTTTGAAGGCAGTTCAAATAGTGGGTCAATTCTCAGATTTGATAATGGGGGATGATAATTGCAGTCCAGATGGGTTGTGTTCTCGTGCCATTAGATATTGGGGAATGTGGGCTGTGTTGGTTTGTGATGTGCAATAATCAGATGGTGAATGGGACCACAGCTGCTGGGCAGTGAGGGCAGGGAAGGGAGAGAGGTGTTCTCTGACCTTCAAATATCCCACCCTGGGTATCGAATGGGCTCAGTCGTGTTTTTGGTATTAGTTGAGGAATACAGCGCAGAAACGCCCTCTGGCCCACCGAGTCTGCACCAACCAGCGATCCTGTACACTAACACTATCCTACACACTCGGGACAATTTACAATTTTTACCAAGGTCAAACTAACCTACAAACCTGTGAGTCTTTGGAGTGTGGGAGAAAACTGGAGATCCCAGGTAAACCCACGCGGTCACGGGGAAAACGTACAAACTCCGCCCAGACAGCACCTGTGGTCAGGATGGAACCCAGGTCTCTGGAGCTGTAAGGCAGCAACTTTACTCTTTATTAATACCATATGTGCCAGGATGCAATGAGAAACATTGTTTTGCATGTTGTCCAAATCAAATCATACTGGATATGAGTACAACCTGTACAACAGGTAGTGCAGAGAAAACTGCTGAATATAGTGTAGCAGCTGCAGCCAATTTGCAGATAAACAAAAATGCAAGGGTCAAAATAAGGTACGTTGGGAGATTGCGACTGCATCCTTACCCCATGAGAGGTCCATAGAGTAGCCTGATAACAGCGGGGAAGAAGCTGTTCCTGTCTAGAGGTACAAGCTTTTGTATCCTCTGCCTGGCAGGAGAGGGGAGAAGAGGGAACGACCAAGATTGTGCGTGGTTCTTGATTATGTTGGTTGCTTTCCTATAGCAGCATAAGTGGAGATAGAGTCGATGGTGGGGGGGGGGGGACTTCAATGTGGTTGGACCAGAACAGATTATTTGTGATATATTTACGCCTTGGAATTTAAAGCTCTTGGCCTTGTGCACTTCAGCACATTAATACTGAGTGGAGCGTGTACAACGCCCAGTTTCCTGAAGCCAATGATCGGCTGCTGCTCCAGTATTATAGTACTAACTCCACTCAGTGGAGAATGGGTATCTAATGGGTCCAATAGTTTTATAGGCTCCATGTGGTACAGAATGGGTCCAATAGTGTTATAGACCCATCCCCACTCAGTGATATAGATTGGGCCCTCTCGTGTTATAGACTTTGTGTGGTATAGAATGACCCCTGTAGTGTTATGGACCCATCTTCACTCAGTGTGGTATAGAATGGGTCCAATGCTGTTATAAACCCAGCTGTGGCAGAGAGGATATAAAGTACTGTAGCTCCCAACAACATCAGGTGATCATTTTTACACCTTTTATTGCTCGGAGTTCTTTCAGAACAGGAGTTTAAAGCACAATGCGATGGGCGAGACTGCTTGTAATGCAACCTGGTTCGATACAAATATTTGAATGTAAAGAACACCCTTTGGCCTGGTCTTCCATTCAATAAGCTCTCAGCTCGCCACCTCTTCGCTCTCCTGCCCGTGACCTTGCCTACCAAATATCGACCTACCCCTAGGTAGGTGTGTAAAATCATGAGAGGAATAGATCGGGTAGATGCACAAAATCTCTTGCCAGAGCAGGGGAATTGAGGACCAGAGGACATAGGTTCAAGGTGATGGGGAAAATATTTAATAGGAATCTGAGGGGTACCTTTTTCACACAAAGGGTGGTGGGTGTATGGAACAAGCTGCCAAGGTCCCACTGCTGGGAGGAGGTTGTTGAGGCTGGGTCTATCCCAACGTTTAAGAAGCAGTTAGACAGGTACATGGATAGGACAGGTTTGGAGGGATATGGACCAAACGCAGGCAGGTAGGACGAGTGTAGCTGGGACATGTTGGCCGGTGTGGGCGAGTTGGGCCAAAGGGCCTGTTTCTACACTGTATCACTATGACTCTACCCTCACACCACTCACACACTGCCTGCACTGTCCCTCGAGGAGGGGAGCTCCAGGGACCGCACTGGCTGCAGGAAAACGTTTTGCCTGATCTCTGGTTTTAAATAGGTGACCTTTGCTGTGAGAACGTCACCCCCTAGATCCATAGGGAATGTCCTGTCCACATTCCCTCTGCTGCGAGCCCTCGGGGTCTCGGGAACACTGATGGTTGGAGAAGGACTAGCACGAAGAGCTACTGTCAGTGTGGTAAACACGTTGACATTTAAGGAGCGGTTGCCGAGGTGGAGGAGGAGATCGTGCAGCTCTTTATTGAAAGACTCCCACACCTTCACAAAGGTATGAAAGATCCATGATTGGCAGGGATGAGTCACAGTGTGGAGGTGGTTTGTATTCAGCCATTTCTAAAGACCAGGATGGGAAATGAGACCAGGGTGGATGGGACTGAGAGGAAGCAGCTGCTGCTTTCACTGGGCAGTAGAGAGAGAGGTGGGCAGTAATGGGGCAACTCCCTCCTGATTGCTGCCTCCTTGCATTGTACGGATTGTACTGTGCTTTCATCTCGCGCCTTGCTCCAACCACTCCTGTGCTCCCTCACCTCCACTGGCTTCTAGTTGACTTCCTCTGAGTTCATGATGCACCCAAGTCCATCAAAATGCCTCTCGGGCAACTTTGGCCTCTTGATCAGACCCAGGTTAATCGTCCCTCCATTAAATACAGTGCCATCCACTGCCCAGGTCACGGGTTCTGCAATCCACCACACCTAAGATGATCACACCTCTCTCTACTCTCCCCTCCCCGCTCCTCCCCACCCCATCAGTCAAGTGAAGTCAAGTTTATTTGTCACATACACATACAGTGTGCAGTGAAATGAAAGTTCACCCACAGTCCAGCAATAGAGCAATAAAAATAAGCAATTTCACACACAATCACAACCAACACAAAACAAAAAAAGAAACATCCATCCCAGTGAGTCTCCTCCAGTCACCTCCTCACTGTGATGGAAGGCCAGAATGTCTTTTCTCTCCCCCTACCGGCTTCTCCCGCGGTCAGGCTGTTGAAGTTTCCACGTTCCAGGTCCGCGGCGGGCCGACCCAAGCCCCGCAGATGGTAAGTCCGGTCCGCGGGCTCTGCGAACCAGAGCCCAGGTGGTCCCAGGTGGAGGCCGCCAGCTCCAGGTGTTTGGCCGATGGTAGGCCGCAGCGGGAACGGAGACACCACCCAGAAAACAAAGGTCGGGTCTACGTTCGGAAGAGACAATTTTACAGTCCCCCCCCCCCCACACATAGTACACAACCACAAAAAGACACTACATCACATCGAAACACTACAGTTAAGACAAAAAACAACAAAAAAACACAAAAGACAAACGGACTGCAGGCGAGCCGCAGCTGCTAGGGCAGTGCAGGCACAGAGTACTCCTTCCCACTCCTCTCTGTCCCTCCCACTGCTCCCCTCCCCACATCTCCCCTTCTCCCCTTCCCAGCTCTCCACATTCCACCCCTCTCCCCACTGCTTGCTTCTCCCTTCCCCACTTCACCCCTCTCCCCTCCCCACTCCTCTCCCCTTCCCACTCCATCTCTCCCCACTCCATCTCTCTCCCCTTCCCACTCCATCTCTCCCCACTCCATCTCTCTCCCCTTCCCACGCCATCTCTCCCCACTCCATCTCTCTCCCCTCCCCACTCCATCTCTCTCCCCTCCTTTAAGATGCTCCTAACATCTTTCATCCGCTCTTGCTCAATGCCCTAATCGACAGCTGGTGTCAGGTTTTCTTTTGTGCTCATGCCCTATTTCATGTCTTACCCTATTTCAGACACGATACAAAAGTATGTTCAGGTTGAGCCATTAAAAAGGTTACTCCAGCACTTTGTATTTTATTCAAGATTCCAGCATCTGTTGTTCCTTGTATCTCCATTTGAATGCAAAAGATTTGGTCATAAGACAAGAGTATTCAGGTCAACAACGTTTGGCCACAGAGGGAATATGCTAAAACAACTGTCAGGCAAATGGAGGCATCTGCTCGAGGAAAACAAGTTTAATGACACCGCCCATAGTTGGAAGAGTAGGTCCCAGGTTGTGGTCAGGTTACCATTAGTTGTAGTATAATGGGAGGTCAGGTCCCCAAATGGGAGGTCAGGTCCCCAGCCCAGAGTAAGGGAAACGAGAACCAGAGGACATAGGTTTAAGGTGAAGGGGGAAAGATTTAATAGGAATCTGAAGGGGTAACGTTTTCATACAAGGGATAGTGGAGGAGGAGGAGGTAGCTAAGGCAGGGATTATTGCAATGTTTAAGTAACAATTAGATAGGTATATGGATAGGACAGCTTTGGAGGGATATGGGCTAAATGCAGGCAAGTGGGACTAATGTAGATGGGATATGTTGGTCGGTGTGGGTTAGTTGGCCAGAAGGGTCTGTTTCCACGCTGTATCACTCTATGATTCTATGACTATGAATAAGAATAGATGCCTTTGATCGATGTGAGGGAGTAGATGTGAGGTAGAGACAGGGAAAGGTCAGATGTCAGGGGAGCGAGGCGGAGAGGTTAGATGTCAGAGTACTGGTGCAGAGAGATTCAACACAAGGGTATCTTGGTTTGGGGAGAAATTTGAAGGTGGTATAAAATAATACAACATATCGGTAGGGCACGCAACCTGCCGATGTTGGTTACTGATAGGGAAAGCGCTGACATGGAATGGGGTCTCAAGGGATCCGTAGTACAAACAATAGTGGTTCGTAATAAAAAGTAATTAAAAAGATGACAGAGAAAGGTTACGACCCAGAGCCACCACTGACTGAGCAATAGATTTGGTAGAAGGGACAAGGAAAAGTGAAGTATGACAAAAGGAGTAATTGGATTTCCAGCATTGTGAAGAACCAATAAAAAAAAGTAAAAATAGCAGCAGTAAAGTGAGCATAGGCCAAGGAAAGCAAGAAACAATGCTGGAGAATGGTGTAGGAAGGAAACGCAGATGCTGCTTTAAACCGAAGAGATGCAAAAAGCTGGAGTAACTCAGCGGGACAGGCAGCATCTCTGGAGAGAAGGAATGGATGACATTTCGGGTCGAGACCCCTCTTCAGACCGGTTAGGGATAAGGGAAACGAGAGATATAGACTATGATGTGGGGAGATAAAGAACAATGAATGAAAGATATGCAAAAAGTAACGATGATAAAGGAAACAGGCCATGGTAGTCAAGTCAAGTTTATTTGTCACATACACATACAAGATGTGCAGTGAAATGAAAGATCACCCACAGTCCAGCAATAGAGCAATAAAAATAAACAATTTCACACACAATCACAACCAACACAAAACAAAAAAAAAAGAAACATCCATCACAGTGAGTCTCCTCCAGTCACCTCCTCACTGTGATGGAAGGCCAGAATGTCTTTTCTCTTCCCCTGCCGTCTTCTCCCGCGGTCAGGCTGTTGGAGTTGCCACGTTCCAGGCCGTGCCGGACGGTGAAAGGTCCGCGGCGGGCCGACCCAAGCCCCGCGATTCGGGGCGGGCGAAGACGCTGCCGCTGCCGGAGCTCCCGATGTCGGCCCCCTCCCAGGGGCCTGCGAGCTTCCGATATCCCCGCGGCCCGCGGCCGAAGCCTCCGAAGGCGAGTCGCAGCCGCTCCCGCAGCGCCACTACAGCCTCCGAAGGCAGCCAATTCTGCAGATGGTAAGTCCGGTCCGCGGGCTCTGTGAACCAGAGCCCAGGTGATCCCAGCTGGAGGCCACCAGCTCCAGGAGTTTGGCCGATGGTAGGCCGCAGCGTGTACGGAGACACCGCCCAGAAGAAATGGCGCTTCTCCATTCGGAAGAGACAATTTTACAGTTCCCCCCCCCCCCCCCCCCCCCCACACATTGTACACAACCACAAAAAACACTAGGAATTGAGAGAGAGAGACAGAGATAGTGTGAGAGAGAGAGAGAGACAGAGACACCCGGATTCAACACTGGCCATGTGGAATCAAGGTTAAAGTACTTGAAATTTTATTAGAAATGGGAGGATATGAGATGCCAGCATATCAGAAAGAAATTGGCGTTTGGTGAAATTGTCGATTAGTGTGTAAATACATTGGGAATTTGAAACTGGTATTAGGTGAGATAGATAGGGCCAATTGGATATAATCTTTAACGTTGTTTTTCTTAACAACAATGCATAAGACTTTGCCTTCCATCACAGTGAGGGTATGCCTAGAGCAATCACTGTGATGGCTGTTTTGTGTAAAAAATTGTATCTGTGTGTCTTGTGTTCTTTAATGTCTACTGCCGGACCCTGACGTGAGAGGACGCTGGCGTTGATTATTCGCCGCTTTTCCGTCAGGATAGTTTGCCTGTTTGTCTGTTTGTTTCTATGTTAATTGTATTTGTAAAGCGCTTTGTGCATGTGTTAAGGCGCTATATAAAATAAATATATTATTATTATTATTATTATTTCCAAAAGGTTAAAAGATATTGCTTAAGAATTTAGAATTAATGATTTTGTAATGTTGTATTGTTTAGGGAAATACTTGCTATGATGTAACCACAGTGTTTTATCCTTAACAAGTGCATATGAGCATCCTGGATTCCTATCTCCGAGAATGCAAATGTGGAACATGCTTGAGGGCAGCTTGTTTCTGGTAAAATACAAATGAGAGATCTTGGAATACTTTGCCAGTCAATCACGTCAGACCCTACCTTGCAAAAAGTGGGGTTGAGGGAATTGTTTTATTTCATTCTGAAAGGAATAAAGAAGAGGAAAGTAAAATGGAAACTGAAAGAGTGCCAAGCTTGGGCAACAAATAATCCCAGGGATAAATATAATATGAGCTGTGCATCAGTATCGGCAAACATGGAGACAATATTCTCCGTTTAAGAAGTAAACCAGAAGGGAGAAGAGAAATGTAATGGGCACTGTAACAGGAGGATTAGATGCAGTTCACTCCTTAGATTTCAAAACACTTAACAATGGGAATAGAATTGAAGTACTCAATAATGGAAAACAATGGGGGTAATATCTCTGGAAGTTGGTTATTGGGAGGATGGAAACCACCAATGTAAGTGTGTCTATGATTTGTACAATGAACCCAGACTATTGACTTACCCAATGTAGTGTAAGGGTTAAACTGACAATTTCTGCTAAAATGTGAAATGGAGTTATCAGCTAAGTTAGCAGCCCTACATTCCATCGCCTCTCGAAAACAAGTGTTCAGACGCATTACCTCCTCCCACCTGTGATCATTGCCTGGGAACAGTCTTCAAGGCCATTCTATGGGAAAGCGTAATGTTGGCAAGCACAACACAACACAACAGCAATAGTTAGGTAGACCACCCGGGCTCCCTGCAGCTACTAGCGCAGAAACGTTGCAGACAAGGGGGGCTTATGATTGGCTCAGGGAGGGCGCAGTGGCGCGGTCTGCTCTGATAGGAAATGCCATAAAGATGGCGTTGGGCGCCCTTTTCAGGGAGAGAACCTCAGCCTTGGACCGTGTCGCGAACGGAGCCAGGTGAGCTCGAACAAAACAACCTGTGGCGTGCTCTGATGAGTTTGCGAGTGCCTTCAGGTTTACGTGAGTGTATGTAGAAACATCCTGCAGCGTGCTCTGCTGTGTACTCGGGGTTTGCGAGTGTGTTCGGGGATATTCGGGGACACGTGAGTGTATGTTGTAAGGGGTTTTCTGCGCCGAGCTTTCGCCCGACCTAAGGTCCCCGTGCCTTGCTCTGATCCCTTGACCAGGCCGCGCACACTGGTTCCCCGTGAGTGGTTCGACCCACTCACCCCCTACGGTTCTAGACACTGGACTTAGATGCAGGAGCGTTGTTAGTGCAGAAAAACTCAACCAGACCAGATTTGAAGACCAGGGTTTTAATGGAAAAGGCTTTTATTGAGCGCTTGGGACTATTGTACATGAATGCTCTTCACAGTTCTATAAGACATATCTATAAGACACATACCGAATTACATGAATACTTTTGATTATGAATCATAAAACGTATAGTTCTACAAGACATATACATGAATACTTTTGACTATGAATCATAAAACGTACAGTTCTACAAGACATATACATGAATACTTTTGACTCTGAATTCTAAAACGTACAGTTCTACAAGACATATACACGACTGTAAGATGGGGAACGTACGACACATCGCAAAATTGGCCAACACATATTTACTTATACACCCACGTTAATTAAACCACCCTCCCCTCTACACTAAACTATGTCCAGGATGTGCAGGATCGGGGTACATGCTCACCATGGGGCTCTTACTGGGGTTACTGGCTGTTCGTGCTGCTTCTCCGCTGTTCTCCGTGAGGGTCGTGCTTGTTCCGTGAGTTTCTTCCTTCCGTTCTTCTCGGTGAGTCTCCGTTCTCCGTGCCGTTTGTTGCCTCCTCTGACTTCTGTCTTGCACGCCTGACTTCTGACTTGCATCCGTTTGACTTGCATGAGTTTAAAACCCAAAAGTCATGGCCAGTTATACTATTCTGACCCGTCCTATCTCCCGCCAGATCTCGGGATCTCTTTGTTTCAAAGATGGGTATTTGAGTTTTCTCTCTGTTCTGCGTTATGTCCGGGGGTACCGGTGATGGCTAGACGGTCTGTTAAGCTATTTTCCCTTAAGAGGTGATGGGTGTAAATGGTTTCCCATCACCTGCCAGGTATGTTTCTATGGGCTATTGTGCCCCCTTAACGGCATTAACTGTGTAGGTCGGCTTGGGGCATTGTGAATATGCTGATGTCAGCGCCCCAGTGTCTGGACTTCGACCTGGTTTCGCGGGTTTCTGCACGGCCAATATCCATCCATTGTTCTGGCCGTGGCTTTGCAGAAACCTAGAGACTGGGCTGTGGGGTTTTTGCTTTTGTGGCTGGTCACGAGGTCCCGCGGCCATCTTAGGACCCACGGATTGTGACATCCCTTGTTAAACTGACCGCAGCCTTTCTCCGCTATCAGCCCCAGTCTCCCGTGTAAAATGTCCAAACTGCAGCTCTTTGGTTTGGTGTTGATTGCAGAATGAGGGAAAACTTCTCAAATCTTACAATGTGCCTTATTTAGTAGTGTAATAAATTATTGAGTGAATCAAAACTGTTATCTGAATCCAGTGACTTATCAAACACAATAAAATGTTTGTGAATAAAATGTTTATCTTTAACCCTCTAAACTTAACAGAGTCATTGTAGGTCAAACTTAGTTTAGTTTTATTTTAGCGATAGAGGGTGGAAACAGGCCCTTCAGCCCACCCAGTCTGCGCAGACCAATGACCACCCCATACGCTAGTTCCATGTTATCCAGATTCACATCCCACACATTAGGGCAATTTCACTAAAGCCAATTAACCTACAACCCTGTACGTCTTTGGGATGTTGGAGAAAACCGGAGCACCTGGAGAAAACCTGTGTGGTCACAGAAGGAACTCATTTCTCCCATTAACCTACTGCTCTTCCCTAACACCCCCCGCCACCCCCCCGGCCCGCCCCCCCCCCCCCCCCCAATAGCCCTCCTTCTGGCTTTACATTTCACTCTTCTTATTTGACACCCCATTCTCTCTTTATCATCTCTAGCTTTGTCACTTACTCCATCCATCTGCCAATCAACCCTCCCCCAATCCCCCTCACTTGTATCCACCTATCACTTGGACACAAGAAACTGCAGGGGTTGGCTTAAAAAAGACATAAACTGCTGGAGTAACTCAGCGGGTCAGGTAGCATCTCTAGAGAACATGCCTCCCCCTTACTACAATCAGTCCCGATCCAAAACCGCCACCTATTCATATCCTCCACTGATGCTGCCTGATCCGTTGAGTTACACCGGCAGGTTATGTTTTCTTTGATGTTGTATGCAGTATTGTACATTATTCACTTTCATTGTTGAAGCCCTGGCTACTGAGAGAAGTATATTGCCTAATCAAGGAATGGTGAATCTAACAACGATGTGAGCAATGAAGTGTTGGCAGAGGTACTGAGGGACTGAGAGGGAAGAAACATCATACTTTTACTGACCAAATGTATAGTATGATTGGATTTGTCAAATGCTGGCTGGACGTGCTCCAACATTGGTTAAAGGAACAAACAAGCATGCATGAAGTGCATCTGTGGAGTGTGAACCTGGGCACCAGCCTGGTGATTAACTGTATAAGAGATGGCCGAGAGATCTCCATGTCAAATGACCAGAGCTTCAATGTACTGCACATGCGCTCTCCATAGGAAACCTGGGAGGACTGGCCACCCGGCATCGGGTGATATCTATAACCTGAAAGGAACTGGGTGGTTTTAGCAAGAGGTCAACGCGTTTGATGAAACAAGGAACTGCAGATGCTGGCTTACAAAAAAAGTGCTGGAGTAACTTTAGACTGAAGGACTGTCTCGACCCTATCACTATAACGTCACCTTTCAATTTTCTCCAGAGAAGCTGTTACTCCAGAAGTGCCTTTTTTTCCTCAATTAGTTTTTCCTGACTTTGCCCGCTTGGTTATTTAAAACCATTTCTTTGGGGAATTAGTTACTGCAATTGGCAATCACAGCAGGACTCAGATTAGGAGGTAAAATACTAATAGACGACTCATTGAACAGAAGGATATTGGAGTCGTGGCAACTGTGGGGATGCCCTTAGATGAGGAATAGGAAGAGCATGGGTTACTGGGGAGATACTGAGGTAAAGTGTCATAGGGTTTAGAACCGTGATTCTTCTCTGGAAATCTGAGTATACGTTCTCCAGTAAACTCATGATTAAAAGGTTGAAAGGTAAGCAATATTGTGCAGCGGCAATGGAAGAGCAGCAGGCCGTATCAGAGGATAAAAATAAACTAACTAAAGGATTGAAAGAACTATTGAAAGGATTGAAATGATAGGGATAATTGAAAGGATACGTGTGAGGGATTACAGAAAGAGTAGTGGGTATAGAGAACGATCTGCCCAAGGTGCTAGTTGAAGCAGGTGCGATATCAACATCTAAGAGTGCCTTGGACAGGTACATGGACAGGAAAGGTTCAGGGGGATATGGGCCAAACGTGGGTAGGTGAGCCTGGCATAGATGGGAGCCAGACTTGATCGGCATGGCCAAGATGGGCAGAAGTACCTGTTTCTGTGCTGTATCTTTCAATTCAATCAATTTGTGAAGTGTTCAGATTGCAAGGCATGGCATGTTTAGATTGCAGCAGAGATAAACATAGGGTGCTTTTTAAACTAGGCAAAGTGCAAGAGAATTGGTCACAAGAATTGATGATTGACCGTAAGATACGAGGAGTCATGACAGTAAGACTTGGCCATAATTTATAGCATCAATTTGTAGGAAGAATGGGGGAAGCAGCTATTAGGCTGACAAAGGAAACTTCCGCAGAGTTGAAACAAGGATCAAAGATGCAAAGAAAAGTAGTTTACTGATGAATGATTGCAACAATGTATAATCCACATGTAACCATTGTAACACGAGTGCCATACATTGCTGGAAGTTGTTTGAGTCAGTGTAATATCTTTCAGCGCTCTCCTGAAATGCTTCCACAGCATATACCACTCAAGGCCTGAGGAAACAATCTTGCTCGAGAAACTCACCGCTGCTGTATGTGATTTTCTTTGCGAGCCGTTCCAGTTTGAGCTGTATTTAAGGGGGACTAGGCCCACATGAAAGCCAGATTCAGGATGCAGGTCAAACACAGAGGTCCCTCCAACAACAAATGTCTGGATGCGCACTTGAATCAAGGGCAGAGAGCTCTCCAGACCGTGCTGAGCGATGGGGTTAGTATGGAAGGGTGCCCACTGGTAGGTGCGGATGACTTGGGCTGAATGGCCTGATTCTGTGCTACACCTTTCCAGGCCTCTACCACCATTCACAGAGGCACAGAGGCAATCATTCAGCTATTCCTTAGAAAAATGTGGCTCATCAAACAAAGAGCCGCTCCAACATATATCTACAATCGTCCATGCCGATTGTAGATATATCACACTGGTATCAGCAGGTGGGGAGCTCACCACTGCTGGAGGGTGGGGGCTGAAGGAGTGAGAGCATAATGTGATGATGGAAAATAAGGGAGAGAAGGACAGAAAGAAACGACAACAGCTGGAAAATCTGAGACAGGAGGAGAGTCAGAGCGGGGGGAGAAAGAGGAAAAGGGAGTGAGTGAGAGAGATTGAGGGAGAAAGAGAGAAGAGAGTGGATGAGAGTCAGGATATCAAACAGATGCAGAGAGCAGCTGAGCCCAGAAGGAAGGTTTTTTTGTTCTTTCGCATACCGTCCGAACAGGTCCACGGATGATGCGGTCTCCCAGGTTCTACACACCGCTCTCTCTCATCTGGACAGCCAGGGGGGCTATGTGAGGATGCTGTTCATTGACTTTAGTTCAGCATTCAACACAATAGTCCCCAGCAGACTGGTTGAGAAGCTGCTGGAACTGGGGCTTAGCACCCCTCTGTGTGCCTGGGTCCTGGACTTTCTCACTGCCAGGCCCCAAGTGGTCAGGATGGGGGAACACACATCTAGCTCCCTCACCCTGAACATAGGATCCCCCCAGGGCTGCGTCCTTAGCCCCCTACTGTACTCCCTGTACACACATGACTGTAGGGCCAGGTTCAGCTCAAACTCCATCATCAAGTTTGCTGATGACACTGTGGTGGTGGGCCGGATCTCCAACAACGATGAGAAGGCCTACCGGGAGGAGGTGGCTGATCTGGCACTCTGGTGTCAGGACAATAGCCTCCTCTTGAATGTCACTAAAACAAAGGAGCTGATTGTGGACTTCAGAAGGGCTAAACATCCAAGGACGTACACGCCACTGGAGATAAATGGGTCTATTGTGGATAGGGTGAGCAGTTTCAAATACTTGGGAGTCCGCATCGCAGAGGATCTGACGTGGGCAACGCACATTGCCGCACTGGTGGGTAAGGCTAAGCAGCGCCTTTACCACCTTAGACAACTGAGGAAATTCAGAGTGTCGCTGAGGATCCTTCATTGCTTCTACTCTGGGGCTGTAGAGAGCATCCTGTCCGGCAACATTACAGTCTGGTTTGGGAACAGCTCTGCCCAGGACAGGATGGCCCTGCAGAGAGTAGTGCGTTCGGCAGAACGCACCATGGGAACTACACTCGTCCCCCTGCAGGACCTATACATCAGGAGGTGCAGATCCAGAGCAAGCAAGATCATGAGGGACCCCTGCCACCCCAGTAACGGACTGTTCCAGATGCTACGGTCAGGCAAACGCCTCCGCTGTCACGCTGTGAAAACGGAGAGGATGAGACGGAGCTTCTTCCCACAGGCCATCAGGACTGTCAACTTTGATAACCCCAGAGACTAAATTTTTGTCGACACTTTTTGTGCTATGTTTAGTAACTTATTAACTTTATTTATATGCTGTAACTGTAATTATTTTTGTGCACAACCCGCAGGCATTGCCACTTTCATTTCACTGCACATCGAGTATGTGTATGTGACAAATAAATTTGACTTGACTTGACTTGACTTGACTTGACTTGATGTTCTATGATTCATTTTGGGACAGGTCTCCATTAAAGTCTCTCTGTGTGTGAGCTGAAACTAATACGCCTCATTCTATTAAAACAGCCTTAATATTCACAAGATGTCATGTAATGAGTTAAAAAAAGAATCATTTGAATTTCTGCAGGAGCTCTCACAGTGCCTGACTCCAATTATTTCATCAACTCCGGGGATTCATGTAACTTAAGCTTCAAGCTTCAGGATGGCAGTAGCCTTATGGTGAATATGATTAAAGAACTGTCAAATGATTTACCAGGCAGCACACAGAATATCGGTAGCATAAACGACGATGCTTTCATTTTCAATCCAAGGTCAAAAATTAGAGGAATGTTTGATTCTGCTTTTAAATCGGTACCAGAGTGTTCCATTGAGCATCACTGCAGACACAGAGTGTAATAATCTCTGGCATTACTGTTCCTTTTAGAGGCTTCTAGATGAGCACATGGATGAGCCGGGAATGGTGGGATGGGATGTGGATCACATGCAGGCAGAGGAGAATAGTCATGTTTGGCAAAGGTAGTGCATCCGTGGCTAACAAGGGAAATCAAGGATAGTATTAAAACAAAAGATGAAGCATACAGATTAGCCAGAAAAAGTAGCATACCAGAGGACTGGGAGAAATTCAGAGTCCAGCAGAGGAGGACAAAGGGCTTAATTAGGAAAGGGAAAATAGATTATGAGGGAAAACTGGCAAGGAACATAAAAACAGACTGCAAAAGCTTTTATAAATATGTCAAGAGAAAAAGATTAGTTAAGGCAAATGTAGGTCCCTTGCAGTCGGAAACAGGTGAATTGAACATAGGGAACAAGGAGATGGCAGACCAATTGAACAAATACTTTGGTTCTGTCTTCACTAAGGAAGACATAAACCGTCTGCCGGAAATAGCGGGGGACCGGGGGTCTAAAGAGATGGAGGAACTGAGGGAAATCCAGGTTAGTCGGGAAGTGGTGTTAGGTAAATTAAATGGATTAAAGGCAGATAAATCCCCAGGGCCAGATAGGCTACATCCCAGAGTGCTTAAGGAAGTAGCCTCAGAAATAGTGGATGCATTAGTGATAATTTTTCAAAACTCTTTAGATTCTGGAGTAGTTCCTGAGGACTGGAGGGTAGCTAATGTAATCCCACTTTTTAAAAAGGGAGGGAGAGAGAAAACGGGGAATTATAGACCAGTTAGCCTAACATCGGTAGTGGGGAAAATGCTAGAGTCAGTTATTAAAGATGTGATAGCATTACATTCGGAAAGTGGAGAAATCATCGGACAAAGTCAGCATGGATTTACCAAAGGCAAATCATGTCCGACGAATCTTATAGAATTTTTCGAGGATGTAACTAGTAGAGTGGATAAGGGAGAACCAGTCGATGTGTTATATCTGGACTTTCAGAAGGCCTTCGACAAGGTCCCACATAGGAGATTGGTGTACAAACTTAAAGCACACGGTATTGAGGGTTCAGTGTTGAGGTGGATAGAAAATTGGTTGGCGGACAGGAAGCAAAGAGTAGGAATAAACGGGTCCTTTTCGGAATGGCAGGCAGTGACTAGTGGGGTACCGCAAGGCTCAGTGCTGGGACCCCAATTATTTACAGTGTATATTAATGATTTGGACGAGGGAATTGAATGCAACATCTCTAAGTTTGCGGATGACACGAAGCTGGGTGGCAGTGTTAGCTGCGAGGAGGATGCTAGGAGGCTGCAGAGTGACTTGGATAGATTAGGCGAGTGGGCAAATGCATGGCAGATGCAATATAATGTGGATAAATGTGAGGTTATCCACTTTGGCGGCAAGAACAGGAAAGCAGAGTATTACCTGAATGGTGACCGATTGGGAGAAGGGGAGATGCAACGTGACCTGGGTGTCATGGTGCACCAGTCATTGAAAGCAAGCATGCAGGTGCAGCAGGCAGTGAAGAAAGCGAATGGTATGTTGGCATTCATAGCAAGAGGATTTGAGTTTAGGAGCAGGGAGGTTCTGCTGCAGTTGTACAGGGCCTTGGTGAGACCGCACCTGGAGTATTGTGTCCAGTTTTGGTCTCCTAACCTGAGGAAAGACGTTCTTGCCTTAGAGGGAGTACAGAGAAGGTTCACCAGATTGATCCCTGGGATGGCGGGACTTACATATGAGGAAAGACTAGATAGACTGGGCTTGTACTCGCTGGAATTTAGAAGACTGAGGGGGGATCTTATAGAAACATATAAAATTCTTAAGGGGTTGGAGAGGCTAGATGCGGGAAAATTGTTCCCGATGTTGGGGGAGTCCAGAACCAGGGGTCACAGCTTAAGGATAAGGGGGAAGTCTTTTAGGACCGAGATGAGAAAACATTTCTTCACACAGAGAGTGGTGAGTCTGTGGAATTCTCTGCCACAGAAGGTAGTTGAGGCCAGTTCATTGGCTATATTTAAGAGGGAGTTAGATGTGGCCCTTTTTGCTAAAGGGATCAGGGGGTATGGAGAGAAGGCAGGTACAGGCTACTGAGCTGAATGATCAGCCATGATCATATTGAATGGCGGTGCAGGCTCGAAGGGCCGAATGGCCTACTCCTGCACCTATTTTCTATGTTTCTATGACCTTTAACGTATAAGATTATTAAGGGGTTGGACACGTTAGAGGCAGGAAACATGTTCCCAATGTTGGGTACTGATTGAGAATGATCAGCCATGATCACATTGAATGGCGGTGCTGGCTCGAAGGGCCAAATGGCCTCCTCCTGTACCTATTGTCTATTGTCTATTATGTGCCAAAGGGCCTGTTCCTGCACTCTACCTGTGTTCCTGTGTTCCTGTGTTCTATGTTGTTCATTTGACAACAATTTGCATCCCTCACTGTTGGCTCTGGATTGAATGAAGTAGTGTTGAGTTGGTGGCCACTGATTCTTTATATCACCCAGGATTTGTAGTTGTGGAGATGTAGGACTACTGGAACAAGTAACAGCAGTTAGTTTAATCCCTCTCATCGTTCGATTAAATACTGTGTGATCTGCAGCTCTCCTTTTTCCTTGTAGTAAAGGAGCCTATTCAGACAATCAAACCTATGCTAGCTCTCAAAGCAATCCCAAAAAACCCCTCTTATTACCTGGCAATCCGTTCTAGAAACATAGAAAAACATAGAAAATAGGTGCAGGAGTAGGCCATTCGGCCCTTCGAGCCTGCACCGCCATTCAATATGATCATGGCTGATCATCCAACTCAGTATCCCGTACCTGCCTTCTCTCCATACCCCCTGATCCCTTTAGCCACAAGGGCCACATCTAACTCCCTCTTAAATATAGCCAATGAACTGGCCTCAACTACCTTCTGTGGCAGAGAATTCCACAGATTCACCACGCTCTGTGTGAAAAAAAACGTTCTCATCTCGGTCCTAAAAGACTTTCCCCTTATCCTTAAACTGTGACCCCTTGTTCTCTTCTCATCTGTTCCTCCCCTCCAGCACAATGTTTATTTTGCCCACCTACACTCACGGTAACATTGTGGGCAATTAACCCACCGGCTGCCATGATGTTGGGACGTGGAAGAAAATTAGTGCACCCACGGAAACCTCGGCAATCATAGTGAGAATGTGCCTGAGGCCTGGATTGGACCCGCATTACTGGGGCTGTGAGACAGCAGCTTGACTGGCCCTGTCACTCTGACACCCCAAACCATTACCCAGCCTTGGCTCCTTAGCCTCTAACACTCTTCCCCATCAAAAACCGGCCATCCCTTTTGTGGAGTGTGTTGACACTCCATGTACCTTTATGAATTATCTGCAGACAGCGGTATGACTTTTGATATGATGTTGTACCTAGTACCATTGTCAGTTGAGTTCAATAAAGGACCAAGAAGCACAAAATGTAACGGGGAAAGAAGTTCCCCAGAAAGAGCTGAGCGGAGGATGGTAGATATGTTGGTGCGCTTGGTGGTACGTGAGGTCCCGGCTATTCCCCATGGATGTGGAACTAGTGGAGATGTTCTGAATCATGAATGTTATCACTAACATTTGAGGAGACAGCACAGACCCGGGAATCATGCCCTTATGTGAAGTCAGGAAGCTGGCAGTCTTGCTGCTAGTGGGGTCCAAAGGCCATGAGGCATTGGTAAGTTTACTGACACCCCAGACAAGGTGTCCGACAAGAACCAAACTGCACAATCCCAATCCAATCTCGGCAGCAGAACAGCAGAACTTTGGAGCACCTCTTACGTGTTTTCTAATTACTTATTTTCGCAGGGATTGTATTTTGCAGTCTTTTTCCCTTCATTGTCTTGTACCATTTATGTGTAGTCTATGTATAATTTATGTTTTTCTATGTTGCCTGAGTGTAAATGCCTGTGATGTTTATGTCCTAGGGGCAGAATTAGGCCATTCGGTTCATCAAGGCTACTCTGCTATTCAATCGCGTCCGACCTATCTTTCCCTCTCAACCCCATTCTCCTGCCTTCTCCCCGTAACCGTTGATACTCTTGCTAATCAAGATGCTGCTGCAAGCAAAGTTTTCATTGTACCTGTACCTCACTCAGCTTGTGCATGTGACAATAAACTCAACCTAACTCGACTTGACATTGAATAGGTTCTGACGGAATTTTCCAACCCAGTTGGGTGAGAGAATTAGAAAATGATGCCTGGTAATTATACTGGATACATCGTGTTATTGTAACTGCTGCAATGATTACAGAAGTATTAATTTCTCTTACGTTTGGGGTTACAATTAATGTTTAGAAAATGTACGTAACACAATACATTATGATTCTGGGTTGTCAAGGCAACTAGTACAGGATGTGCGGTTAGTTAAATGCCAAACCTGTTTGAGAGGTGATCATTTGAGATTATGAATACAGCAGGCAGATACTGTCAAGGGTCAGGTTTCAGTTTATAGCCGGGTTTGTGGTTAAAAGGACTAGCTTACTAAAAACTGTAAATAATCAGTTAATTGTTTCATTTTAATTGTGCGGATATTTAATTGATTTAATAATACAAGTAAATGTGTCGAGGGAAAGAGATGTTATATTAAATAACGCCACGTGCTGGAGTGGCTCAGCGGGTCAGGCAGCATCCCTGGAGAAAATGGATAGGAGGTATCTTCCAAATGGAGATGAAGAGGAATTCTTTTAGCCAGAAGGTGATGAATTTGTGGAAATTCATTGCTACTGATGGCTGAGGCCAAGTCTTTGGGTATTTTTAAGGCAGAGATTGATAGATTCTTGATTAATGAGGATTTCAAAGTTTATGGGGAGAAGGCAGGAAAATGGGGTTGAGAGGGAAAAATAGATCAGCCATGATTGAATGGCGGAGTAGACTTGATAAGCTGAATGGTCTAATTCTGCTCTTATGTCTTATAGTCTAAAACCGATCCAGATCCAACCCATACAATGGTTAACACTTGGAGCTGATGCTTCTGTCTGGCAGTGGCTCCAGACTTTATAACCCTTGAGTGAAGCTTCTCCTAACATCTCCAGTATGGAAACAGGCCCTTCGGCCCACCGAGTCCACGTCGACCAACGATCACCCATACACTAGTTCAATCTACACATTAGGGGCAATTGACAGAAGCCAATTAACCGATAAACCTGCAAGATTTTGGAATGTGGGAGGACACTGGAGCATGAGGAGAAAAGCAACGCGGTCACAGGGAGAACGTACAAACTCCGTATCGACAGCACCCGTAGTCAGGATCGAACCTGGGCCTCTGGCGCAGTGAGGCAGTAAATCTACCCTTGTGCCCCTGTGCCGCCCTCTCCTGTCAGTCTAATGTCACGATGCCATCCTCTTGTTCGATGCGCCCCACTAGAGGAAGATGTGACTGCCCATCTTCCACACCCAATCCTTTAAACATCTTAATACCCTTAATTAGTCCCCCTCAGCATCTTCACTATTCAAGGGATTACAAGCCTAGCCTTTACCACTGAACCTTTTATGCTCTATATAGTTATAACTTAACTCTTTCATCCCTGCCTGCTTTCATATCTGTTGAAACTGTTTTCTTACAGCTGTTATTCCAGGAGAGTGTTTCGAATCACACATGCAATTATCAAAATGTCCCAGGGCAGTCACAGCCTATTCAGCTCATCAAATCTCTTCCTGTAATAATAGTGATGATGGGGCAGAGTTAATTCAGCCTATATCTTACAGACTTCAGTCTCCCTAATCATGTTGTGGTGAGTGCTGATTGCATTTTCTTAAGTGTTGCTCATCAAAAGCCAGTTCTATTATTGAATTAATGTACCAGGATCCACATGGTAAATGAATTTCTGCTCAATAATTTGTAATCATATTCCAACATGTAGGTTAGCTTGGAGCTGAGAAATGGTCGGAAAACAGGAGAGCCATCATCTGATGCCTGGTTGAGCAATATTGTGGGTGGGAAGGGCTAGAGAATCATTGTAAGCTCATGACAAATCATTTAGAGGAGTTAGGTTGCATCACCATTGTTTAGTTTAGAGCTACAGCATGGAAGCAGGCCCTTCAGCCCACCGAGTCCCTGCCGACCATCGATCACCCTGCACGAAGCCAATTAACCTACAAACCCACAAGTCTTTATAGGAGGAATCCAGACCACCCAGAGAAAGCCCATGTGGTCACAAGGAGAACGTTCACACTACTTCTGTGTTATGCCACATTTGCATCCATTCCCTACGAACTAGGGACAATTTACAGAGGCCAATTAACCTAGCGTCCCGCACGTCTTTGGGATGTGGGAGGAATCCGGAGCACCCGGAGAAAACCCACACTGTCATAGGAAGAACATACAAACTCCGCACAGACAGCACCCGTGGTCAGGATCGAACCCGGATCTCTGGCGCTTTAAGGCAGCAACTCTCCCGCTGCCTCGCTAAAGGACAACACTTCAGAGAGTTTTCCATAAAGATCACCTGGGGGCACAGGTGGGATATTATCAAGGATTGGTCTCCTCAGGCCAATATATCTTTGAAATTTGAGATATATTGTTTTTCATTTAATGTTAGTTGTGGAGATATTTGTTTGTATTGAAGACTGTATTATACAACTGAAAAAATAAGCTTCGCCACACTGTAAACTCTACAGCTGCGCCACTGTGCCGCCCATTGATTGATGACACGTAAATGGGTTAAGTGGACACCTCCCAATCAATGGCATAATATCACGGGACTATAATAATCACATAGTCCCTCGCAGTGATTGGTGGAATACCATGCGTTTCAGGTGACTTTGATTGGGAGGTGTCCACTTAAACCCCATTTACGTAACTCAGCTGCCCCTGAAATAAGTGCTGGGAATTCAGGTGAGTGCACCAATTCAAGGTATTCCATCCACAGGCATTGAGGGGTTGTCCATGGGAAAACCACCTGCCTCACTGAGCCAGAAGGTCGTGCAGCAGGGAACATTACCTGTCGTTAACTCTGACTTGGCATCCATTCAGTCCGTGCCCGAGTGACGGGAACTATGGTTGAGGTGGTTCAGCGGGTCTCAGTGTCTCTGGGATTGGAATCTCCGGCTGTGGTTCGGTTGGCTACAATCTTACCAATGACCCGGGCCGGGGGGGGGCCATGAGCAGCTGGTGTGGAATTGGTGGCGGGATCACGACTGAGGCTGTGCCGGGCTGCCGGTGGTGTTGCCTCGCGAATGTCTCAGGCGAAGGCCTAAAGATCAGGCGGGAGAAACAAATGAGGTCTGGCTGAGTGGATGAAGTGGGGCATCAGTGCCAGAAATGAACAGATGTACTGAACGCCAGGATAATCTGCTGAATGATCTGAGCAGGCCCCGTGGCACTAAACCAAGAGGGCAGCTCTCCAATTCTCCAATTCAACCCTAACTCAATCACCACCTCCGCAGCCAACAATGGACCATTGTGGGCTCAACTTTTCATTGGCCATCGCTGTCGGCTCTGATTTGTTCGGAACCTCTTCCGTTTCCCTTCCCACGGACTCTCAGTCTGATGAAGGGTCTCGACCCGAAATATCACCTCTTCCTTTTCTACAGAGATACTGCCTGACCTGTTGAAATTACTCCAGCACTGTGTGTCTACATCAGAGCATTAGCAGGCAGTCCATTATCACTGCATGAGGTAGCGTACTTTAATTACAAACATTGTGGAGCTGCGCGTTGTTGGGACCCATTTGCACGCTTCACCAGGCTGCGTTAGAGCCTGCCACATTTCCAATTAAAGGCAATTAAGTTCATTTGTACAAATCATTAAAATGCAGTTGGTGCATTGTTGTAAATATCTAGTTTTACAATGTGATCGGACCGGGGGGGGGGAAACAGATCAGTGTGTGAATCTTGAAATACACTTGCATAACCCTGAAGGAAAGCAGTGAACTGCTGGTGTCAGTAGTGTGGGTCTGGCTCTGACTGTCAGGGGTCGCCAGTAACGAGCTGGGTCAGCGAGCTGCCGGAATTGGGGGCGAGATGAGTGGGTGAAGTGAACTTTTGAAGCACTGTAATATAGAAAATAGCCAACCAATTTGCACAGAACACTGGATCCAACTCTTTCCACAGAGGGTAAGGAGGAACTGCACATGCTGGTTTAAGCCGAAGAATGCTGGAGTGACCCAGTGGGTCAGGCAACATCTCTGGAGAGAAAGAATAGGTGACGTTTCAGGTCGAGGGCCTTCTTCAGACTGAGAGTTAGGCGAGAGGGAAAGGTGTGAAAAGGTACAGAACCAAGGTACAGTCCAAAACAATGGGTGTGAAACAGATAGCTTCTCCATCAGCGCTGGAGTCAGGCAGGATTGCCCACACACCACTGTCTGGTTGGTGTGCTGTATGAGACCCTTTGTTCAATGCATCAGGAAGGACAGAGCGTTAGAGTGGTGATGTTGTCAGGCAGTCGGGACACTCAGACCAAAACCTCCCTGTACATGGGCGATGTCGCCATCTTCTCTCGGACCCACAGATTGATTAGCATCTGCGGCATTGATCAGCGACCAGTTGGAATTGACGCTGGGAGCCAGGGTAAACAGCAGGAGAGAGAGTGGCCGTAACCCAGCCAGCCCACTTACCCATCTTGTTGCCGAGGCTCTCCGACACTGACCCGATCTGTTGCCCATCCCCTTCACCATCAGGTCAGTCTACCTGAAGCTGCTGGTGATCTGCTTCAGAGAGGCCGAGGCGTGCTACAAGAACCGGCTGGAGCGGATAGCCACAGTCAAACAAAAAAATGAGATTGTGGAAGCAGAGTTCCCTCTCGATAACGGTGAAAAATTAGGTCATCGTGTGCGAGGTGCCCTCGGGAAAACACCTCATACTTGGAGCAAGTGTGTGGCTGAATCAGGCTGTGCCTAGAATCAAAGCATGCTATCACCAAGTGTCACTAACTGATCAGGTGTTGTGAAGGATGGGCTGGCAACGAGGCCGCGTAATGTGCCAGTCAGCTGGACATTGCCAGGACACCTCCTTTGTGGAAAGGTTCTTCCAGACCAACGCCATTGACCACGTCCATCAGGCAGTGGTCAGCACATTACTATCCTGCAGACACGACAGAACAAGGACTTGGTGGATCCTGAGGCGTGGTTCCCTGAGCAGACTGCCCAGATTATCAGGTGAAATCCCTCATGGCCAGAATTCACCAGCAAGCACCAAGACCTCACTTGGCTGTCAGATCCTTCCTGCAACGTCGGAGTCTCGCCACCGATGATGCACACTGGCCTGCCCTCGGGATGGCTGCTTGGGAGAGGGGACGGCTCCCACCTGTTCACAGTGTGGATTTGCGAAGAGGGTAGGGAGAATGATGGCACAGTTCATTCCTGACGTCTCCGTAACAGAGGACACTCTGATTTCCAGGCTGTCCCCAGGGCATCGTGCTGCTGGAAGGTAGGTCATCAACTCCGGTGAAAGGCGCTCTTTGGTCCGCCTGACACCTGCTGACATCCCAGCAGAGCCAGATGCCGTCAGGGAATATTGCCGACTTGCCCGCTCCAGCCTACAGGGGGTCCATGCTGGGGGACTGACTGAAGCTTACTGTAGCCAACACCAAGGCTCTGTGGAGGAAGACCACTGGACAGTGGAAGTTTGAGTCTGGTGGGGGCACTTTAGACTAGAAATAAAATGTAAAAACAGGCCCTTCGGCCCGCCATGTCCGTGCCGACCAGCGATTACCCCGTACACACTTACACACGATCTTACACACTAGGGACAATTTGCAGAAACCAATTAACCTACAAACCTACACGTCTTTGGGAAGTGGAGCACCCGGAGAAAACCCACACAGTCTCCGCGCCGACAGCACCTGCAGTCAGGATCTCACCAATGTCTCTGGCGCTGTAAGGCAACAACTCGGCCGCTGTGCCACATCTTACCCCTCAAATAAGGGAAGGGATATCACCTCGGGGGGGGGGGGGGGCATATGGGTGGCAAGGGGGGTTTGCTTAAAGAGATACAAACACTTCTGAGCATGACACCATTTATTGTGTAGACATTGAGAATGCATGGTTTAATCTTTTGTATCAATGTGGATGGAGTCGGCTCACAGAGACACCATAAAGCAGATAGGGTGCTATGGTGGTTTTGTTTGAGCGTCGTTATTGGCGAGGACATCAGCAGGAGGTCTTGTATCTGCCTCGGGGCTGGAGTCTGACTGCGGGTGCTGTCAGTGTGGAGTTTGCACGTTCTCCCTGTGACTGCGGGAGGTTGTGTCCGGTGCTTCCCCCATTCCAAAGGTCGACAGGTTTGCGGGTTAATTGGCTTCTGTAAATGGTCCCCAGTGTGTAGGATAGACCTAGTGTACGGGGATTGCTGGTCGGCACGGACTCGATGGGCCGCAGGGCCTGTTTCCACGCTGAATCTCTAAATGAAACTAAACTTTAAAAAAAAGGGTTTTAGATTGATAGATTGATACATGGATATGCAGGGAATATGGATCATGTGAAGGCAGATGGGATTGGTTTAACGGCATCAATGTTGGGCTCGGACATTGTGGGCCTGTTCCTGTGTTGTACTATTCTATAAGAAGATAACTGCAGATGCTGGTACAAATCGAAGGTTTTTATTCACAAAATGCTGGAGTAACTCAGCAGGTCAGGCAGCATCTCAGGAGAAGGAATGGATGACGTTTCGGATCGAGACCCTTCTTCAGACTGATGTCCTACGTGCTATCTGATTCTCATTTCCTTAGCTCCCACCTCACCCACTTCCTCCCTCTCCCCCTCTCCTCCATCGCTCCCTCTCAGTCTGTTCCTGTGCTCACCTGTTCCATGTTCTACAAGCACCATGTCCGCAAAGCACCACGTTTACCTCGAGGAGTCTGATGAAGGATCCCGGTCCAAAACATACCCTCCCCACGTTCTCCAGGGGCTGCTGCCTAAACCCGCTGAGTTACTCCAGCACTTTGTGACTTTTCGTTTTTTGTTGTAAACCAGCATCTGCAGTTCCTTGTTTCTACGTCTACAAGACCAGATGAGAGACGCTGTGGCCTGTGACGTGACTCTCCTCCTGTGCGCCAGACACCTTCCACGGTCCAGGGGAGTGATGGAGACCTCTCCCTCTCCAGCAGCATCACCCACTCTAGGGGGAGCTCCACACGGCCCACGACAAGGCAGCCCACCCACCCACCCACCCACCCACCCACC